>NC_072011.1:12548351-13148351 GCF_027791375.1 Indicator indicator | reverse complement strand
AGTTGCTCCAACTAATTTTTATCTAAGTTAATATCTGGTGGCTTTTTGTTTGTTTGTTTGTTTTCTAGTTAAAGACAGATATCTCCAAAACTCACATATAGAGTTGCTGAGGGTGAAGTTTGGCCTGAGTCCCAGCAAGTTGCTGTAGGTTTATGAGGAAGTGGTTATTTTATCCTTTGGATTACCAGATTATTTCAGTAGCACAATTAATACTTACCAAACCACAAACACATCAGGTTGAAATGAATGATTTCTTATGGTGAAACATATTTTCTGAATTGAACCATCAAACTTAAACTTGCCACTGCTTTGTCATGTTGCTCCTTATAGTTATCAGGGGTCTTAACTGAAATCTAATCATTGCCAGACAGCATCTCGTGCTGCTTCAAATGAGCACCGTTTTACAATATATTATGCAAAAAAAAGATGACCCACAACAATATGTTTCCTGTATTTTCATAAAACTGACTCTGCACCTCTCCAACACCCCCCAAACTGCTATAATCTCATCATCATTTTTCTCTTTACCCTCCCAAGATTGGTTGTCAAACAAGACAAGCACAGCCATATGAAGTTGAGAGAAAAAAAAGATGATTGAAAAAGAACAGCAAAAGGTGAAGCAGCTGAAAGTGAATGCTCTAATTCTGTCCTCAGCTCAGCAGTTGCACTTAAATCTCTCAGCAGTGAAAAAGCCATTCCTGGCATATGGGATTCACAAGCTGACACGAAACAAACATGCAGTATTAAGATGAAATGAAGGGTTTATGTGAATGAATTATAGTAATATCACTTCTTAATTGAAAACTGTAACCTTCCATTTAAATTGTAAACGTGAAATTTTGATGATGATACTTAATGTAAGTCACATGGTGACTATGAAATACAAAAGTTATTGATGGCTATTTCTAATTAGGCTACATTGAATTACAAGTTAACGAATCAAAACCATCATTGCAGATATCACTGAACTTCAGTTGTGGAACTATGGGTACTAGAACATCTGCTATGTTATATGGTTAAAGAACATCAGCTCTAAGGCTCACACGGGAAGGATTTAGCAATTATGTGCAATTCTGAAATGAACGTGAAAGGCAAACAAGAATGTCTTTTGTTTATACTCATACAACTTCCCTTGAGAACTGTGTTTAATAATTTTGGCAACTTCTGAATGTTTTGTTTACCTAAAAAAAAGCATCATCTGTGTCTCTTGAAAGATGCTCATTCTCATATCCTGTGGAGTTACTGCTCAGCACAACAGTCAGAGAAACCCTTCTCTGTATGCCAGACAAAGTTATTGTACGAATTACATAGACATATTGTACGAATTACACAAACATTTCCAGAAGCATTCCTCACAAAGCTTAACTTCTGCCTTCATAAATACAGGCAGTCTGATCTCCTGAAGTGTTTTAGCAGGCAACAAGAATGGTTGCCTTTTTTTTTTTTTTTTTTAGGTAATTTGATAGGTACATCATGTATACACACTGTGAGACCATAGATGATGTGTAGATAGTACATGTGGCCCTCAAGAGGTTAATAAATTACAGGAATCAATGGTTGCCTTCTCTTTCCTCACAAAGTTCCTCCAGTTACACAAACCTACTTGCCTTAACATGATCTACAGCTCACCCTACCCCAACCTCTGCTAGTTCAGGAGAAGGGGCTTCCTGCACTAGAAACTGCTACCAGACTTTTAGCTTTTGTTCTCACTGCTGCATTAGCACATGCCTGCAGACCGTATGAACCTAAAAATTACACAGATTATGTTACCAATGGTTGAGTTAACATCCAGAAATGATCACACAAATAAAATTCGGACATTTAAGACTGCACTAGACTTTCATTACGTGGTGGTTGTTCTTTCAAAGTAAACAAACTTGGTTACGTGTTCAAATAAGGCCTCTGAGTTTTCTGGAACATACTATCACTTTTTTTTTTTTTTTTAATTTTATTGCATATCAAAGTACAGTAAAACAGGTCACTCAACAGCATGAATGGAGAAAAACAGGATTATTAATTTTCAAAAGCCAACTGGTTCAGAAGGATGCAGAATACATCAAATCCTCAAGCACCTGCCTTTGACTCATAGAGTTTACTCTTTGCCCTCTTACAAGGATGCAAAGGAATTCTGTACTCAGGCACTGCTCTGTTTGCAGAGTCCAACAGGATTGGTAGAAAAGTGATGGAACATAGGGAACGTAAAGCAAGAGGATCAGATCTACAATTTACTGCACAGTTTGCAAACAGCAAGGACACAGAAAACCCATTTGTCTCTGGTCCTATATGTTATATATGCAATTTACCGAACTGGTTCCTGGCTTGACAGCTGATTAGGCTGTTTGTGGGAGCCCACGTGTAATTGACTTATGAAGAATAAAGAGGGAAGGGATGCCATCCAGAGGGACCCTGACAGGCTGGAGAGGTGAGCCCAAGCCAATCTCGTAAAGTCCAACAAGACCAAGTGCAAGGTTGGGTCAGGGCAATCCCAAGCATTGATATGGGCTGGGCAGTGACTGGCTTGAGAGCAGCCCCGAAGAAAAGGACTTGGGGGTGCTGGTGGATGAGAAGCCAAATATGAGCCACCAGTGAGCACTTGAGGCCCAGAAAGCCAATCACAATCTGGGCTGCATCAAGAGAAGTGTGGCCAGCAGGTTGAGAGAGGTGATTCTCCCCCTCTACTCTGCTCTGGTAAGACCCCACCTGGAGTACTGAGTCCAATTCTGCAGCCCCTGTTACAGGAAAGATATGGATGTGCTGGAATGTCCAGAGAAGGGCCACGAGTATGATCAGAGGGCTGGAGCACCTCTCCTATGGAGACAGACTGGGAAAGTTGGGGTTGTTCAATCTGGAGAAGAGAAGGCTCTGAGGAGACCTTATTGTGGCCTTCCAGTATCTGAAGGGGGCCTACAAGAAAGCTGTTGAGTGACTTTCTAGGATGTCAGGTAGTGATAGGACCAGGGGAAATGGAGCAAAACTAGAAGTGGGTAGATTCAAATTGGATGTTAGGAAGAAGTTCTTCACCATGAAGGTGGTGAGACACTGGAACAGGTTGCCCAGGGAGGTGGTAGAAGCCCTGGAATTTTTTAAGGCTAAGGCTGGATGTGGCTCTGGGCAGCCTGATCTAGTGTGAGGTGTCCCTGCCTATGGCAGGGGGCTTGGAACTGGATGACCTTTGAGGTCCCTTCCAGCCCTGACAGTTCTGTGGTAGAGAGTATCAAAGTGTATTAGAGATGGGAAGGGACCTCAAGAGCTCATCAGGTCCGACCCCGATTCTTTGAATTCATGGTTGTCCATTTTTCTGCGTGTCAAATTATGCCAGGCATTTAAATCGTCTTTACTGAAGTCTTGTTTGACATATTGACTGCATGACTTGGTTGCTAAATTTTTCTCATAAAGAAGAGTGCATAGCACTGATAACACAAAAAGAAGTGTTGTGCCTTCTTAATATCTTCTTACTTGATGGATTTGTCATATTATCCAAAAGGCAACAGCAGCATGAACAGTGATAGCTGAACTAGTACAGGTAATCAAAAAATTAACTTCAAGTTTAATATTTCAAATTTGAATTTTGGAGAAGGTACTGGCAAACTAGAAGGATAGATAACCTCTCTGAACTGTTTTCCCTTTGGAAATGAAGCTACAGTTTTGAAGAAGGGCCTGAGAAAATACACAAAGAACCAGAAACCTATGTAAAAGGATTGTTGCTTTAAAGCTTTCAGACTAGTACAGAAGGATGAAGAAGCTCAGATGAATATCCCAGTTTTATTTCTCAGTCATCTACAGCTGGTAGACAAACAGGTTTGGTTTAGAAATAGTAAGACTGTGTGAATTTTCATCATCTGAATATACTCTGATTACTGCAGCTAAGAAGACAGAGGTGAACATCTTACACTACATCATATCCACAGATAAACAAGTGCTGTACTGAAATCTTGTAAATGCAGGAATCCTCACAAGACTCCCTCAAGCTATATGGGAATCTGCAAAGGTTTTTACAAACATTTTGTTTTTACTTGCTTCTCTAATGTCTAAAAACTTCTTAGTTCCTTCACTTCTGATAAAGCTCAATTTTTAGAGGTCAAACATTTTCTGTTAGACACCACTGTTCCTATGGGTTGCAACAGTATCATTTCTCTTTAAAGGGGTGAACATTGTTTTCAATTCAGAAGAGGCTGTGAGAAAGAGGAGGACTACAAACTCATCGGAGAAAATCAGAAACTTAGAAAAAATAAAACAGAAGATCTTAAAAAATTTTCTGCTTTGGGTCAAGATTCCATTCTTCAGCTATCTGGAGAAAGGCACGAGATCAAGAGCCCTGTTTACAGAATTTGTGTGTTTCTTTGGCTAACGTAGTTAATGAAATGGGAGAGGTCCTGGGAGACCAGCTTTCTGAGTCACCTTGAGGTAGAGGTTCCTCTTTGAACATCACTTGAGGTGATGGTGGCTTGTAACAGCTCACTTTCCAAACCATAAATTTCCTGCACAATTGTTGGTATATTGAAGAACACTAGGATGATTAGGGGACTTGAGCATCTCCCCTATGAAGAGAGACTGAGATCCCTGGGGCTATTTAGTCTTAAGACTGAGAGGGGATCTGATCAATGTCTATAAATATCTGAGGTGTGGGTGTCAAGTGAAGGGGGCCAGGCTCTTTTCAGTGGTGCACAGAAATAAGACAAGGAACAATGAACATAGAAGATTTCACCTCAACATGAGGAGAAACTTCTTTCCAGTGAGGGTGACAGAGCACTGGAACAGGCTGCCCAGGGAGGTTGTGGAGTCTCCTTCTCTGGAGACCTTCAAAACCCACCTGGATGCATTCCTGTGCAGACTACCCTAAATGGTCCTGATCTGGCAGGGAGGTTGGACCTGATGATCTCTTGAGGTCCCTTCCAACCTCTGATATATTGTGATACTGTGATATTTCTCATACAGTTTCCTGCTCTTGTTACAAAATACATTCCTTTGGATGCTGTTTTAAAAGAGACTACAAAACCTAAATATTATGCAGATTTCCCATACCAGATACTGAATTATCCCATCACACCAAGCGGTGGAGAAAGAATAGTTTCAAAGACCAGTTAGGTAACAGAATACTAGCCTTAATAACAGGAAGAGGGATTGATTAAATCCAAATGTAGGATTAATTTAGACGTGTTTCTCTTTAAGATTTGCAGCCTTCATTGGAGCCATCAATCACCTTTGTGCATACAAACACCTTGTCATCTTGTATTAAGCCTCCTACGAGCTCTTAGGAAACAGCCTGTGTTCCATTTTGCCACAAAGTCATCATTTCAATATGAACCTTCACTTTGCCACTTCAGTCTTTGTACAGTAGCAGTCAGGACCTTTTTTTTTCCCCTAAAACTGCAAATTTTCTATAGCTGATTATAGTTTCTCCAACAGGAAATGGTACATCCCCTCCCCCTTCCCTCCCCTTGAGAAAAAGCAACATAACCTGTAATAACAGCAACCTCCACTTTCATTTATCATCTTAATTATCCCTTCTCCTTGTTTCTTCTTTTTCCTCTGGTCATTTGGAAAGTATCCTCACTGTTATCTTCAGGACACCCTTTCCCTTTTCTAATCAGGGAAGAGAAGGTGGGGTGACAGAACAGGTCACACATCATTTGGAAACTTTTAAAGGAACATTCTCAGTTGAACTCAATCCCAAATCTGTATTTAAAAAAGAGAAAAGTTACAAAACTGTATAATCATGTCAGTGTTCCTAAGACTTTGTGTGTGAGGCATGCCAAGGGTTTTTTTTTTTTTGTTTTCTCTGCTTGCTTTCATGAGTTCTGCTGAAGCATTCATGACCCCAAGTGCTGCATTTTGTTAGCACAAGAGAGCATGTGCATCAATCAGTTTTACATTCTGGCTTTCATTTTCCACAAATGTAGCATAAAAGCTACACAAGGAGCACGAAGGCAGAAAGCAGAATTTAATTTTCAATCTACCTTGTTATAAAATTTTGCAGGTAACAACTCTTAAAAACACTTAAAATACAAACAACACCCAGAACAGAAAACCCCTTGCTGTTATTTGATGAAAAGGGGGAACCCGACTGGCTTCCAGTGACAGCAAGAAGTTTTTAATATAGTGAAGTCTTCCTAGAAAACAGAACAATCTTTGTGCTGAAACACTATTAAGAGAATTCCTCTTCCCTGACTAGGTAACAAGCAAGGCCATAGGCTGATTTCAGTTCTGGAAATGTTCTTCCCATTCAAACCAGACACAAGCTAAGCAGATTAAAAAGCCTGTGTGCCTTCGGGATGCTGATGAGTATCTTTTGGACACGGTTATCCATGAGGAACTAAGGGAGGTATTATGTAGAAATGATGCAGGCCTCATGAGATCTCTCCCTTTCTAATTTAATAACCATCTGGAACTTTGGACTCATTGCCATAGGCTGGGTTGGGATCCAAGTAATCCAATCAGCCCTTCAAATTTCCTCACAAGACTTTTAGTGTCCTAATATAACCTGGGTCAGAAATATCTAAAAAGGAATCTCTCACTCCTAATTCTTTTCCTAGCCAAAGGCAACAAAACATGACAGTTAACCAAACTCTTTTTAATCTCATTCATTTGGGTTCAGGTTACTTGATGGTTCAGTTTTGGGCTGGTGGCTGTGGTTAAGTTTTATTTTCCCTGGAGATGGGCCCCGGAGTGTTCAAAATCTGAAAACAAAAAAAATTAATGCAAATTTTGCAAATAGACCCTTCTGTAGACAGGCAGAAACCACAGATTCAAACATCTACAAATGTTATTTGCGATGGAGACCTTTTCATGACTTCATATCTTCCCTTACTAACTCTGACAACACTTTATGTTGCACCTAATTCAACACATGCCTGCAAAGCATCACTTCATTTGCAAACAAACCAAAACCCAGAGTATTTTGCTTGATTCAAACCAGGCAGCAAATCAAGGAGAGAAACTGAAGGATACCTAATATCACTGTTTGTCACCATTTGGTACTAATTTAATTTGCTAAGCTTAGCTTAAAGGAGGTGAGGCTCTTTTGGTCTCAAATTCTGCAGGACAATACCAAGATCTTTGGCTTCATAGATATTCTCAGATCCCACTTTATGTTCCTGTTATGCAAAGTGTAAGGAAACAGAAATCCCTTTGGGTAACAATATTTTGGTACAGAGACTTCACATACAAGATCTTACACCTTTCCTTATTATCCCTCTTAGACCAATGTGTAGAGAAGTGAATTTTATCAGACACTGAGATACTGTGGATGGCTTACTGAAAAGAAGTGGGTGCTAGATAATGAAAGCAATGGTATGAATGTGACAATCAAAGTGCCCCTTTCCCTTTTCAGGAAAAGTTGAAACTGCAAGCAGAAACAATTTAAATTATATTACTCCATGACAGACATATTTAAATGCAATCAGTTAGTGGCTAGTAATTTTCTCATTTGCAAGCAAAAAAATCAATCCAGAGAAAGCTTAGCATAAAGCAAGATGGGAAATGGAGAATCACTATTTAAGAATCTCTTTGTCTTCTGATTTAAAGCTTGATGAACAAATTTGTGAACAAAACGTTACTCATCTCCGATGTAAAAAAAATTGTTACTTCACTTAAAGTGACAATAAAACAAAGTATCTAATATAACAAAGTATCTAATATGGGTGAGGTCTTCTTGGTTATTGCTCCATGCATACCTACTCTTCTAGATTTATCACAAGGAACTCCCTGGCCTTCAATCTTGTGGTTAATGAAGAAATGTACCATCATGGTCACTTGCACAACTCATCATGAGAGAATGAAATAAATTTTAACCAATGCATATTGGTCACTGACAGGATCTGATTCAATGACACACTGAGTAACTTTTGTCAATCAGAGAACCAAATTATTGCTGCCTTACCTTACAGTCCTGTATTTCTCAAATCCAAACTATGCTTTGCTAAATGGAAAATTGGATTAAGTTAATTTTCACTTAGGAAGTGTTTCTAAGCCTGAAAATATTCAGTTTAGTTCCTTTTCTGTCCTGTGAATACAAAAAAATCCCAAAACAACAACACCGCCCACCCCCCAAAACCCGAAAAGGTTAATTTAATCCATGGAAGTGTAGAAGTGCCAATAAACTGCCATCATTAATTTCAACCTGCATTAGGTTCACTTACAAGCTAGAGCTACCAAGTTCAGAGTCCAGGTTTGTTTTGAAATCAATAATACATCATTTATACACTTTATTCAGGTGCTTGATGGCACCTCAAACTTGCCTATTTCATCCCGTCACCCCTTCTGGAAAATAAGCTAAGCCTTTTTGTCTTCCACTGGTTGCACTTTAAGGAATGCCTAACATGCCTGAAGAAAAACCCCTCTCCCAGTGTTACTGTGAACTTACAGAGCTGTGCAAAATTTGTCACTTTCAGTTTAGGAGTTTCTAAATCTGAGTATTTATAAGCATCCTAGTGAATGTGGATCCTCAAGTCTGCCATGACCAGCTTATTTTTTTCCTGGGGTATACTGTGGCCATCTGGAGCAGGTTCCTTTTCTTAATTAAGACAGGATAGAAAAAGGGATGTTCCACTTTCCTCCTGGGAGGTCTTCACACTGAGCTAGCTAATAAGCATTGGCTGACCCAGCTTCCTTGGGGAGAGGATCTGCTACATTCCTTCCCTTTGAGCTTATGTCTCCATACAAACAAGTATCTGGTTGGCCATGCAGGTCTCCACAATTTGCAGGATGGATTAAACAGGCTGGGGCATAGGTATGCTCTGTGCAATGCAGAACTGAGGAATTCTTTGCGAGGCACTGAATATTTTATCACCAATTTTGTACTCCAGGGTCATCTTAAGAGTCCCAAAACCCATCAGTGCAACTCCACCTCAAGGAAAGCTTGAAACCAGGCAAAGACAAGAAGATGCTAGTGCCTTGCATCTCCTCCAGACAGATCTAGCAAAATCCTCACTGTCCTGACAGTGTGGCACTGATAAGGTGAAATAATGCTCACTAAATTTCTGTATATTCCAGAGAGGTACTGGAGGAATGTGCAGATGGCATCACGGACATTAGCTCAAACAGCAAGAAGTCAACTTTAATCCAGTTGGCTTTGACTGGAGCTACAGAAGATCCCATTTTCAGAGTGCAGGAAGTTTTCCTATACAAAAAGCCTTAATGGTGTCTGAAGTTACACAGCAACTTTACTGTAGGACTCCAGAAAAAAAAAAAAAAAGAAAAAGAAAAAAAAAAAACCACCAAAAGATATGGTCTACTCAGTGTTAGCCCCTCATAGCCACAGAAAGGAATATCCACGAGTTCTACTGAATCTTTAAGTATGCTAAAAAAGATATATTTAAGTAACCTTTGGATCTAACATTAGATAGCAATGCCCTGATTTATTTTTTCTAATGTCAGTTTTCAAAAGGAATGCCAATTCTCTTCAAGAATGAGTTCATTGTCTTCCTTTACTTTAAAACAAGGGTGATACTGGTTTTTTGGAATAGTATTCAGATGGTAGAGGGAACAATCACTATTTAAGATCAATTTGTCTGAATTAGTGAGAAGCTGGAGTAATGTTTATACTGCATTTTTTAGTAACTTCTGAGGAGATTTAGCACAAAATTTTCTGTCTCATCTCTCCCTTACTGTAACAGCTTTCAGTATACAGTTGCTGCCTGTCAGTTACTGCCCCCAAACAAACATAACATGGTACCAACCTTTCACTCTAAGTGTTAGGCACTTTTCAGAAACCTTTGTAGTAGTGACATTTTTATATGTTTCTTTTTGGTAGAATGTGCAGCACCATGGCTTTTGCTGCTTATATGGCATGCACAACAGAAATGGATTTGAAAGATAGATGGTATATGAACAAGTAATATAAAAGTCTGTTTACTTCCTGGCAAACTGCATGCTCTGACACTGAGCATCTTCATTTACCTGTAGGTCCCTAAGTGAATGAGGCCCAATACACTTGCCATCTACAAAATTAGTAGTCAAGTACCTAGAAATTTCACTTTAATTTGCATTGAAAAATAAAGGAAACATCACTCCCTAGGTAGCAAGTAGGAAATACATAAAAACCTGAACCCAATGGGAAATCCCAAATAAAGATCACTGCTTTTCCTTACACAGAGAGCATGATCAGCCACAGTGACTGCTTTCACATTATGGAAAAGCAGTAAAAAGAAATATTAAGTCAGAAGTCCCTGGGACAGAAAGCACAGGAACACAAAACTCTGTGGGACCAGAGATGCACGCAGAGAGAGGCATTGCTTTTAAGTTCAGCAGTTACAGAAGAAGGGTTATGCAGAGTGCCCTGATCCTTATATGATCAAAGACTGAGTATTCATTGGTACATCTCTTGCCATGGATCTCTCCCTAAACAGCCCACAGGCAGCAGCACCAGCACTTTTCAGAAGCTGACATCCCAGAAGGATGGCAGAATTCATCTATAGGGGATAAAAGTGAAAGCCCTATCACAAAAAAAAACCCCACCACCCACAAACCCCCCAAAAAAACAACAAAAAAAGTGTTTTGTTTCTTTAACCAAGGAAAGAACATATGAAGAGAATTTTAAATGACATGTATGCATCCAAAAGGAAATAATTAATTTAGTCACACTTGAACATGAATATATATTCACTTCTACTTTGTGAATGAAAATAAGTGTTTCATATTCTCTTTGGCTTTATAAGGGCATGAAAAGTAACATTTTCAGCTAGCCTAAAACAAGTTTTTCTTCAGAGCTTTCATTGGCAAACCAGGACTAAATTATCCTCAGAGCTCTGCCCAACCAGTATATTATTCCCTTTGTCCTGAGAAAACTGCTGGACCCATCTTACCCCTTCTGTCTTGCTACCTCAGCCATAGCAAGCACTCCGATGGACTCAGGACCTAGAAAATATCTTTTATCAGTAAGGCTGAATGCAAGCACTTTGCCAGGCTGCAGCTACTTTGCCAGCCTGGGCAAAAGCAGCCCACCAGAGCCCAAGTCCTCCCCTTTCTATTAGCCCCTTCTTTTTTCCCCAATTCCCAGTCAGATCTCACCCTTTGTGGCTGGGCTTCTTCCCTCCTCCTTGTCACCTACTTCCCTTCCCCAGGCACTTGGGCAAGCAGTTACAAAAAAGAGACGTAAAATTTTGGTTTGATGACTGCTTTTTAATGAAAAGCACAATTGCTAGCAGCTTCAAAGTGTCATGGCTAAACAAACTATCAGAATTTCAGTCTGTTTTGATGAAGACAGCAATAACTTCTGCTTCAAAACTTACATGGAGTGGTCTGTGCCATACACAAGGACACACAGCAGAGATCTACCTGTGTCTGAACACTGGAGTTAACATAGCATCCAGACTGAACGTTACAGGGCCCAAGACTAAGCATTCTCTGGTACTTTTTAATTTTATTTTTTACACACTGGCCAATGGGTCTGCATCAGTATAGAGAATCCATCAGGTGGAAAAAAAAACCCACAACAGGATCTCTAAATTTTTTTTTTCTTTTAGATTTGCTGTCCTTTATTTGTAACAGTAGCAAAATAACTTCAATCGAAATGAGGTTAAGATTATTTTTAACAGATGTTCACTGCTGGCCTGACCCAAAATCCATTGACGTCAATGAGAAGACTCCATGGGGCTTTGGATTGGGTTCTAATTGTCGGAAAAATTAATGTTATTGTAAACCACTGGTCAGTGCTGTCACATGCTCCCCTTCTGTGCCAATTCTATATGACCGGATAACAGACTCACATAAATCTGTTCCAACTGTTGGCTAAGAGGCTAAAGGACACAGAGATTTATCTTTTTAATTCTGAAGCACCCTGTTCCCCCCAGCATACCCCATAATACTACTGTATTTACTTGACAGACTCAGCATTATGGACAGTATTCATACAATCAAAACATTTCACAGTCAAACACTGTGTGGGAATAATAGAATTATTAATGCTGACTGTGGGAAGACAGCTGAACTACAGATATGTACCAAAGAAGATACATTGATTTATATACATTTTTTTCTTTGTCATTGTTTTTTTCAAATACAGACCTGAAGAAAGGGTTGCACTTACTGTTAAGAAGACGGAAGTCTATGAACGGGTAGGAGCCACGGCGCTCGGAGAGAACCCCTGTCTGACCTCTCACCCGTGCATCTCCTGCAAAACACAAAATCCCCTGAGATGTTAGAAGGGCAGCTGCCTTTCTCTGCTGTTTAGATCTAGGTCTATTTTCTGTCCAAAGCCATGACGTTACACTCCTCCAGTGGGAAAACTAAGGTCCAAAAAATCATCTCCCATGACATCCCTGAGTAATCGAGTAAAGCAGTACAGCTGATCCTCTTATCAGAAAACAGACAAACTCCTTGTGTTTATCTTCTTGAACAGCTTCTTTCCCAGTAAGAAGACTCTCACTGCTTCAGGAGCAGTGTAGAGGTCCATTTTTTTTCCCCAGACAAACCCAGCTGGATTATAATTGTAGTGGCATCACAAAGGTCTCAACCTTGGACTAGGTTCACAGGTGAACTGAACACCAAAGCTGTGGGACTGGTCTCAAAAGCATGAGTTGATGAAAAAAATGCCCAAACAAAGCAAGGAGATTTTTAAGGTGTTGGTTTGTTGGTTTTTTTTTTTTTTTTTTTTTTGTTTTACTTTCAGTAGTTTGAGCATTCTGGAAAATGTCAGCCTTCTCCTCAAACATCAAAGCTGCTTTATGTAAGTGAAATCTGATGTTTGCAAACAAACATCATTCCAGGATGTTAGGACGTGTATTTAAATGTCACAAAGTGAAAACACAATACTGAGAATTAATATAATTGTTTAATTCATATTGATTAATATCTGATTTACTATGTAGTATTGATGAAACAGGAAAAAAAATACTAATTAAAAAACGCTCAGAATGAGTGTCACAAAACCTCTCCCAGCATACTGAAAGCAGTGAGAAGCAAATGTCATTTTTACATTTCCGTGACTTTAAATACCTTGTATTTTAATTTAATTGTTTCTTTATAGGCAAATAACAAGATAAAACTATTAAAAATTCTTAAGTAAGATGAAATTTGGAGATTTTTGGAGGCTCAGGTTAGAGTAAGCTAGTTCTTCACAACACCAGTTCCTCCTCTACACAAACACAGCCTGTTGTGTTGAAATCATGCCCACCGCACTTCCTCAGACAGCTTGCACTGTAGGCCTCTCAAAGTTTGTAATAATATTATTAATTATTAATTAGTTTGAAATGGGCTTCCTCTGGCAAACAAATATAGCATCTGTCTAATCTAAACAAAGATACTTTAATTTTTGGCCACTAGTGCTAGCTTCTACTGCTTCTGTTTAAAACCAAGCAAACATCTTGCAGTATAAAAGAAGGACTTTGTTAGACACCAGGGTTTTTTTTTTTTTTTTGACCTAATATTCACTTCAAAAGTGCTTAACAATCGTGTTTAAGGGACGAATGCCAAGTAGAAATATTAAATTACACATTTGAGGTGGAGAAACACTTCTGTGCCCTCTAGGGGTCCTTACAGGTATGAAAGACACAAGAGCGTGCACTCAAGATATTTCAAACACAGTCACTTTTTAGTATAAATATTAATCTGTTTTCTCTCATCCTTACTTTCACTTTGCTTTTTGTTTCCAGAGATGGAACACGTGTTCCCTGTACTCAGCTCCTGCTTGTCAGCTGCTTGCTCTAAGGAACCAGCCCAAAACAACTCAAAGCTGTTCACTGACCCCACTTACCCCTCCTGAGAGCAAGGCCAGGAGGTGCAAACCTCTGCCAGCAATTCAGCTGTTGTACTTCAAAGGTACAGTAATACTATGGGTCTACCTTTATCAGCAGTTTAAAATCATGTGCAACTTGTAGGAATGGAGGTATACAAACCTATTCCCTGTGATCCTTCTGTTACAGGGCAGAAAGGTGGAGCAAATAGCTGGAGAGTTTGTGCAACACCAAAGAAAGATTCTTCAGCACCCATGAGTCAGAGCCAGTAAGGCAGCACTCTGACTTAAAAGCACTGCTCTCTGCCACAGGTAGACCCATCAGATTGGCTGATTCATGCAGAAAGAATAAGAAAGGCAAGCATATGGTACACATTTTATAAACCTCAAAAAAAATCAGGCAAGCTTGAGCCTGCCACTAATACAAGCATCAGCAAACTAAGAACGGGTGTAAATTCAGAGCATGCCTTGATTGAGGCTTTTATTTTTCTGTGTGCACCAATGAATTCACAGGAAACTGCAAAGAATCTCCTTCATTAACACAGTGATAAATGTGTCATTTGTGACTAAATCAACAGATTCTTTGGAAAGAAAAAAACCCACAAAACTAAGGAAACTCAAACTCCAAAAATCTGAAACAAACCCAAGACAAATCATAACCATAAACCCAGAAAGACGGATTTTCTTCCTTGACATGAAGTAATTTACCTATCAGATCAAAAGAGGTACCACAGTCCTAAAGAATAACAAAATCATATATGTTTACATATTGAAAAGAATGCCTAACTCTGATCTTAAAAGTATGACCCCACATTTTGAGGAAGAGAACACTAAAGATAGAAAACGGGAACACAGAAGAAAACACAACATGAACTTACCAAAAGCAGACCATACAAGATAAAAGCTCATTCTTAATTATCTCAAATAAAACAGCAAATTGTTAGACAATCATTAGGAAAAAATCATTACTGTAGTGGATTTCAACCATATGGATTTTGGTAAACATGTTGGAGAACACAAGAAATGAGTACAAAACCTAAAGTTGGAAAAGACTAAAAGCAAGAAGATACCAAGGTGCATTAATAGGAAACTTTTTCTTGGGCACAATTACTGTGTGATCTTTAGAAGATCCCTATTGGAAACAGTATTAAAATATTTTATTTATGATCTTGGCACAAAACTAGGAGAGCACTAGTAGGGAACTAATATATTATGAAGCTGGGAGATACCAGGTATATATGGCTAAAGGTATTTTAAAGAAAGTTCACTGATGCTGTTGCTTTCTCTGCCCCAGCTGCTTCTACTTTCATTGTACTGGTAATCCAGTTTCCTCTCATGGTGCTGCTCGTGCTTCCTACAGAACTAAAGACTAGCCAACTCAGACATGTATGTACACTATTCAGGCCAGGGAATTCCAGTAAAGAGAGGGAGTGCTGGGGAGGTATTAGTCAAAGCACTTGGTCTAAGTTAATCTGAAATACTGTTTCTGAGAAAGCTGAATTCCTTCTGGAACAAGTGAAGAGAAGGACCTCTAGGAAGATGATCTGCACACTAAAGAGCCATTTCATAAAAGGAAAATTACCTTGGAGTAATGTCTGCTGTTGATGAGCAATAGAGTTGGAAAAGAACCATATAGGTGTTTGGAAGAGTATCAATCTAAAGAAGGAGATGAAAACAACTGAAGCAGCTGATGGCTGCTTTATACACAACAAGAGGTGACATGAAATAGTTAAGGACTGTATGTGATGACTGATACACTTGCTACCAGCTCTATGTTTTTCAAACTAAGAAAATGTGAATGAGTTTTACTAAAACAGTCATGGGAAATTACTGATTATTCTGATTGGCTATTTGTGGCATTTCACATTTTTTACATATAATAAAATTTTGAGCTATCTCTAGCACTGTAGGAATCTATATGCAGAAAAAAAAATCCACACCTGTACTGACTTAGCATAAGCCACTACGATCCTTATATTCGAGGATTATTAACTTTACCCTCCGGGAAGGCAAGTTTCTGATGAGTCAAAGATGTTATCAAGTAGCTCTACCTCATGAATCTGTTATTTCAAAATATTTCACCAGGTGCCACCTAGTCTCTTTCCACATCATTAAAGAAAGATTAGTTAGGAAGTAGTGGTGGGCTAAATCAACCACACCTACCATCCTCCATTTTTTCTTGGCTCACTTATCTGGAGAACATTTATATTCTTCCCTATTACTTTTAATTACCTCCACGTACACTCAAAAGAGAGACTAAAAATAGGGATTGCACCAGATGTGCACCATACCACATGATTTTGCATTTCTGAGAGGCAAGGCCTGTTCATGGCAACATACCAGACTCGCTCTTTTTCTTTGACAGAAGACTTTGAGGGCAACTTTCATCAGCCACCTGACCTTTACATCTCTTTGCTCTCCACCTTAAAATCAAGCTTAACAATTGTTCTGACAATTTATGCAATTAGTAGATTTAGATAAATAATCCTTTTTCAAGCAAAAGGAAGGATTCTGTGGAAACAGGGCAGGAAATTTTGACAGTTCATTGTGTTCCCAAGTGAAACAAGCAGGGTGAAGGGAAACAGCAAGGGTACAGGTTCTACTTGGCTGCTTTGGGCTGAAGATGCAAAGCTGGAACATTTATAGTCACAAACACGAAGGGCTGAACCCTTGTTAGAGCCAAGTTACCATGAGAGCTTCCAGCTGGGACATCTCCCAGGGGCTGCCGTGCTTTTGAATTTTACTTTGTCCTCATTAAAATGGACCAGAAAACAAACCAAACAAACCAAAGCAACCCACATAAGGTAACAGGAGCCTTTACAGTATGTGCCATGACTGACAGCTTATAGTCACAGGAAAATCAGATATGGGTCAAGAAACATGGTACTACTGTGGCCTAGCATCTGCAGAAGGAAAACAACTCCTCCAAGACTTTTCTCAAATGACATGGGATTCAATTTCACTGAGCAAGCACAACAAATCAGGAGAGATAACTGGGCCACAGCTGTGACAAAACAACAGAGCAGCTTCATGTAGCCAAAGCTAGGACCAGCCACCAAACTACTGCTTTTATTTAGTACACAGCTCCATGTGGGAAGTCAGGAATACCACAGCAAACTCACAAGAGGTTACAACTATTTATTCTAGCCAAGCTTTTCTATAATTTTCATCCAAATATTTCCTAAGCAGACTTGTTTTAGGACAGTGGCTGTAGTGGCTGAGTACTTTGAGTGGAAAACTGAGTGGCAGTAGTCTTGTGGACTCCATGGAGGACCTGGCTTCTTCACTACTTCAGCTATAGAAAGGCTTGAGCATTATGAGAAGGAAGACGGATTGTTGATGTTTTAAGTATCATAATGGTTTGAGTGGAAAGTTTGCTCAACGAAGAAAGTGTTGCTGTGTAAAAGTAGAAAACAGATTACAAGTAAGGTTAAAAACAAGTGGAATTAATAGAGTTATTTTTGATTCAAATGATCTAAATTTGTGCTTGTTTGGATTGTTTTCATTCTGCTGTATTAGTGCTAGAAATGTTACCATAAATTCTTGTCTGCAGAAAGCATTTTACACAGATTTCCTGATATGCATACGATCTTCAGTGAACAAGAACATTTCCTCTGAACAGACCCCATGAGACTGATCTTAGAGGTTACAGAGAAAGGACAACTCTTCCTTCCAGTAGGAGAAACTGGGTGAGCAACCTCACTTCATCCTTTTGAAAGTGCTGACATTTTAAGCATGTCAATATTCCAAAACATGAGGTTTTCTGTACCATACAATGCACAGTTCTACTCTTTTTGGTAACAGTCCTAACAAGGTCTAAAATAGTGATTTCACCCAATGTGTCCTGTAGTTTCATTTCAGAATGCTTGCAAAGGAAGGCAACTGTTGGAACTCCCTTTTTACAAAAAAGGGATAGAATGACAGTGTAGGAGCCACCGTTTGGTTTTGCAGATTCTTTTTTTACACAGAAGGTCTCTCGGTTCCCCTATGAATGATTTTTTTTTTTTAATGAGTCAATTACTTGGTTTTCAGCTATTCAAAATTCCATTTCCAGACCAGCAGCAGCTGCAGGTGAAATATTTCACTCATCCTCTCTTTTCTTATAAAACTATTTTGTAGTGAATGGTGATACTTATGCTCAACATAAAATAGTGGCCCTGCCTCCCTATACCCACCAACTGTAATTTCTGCCCTTCTTTACTGACCAAAATCCATACAGCTGCTTTTACCTTAAATCTCTGAAATGATATTATCACCACTGCTTGTAACAATTAGTTAAATGCAAGACACAGAAGCTGACAATCTGTTCATAAAATCCTTCTCAATGCTAAAAGTCTCCTAGGAAATTCACCTTTATACTGATGAATAGCCCATGTGGATATACAGCCAGAGGAAGACCCTAGGATCCACAGGCATGCCTTTAACAGCTGAGCCATTATGCGAAATGAACATCTAGACTACAGTAAAAATAGTGTTTTATATACAGTTTTGAAATCGTCCCTTAAACTTTAACAGAGCTCATCAGTAACTCAAGATTTTGAACTGAAAAATCTTAAGGCAAAGCTATTACAACATGCAGACTTTGGAGAAAGCACTTGCAGACAACTGAAATCCAAGAGGATGAGAAAACTGCCAGAGAGAATCAGGTAGCTGCAGTCATCAGAAATTCAGATACTCAAGCAGTATCCCACATTGCCCTCTTCACAGACCTGTTTATTCTTGCATAAGCAAACACAGAGCTTGCAAAACTAACTCACTCACTCCAACTGAAACAATGGTCAGAAGTAGCTTTCCAAAATGTCAATACATCATATTGCACTGGAAACGCTTTCAACTCTTTCTGAGTTTGATAATGGGCTCCAAATTACTGCCTTAATGTAAGATTTATTTCATGTACTCGTAGGGGTTAAGTCAGCAGAGAAGAGTAGGTGCCTCTGCCCAGTTAACAGCACTTAAAGAAACTGAATTGCCTTTCAGAGTTGCATGGTTTTGCCTTTGACTGCAGATGGAGTCTAAGACACTTCTATTCCTAAATTAGGTGTTAGGATTATAAACAGCATACTGGGGGGAGAATCTGAGACCTTGCCCATGAGTATCATACTCAGAAAACTGAGACCACACCAAAACTCTTACCTCTAAGTACACTTTTCACTGTGATTATCCCTGTGACTGTCACTATTTATTTTGTAATAATAATATAATTAATTTTGTAATAATAGCCACATACACCTTCAGTTCACACCAGCATGGACACACCCTCAAAACAAGGACTGTGTACACCCATGCACTATAGTGTTATCCCCACAGGTCAGTTAAACAAAAATCACTTCTTACGCAACAGTAACTGAAGTACTGTTCTCTATATCCACAACAACAACAAACCAACAAAAAAACAGCTCCCCCTCCGCTCCACTCTGGTGAGACCCCACCTGGAGTACTGAGTCCAGGTGGAGTCCCTATTACAAGAACGATATGGACATGCTGGAACGTGTCCAGAGAAGAGCCACGAGGATGATCGGAGGGCTGGAGCACCTCTCCTACGGAGTCAGACTGAGAAAGTTGGGGCTGTTGTGTCTGGAGAAGGCTCTGAGGAGACCTTACTGTGGCCTGCCAGTATCTGAAGGGGGCCTACAGGAAAGCTGGGGAGGGATTTCTTAGGATGTCAGGTAGTGATAGGACTAGGGGGAACAGAGCAAAACTAGGAGTTTGTAGATTCAAAATGGATGTTAGGAAGAAATTCTTCACCATGAGGGTGGTGAGACACTGGAACAGGTTGCCCAGGGAGGTGGTAGAAGCCCCATTCCTGGAGGTTTTTAAGGCCAGGCTGGATGTGGTTCTGGGCACCTGATCTAGCGTGAGGTGTCCCTGCCCATGGCAGGAGGGTTGAAACTAGATGATCCTTGAGGTCCTTTCCAACCCTAACAATTCTATGATTCTATGATATTACTGTGTGATTACTTAACTATCAGTATTTTCTAGACAAAATCCTTGCAAGTTTATTTAAAAGTTCACACAAAATGCTAAACCACAGCACACAAAGATAAAAAGGGCACATAAGAATATGGGCAAAAATTACAGACTACTTATTCACATACAAACTTTTCTTCTTCAAGACATGAAATACAAATACATCAGTTTGCTGGCATGAATGTTGCAGAATTCAGCCAATGGCTTTCATATGCAGAAGAAAAAATAGAAAATGTTGACATCTGGTAGCAAAGGCTCAAGAGTTACTGAATTAAAAGCAAGAGACAGGTCCCACAAAAAAAGAATCCAACAAGAAAGCACAAAGACTTGTATAAATACAGCATTATAAGCACAGAATACAGCAGCCATCTATCACCACTTCCATGCCTGAAAGGATCAGTTTAAACAACCATCCAGACTTTGTTAAATATTTTGCTTTAACTCTATTGTAACTACTGTCTAGGAGGGTGAACTCACTAGTGAAAGATGAAAATGAAAGTCTGGAACAACAAGCAGCCAGGAGGAGACACGCTTTTAAATTTAATTTTTGGGGGGGAAGGAGATCCCTTTATAATTCTTATTCTTGCCTACAGTTTACACTATTTAGAAGAAGTAGTATACAACATCTTGAGAGTTTCACTGCTGCTGTGGACCTGAATAGTAGCACTTTGACTGACTTGAGGATTATCACATCACTCCTGCTCATTTTCGTCTTCCCTAATGGTTAGACAGCATATAAATTACTCTGCATTAAAGGATGTGAGCTATGTCAGCAGAATCAGGTTCTTGCATTGATATCGTTGCTATTGCTTTAGAGTCTTGCTGGGAAGTGGCAAAAATCCTGGTTTTCTTACGTATGAAACTGAATCTAAAATTACACCTTAAAGACTAAAGGATACCTAAAAGGTTAAGAGCTGTAATAAAAAACCATAATAACAACAGCTACAGCATGTTCTTAGCAACAGGTAGTAGGTTGCATTACCATGGCAACTTTGAAGATAATATCTTGCTGTCATGTTACTCTCATCCCTCTTCTGAATAAATTACAGCATAAATAAACCCCACATTATTAGTTATTTAAATTGTACTTTTTGGATTCTAGTCTTCTGCTAGACTCCCAACTATTAAAATAAACATGCATTTAATAACAAAATTCTAAGACTTGTATGCTTCCAATTCCGTATACACATATTTTTAAAGCAGGTTAAGTAGTTTAATACAATGACTTCCATTTTGTGTAAAAGAAAATGCACAAAGAATCTGTGTTTTGCTCAAAATCAACATCAAAAAGAGATACTACTTACAGGGTACAATCTCTATCTGCAGTGCATTAGGTCAAGTTACTTTTATTGCTGGCGCCCAAAAGATGATTATTCTTCTCTCACAGCTATGCCAAGGCCCTAAGTTAGCCAAATTATAAATTATTTTTTAACTGTAATAACATTCTAGATAAAGTTGCTCTTTCTGAGGCCCCTTTACAATTTTCTGTGTATTGGTTTGCTCTTTCTTGCAGTGAGGGCCCCAAAACTGAGCTTAGTACTCAAGATGTGGCCTCACCAGTGACGAGTACAGAGGGATTGCACTGACCAGTTACACTGATGGGTTGCACTGATGAGTTACCTCAGCCACAAGGTATCATTCTCATTTTCTGCTAAGGCACTGTTATGTAGACAAGCAGAAACTGGTTGATACTACAATCCACATGTATTTAACGTAGCCATTGATTAAAATTCATATATATATAATTAATTTATATAAAATAGCAATTCATAGAATGGCATAAACATTAATAGAAAAATGCTGGTGATTTCAATGTTGAATGGAACAAATGGAGCTGGTTTGGGGCAAATGTTCAATGACTTTGTTTGGTCAAGGACTTGTCAGTGTTAGGCTAATGATTGGACTCGATGATCTTAAAGGTCTTTCCCAATCTGGGTAATCTGGTGATTCTGCAATTTGAGATTAACATTTTTATTTCTGAGAGTGAAAGAGGAAACTCTCGGAATTAACATGCAAGATGGTAATCATAAGCCCTGACCTCATTTCCTGGTTTCCTATGGAACAAATCAGTTCCTTCCCACCCCTCGGTTTTCCATTTCTGTGTTTTGCTTGCTCCTACTGTAGACACTAAGTTCTCTAATGCAGGGCCTCAGTGGTTCAACAACATTTTCTAATTCCAGTTCTGGTCATGGTTTCTGTGCTGCCACAATGCAAACACTAATTATCTCTCCTTTTGGTACTGGTAAAGGTTAAGCTAAGAAACATTCAAAGAAAATGAACGCAGAGGGTTTTACTCATGCCATCAAATCAAAATTTGCTTTTGGTTCTTAACAGGACACTTAAGAAAATGTCCCTCTGTTTTCATAGCTTTGCCCACCAGAGTTCTACATCCTCCATTTCCAATGAAACCACAAAATAGACATGTTCAAAACTGTAATACAGCAACTGCCATTATAGCAACACATTGCCTATCTCTGAGATGTTTAACACCAGCCAAAACCTAAAATCTGTCCATGGGTTTTACATAATAGCAGTTTTGCCTGTGGAGAAGTTGAGCAGGAAAAGTGCAAGACCTTTGAGATTTGCTCCCTGTTCATTTTTCACTCGAATTGCATGGCCACCATTCGCCTCATACAAGAGGAGAATCTGCCTCTGCTAATAGAGCTGATTCAGCCCATGTCCTTGTACTAACATTTTGCCTGAAGATCATGTGGTGTCTGCATGACCCTTTAAGGTACATCAGTATAGAGTCAGGTTTAGAGGTAAGGGAGGCATAATAAAGTACACAATTCTCAATCTTGCCTATTAACCACAGGATGATACTTCCTCATCAATCTCTGCATGTTCTTCACCTTTTTTCCAGCTCGCCTCTGCACTGTACATATTTATGTTTATATTCCTAACACAGGTGTAATTTTTCTTCTTCCTTCCCTTCTCTTTGACTCACTGGTAACTCAGACTCCCCTCTACTCACTTGTTTCTCCTGAACCTGGAGTACTGCAGGTACAGTAGCAGACTTTGTAGCAGCAAGCCCAGCAGTGTTGGGCACTTCTGATGGGGCTGCCTCTGGAGTCTTCATGGCTGGGAGAGAGCAGTAAAAGTGGGGAGGAGGAGAAGGAAGCACTGGCAATTGGCTCAGCAGCACATGATGGTGCCTGTAATATCTTGCAGGAGAAAACCTCCCTCACCACCTTAAGCTTTGATCTGATTAAGAGCTTTATCTACACATGAGACTGCAGGAACAAATGTTGGAGATTAATGATTTGAGTTTTGTTTGTTCATCGTATAGTGCAATAAATTATTTTTTGCATTCAAAAAGCAGTATCTATGGCAAATACCTGGAAACTTTCATTCTTACTGGTTTTAAATTTTCTTTAGTTCCTCTAATATACAAATATTTGTGGAATATATAAATACCATAAATCAGTGAATAACTGAAAAATAAGGCAAGAGAACTTTGTCCAAAATAAGCACAAGTAATCTTAACATTATTTGTTTATTCCACATGAGTATTTCCTGAGCTAGCCCAAATTTTACCATGTAATATTCCTTCAGTATTTTTGATAAAAACTAATTTTTTATATAAAAATGTTTCTGTGTTTAGAAAAATATAAAATTTGTTTATGAAGCTAATATAACTATTTGGAGTGGAACCTTTTTCATTTTGATGCTAGACATAGGAATCAAGATGCATAAAGTGGAAGCTGATCTTGACTGTCATACTGCTCAGAAAACGCTTCTCTCTTCCGATTTTTTTACACTGCATTTTTTAAACAGTTCATTGGATCTTAAAAAAAATAAACATACAAACTATGAAATCCAGAACCCTAGCCTGGCTAGAATTTAGCAAATATGCTGCTCCTTGATCTGGACCACATTTGCTGCATACTACTCATTTAAAATTCAAAACTTTAGAAAAGAGTAGCACAAGAGAAGTCTTCGGATCAGTCTTGTGTTACTCAAACACTGGCCTCTGGAACTCTCTGTTCCCCATTCACTGTTATGGTTCAGCTGCACCAAGTATTTACTGTCTAAAATACAATTAAATAGCAGTTTACCTTGTTTATTCACAGCACACTCTTAGGAGAGGTCAGCATGAGCCAAATATTTCTCTAATTACAAACCGGTTGATTAACACATCTAATTAGGTGCTTGCCATTGGCAAAGACTGGTTATCTCCCCAGAATCTAGTTTTGTGTTTCCCCTTGGCTGAGATGGTTGAGCCCCGACTGGGACTCCAAGCAGCACTTGGAGCAGTTGGCACTTTGGCTTCTTCCCCAGTGGATATGCTGGCAATGGTGGCTTCGCTGAGCCCATCAAATATGCAAGTTATTGCCAGGCAGCCTCCACCCAACTTGTGGGGTGTTATCTCAGCTCCTTATTCCAGAAACTGAAAAACTTTAATATCTGAAAGGAGGAGCAACTAGCAAAATACACAGAGAGGGTTAAACAGAGGTCACTGTAACTACAGCACCTCTGAATGACCCTTTACATCAGCAGCATCTTCCCTCATCCCATACTTATGCATACTGAGTCTGGATTTCACTTGGAAACTGAAGTTATGAACAGCAACATCACATGAAGGACATGTAGCAAAGACTACCCTTTGGGAGGAAATGCCAGGCATACTCAGAGAGATGCCCTGTCCTGCTTTGGAAGCAGGAATGGATCTTGCTCAGCCCCTCCCTGAGAAGGATGGACAAAGCAGGTGAGGGGAAGTATTTTTCTCCTTCCTTCTACTCTGTATGTCCTTCCACAAGAAGTGGGGAAAAAACCTCACCTTCAGACAGTGAAATACCTGCTCTTCAACATTTGCATCAATGTGTGTTTGTTTAGTACCTTCCAAAACCACCACGAATGGACAGAAACATGAATGAACATTGTACAAATTGCACTACTAATTAACGTGCTAACTGGCCTAGCCCAGAAGTCTCCCTGCATGAACCACTAAGCTGGAGCTACACCTGGAAGCCAGGTTTGCAGTTCGGGCCCATCACTGACAGAAACCTTGCCAAAGCTTTATCTATTGTGTCAGTGCCAAGAACACTATCAGGAGGCATGTGCAGACACCCCACATCCAAGAAAGCCAGTGAGGCAACTTACTGGGGATGCTGGCAGTCCAGAGTGTGCCAGCATCAAAGCCATTTCAGATGCCAAGATACCCCATAAGAACTTCCTATTTAATGTCTTCCAACTATGCAATAATTTTAGAAGCATCACTCTTGAACATATTTAAACATATCTCCATTGTTTTATAGTTGAAGTTAATTAAACACCCTGTGCATTTTACTATTTTTTTGTTATGAGAGAAAAACAAGACCAAAACAACAACAAAAACATTCTGAGTATTTTACTATTTTACATGAGAAGGGTCCAGCCTTCTCATTGACACCATATGCTGCAGTACTGCCTTTCTCCACAACTAGGGCTTAAAACAGAAGCTGAAGTTTCCATTTCCTGTGTTTTTACATGTTCTTAGGGAATTCTAATAGTTACTAAAGTCTTTCAGGAGGAGGAAACTGCAACCTAAAATTTGTAATACAACAGACATTTTTTGGGTGGATGTAAAAAATACTGGAAAAGTTTTTATAAACCCCAAAGGAACTATAAACTGTACAAACAATAATTGAATTCTGTTCTGTCTTGTAAGTTACCTTTGAATTACAGCCTAGCAACCCTAGAGTTCTGTCTTGGATATTCATTGAACAAATCCTATTCTGAGCAATTCAGCTTCTCAGGCTCCTTCTCAAATAGCATTTTGAAGAAGAAAGAGCGGTATTTGCTCTTCACAAAACTCTGCAAATTCCAATAGAGAATAACTCTGGCAGATACTTTTTGGCATGTGCATGGAAAGGCATATAAAAAAAGTATTTCTCAACTCATTGTGCAATTCATACTAGGGAGAGATTGTTTGGTTGGTTTGTTTGTTTGTTCTGGGAATTGCAAGACAAAACAGGAAAAGCAATAAGATTACTGTCTTCAAAATAGATCAGCTTGAATAAAAATTCAGTACATGTTAAAGTAACATCTAGAAAAAAGCTTGGTTTTCCTTGACTCTACCTTGGCTACATATTCAATAGCTAACTGTTAACCAAAGAAAAGTGAGAACTGCTTGAAAAATAACCTCACCTAGTTAGACTCTACTTACAAATTGTATCTGATACAACAGTTCTGCAAATTAGCTTTTGAATGAATCACTGAAGAGCAATTAAAAAACTCTGCTAACAAACTGAGGAGAACCTCCTCTCCCAAAATATTTGGTGAGGTCTCACTGAACCAATGAAACACTTACCTAAACATGTGAAAATTTTGAAAAAGTGAAATTTCTATTTAGTTCTACACTGAAGAGAAAGTCCATGAAGATTTGTAAGAAGCAGCTCATCATTATCACATTACTGAAGAATGTAATAAAATTCTGTCTATAGCTCTAAAACAAATATTTTGGACCATTTTACTCTACTACCAGATGTATATTACTGGGAAGAACACTGCTAGTTCCCACACAAGGTAATGTACACTCTATTCATGGGTATTTGACCATAGATTCTCTATCAACTATATGGATAAAAACACCCAATAAAATTCTACCAGCAGACAGAAGTATGCCTAAAATCCTAACAAAGGATATATATTCCAGATCACCTTAAAGTAAAGCTTCCTGTTTTATTCCTCCCCAAAAAATCTCATGACTGAGTAATTCTCTCTACAGAATGCAACAAGATCCACTGCAGCACAAAGGGATTGTTACAGAGAAAAACAGATCACTTCCAGTATCATCTTATTTGTTTGGCAAGCATACAACAGCTGTGAGCTCATGCTTCAGGTTTGTTGTTGCAGTTCAAGATGTTCCTGTTCTCTCCATTTTTATGAAATAAAGTTCAGTAAATATTTCTTTCCTAGATCTCAGGTATCAAGTATTGGTGCATTTAGTCCTGTGTTGGATCATGTAGTTGCTCTGAGATCTGCTGGCCTGTCTCCAGGTGTCTCAGCAGCCTTGGATGCAGATGTCTTTAGGAAGAGAGATACCTTGTGCACAAGGGCTGGTGGAAGTGGCTAAAGATGCTTGCTCCCCACAAGGGAGCTGAACAGCTTCTTTTGCTTTCTCTCCTGTAAATATTAATCTAATTTTCCCAAACTGACTTACCATTTGTATTAAAAAAGGGGAAAATACTTTAAACTCTATGGAAACAGGAGTGGGGCTCTGGAGACGACCCAGTCATCTTCCCATTGCTTGATCTTCTCTGTGACCTCGTTTTCCAATCTCAAGAACTGACATAATCACTGGGAGGCTCCTGGAAAAGTAAACACGTTGGTCCGGGGAGGTGTCGGGAATAACAAGAAAGGAACAGGTTGGTGTGAGGCGTCTACAGATGGAGCAGCCCAGTCAGGGGGCTCTTAGTCCCCTGGGGCAGAGGCAGCAACACTGTTTCCAAGTATTTCTTTCTCAGGAAACTGAGCAATGGCATCTGCATTGGGATGCTGCAGCAGCCACAGCGGTTGGTGAAAGAACAAAAGTTTTTCTGGGTGGTGGAGGTGGAAACAACCTTAGGCAACCAGGGTCCTATTATAATTATGAAGACATGTTATTCCATTTGCATACTACTAAGGAGTCTTGACATTTCAGATCAGAAACTGAGTTAGAAATTACAACTTGAAAATACCACATGCACTCAAGACCTTGATCCAGCAGCCACAGAACTCCCTGTCCTGAAAACAGGCAGTGACACCCTGCACTCCTAGGGCAATGAGGTCAGGCTGTAATGACAATTCAGCAGAGAACAACACACTTCTCAAAAAACAGATCCAAAAATCTTCTATAATTTTTTTTCCAGTCAGGTAAAAACCTGGAGTGGAGCAGACAGAAATGGTAAGAAATTGAGCTTAGTATTTGCTCTCTAAAATGGAATATATGTAACTGTTCATAACAGGTAAACCTTGAATCTGACCTCAACATACCAACACATACAAAGGGGAAAATATGTAGACGATTCTGGCTATAGAATGTTAATCCTTTAGACACAGTTCCTCTTTTTTTTTTTTTTTTTAAATCATTCTCATCTGATGAAATACATGATGGAAAAACTGAAGTATGCTTTTAGCAAATCACAGGTTATAGTTTTTTTAGCAGTTGTAAAAGGTAGGGTATTGGATTTTCTTTCTCTACAAAGTGAACTTCTAAGAAAAAAGCATAGGTATCTAATCCAGAGCAGCAGAGATGCTGTTATTTGAGTTTCTGCCACAACTACAAGATAATGAAAAAAGAAGCATCTTTGCCAGCAACCTCTGTAGTACCACTTACCATCATCAGAAAATCTGCATGACCATAAAGAGAAATAGTAGCCAGAGATTACAAACACACTATACTTCAGAGAGTGTTGAGGGAGTGGAGGGAGATCAAAGGCAACTATTCTACATCTTTCTCCACTGTTTAATTCAAACGTTTTTCCTCCATTTTTTTTCCTGCAAGATTTTACATGCTAAGTCTTACCATATTTTCTGTTGAACTGAAATAGGTTTCAGCTTGCATGAAAGTCTATGTTGTCTCATCAATAGTGGAGCACTTACTTTTCTATAAATATTAACATCACACACGCAAAATAAACATACTGAAGAACTCCTACACCATATGGTATCATCAAATATCCCCAGATTATCTGACATCCTACTCCTTCCAGGGCAATATATTCCCTGACCAAAACAGGTTTATACATTTGATAGATCTGATAATAAATTCTTTAATTAATTCTCTAATTTGAACAACAGTAATGAAGAGGACAGGTGTGAAAGGCATTTCACTGAAAGCTATTCTGCACATCTCAGAAAGCTTCATCTCTACCCATTCTTCAAAGGGTTTTATTATTTTAAACTGTATCATAAACTTTCACAAATACCTTGTATTTTTCTGCCACTGTAGTATGTACTCTTACCCTACTTTATGACTTTGAGTTTTTCCCCTTCCAGTGTAATTTTTTTTCCAAAAAAAGCAGGCACTTAACATTCCAGATTTATCATAAGTAATTTTATATGCAAAGACAACCAACTATATGTGTTTGATATTCTACTGCTTTTAAGAAGAAAAGTGGGTTTTGTATAAAGAAGTCCTACATTATCTGCTTGGTAAGCTATGTGCTCCATCCGTGAGTGGCCTTTTAGTTTGGTAGTTCCTGCCTAATTGCTGCAGACAGATGTTCTCTTGCTGTAGCTGCAGACACCACAGAGGCTCTTGCCATGTTAATTAACCATCTTAAAGATGTCCCTTCACCTAATTGAGAAGCCTAAAACCATTTTTACAAGCAGAAACACACCTTACTTCCAAAGCCACATTTTCCAAAATGCAGTGTTTCTAAATGTCCCCTTCCAAGGTGCTCAGTGGCATTTTCATTGTCAGAAGACTGTCAGATAACTTAACTGTTATTATCCTGCATTGTATAGCTCATAGTAGAACTTTTCTGTTATTACATGAAATTCCTCCCCTCACCATGAATCCATACTGCTATGAGTATACACATCTAACTTGCTACTGGTCTGCCAACACTCGTTAGAATAAGTCAATCTGCATGAATGAAGTATAGATGGTAAGCAGACCCTTCCTTTAATAATATTACAAATATTTTTGCTTTCCTCCAGGATGAAGGATCTTTTTCCCCTCAAGAATTGAGTGTGTTAACTTTTCCGTATGCTGCTTTGTGTAGCTACCAGGCATCTTGATTGATCAAGGGATAAACTTTGAGCGTGGCTGCTGCTTTTTCCCCCAACACAGATTACTCAGGAAGCATTTCCCCAAATATCCAGGGAAGAGGGGACTGCACACAGCACCATGCCTCATGTTCTCCAGATATCTCCTTCAGACTGCTCTATAAATGTGTGTCTTATAATGGCAGCACAATAATACATCTGTCTGTACTTCATATAAAGAAGGGGTTTTCATCCCTCTAAGTTATTTCAAAATTTTTACTGGCTGATCTTTTCCACCATAATTTACTAAACTCCTATTCTCATCCTTTTTGTCTTCAGTACATAAAGCTACTCCACTCATAAACGTATACCTGGCCAATGCCTTTATAAACCTGTTGAATATCATCAACAGTAGGAAGCTGACTGAGGAAAACTGCCTTTATTTCTTTGGCATAAGAGGGACTTACCACCAAGGTTACTTTTCCAGTTTTACTAAAATAGCATCATCTTCTTTCACCTCTCCTTTACGTTTTTGCCTTAAATTGTAATAATACATCAAGGGACATAGAGTCAGCCCCCACTTTTGTAAACCACTCAGTTGTATGACACATCCATCTCATCCTTTCCTCTTTTCTTTCCCTTTTCCTTCCCTCAACACGTGAAAATTCAGCTGGTTGGTGGCAGATATGTTTAACCTTGCCTCAGGCAGGCAGTAGCCTTCTTTTCAGATGGTTTTGGGCAACTGAGAGACCAGCATTGCACTATACTTGCCAAACAATGCAATAATGCCTAAAACTCAAATGTCCTCCCACACAATTCAGAAGATTCTCTGTCTCTCTCTTGAATTTTCTTGAATTCAAAGAGAGATTGCCCACTGAGGCTGCACAGCCTCCACCCTCAGAGGTTTCTAAACCTGGCTGGGTAACAGTCCTGAGTAATTTGGTCTGAGCTCACAGCTGAACCTGCTAGGAGTACAAGGTTGGACTGGAGACCTGCAGAAAGTCCTTCCACCTGTGCACTTTTGGGGACTTTAACTGTATATTATGGCTCTGGGCTTTTTTGAGAGTAAAGGATGGCAAATTTGTAGGCAGTTCTGTGCAATTCTTTGCCACTGCAGCTGTTCTTGCTTTAAACATTTAACAGGATCTTTCCTCTCCACTTTGGGAGATTAAGTTGTCAGTTTCTTTCATGAATCTATATTCACCATATTCTCTGAGAGTTCTGCTCCCAATATGTATCCACATTCTGCAGGTCACTGGCCCCATTCTTTCCACATCACATTTAATCCTGCCAAATCTTATTTCTGCCAAAGACTTCAAGAGAGTTCACTTCTGAGATTAACCTATCAGGACTATCTCTGGTAGCAACATCAGGTTGCAGCCAGCCCAGGCAGGCACAGCACTGTGCTTCATCTGATCCAGTGCAGGTTTGAGTCCAGGCACCCATATGTAATCTGTTATAGCTTTTCTCTGCATCAAAAAAGTCCTCCTCTTCTCCCCACTCCACATTAATTTTTGTTCATTGATGCTTACTTGTACATCCTGGGTTCAAACAGTATCAACACCCCTCCACAAAAAAAAAAAACAACCCAAAAAACACCAAAAAAAAAAAAAAAGCTTCAATATTGATCCAGCTGCATAAGGAATGGAATACACCAGAAATCCTGCAAGGAATCTTGCTTAATTGTTAATCTTTGTTCAGAGCTGTTGAACAATTAGGCTGCCAAGTTCCTGATGAGAATATGTTTGTTATTAAAACCTTATCGTCTCATCTACAAGACCTTACTTGAAGTTTTGCAATTGCTAGTTTTGAGGACACATCTCACTACACAATTTAGCCTCCTGCCCTCTGACCCAATGAACGTTTGTTTTTTTTGACTCTGCAAGGTGTTAGCCCTTCAACAAAGTACAGGTGGATGGGTGGTGATGTTCTAAGTCTCAACCCCTGTAGCTCTCTAATTTTTCAGACTGTACATATGTTTGATTTTGTAGCAGCTTTCCCACAGCCTCTTGCATGCACTCAAACTGCTGAGGCATATGGAAAATCTTGCTATATAAGATGCCTATATCTCGTTTCCCAGATATTTCTCACCTAAAGGTGTCTAAAGAGCAACAAGTTACCAGTGGGACAAAGTTTTGAGCAAGTTTCCTTAATTCAGCTAGGCAGATTTACGCCAGTAATTTATAAGGCTTTGAAATATAAAACATTCTCAGGTTCCACTTGGGCACTTGGCATCTTTCAGACAACATGCCATCATAAGACATTACACTATTCTTTGATCTGTGAAGTTTCCCATGCATTAAGAGATTTTTAGAATGCAATTGCCTCAGAGCACACCATCTTTTTTTTTTTAACTCCTACAGTTAAAAACACGTGCTTTAAAATCCTGAAATAGATAGTATGTGTGATGTATCCCATAGCAAGACCAGTAGAGGCACTAGTCTCATCACAGGCTAGAAGTCAAAGACCATTCAAGGTAGCAGCTGGAGAGAGCAGTACTGGACTAACATGTATTTTACTCTTCTTGGCCAAGTCATCTCTACTCTTCTCTATATTATCCAAAGTTCCTGTCCCTGAAATGCCTCCAGCGTTTCACTGCTGCAACTATTTGCATGGCAGCCATGATGAAAACTGGCTCATCTGAAAAGGAACCAAGGCAGTCCAGCACAAATCTGGTTCCCTGAGCCACATCAGTTTCCTAGTCATGACTTGGCATTAGCACAGAGATAAGAACTGGCGAAGAGAACACCACCACTAGAAAGATTTACATGGCAGTTCTCCCCAGGACAAACATCTGACTACTTTACCCTTGTTTTTAGTTTGTTGTTGATCTTGTGTTTATTTTAAAAATTATTATTAGACAAATTATCAATGCACAGCAAAGATCCAGGACTTCTCCAAAAGCTATACAGACAAAGCAACAAGTGGTAAAGTTGGCCATGAGTTCAATCAGACTGGTATAGAATTTGATCAGCCAAGTGCCTGGACAGTTCTCCAATAGGGAGAAAAGCAAAGCACAACACCCCTCCCCCTCCCCCCCAGCATATATATTTATACACATTTAAAACATTTGTGTATGCAAACATATACTGAAGCACATTTTAAAGATGTCTCCAGCAGCCATGACTTGATGAGGTAGTCAAAATGGTTTCTGTGTAAATTATTTGTTCAAGGGAAACAAAGGTTTAAACACAAAGTCTTTCAGGAAGATGCTCCTTCCCCACTCTAAGATGAAAGAGTTTGTAAAAAAGATTGAAATCAGGAAAATAAACTGTCCTCTCACTCCCCTGTTTACACTCTTCTTCACTGGAAAACAGTTGTTTGGGGATAAACTGAAAGAAAGCACATATACCCTGACTCTCTTATGTCTTCAAAAATACTGAATATTTTCTACGTGACTAGTGATTAAGGTCACAAAATAAAGAGTTTTTTCCAACTAGTATTTTTATAGGTTGCTTTCCTTCACAAAGTCTTTTACAAATGGTCAGAGTGATCCTGGCCAGTCCAAAATACAGAAGAACATCAGCCTTTATTCAGTTAATGCAAACAAGGCATCAATCTAGACTCAGTTCATTCCTATGTACCTGTTAAATATAAAATCTATTTCAGAGATGGTAAAAACAATGCTGGAAACAGAAACTGAGTCCTGAGAATCCAAGGTTTTTAAACCACAAAGTTCAAATTCTTTCATATTAAACACCATTCATCCTATACTCAAATATAAATTAAAGGATTTAGTTTAAGCTATGATGTTTTGGTCTCCAAGAGACTTCTGCACTTCAGTACAGAGGTAGAGAACTGGGTAGCACTTCAGGTTTTCAGTACTCACCATCCCTACAATAGGTAGATAGGTAATGTGTCCAGACAACTGCAACAGATGAACGAATGAGAACCATCAAGAGCCCCAACTCTGACTTGTCTTAAAAGTAAATTAATGTTGAAATTGAAAATGGTTCTGTATTTATACTCAGGTCACTAAACGATCCTACAACATACTCTGAGTTTCCATGACCCAAAAATTCACTACAACATGTAAGGCAAGATGCAGGGCTGGACCCAAGTTTTGGGATTCTCCTAATGCAGTACAGAGGAGGGGATGGGTCCTGGTTCTGAGCTCCAGTCCACAAATGGACAAAGTAATTGCCATGTCCTAATGCCACTTTCTTTTTCCCCTTGGATGCAATAAAAGGTGAGTCTAATTGCAGGTGCAGTTGAAGTCTTCCATCTATCAGGTCAACGCACACTGCCCTACAGTAATTTTTCACAATCTGTAGGGCAGAGGCAGAAGAAAAATGGCATTAACTAAAAACTGAACATAACTAAGGGGAGTGCTGATAACAGAAAACTGAAAAATCAGATTAAAGTTAACAGAATTGCCAGAATCAAATGGCATAATGTCCTTCAAGGAAGCAAGCATTCAAATAGCATCCTTTCCATCTTCATAAGCCATGGATAATTATCTCTCACTAGAGTTTTGAACCTCAAATTACTAATTTCATTAAATCTTCTCAGATCTAAGTACCACTGTAGAAACAGGGTGTCTTTCCTTTGTGGGAGTTATTAGTCCTGTAGGAGGTCACATTTTTAAGTAAAAAAGATATCATTTTGAAAAAGAACTTGCACGCTGGCTGAGATAAGACAAGAGAGAGCAGTCAGTATATAGAGGAGAGATCCTGAACAGCCCCAACATTCCCAGTAACAGGTTACCAAACAACTGCACAAAACGGTACATGCACATCCAAAATAGGTAGCAGGTACACAAATGCTGCAGTATAGATGACTGCTTTAAAAGATGTAAATGAAAACAAAACACCCCACTGCCTAGAACATGATGTTCTTGAGCATGTCACAGCTAGTGTGACATCTTAAAAATAATCTCATTTGAGAGCTACAAAAAGTTATAGGTAATTACTTCTTCACATCTCTACAGTAGGTCCAACATCCTTCCTCCTTTGTGTGAAAATCTATTACAGTCGACTCTGAGCCACCATAATTGGTCTCCATTAGCAATGATTTACATGATATCACAGCTGTCACTGAATATCAAAGTAATTTCTCTGTTTTCTTTATTTGAATCCTTTTAGAAATTCTAGTTTAAAAGAATACCTGCGGTAAATATGTTCTACCAGAGGAGACTGCTAAAGAGAACAAAAACACTCTGGAGGACATGAGACATTAATTTTGAAATCTCTTGTCATTACAGAATTGCCATTAATCAGTTCTAGCTATCAAGAGTTTGTATTTCAAACTTTGTGAGGAGTAAAGAACTCAATTTTCTTATCTGACAATGGCAGCAGGACAGGGTAGAACTATTTGTCACTCCATTTGGAAAGTTAGTAATGTGATGTTTTCAACTCATGCATCTTTAGTGCTTCTCAAAAGCCCCAGAAGTTTATTTTCACAAAAGGCACGTCTGAGGATTACAGGCCAAAACCAGCTTTAAGTTCTGCAGGGCTGAAAACTGCCAGAAAGACAATAAGCCATGAGCTGCCTCCAGTTTCCAGATGCAGCCTTGGAGATGAAGCAGACACTGGAAACATAGGCTGCTTCCCACCCCAGTCCTGTTGTCAGAGCAGCGAGGCATGCTAGTGCATGACGTGGTAGGCTGGCAGAGTAGCATGGAGCTAAAAAGGCCTGGCTGTACACACACCTGTAAGACACTGGTGTATTGACAAGCACAGTTAAAGGCAGCACTGACTTCTAACTAGGAAGATTAAGATATCTGAAATATATATGACAGTGTTTTATAATGCTGTTTAGATATGGAAAATGAAAAGTTTGGAAAAGTTTGAAAAAAAGTAAGAAGAAAAGGCTGACAAAATTGGACCACTGCTTTTAAAACTGTTCCTAAAGCAAATTTAGACCTTGGCTGGTTTTTCTTAGTATGGGTGGCTCTTTAATTTACATTTACTAAAGATTATTCAGGAACTACTACGAAAGCATATGTGAATTTATGAAAGCATAAGTGAACTTAGAGTAAGAATCATTGGAAATCTGGCTTGGGCAGATTCAGTTTCATTTTGAATAATCCACCTAGTTCCAAACACAAGTCCCATTGATTATCACTATGGAGGAAACTTGGTTTCCTTTAAAAAGTAAGCAAGAAGAACTTGCTTTTCATTCATTTCTCTGTAACCAATTCTCCATGACATAAAACAACCGCTACCATTTGCATTATTGGGTGAATGTCTCAGGAAGATTTGTAGGGAGTTCTGGCTCTCTCCTGAGGATCACACTGTGGATCAGGACATAACCATTCAGAGAGAGCCAAAAGGGAACAGCTGCAGTCACCATCTGACTGAACAGGGCAATTCACTTCTAAGGGTTCCATGCTGTCCATAATGACCTCTAAAATGTAGCACATTCTACTTGGAAAAAAATAGTTATCTCTCAAGCAGTGATTTTTCAAATAAAATTAAAGAAGCAGTTCTTGGAGGCTTTAGACTACATCAAACATTGTTTGGCCCTAACAACCAAAGTGAGTAGAAAAAATACTGTGATACTGTTCTGTGTGGAGGGAGACCAAGACAAAAACAGAAGGCTAGAATTGTTTTAAATTGTAATTCATCATAGATTTTAAAAACACTCAAACTACCAACCACCAACCACCCCACCCCCCAAAAAAACCTATACAACTATAAACCTCCAACATGGTGTAGATGTTTCCTTAATGTTTTAGCACATGGAAAGAGAACACAATCAGAAAACTGTCCAAAATCATGTTCAACAGCTACAGACATGAAGTATTTAGGAGTGACATCAAAATCATGCTTGAATTGCTAATTGTTAAGTGATAGACATAACTCAGGTGAGAGGAAATTTCCTTTTGTTCTTTTACTTTTTCCTATTCTTACTTTGTAACACCACACCAAAAAAAGACAGTTGAAGAGGTCAAAGGATGACTGCATTAGCCAAACAGCAAGCCTTCAGATCCTGTGAGCTTTACCAAAAGTTATTTTGACCAAAATCCTTTTAAAACTCCAAAACTTTGCAAGCTTTTAGGCAATAGTGTGGCAAGCCACTTAAGGCCCATTCAGGCAAAGTAGCTGTGTAGTGAGTTCGGTCACACAGAGTGGTGGATCCTGCTTCACTGACTTCTCCTCCAGGACTCAGGGTAAGCAGCAAGAGTTGTATCTGCTTGAGCTCTGTCTGGTTTGTTTATGCTTTTGGAGCTGCTGGGCACTGACAGCACAGCAAGCAGGCAGGCTGAGACCCTGACCTACCATGCATGTTACACCTACAGGTACAAGATCACTCCTAGCTCCTCTTACTCTAGTAATGTAAGAAATACTGGCAGCTTTGAGAAGGGAGTGGATTCAGAAGCTAAGATCACCTTTTTCTTTCTTTCTCTTTTTTTTTTTTTTTTTGTAAGAGAGAAAATGAAATATTTTCAAATGTTATCTGTCTGATGCAAAACTGAACTCAAGGGCTACTAGTTAAACAATACCAAGGGGGGAAAAAAAGACATCTAAATAGGTTCTCAGCAGAAACCTATTTTCTGGATACTTCCCAAGAACACTTGAGCTTTCACTATGCTTTCTCATTGTAAATTCATACTTTTCCAGTCTTAATTCAGGAAAACCATAACGCACTGAAATATTTGTCTTTCATAGCAAGCTGTGTTTAAACTTGACTAATTAAACCAGCCCCCTAGCAACCATCCGCTAACAGTACACAACTATGCTTTGTGAAGTTAAATCTCAGAAACCAGTAACGACCACAATAATTCTATAAAAATTGCTGTCAAATTCACTGAGCCACATAATACAGTGCCCATAGCTGAATATTTTCTAACTTATTGCTTACAACAGTTCATTAAATACCATCTCATAGATTCTTAAGAAGCAGTATGCAAGATGCTTTCAAGCTGTACAAGGCCTTTGCAAGACAAGAAAAGATTCTTTGTCAACCTGCCTGAATGTGTACATCGTTGCTATCTGAAAAGTAGTGAACACTAATGTAAAGATTCTTGTTGCCTTTCCAAATTCAGTACCACAACACAAAAATCACCACTCTTATGAAGCATCTAATACTCCTACTTCACTGTACCTCCACAGCAGCTATATGCAATATGACAAAATTAGAACTTTCAGCAACAAAAGACTCAAAAAAGCATCTTCAAAATGCATGTGTGGGAAAAGTACAGTTTGAGTCAACATGGCAGTTTACTCAGCTAACTGAAGAATACTATGTTTGCCTAGATGATGTTCAGTTAATTTTCCTATATAGATGAAGTTCTGCTTGCTTAATGGAATTGGTGCTAGAACGAACAGATTTCATTGCTGGATAATAAAATTTTGCTTTAATTTTTTGTGTTTAGGTGGAGTCAGCTAGTAGAAAGCCAGCATTTTGGTCTCAAAAGAGTCACAAAGAAAAGTTAAATTACATTTTGGCTGTATTGGAAATAGTGAGGGAATACTCCATCTCAATAATTCTCTTCAGTTTCCATCATATTTTAGGCAAAAGATCTTTAATAAGATATGATAAAATCATACAAACCTACCATCTTCAGGTCAGGAGTAAAATTACTTTAAGACATATCTCAAGGAGCACACAAATTAACACCTATGGCTTTTACTATTCCATGTATGTAAGATAGTGTGGCAGTTTCAGGCTGATGCCTAGGAAATTTTCCACAGATCTTGAGTAGAACGTGGTGAAGTGTAAATAAATTACCATTGCACGCAAAAGAAAAATAAGGATAAGGTCTAAATAATCCCATTGGTCTGATAACTAACATTAAGTTAGTTCTATTAACTCCTTCTTTCTCGGCTTCTTCACTCTAGCTGATGCTAGCTGGTAGCTTTTGCTTGGCTGTTGCTGACCTTGGCTGCATTCTTGTGGTGGCTAAGTACTAACAAGCTACTCTCTTCTCTTTCTCTTTTCCCTTGTACAGGAGTGGGGGGAAGGGGACAGAGAGGGGGAAGCTATTGGTAACCCCCTGGTTTTGTCCAGAGGGGTTCTTGTGTTGTTTATAAATTGTAAATACATGTAAATATTGTCTATTTTGTACATATTCATTGCATTTCATGTTTCTAGATTGCAGTTTGCTTGTAAATATAGCTTCATTTGCTTCCAGCTGAGCTGGTCTGGCAATTTTATGTTGGGGGGTAATTTCAACGCAGCACAGATAGATTGCTAAGGGAGATCACTCATTTTGGACAAATTCCAGTCGAAGATCACGTAAACAGGCCTTGTATGATTCACAGCTTTCATGTTCTCAAAATGACATTGAGATAAGACTTCTTTACAGGATTCTGTATAAGCATACACCTCAAGTAGTGTGGGCCAAACACAGAAACTGTATGGAAAAGAAGTAAAGTACTAGAAAAACTGAAGTGCAAAGGTTACTTTTGCCCAAGTCTGAGAAGACACCAGTCTCACTGTGGAGTCTACCTGACTTTCAGGGACCCCCTTTGCAATTTCTAAGAAGTAGGTCTAAACTAAGAATCACGAAACCAGAATACATTTGAAACATTCGCGTGCCTGAAGCAGAAAACAAATTTTGCAAAGGACTCTCTTGCAAGCAATTACATTCCTCTGTTTTCAGAAGCATCCTCTAGATGCTTCTGAAACTCCGTGACAGAAATGGCAGCTTTTTTTCAGAAGCGCTGACGTACTGACATGTTATCTCCAGATAATCACTAGTATCTCTATTTGTAATTCTGAATAGAAAAACGTCTATGGATTTTATAAGTGAACAAAAGTACTTTAACTCATGAGTATTTTTATTGCATTATTTCATTCTTTATAGTGGGTGGGGTTTTTTTTGTTTGTTTGTTTGTTTTTTTTGTGGAGAGAAAATAAGAACTGTAATGAAGGAAAGTTTGAGTCGTTACATGACTACTGTCTGTGATTCTCACCCTTACAAGAACTCTAGGGAGAGGATAATGATATTCTTATTGCTATTGCAAAGAGATGAGTGCATGCTGTACTCTCCTGGAAAGATCTTTTTTACTCTTCCTGATCTTGTTTTCTGCTAAGAATAGAATTTTGCTTTAGATTAATACCTACGACCATTCATCCTTATTTTTCTGAAGTTCATGGCTCAGTTTTAAAACCTCTCCACAGAATAAGGAATCTTTTCTCTCATCAGGATGTTTTCCCATCTCTGACCTCCTGCGTTTCTTTTATTCACCTGCCAGTCTTTTCCAAGAGCAATGTGTAAAGTCAAAAATACACAGCATCAGGCATTCCTCCTCGCTGCAATCTATGCAGCACTGCCAGCCGCTTCCGTGCATAAACTTTGCACCCCAGAATCAGCAGCATAGGGAGCCCATGGCACACCTTGTAAGAGGGCAAGAAGCTTCTCCCACCCAACAGGTTGTGTAAATGTGTGTTTAATGTGTAGGGGAGAAGTTCTTGACAGCTCAGGGATGATTAAAATCTCCAAGAACCCAGAATGTACCTCTGTTAAAGAAGAAGGAAACTGGTGGGTATGTAAAGCAAACTCACGCTTAGCATTTAGCAATGGCTTTTTTGTCTTTGTGATTTCAGTTTTTGTAATCTTCCTGTCAAAAAGCTGTTTATCTGATGCATAGGCACTGCTGCACAAAGCCCTGCTAATCTGCCCTTGCTGCCTCCTCCTGTGCTTCAAATACAACAAAAGGTAATTTTCTTTCTTTATTTTTGTGTAATTGATTAACGTGAATGATGTGTCCTTTTCATTTAAAGCCTTCTTTATACAAATTTGAAATACCATGTCTTAGATACAAGCATTAGATAGATATTAGATATAAACAAAAGCACTGTCAAACCTGATGCTCAAAACAAACAAACAAAAAAATCTCTTTTCCCCAACACCTCTCTGCTCTCCAAGCCACTTTATTATTTGCTGTACCAAGCTTCTGAGACTGTTCCCATTGGTAAATACAGTGTAAGTTGCCAACTCTACTGGCATCCAGCACATCTGCTTGCCTAAAAGCTTTCTTTTTGCTGTATTTCATGAAATGCAGAATCATGCAGTGAGAGGAAACAGATTTGGAAATACAATGTTAGTGCTTTCAGGCTGGGGACATCACCCAGAGCATGATGAGATGGTACAATTGCACTTTTCAGAATTTCAAGACAGAAATAGGAATTAATTGGATAGGACTGGTTCTCTCATGCACCCAATGACTTTTTTGTGATGCTCTGAAACTGGCTTTCTCCAGCTATTCCCCTTAAGAGCTGCTACCCATGTAAAGTCATAGTGAACTGTTGAACACTTAGGAACGGACTGACGTTTTGAAAATTCAAAGCCAAGAAAAGGACCGACAGCTCAGAGTGAACCAATGGTTAGAAAGGGCAGAAGTAGAGAACACAGCTTAATGCTTTTCTGTGCCAGCCCAGATTCAATCCTGTTCTAACCTAAAAACGTCTTGAGAGGCCCAAACCAACTACAGCCCCAGATCTGCAGGATGGACAGGCCTGAAACACATACAAACTCACCAGCCAAAAAGCAGAATGAATCTGGATTTTGACTAAGCAAGTGTATTTCTCAGATTAAAAAAAATGGGGGTTTTATCCTGCCCCAGTCCCTACTGGTAAGTCAGATTTACCAAGAGTGTCATAACTAAGAATTTGGACCCTGAACTCTTTAAATTCCATGTTTTCATCTGCACATCTGTGCATATGTATCACTCACTGCTGCTCCCAACAACTTACTGTTGTGTTCAGTGACAAAATACATAACCTTGAAACGCTTTACCAACCCTGCATTTCAAAGGCATTTCATAATTGTTTACCTCTTGGCCTGAACAGTTGTACTGTATGTACAAGGCCCCCTTGAACTTGTGTAACTCAAGACTGCTTAAAAACTTTTCCTCAAATGATTCTAATTTCTTCAGGGGAAAAAAAAAGGCAAACCATAATTATGACATATTTAAACAAAGGATTTTTGTTAGGGCTTTTTGTTAAAATTTTCCTCTTTCTTTTACCCCAAAAAAGGAGTTTTCATTCCTATTTATTTCACAGGAATGCCTACAATTTTGTGGGATTATGCAAACCCCAATTAGCAGTCCACAAGGTGTTTTGAAAAACACTACCTAATGTGTTACAGACATATTTAGTGGCTAGCTTCCAACAGCCTGAAAAAATGCATTTTTTGCAAGAAAGTTTTGGCATTAAGTCACTTCAATTTTGTTAGGAAACGCTGATAGAAATAATTCTTCCAACAGTTAATAAAACTTTTTAAAAATCATTATTAGTTGTTGGTTTATATTATCTTACAGGAACAGAGCAGGATATTTGTGGAAGTTAAACAATTTGGTTTCCTTCAGTCTTTCCTTAAAATCCAGTTCTACAACTACTTACAGAATCATAAAATGCTTTGGGTTGGAAGAGACCTTAAAGATCATTTAGTTCCAACCTGCCTGTCATGGGCAGGGACACCTCCTACTATACCAGGTTGCTCAAGGCCTCATCCAGTCTGGCTTTGTGCATTTCCAGACTTGGAGCCTCCACAACTTGTCTGGGCAACCTCTTCTGGTGCCTCATCGTCCTCATGGGGAAGAGTTTCTTCCTAAAGTCTAATCTAAAGCTAGCTTCTTCTAGTCTTAAGCCATCACCTGTTATCCTAGGACTACATGCCTTTGTAAAAAGTCCCTCAACAGCTACCCTGCAAACATTTTGACATCTTTCCTACATGTTTCTCTTGTAAAATGCTAATAGCCTTACTGCTGAGCAAAGCAGTCTTACAAATATCAGTCATTACTTGAGAACAGTTCCAAACACATCCATTGATTACATTTCATAGATTCATAGAATGCTTTGGGTTGGAAGGGACTTTAAAGATCATTTAGTTCCAACTGCCCCACCATGGGCAGGGACACCCTCCACTAAACCAAATTGCTCAAGGCCTCATACAACTTGGCCTTGAACTCCTCCAGGGAGGGGGCACTCACAACCTCCCCGGGCAACCTGTTCCAGTGTCTCACCAACCTTACTGTAAAGAATTTCTTTCTAATATCCAGTCTAAACCCACCCTCCTCAAGCTTCAGTCCATTCCCTCTCATCCTGTCACTACAAGCCCTTGTAAAAAGCTCCTCCCCAGCTTTCTTCTAGGCCCCCTTCAGGTACAGGAAGGCTGCTATAAGGTCTCCCTAGAGCCTTCTTTTCTCCAAGCTGAACAGCCCCAGCTCTTGCAGCCCTGTAGGAGGTGTGCTCCAGCCCTCTGATCATCTTCGTGGCCCTTCTCTGTACCCACTCCAGCAGTTCCATGTCCCTCTTATGCTGAGGGCACCAGAACTGGATGCAGTACTCCAAGTAGGGTCTCACAAGAGCAGAACAGAGAGGGAGAATCACCTTCCTCACCCTTCTGGCCACAATTCTTCTGATGCAGCTCAGGACATGGTTGGCCTTCTGGGCTGCAAGTGTGCATTGCCAGCTCACGTTGAGTTTTTCATCAACTGACACCCCCACGTCATTCTCCTCAAGACTACTCTCGAGCCACTCCTTTACCCAGCCTGTATGTATGCTTGGGATTGCCCCAGCCCAGGTGTAGGACCTTGCATTTGACCTTGTTTAACTTCATGGGGTGGTCTTGGGCCCACCTCTCAAGCCTACCCAAGTCCCTCTGGAAGGCATCCTTTCCCTTCAGCATGTCAACTGGACACACAGCTTTGTGTCATCTGCAAGCTTGCTGAGGATCACTCAGTTCCACTGTCCATATCACTGGTCCCAGTATGGACCCCTGAGGGACACCACTTGTCACTAGTCTCCATTTGGGCATTGAGCCATTGACCACAACTCTCTGAGTGCGGCCATCCAGCCCATTCCTTATTCAGTGACTGGTCCACCCTTCAAGTCCATGCTTTGTCCAATTAGATTTTCTTTTCAGTTTTCTGGAATCTAGTAACTCGGTCGTTGGGGTTTTTTGACCTGTATAGTACAACAGGGCATGTGTTGCACAGTACAGCAGCCTGCAACCCCTTCACACAGCAGTAAGAACAGTAAAGGATGGGTGGTACTCTTTATATTGGGAGTTATCCTAAGATATCAGGACTACAAGTGAGCAGAACACCTTACCTGACACAGCTTACATGCTTCAAATACGCCCACACAGATTTAAAATACTCAAAGCAGCACTGACATACACAAGTGATGGTGAAGTTACCACTAGTTCGCAGTTATTCCCCCCAATCTCATAAGAACTGGAGGAATGTTTTATGAACACAGAAGTCAGAAGGAAGCAAAATACATTATACATATGTGCATCTCAAATGCTCATGACTGTACTATCCCATGTATTTTATATTTCTTAATTTCTCTTCCCTACATAGGAAAAAAACCCCTCATCCTGTTGCTAGTAATCCTTTACAAGTAATCACACCTCAGCCAACTCCATTAAGCATATTTTATTGCTCAATTAGTTCTTTATTTCTACCATGCCTAGGAACAGAAGCTGGATCTTCAAAAAGGTTTACACTTTTTTCTTTTTTTTGGCTCACGTTCTACACGCACTGTTTCTAAAACTCTCATCTTTTCTCACTGACACATAAAAGCTCCTGGTCTCACTTCTACAGTTTCTAATCCTGGCTTAGCTCCTCATGATACTGGAAGGCTCAGCTCCTCTCTTCCATTCATTTGCTGCCATGAAGTGGGGCAGAATAGGGCTCATTAGAGAGAGGGACAGAAGGAAGAAAGCTTTACTGAAGTCATACTTGAAAGTCTTTTAATTATCATCAGCATAAATACAAAGGAAAAAAGTATCTTGACTTTGTTCATTTTTTTCAAAATGCATAGAATACTATATAGCTCTAGAAACATCATAAATTACAGACCAGCAATCAAAACAGTGTAAATAAATACTGACTGGTTTAATTAGGTGTACTTACTAATTTGTGAGAAGAAGTACCATTTAATTCTTTCAACAGTACATGATTTTGGTGTTGGTTTACCTGAGAATTCAGCTTTTTTGGCCAGCTGCCACTTTACTCTTCCTTGTTGTAAAATTTGCAAAATGAAAACAAATATATAAAATGAAAGCTATAAATCAGTAAGTTAAATGTTTTTGAAAGAGGCACAGAGCTTCAGCTGAATGATTCCTACAACATTGGCTTTACTTTATGATTTACTGGGCCTCAAGCTGCCAAAATGGGGTCAGATAGTGGGGGAAAAAAAAAAAAAAAAGGTATTTTCTCGTTCATTCTGGGAGATTAGAAAGGGTTGAATTAGTTACAGAATATGGGGGCCAATCTCTTCCATCACAACAACCATACTGGTAGCTGGTCTTGCTAACAGGCCACTGCCTTCAGCAAAATGAAGTCTACCAGGCAGTCTCCACCCTTTGAGTATAAGAAGATTAAGTGATAAATGCTTGACACATATATTGGTTTATAAAGCAACTGCCATGCTGCTGAAGGTACCCTCTAGCTCTTATTTTAGAGGAGCTGGGAACCACCACCAGCCTCTCTCAATGCAAAATAAGCTATTTAACATGACTAATGAATTTGTGGGACAGTAGCTTGAACCTACTGGCACGGTTTTCAAAGTTATCATCCATCTGTACCCACATGCTGCAGACTGGTTTTAGAGGTGAACTGTATAGGACACTACTATCAGACAAACTGTTCTCTCCCTTTTAGTAGGTACAGTAGTCTCTGTTGGAGATGAGGGGTGATGTCAAAGTAAATCCAGAATGAGAAGAGGGTTTGGCCCTCATCTTACCTGTTAACTAACACAAAGGATCTCTAAGTTCATCTAGTTTCAAAGCTAGAAACAAAAAGAAAAGATTATAAGCTTTTCCTTGCTGAATTACAGCAGTAAGAAAAATTGCCACTCCGAGCCTAAATAAAGTGTATTTAGGGCTTGGGCTCTGTTTCAAGTTCTTATTAGCTCCTGGAAAGGTGCCACAGCAGCTTGAAATGTCTCCTGCCTGAAGGTGATTAACTTTGCTGTACAAAGAGGTCTCCAACTGCATGGAAAGAAGACCATTCCTTTTGATTCCCGATTTTGTGGCCCTGCTTAGTTCTGTACAACTATACTCTCCATGTGCTGAGCAACCCAAGCCAGAGACACAGGTCTGCTTTCTTTCAATCTTCACATCCCCCGGCAGCCCAGGAAACACAACCCCTGCCACACAGCAAGAAGGCACCACCAGACCACCGCTATTGAGGCACAGATCACCTGTGACATGTCAACACCGTTAACCCTGAGCAACTTCCAAGTGCCTCATGCATAATTCATGCTTCCTTAAAGGGGTTTCTCTGTGTATTTTGATGGCTGACACTCCAAGTTCATTTCTGATCTGTTGCACACTGGAATCTAAGAGCTCTAACTGTTAGCTGACTTCCCCTAGAAGGCATTAAGTTACACACAGAATATTTATTCTCCATCCTCCACCCCCCCCAAAAAAACCCAACAAACTCTAGAGCCTTTCCTGTAAACCAGTTCATGCCTTCAGAAGGAAGTGATTGTGCCCCTGTACTCAGCACTGGTGAGACTGCACCTCAAGTCCTGGTGTCCTGTTTTGGGCACCACAAAAAAGACATTGAGGTGCTGGAGTGGGTACAGAGAAGGGCAACAAAGCTGGTGAGGAGTTTGAAGAGCATGTCTTATGAGGAAGCTGAGATTGTTTAGCCTGAGGAAGGGGAGGATGAGAGGAGACCTTATTGCTTTCTACAACTATCTGAAAGGAGGTTGTAGTGAGGCCCATGTTGGCCCCTTTTCCTAAGTAACTAATGAAAGGACAAGACATAATGGCCTGAAGCTGCACCAGGGGAAGTTTAGGTTGGATACTAGAAAGAGTTTCCTTACTGAAAGAGTGGTGGGGCATTGGAACAGGCTGCCCAGGGAGGTAGTAGAGTCACCATCCCTGGAGATGTTAAAAAAACAGGTAGATGTGGGACTTTGGGACATGGTCTAGTGGTCATGGAAGTGTTGGGTAGAAGGTTAGACTTGATGATCTTAGAGCTCTTTTCCAGCCTTCATGATTCTATGGTAGCTAAAAAAAGAAATAGAAGAAAATCAGCTCACTCCCCCTCTCTGCATCTTGTAAAAGACTCATATAAAAACCCAACACAGAGCACACCCATCTTCCTTCCACCTCTCCTAGAAATCTTTTCAAGCAGTCAGACAGCTCCTTTTATTATTATTATTTTTTAAATAATTCCTTCCATGTCTTAATTGTTGAAACATCCCATAAACAGAGACAGCAAAATTAAATATTTGCCCAGCTCTTCCCTGGTTCCACTGTTAACTTCTATGCTTGCAGATTTTACATTTGATACAAGTGGGAGAGAAGTAACAGAGAAAACAGTTTTAATTCTTTCATCTCCCCCTCCCTCCAAAGAACAAGTACTCCTGTTCCCAGAAGGGAGAGAAAGACAACTCTTATGTGCATTGTGACCTCTTGTTCACTGGGCACCTTCCACCAACCCCTGCCCCTGTTTCTGTGAGGTTTGTCCACAGACATGTATTGATGGCTATCAAGCCTTTAAGAAAGCATTTTATTCTTTCACCCTTAAGGATGACAGCCTGCAGTGGAGATGACATAAGCCCTTGCTTTCAAATTAGTTTGGGGTCTTTTCCAGCATTTAAGTAGGATGGGCTACTTAGATTTGTGGTGTCTGATAGCACTACATGAGTAATGTCTAAGAAAACATTATTTCCTTACTTCACTGGGGCTTATTTTGCTCTCTCCTTACCCCGTCTGAAGAAACTGCCATTTCCCCCCTTTAAAAAAATTTTAAACTAGTGGTCCAACTGTTCTGATTTCCCATGGATTAGCTGCACTCCCCCTCAAACCATCTGTCTGACATTCATATTTTTACATGCTTTTCTTTTTACTATCATGCTGCTCCATATTATTTGATCTCTGCTCCTTACACTTCTGTCTCTGTGTGTGGCTCAGACAGTCCTGTGTTATTTTATCAGCTTCCAACTGTAAGAGCAACATGGGACAGAAAGTTTTGCTCATTTATTTCCCACTTATGCTTGCTCACAAGAGGCTGAGCTCCTTCTGAAAAGATGGAATTGGGAACAAGAACATAACTTTAGAGCAACAGTATTAAAACCAACCAAGCTTCTACTGGCAGCACCTTAACAGTTCACCAAGGAAAGATGCTGACTTCTACAAGTGTTATGGTTTTGGAGTTTGCAGTGTTCCAGGTCCAGAATATAATGAGGTTTACACAGAAAACTTAAGTTCCAGTACCTACTTTCTCCTTCTGGACAAAGGGAATATATACACCTGGCTGAAACACATCAAATAGTTGCTGTTTGGTAGAATGTGTGCCTTTGCATGGTGATAGTCATTACACTAGCTTCATCTACTCCAAATAAAAAATGGTTTGGGGTGATTATCTGGGGAAAAGTAAGAATTCTACTGACTTGAGCTAGGGACTCAGTATTTGTGAGGCATTTCACAAGCCACTCACACAGAGACAGTGAAAGCTGCATTTGTAGGGCACACTGATTGTAGTTATAGGGGATGTTAACTGCAGTTAATGTCAGGCTTCTGCCAACAGCAGCATTGGTGAGAATCTGCTGTACTGAGAGGTGGAGGCTGCAGGAGAGGAAAATGTAAAAGGCTACCTAAAATAGAAGAGGCAAATAAGACTGCAATTGTGGGAATCAGCTAAATTGAAGATATGGGTGTGCATTGCAACAGAATAGGAATAATCTGTAGTGAGGTAGTCAGCCTGTTCACAGTTCATGAACGCCTGAGGAACCTGAACATACAAAAGTCTATGGGACCTGATGAGATGCAACCCAGAGTCCTGAGGCAATGGGCTCATGTAGTTGCCAAGCCACTCTCCATGATATTCAAAAGTCCTGTCAGCCAGGTGACTGGAAGAAGGAAAACATTACACCCATTTTTATAAAGGGTAGAAAGGAGGACCCTGGGAACTACCAGCCTGTCAGCTTCACCTCTGTGCCTGGGAGTATCATGGAACAGTTCCTCCTAGAAGCTCTGACAAGGCATATGGAGGACAAGGAGGTGATTGCAGGCAGTCAGTAAGGCTTTACTAAGGGCAAGTCCTGCCTAACCAATATAGTGGCTTTCTACAATGGAGTGACTATGTCACTGGACAAGGGAAGGCCAGTCTATCTGGACTTTGGCAAGGCCTTTGACATAGTCCCCAAGAACATCCTTCTGAGTTGGAAAGACATGGATTCAATGTGTGGACTGCTTGGTGGATAAGGAATTGGCTGAATGGTCTCACCCAGAGGGTAATGGTCAACAGCTCTATATCCACATGAGATGAGTGACAAGTGGTGTCCCTCAGTGGTCGGTACTAGGACTGGGACTGTTAAGTATGTTCTTTAATGATACAGACAATGGGATCAAGTGCACCTTCAACAAGTTTGCAGATGATACCAAGCTGAGTAGTGCAGTTGATATGGCAAAGGGATGGGACCTGGACAAGGTGGAGAAGTGGGCCCAGGTGAAACTCATGAGGTTCAACAAGGCCAAGTGCAAGGTCCTGCACCTGGGTCAGGACAATCTTCATTATCAATAGAGGCTGGCAGATGATGTGATAGAGAGCAGCCCTGCACAGAAGGACTTAGGGGTACTGGTGGACAAAAAAATGGACATAAGCCAGCAATACATCCTGGGCTGCATCAAAACAAGTGTGGCCAGCACATAAAGAGAGGTGATTCTGCTGCTCTACTCTGCTCTGGTGAGATCTCTTTTGGAGTACTGTGTCTAGCTCTAGGGCCTCCAACAGAGGACATGAACCTGATGTAGAGGGTTCAGAGGAGGGCCATGGAAATTATCAGAGGGCTGGAGCACCCATCCTACAGACAGGCTGAAAGAGTTGGAGTTTTCAGCCTGAAGAAGAGAAGGCTCTGAGGAGACCTTATAGCAGCCCTGCAGTACCTGAAGGGAGCCTACAAGACACTTGGGGTGGGACTGCTTACAAAGTCATGTAGCACAAGGACAAGGGGCAATGGTTTTACACTAGAGAAGGGTAGATTTAGATTGGCCATTAGGAAGAAGTTCTTTATCATGAGGGTGGTGATACACTGGAACAGGTTGCCCCTTCCAAACCAGTCCATTCTAAGATCTATGATAATTTGGAAAGATATTCAAAGGCATGATGGTTGAGGAATATGCCAGGACAGACTTTGCAGTAGGAAAGGAGAACAAATGACTAAGAGAAAAGGACCACATGCTAGTGATGGTGAAAAATAAATTCTGTATCAAACTTATTTGCCTTTCTAATGTGGAAGAGAACCAGACCAGCAGACTGGAATCTTCTAGTTTTCTTACATTTTCTCACCCTCAGCTCTCTATCTGATCCAGAGTCAGCATGAAAAGTGAAGTCACTAAGTCTAAGTGGGAGAACAAGAGGGGGAAGGAAAAAAAAAAAAGTTAAGCAGATGACCAGAAAAACACAGATTCTCAGTGATGATCTATGCTTCAGTAGCTCTGCTTCCACTTCGTAGTGTTGCTCTTAACTCATGCTGTTAACAAGGTCACATGTAAAACATTTGTCTGTCTGTAGGACAAGACAGCTAAGTATAGAGTGCTTTTCCCTTCTAGTCATTTGATCCTATTCAAAACATATAATCTCCCAGCTCTCCAGTCTGCGCAAAGCCAGACATCAGCACATTTTTTGGTTACAGGGCACCTACAAAAAGATTAGTGACAGTCTTGTGAGGCTTGTGTTGCAGATTCTGTCAAGGTGCCAACATTTAAATAAGGTACCTTGCATTTTCATTATGAAAATTCCAGCCCATTATTAGCAAAGTTAGTTTAACTTCCAGTCTGTTTTGCCAGCTACTAAGTACATATTTAATGATGTGCACTGCTGGCAATGGGGGAAGGGAAGATCTATTCTGCTGCTATTCCACTGGGAAATTAAATGAGCTTGTAGAGTCTGCCTACTCAGAGGTTATAACTGTATTTTGCATTCCATCTCTTCAATGTAATTATGATTTAATAGCTATGAGTCTTCAGTAGATGATCACGTTTTACAGATCCCATCTTTCAGCTCAGAAAACCAGAACACTGAATTCTGTAGGTGGCTTAAGCATCTATTTGACATTAATCAGGTAGCTTCTTAGACACTTGAAGTCAGACTTGTATCTGAATGAACCAGAACTTCAGACCCAATTACTAGTGAAGATCTGAGCATCCAGGTTCTATCCTGTCAAAGATCCTATCTTTCTCCTGAGTACACCAAGCAGACAAACTACATGGACCACCCAGTGAATGCATCCCATTCTAGTTCAGAAAATCCCTTCTTCCAGATTCTGGTTTTTTTTCCTCCCCAGGCCCAATTTCACAGAAGGATGTTAGAGGATGGAAGGGACCTCCAGAGATCATTGAGTCCAACCCCCATGCCAAAAGCAAGATCACCTAGGGCAGTCTGTACAGGAATACATCCAGGCACATTCTGGAAGTCGACAGAGAAGGAGACTCCACAACCTCCCTGGGCAGCCTGTTCCAGTGATCTGTCACCCTCACTGTAAAGAAGTTTCTCCTCATGTTGAAAGGAAACCTTCTGTGTTCAAGTTTGTACCCATTGTTTCTTGTCTTATTAGTGTGTACCACTGAAAAGAGCTTGGCCCCCTCCACTTGACACCCACCCCTCAGATATTTATACACATTGATGAGATCCCCTCTCAGTCTTCTCAAGACTAAACACCCCCAGGTCCCTCAGTCTCTCTTCATAGGGGAGATGCTCAAGTCCCCTAATCATCCTTGTGACTCTGTCTAGCAGATCCCTGTCTCTCTTGAACTGGGGAGCCCAAAACTGGATGCAGTATTCCAGGTGTGGTCTCACCATGGCAGAGTAGAGGGGCAGAAGACCTGCTGGACACACCTTTCTTGATGAACCCCAGGATACCATTTCCCTTGTGGCCATTGCTGGGCACATTGCCGTCCTATGGAGAACTTGCTGTCCACCAGCACTCCAAGGAGCTGCTTCCCAGCAGGGAAGCCCCTACCTTGTACTGGTGCTTGTTGTTATTCCTCCCCAGATGCAAGACCCTGCACTTGTCCTTATTAAACTTCATGAAGTTTGCCTGCACCCAGCTCTCCAGCCTGTCCAGGTCACGTTGGATGGCTGCACAGCCTGGTGGGGTGTCAGCCAACCACTCCCTCAGTTTTTTATCATCAGCAAACAACAACCTCATCCAGGTCGTCGATAAAGATATTGAACAAAACTGGACTCAGTACTGATCCCTGGGGAACACCACTAACCACAGGCCTCCAAGTTAACTCTGTGCCATCATCACAGCCCTCTGAACTCTCTTGTCAAGCCAGTTTTCAATCCACTACGTCTATGCCACATCTCCTGAGCTTTTCTACAAGGATGTTATGGGAGATAGTATCAAAAGCCTTACTGAAGTCAAGGTATATGACATCCACTGCTCTTCCGTTGTCTACCCATTTGGTCATGGTTTCGTAGAAGGCTATCGGATTAGTCAAGCAAGCTCTCCCCTTGGTAAATCCACGTTGGTTACTCCTGGTAACCCTCTTTTCTTCCATGTGGTTAGAGATGACCTCCAGGATGAGCTGCTCCATTCCAGGGATGGAGGTGAGGCTGACTGGTCTGTAGTTGCCTGGGTGTTCCTTCTTGCCTTTTTTGAAGACTGCACTGACATTGGCTTTCCTCCAGTCATCAGGCATCTCTCCTGTTCTCCATGACTTTTCAAAATTGGAGAGAGGCTCAGCAACAGTATCAGCCAGCTCTCTCAGCACTTGTGGATGCACCCCATCAGAGCCCATGGACTTCTGTGTTTTCAGTGGGTACAAGTGATCTCTAACTCAGTGCTGACAATTAGCTGCACTTCAGGTTGCATGCAGCACACTGTCTGCACTAGCACTAGTTCAGTCCTATCCCTTTCACTTCTACCACATCTAAGTTGACTAGCATTGAGGAAGGAACAGAAGAGATCATAATGAAACCTTCCAATTACTCATGAAGCTGAGCTAGTGTAGTCCAGTAACAGCTCATCTATCTTCACGCCTGCTGCATGACTTCAACACAAGCCCCCCATGCCATCATAACTAGAGTTACCATTCTTATTATTTTTTGTTACTTTGGCTGAGATGCATGAAGCTAAAAAGATAATTCACAACTCGCAAAATGCTCCTTAAAAAAGTCTTCAAGTCAGTGCAAAATTGCATCAAGTCCAGATTACCTGTGTCACCATGCCCTTGAGCCACAGCTGCAATTATGGTTTCCAGTAAGCAAACACGACTACAGAACAGAGCAAGGGTGGGGAAAAAAATGTGCCATCACTGGTATACAGCAGTAATCACTGAGTTATTCATGACTGACAAGGAGGGAACTCTGAAATAAACTGAAGTGAGACATAGTAGTGCACTGAACAGCACTAAAGATATCCCTCTTCTCTCCTTCCATCTCCTACACTTTGGAGTCAAAGTGCTGGCTGTTCCCTGCTGCTCCCCTTTCTTCAGAGCTTTCAGCTTACTGATTCTAAGCAGGATGTTCAAACTGACCTCATTTGGAAACATATGCTAACACTGCCTCACATAAAAGCCTCGCTCATACCATTTTAGGGCTGTAGTTCTCAGCTGTGCATTAAATTCTTCTCTGCTTCATCTCTTTTCCAGTGGTCATGGAAAGCAATACACCTTTTACACACAATGAACTTCAGTTCAAGAAAGGCCCTGAGCTACTGCCAGTACTAATGTATTCAATTAGCTTTAGCTCCCAAATGAAAGCATGAAATGTATGCTCACTAGTGCTTCCAGGAAGAAGAGAAAGCAAGTAATAAACTGCAGTACGTACAAGGTTCAGAATGTCTCACACATGGTTTTCTGCTTCTCAATGCTAGTGTGCTTGAACATCATCTGCTTTAAAACAATCTGCAAGCAGTGAGTACAGAATTCTCTTCCTCCCTCCCTTCTCTTAATGAGACAAACCTGCATGCAAAGCCCAAGCTGGATCACATCACTCTTCAGCATTTCACAGGAGCCCAGTCTCTCTCACCCTTTTATTCTCTCAGCTCCATTTGGAATCAGAAATGCAACTGCTGAATTACTGTGAAGGCAGCTGTTCCTGCAGTACATCTCCACTCTGTCTGGAAGCAGGAAATACAAAATCTTCCATGAAAGCCTACAATTATGAGATTTCCAGCTTAAGTTTTGCACTCATGGACCATTTGGATAAGCAAAGTTTGGAAAACACAGCTATTTGGGTGACCACCTGGGTGCTTCACTGAACCATGTCTGATAATAAAAACACATGCACAGAAAACCCCCAAGGACTAATGGCTGCTAACCTTGACTAACAGAAAGCTTGTTTGGAGAAGCACTTATACAAGGAAGAACTTAGCCAAAAGCTATTAAAAGCCGGCTAGAGGGCTGAGTACTTAAGGTGTTTTCTGCACCTGTCAAAATTTTGATGGCTTAGATGTTCTGTGCCTGCTTTCTCCAATTGTTTTGGAAGATTTTCAATTGAATAGTCACCTGTGCCACACACTAGGGTTTTTGTTTTACTATTTTGGAACACAGCTTCACCAAGCTTAAAGCTAATTCCTTCTACTTGGATGAATCTACTTTACAATTTAAGAGCAGAGTTCAAACAGTACTATGTAGTACTTAGTCTGGCTTATCTGCAATTCCAGCAGCTCAAAACAAAACATTCAATCTCAAGGTGGTTCTTAAGCAACTGGGAATGAAGCAATGCCTGCCATAGCATAGGGTGTTCTGAAAACCATCCAGGCCACTGCTTCATTTCTAACTGCACCTGCATGGACCATCTTTTAAGTGGGCCTTACAGTTAATACTTTGCCTTTATCTTAGGTCAGGGATAGCAGAGGAACACTGAGATAAAATCTGAAGGACATTACATCCTCACAAGCCAAAGCTGGCTACAGAGGGAAAGATTTCACACACTCACAAGGGAAGTGGAGCTTTACATGCTCCCTTTTCAGTAGGGATCAGAGCCAGGGAAGTTTACAGCAATCTCTTCAAATGGTCTCCTGTGCAAGAGTACACCTTTCACAGGGTTTCACCAGAAATAACACCAAACATCCTAGTTTAGAACAAAGACCATGCATGTCCATGTAACGACTCTCCCTGGCTTCAGAGCCATTTGAATGAGGTCCTCAGATCCCCAGAATCAGCTTGCACAGCACTCACAAGGGTTGTCAAAACCTCTCATTTTCTGAAATAACTTTGGAGAATAGCTGAATTCCAAGATACTCTGTTTAAAGAGCAACGAAAGGATTTTGCCCCTTTATTGCTACTACAATAAGCAATACTCTTGATGAGCCTGCTAAACCCTTATTGCATTTGACCCTCCTCTTTGTACACTGCTTAGATCAAACCATGTTTAGCTTTGCAGCAGCAGGAACTTTCACAGGATGATACCTCTTCCTAGCAGGTGACAGATTAAGACAAGGAGCTTTTATGATCTTACAGTGATTTGAGGAGGGAAGAGGGAAAAGTCAGAACTGACTATCCACAGAAGAATCAAAAGAATGCTTTATCCCAGAAGTTAATAAGAAGGATTTATTCTTTCTCTTATACAGAGTTTGGATGCCTGTAACCATAACGTTTGCAGAAGAAATTTTATGTCATGAACAGAGGGGAAAAAATGAAGAGCAGAGACATTTATCTTGATTTGCAAGTCTACACAAAGAACCAGTCAGGTACTTAAGTTACTGCAATTTATCCCATAATTAAGTAGGCTAAAATGCTCTTTTTGAACAAGGTTAGGATGGCTTACAAGACGTTTCTAACAATTGTTGAAGTATGTTCCAAGCTGACAGTCTCAGCAGTGTTTCATTTAAGTATTAGCACTTTTTAGTCCAGACTAGGAAGGGAAGACAGGAGGACTAGCATGTTTTACAACATCATGACCAGAACTGGGTACCTAACTACTGTGAAGAAACAGCCTGAGGTCAGCAGAGTTTTTTCATCCAACCTAAAAAAGCTGACACTGGGGATTTCGCCCATTTGTAAAGATATCCCTTGGAACTGTGAAAGCAGTTAAGTAGCATGCAAGCAATTATAAGTAAAATGGTTTAACACATTATGAATGCAGAGCTCTGGGAAGGGGGTCAGGACAGATCATAGTGGAGAAAATGGTGACACAGGCACCCTTTTCCTTGTGTTGCCTGGAAAGCCAAACTCACACTTCATAAAACCAGACTTCAGAAAGCTGTCTGGGATGCATGTCTCCAAGCAAACGGTTTTAAGAAGTATGATAGACCACAAGCTGCAAGTTTGTTACCAAGGAGCACTGAAATAGCAAACACACTGCATACAGTACACTACTTCTACTTTAGAAACACTGGAAGTTACGTGCAGTATTAAGCCTCCCCCAGTGCATTTCTCATGTTTCTCTCACAACATTTAAGTAATACAGAAAGTTAGCACCACTAGGCAGGCATGGCTAACATCACTACTGCTTTCTATTGGTAGCTGTTTATCAGTTTAATTTTTCGTAGAGTATAAAGAACTTAAGAATCAACTTAACCGAAGCTAAAGCCATCAGCTCTAATCCTAATGAAGCAAAGAAACACAAAAAAACCCTTCAAACCTCCGAACATCAAAAAGCCTGTCTGCACTATAGCACAGTAGAGCTTTTTCCTTTACAAACACTACTTTTATATACAAAGCCACATCTTTGCCTCCTGATAAGAGCTTCACTGAAAGCAACAGATCTCAATTTTACAGCTCTCTGCAATTTGCTCTATTTGTGTTCATAGTTTTTAGCAGGCTAGTGATTTGTCTCCAAGTTAAATGTATCAATACAACCTCTGTCACTTTTCTAGCACACCAGCAGCGTTACCTTCTACATGCTGGCCAACAACCAGCTTGGGCAGTTATATTTTATCTGCTCACTTTATCCTGAAGCCTTAACTCTATAGTGCAATCTCTTTCCTTCTCTGTAGCTGTACATACTTGAACAGCTGCTCAAAGAGCTTATCCAAGTATTTTTGCAAACAGAATTTGTTTTCCAACATTCACAATAACACAAACAACAAACGTGCCAGGAAGGCTGAACTGAAAGACCACTCAGAAATTGTTGAGACTTTCAGATTTCTTTCTAGTGTTTACTTCAGTCTACTTTGGGTTTTTGTTTGTTTGGTTGGTTTTTTTTTTTTTTTTTGGTGGACATGACAATGCTATGTTAACAGTTGAATTTGGTGATCTTAAAGGTTCTTCCAACCTAAGCAATTCTACAATTCTACAATTCTATGACTCCAAATATCTCAAAAACCTAACAAACCCACAACAGAAAATTTACGTAAGAATTAAGTAAAGGAGAGTGATAGAGAGTTGAATGAAAATTTTCATCCCAAATTAAAGGGTTGACATCAGTTCATTTTGACATGTTCAAAACTTCTCTACCTTTAGCCCACATCTTGGGCTAAAATAGAGCTATTGTACCACCACACAGCAGAGAAAGGGAATTGGGAAATAGGTTGAAACAAACATTGATTTAATGAAATAACCAAATTGATCCCAATGCCAATACAGGACATGCAGAGTTATACTCAGTCCAGCAAAAATGCAGCAGTCACAATATCCAGGAATGCAGTCCCCAAGAACAGGAAAAAGGGTAAGGAGGAAGCCCTAGCAGGAAGCTCCTCTCTCCTTAGCAAACTTCCTCCTTTATACTGAGTGTGATGCTCATGGTATGGGATACACCTATAAGCAAACTCCAGTCAGCTGTCCTGGCTGATTCAGAACTGTTGATGGCTTGCAGCCCATGGCTGGCCTGGGATTGTGTCACAGCAAACCCAGGACAAACCCAAAGTCTTTTAACACCAGTTCAACATCTCAATGTACACTACATTTAAAAAATACTTCTAAATAAAGTGTTAAGTGTTAAAAAAGAACCAGAATTTGAACAGTGACCATGATTTAATGTCTCAGACTGACCTTTTTTTTTTCTTTTTTTTTTTTTGGTTTGTTAATTTTTGAAGCCAATTCCTTAATTAGTAAAATATTCTGGAAAAAAAAACAAAACACCTCAGTCACATCTATTACTAACCTATGTTCAGTAAGTAAACTGAAGATATACGTCTGAACAGCACAGTTTACTGATATGCTCTGAATTCTAAGCCTTTTATCATTTGGTCTCCAAACAGTATAGAAATGGTACTTCATACTGTGTGATTTTCACTCTTCTTGCTTCACAGATTTGCTGATTTAACTAACTCTTCACAAGAGTATAGAAGAGCATGCTTCCTGTTGTCAGAGGCTGGAGTTCCAACATGACACTCAGAGAGCAACTGAGGTTGCTATGGGTAGCATTGATTCTATCAAATTCACATTCTTTGTCTCTACTCAATGTAATGGATTTAACAAGTCTCAACGTAAACCTTAAAAAAAAAAACATGCATACACACATGAACAACCCCAACACAAAAAACCCAAGCAAAACCCCAAAAAACCACCCTGCTCTGCATCTCTCAGTAGGACACAAATGAAGGTTTTTTCCAGTCTAAAGAATAATGAAAGAGATTGGTCAAATGATAAGACAATGTCACCTGATAGGTCCTGCATTCTATTTATTGCTGGGACCTACATCTGTGGCACCTACATGCTCAACATCAACTACACAAAATTATCAGCTTTCTAAGCTCATTTGGTTATCAGTAATCCACAGATTCAAATTTAAAGCATTTTAATGATTATTAATTACTGCAGTGGGACTACAAAAGCATGCATGAATTTCAAGATGTCACAGCTAAACATGATGCAGCAAATGCACACTGAAACAGGTTGCCCAGGGAAGTTGTGGATACCCCATCACTGGAAGTATTCAAGGTCAGATTGGATGGGGCTTTAAGCAACCTGATCTAGTGAAATATGTCCCTGCCTGTAGGGAGGGGAGGTGGAGGGGGACTACATGATCTTTAAAGGTCCCTTCTGACGCAAATCATTCTGTGATCCTCTAAGTACTGACAGGAAGGGGAAGCATGAAGTTTCTTTTACCATGCACAGCAAAGCTACTGCACAGCATGACAAAAGTTGCTCTTTGCAAAAGAAAAACAAATAGAAGGCATATTTCCTTGGACATCATAGAAGAACTGAGTCTTTGGGAGGTCCTGCAAATAACTTTACGGAAGACCTTCCAGCAAGCACTGAAGAAATACAAAGATGATTGACTTCTCTAAGAGGTATATCACAAGACTGCTAAGCACGCAACTCTGAAGTTTGAAAGAAGAAGGTCTGTTTGGATGATGGCAGTAAGTTTGAACAGATTACTGAGTAGGAAAAGAGACAGTTGATTGAAGGGGCAAAGTGAACAGGCGCACCAATAATTGGTGGAAATTTTCCCAGCAGTGAACTGTAATAGAAGTGATGTGTGGTACTGCTTGTTTTCTTTCTCATGGCAAAGGGACTCATCAGTTAACAATAAGTGTGATGCACACATGAATCAGAAGCTACATTTCTGAGAAATCATTTACAGACATAGATGGAAAAAAATATTCAGTTATTTCAAAAAAACCCACAGAGATCAGCATCTCAGCAGACCTTGATAATTCTAAGTAGTGTTGCACCTCCTCTGAAAGTCTTGCATGCCTGCACATCTCCAAGACTCAGTACACAAAGTCTCACTGGAGTTAGCTGGGATGACCATGAAATTAACAGACTGCTAATGCTCACAAAGAAAACATTTGGAGGCACACCTGTACTCATTCTGCAAAGATGCTGCTGAACTCTAGGAGATTGTGGCAAGAAAGTTAGGGTCATAAACAGAATACAGTTCTCTCCTAGAGATGAAAATGGTTTCCATTAAGAATTATTTGAATAATTCAATTGTAATAATATCAACACATGCTGTTATTTTATTGAAGTAAAAAGTGTTGGCTTGCAAATAAACTGAAACACTGTAAAGAATGACACTGAATTATATCCATTTCCCACTCAACGTTTTCCACATTAATTATGTTCCATCGTTGCACTTTCTTACTATCATGTGACCAGTTTGAGTATGTGAAATGGCTTCTGGCACAGCCAGAGTTCTTCACCAAACCACAGTTTTGAGCTGACTTGGTCACAGATTGAAACAGGGAGAAAAAGAGTTACTAAGCAACAGCAGGCCAGGAGCAAGAGAAAGGTCTGCAGTCTTAATTGGTATTAACTTTAAAAAAACAGTGTGGTACTAAGAGAAGGCTCAAGATGCGAATTTTACTGCTTTGGAAGGGAAAATAAATCATCATTAGAAACCCCAGACAGACAGTCTCTACTAGGTCTAGGTTCTTTGTTCATCCCAACTATATGCTGCACGATGTATTGCAAAGAGGGTTTTTTTGGGAGGGAGACTGAGTAGCTTATTCTCAGTACTGAACAAGATGAAAGACCCAGATACAGCTTTTTTATTCGAGAGCCCAGGACACACAGTTTTGCTCTCTAGTATTCCCTAGTCCTGCCCCAAGACAGAGGAATGTGGTATGAATTACAGCTATAAGGGTCCCCAAGACATTACCATTCATAGAACTGACATCACATTCAAATACAGTTCTCCTTCTTCCTCACTACCTAGGGCTAAGAGGGTTGTTTCTTTCTAGAAAGCCAGCCCAAAGCTGAGTTCAGTCACTCAGACTAGGACAAGGGAATTTACTTAGCCAGGTCTCTATTAAACATGACCAAACAGCAGAAATCCTGACAGTTTCTTTCCAGAAACTATTTATTTTCTCCTCTTCTACTGTAAGCAAAGTAGTTTCATGAGGATGTGATAACAGAACATGAGTTATCACATGAACACTTAAAAATTTAAATTAAAAAGCCCTTGATGTGGAAAATGCTGTGAACTCTACTACTAAGTAATCAACCTTTATTTGCCTAGCTAGCAGTACCTTGAGCAGAAGTTATTTGCTTTAGCTTCACCTGAAGGAAATCTGATTTCCTACTAAGTACTGCCTTTTTATAAGATTTAAGTTATATAATTGTTTCGGGTCTTTTTTTTTTTTTTTTTTGAAGGCCAAACACATAACAACCACCATACAAACACAAAGCTGAGTACCTCAGATGCTGCCAAACTATCATCCTGCCTTCCCATTTCTGCATTCTTTGATTTTGTACCTAACTAAGTGTAAGATTTCAGCATTTACTGGTTTTCCCACATACTCCAATATACTTAAAGTGACTAAAATGAAACCACAAGAGGGAAAACTACTAGCATGACTGTTGCTGAGGAGGAAAAACCAGCAACCCAGGTTTGGTTCACTCAAACTGTCTGATGATTCGTATTTAAAGTGTTGAGATTTAGAGTAATCTTCTGTTCTGATTTGTACTGGTACAAGTCAACTAAGCTTATGAAATAGGATCTGGCACCATGAAGAGGACTGAGCCTTCACAGGATACGAGTAATAGCCACTTGAGTAAATGCAAGTTACTCATATCCTGCTAGTGGACTAATCTGTCTCTGTATATTCACGCATATTTTTAGTTGCCTCCAGGAATCTGAAGGCGAATCTCATTTGTTACCTAATGAAACTAATTTCACCTGATACAACACAAGCATGCTAAAAAACCACTATTACTCATACATGAGGTGTAACCAATGCAGCATGTCTTAAGTTCTATTTGATTAAGGTCCGTCTCCAAACACTCACCACACAAACCTCAATCCCCCTGGCTGGCTATGGTCCATTCCCAGCTGACTTGCTCCAAGTCTTAAAGAGCAATTTGATCTCTGCTTTCCTTATCCACAGCATTCTTATTTTTTTAAACTGAAGTGATTCTCAAAGAATAGAGTGGCAGGAGTCTGAGAATTTGTATTATCTTTTTCAAACCAGAACTAAACCATGCATTTCTCGGTTTACCTGCAAACATCTGAAATAATGGACATACAATGGCCAACCAGCCAGCTTGATAGGCATCCAAAAGCAATTACGCAGGTACATACTTACTATTCAAGTTCATAGGTACAGTTACACACGCTTTGAAATACCTGCAATGAGGTTATTCTACATAAGAAATTGCATTATTCTAGTACAAAATGCTGTAAACTATATCTCCATAAAGCATACAGCAAAGGACAATGCAAACATAATCTTTTAAGCCTGAATGCACTGAAGAGTTTAGCGACCAGGTTACAGAAATGAGATAATCCACAGTTCTACAGGACAGAGCCATACAGTTGCATTAAGTCTGTGAAGCCACAGTAGTGGAATGACAAGAGAATATAAAAAAATTATCAACGGATACTGAGGCAGTGGTAGGGCTATGAGCATGACTTCAACAGAAGTCACGAGGTTTTAAAGGAGGCAAGAGGTTACCTCCAACAGAAGGCAAGAGGGTTTTAACAGTGAGCAATGTGGAGCATGGAATAAAATGCAGTATCAATTAATCAAAAGTAAGAAATACCATGCTTACATGACAACTCATTTCTACCTAACGAAAATGCAGGGAAGTCCAACCTGGACTTCAAAAACGCATTTGAGACGGTGCCATAAGACTTCATGTTAGTGAGTTAGGAAAAAAGATTTATACAGTAATGAACTCTTTAGCCAGTCATACATCATGTTCAAAAAAGAAAGTATGGGACGGAGAAGTGTTATTTCAGGAACAGGTCTCGAGTTTTTAATACTGGTAGCTAACAATACTCAACCAGAGCGTTGCTCTGCTAAGCAGACGGGCAGCACAGCAACACCATGTGGAATGAGCCAAGTACAATCAAAGATCAGGGTGAAGTTTGGCGGCTTAAGAGTCGAGGCCATGCGCTTATAAAGCCACAGCTCAAACAACCGAGGAAGCCCTCGGCGCTGGGCGGGCGCAGCCGCCCCCGCTCTCGACGCGGCCGAGCTGCCTGGCGGCCCCATCACCTTGACCACGGGGCTCCGTGCGGGCCGGGCAGAGGCTCCCCCGCGCCGGCATCAAGCCCAGCTGCCCCGGCTGAGGTCAGCCTCAGAGCTGCGGAGCCACTTGCTCTATTTTTTAGCTGAGCTTGTATCACCCCGCTGAAAAACGCACGCAACAGATTGCATAGGGGAGCCCCATCAGCAACTGGATCTGGCTGCCAGACCCAGTACAAACTCCGCGTGTGTCCGTGTCCGTGTCCATGTCCGCGGGGGAACAGCACTAGGGCTGCCAAAAGCACTTTTTAAGACCCGGACGCTCGTCGGGCAGCGCTCTCCGGCCCCGCGCCTTCCCATCCCGCCCCGCTTAGGTGACGCCAGCCCCGGCCCCCAACGGGTCTACTCCACAACGGGACAGGCTGGCTCCAGCCACAGCTCCCCGCCACCCACCGATCCCTAGTCACGTTTGCTCTCCCCCGGTCCTCCGAGCAGCAGGGCAGGGGAAACCTACCTGCCGAACCGCCCAGGGCATCCTCGCTCTCCAAAACCCCTCTGTGCTTCGCCCCGCGGAGCTCTCCCTTGGATTTCCAAACGAGCTTTACCATCTTGATCATCTCGGGCAAGTCCCAGGCCAGGGTCCCCTGCTGATAACCAGGCAGACTGCCCATGGGAAAGGGCATTGGCTCTTCCCCTGTCCTCCTCCGCCTGCCCGGCTCTGCCGCTGGGAAGAAGCGCTCCAGCACCGGCATCCTGGCCCGTGCCCCGCGGCCCGAGCAGCCGCGATGGGCATCCAGAGCGGTGCGGGGGCGCCCAGCCGCCCACCGCCGCGGCCACGCGCAGGGGGCGCCCCCCGTCGCCGTTCAGCCCCGGCCCCGCGTTGCGGGCACAGAAGGAAGGAGCGCCGAGCTCCGGCCGCCGCGCTCGCTATCCGCCCGCCCTCTGCGCGCCTTCAGCCCGCCGCCAAGCGCCGGCAGCCGGGGCGAAGCAGCTGACGGGCAGGCGCGGAGACGCAACTCATGCCGGCGCGGCGCAGCGTCGAGCCCCGAGGGCGGGGGCGGGGGCTAGGGCCGCTGCCGCCGCCGGCGTCGTGGTGCGGGGGCCGGCGCAGCCTGGCAGCGGCAGTCGGTCGGGGGCAGCGGGACTGGCTGGGCAGAGCCACCTCTGCGTGCACTGTGGAGAGCGCAGGGAGGAGGCGGTTTGACTTTATCCCTGCCCTGATGCCATGTGGGAATCCCCCCTTCCCCTTGGACTTCCTCCTCGCTCTCACCAGGTTATCTACGGAACCGGGTGGAGGTTTTGGCCTCTTAGTCAAACCCCGTGGTAACCTCGGCTGCCCTACGGCCGGGATGACAGTCCTGCGCTGGCTGCGAAGGCCGGGAGCAGGGCACAAGTCCGTTTGCAGTGTGTGTTGTCCCTCCGCCTGCCCCGCTTTAGGACGCCAGGCCGAGGGGAAGTAGCCAAAACGGGCATGCAGGAAGGGCAGCGAAGGTGCTGGCGCTTGACGGGACGGAGACCAACGAGTTGCTCAAATTACCGGTTTAAGGGTGGGTACAGGGTCTGCCCCGCGTCGTCATCGTTTTGGCTGCAAAGCTCCACCTGAATGGGTTCATGTTAGGACACTGCCTGGTGGCAGCGATCACTCATAGACTCCAACGAGAAGACAATTATTCCTCGCTAATCTTTAAAAACAAGGCGAAGCCGCCCGGAGAGTGCTCGGTCTCACGCATAAATGAGGTGGCGTGCCGCGGCTCTGCAGCCCCTTAGCTAGCACCTTCCCTGGGCTTTAGCCAGACACCGACCTCAGCAGCACCCTAGGACCCCTGACTGGGAGAGGTCTTGCGATTTACAGAACTTTAATTTGACTTTATACAGAAGATTCCTTTTACCCTCCTGTTGGTCCTGGTCTGTCCTTCGGCTGTTAATACAGCAGGGAGGTGGAGGCTCCTGCACCAGCACTTAATTTTCCATAAAATTTGAGGAGACTTATTTAACGGGATTTTAATGGACATTGTAGTATTTCCTAACACAGAGTTAATAAATTTGTCTTTTCTGGGTTACAATTAATGTTGTGCCTTCTCGCCAGGTAGGAAAAATAAACTGGTGAACAAGCTGGACTTTCTTTCACAGTGAGAGAGGAGCCAAGAGAATGGACTGAAAGTTAATAAACAGCCTTACATGTGGGAAAGAGTGTGTAAGCCTTTTCTCCTCATGCCAACATGCTGTTTCCCCTGTTCTAGGATCCTCTGCCACTCTGATCTTAATGTTCCCACCTCAAAGTGATAACTACAGCTTTTCAAAAACTAGCCCTATTTTTGCTGCAGGCTGTAGTGCCATACTATTATCATACTACACTGTCAGGTGGCTCTGTCTTGAAGTTGTGAAGTGCTTAAAATGTACTCTGCTGCTGTCGTTGTACTGTTATTTTCCAAAGTTCTTAGCATCAGGATATCCTGACTCTTGGAGCAAAGGGGTTAAGAGCAAAGAAAACAAATAGATGATCACGTGCAGTACAGAAGCACAGGCGTTAACATATTTGTACAATCTAATGGTTATAATGTTGTGGAAAGGCAAACTATTGGTTTTAAGTTCATATGGGCTTCTTGTGATATTTTAGCCTCGTCATGTTAGTGCATTCTCTTTATTTAAAAAAAAATATTATTTTATTTTTCTTTCTTGTTAAAGAGGGATAAACTAGGCAACTGAAGTCCAAAAGACATATAAGACTACTTGCCTACTGGGCAACTTAAACCTTACATCCCAGCTACTTCATTTTGGTTTTGAGCTACAAGGAGTTGCAGTAACTTCAGTAACTTTTTTTTCCCCCCCAGTTACTCTTTTTCCTCTTTGTTTACCTCTGTACTTCCTGCTCCCCACTGGGCAAAGAGCAGAAGTACCAGAGCACTGTGAAAGAAAGGCTATCCTTGTGGCATTTCCAGCTTTACTGGATGCAAAAAAACACCAGATGTCTTAGAAGAGAATGTATTCACAGATGCCCAGCCCAATATTTAGATGGCTATCTGAATATTGAAGTGCTTTTGGGTTTTCAAAATCTGAACTTCCTTTTTATATCCTTAATGCTATGAAGATTTTGGTTGGGTCACTTTGGTATAAATCTGCCTTGTGTGGATAGGATCAGGCAGTCGGAATGGAAACACTAATTGTTGTTTTTGTTGAAACACTGTAGTTGGTTTTGTTTTCACTTAGAATTTTACAGATGCAAAGCAGGAGACCGGTCAAAAACCAAATGGAAACTGTGATCTGTTGTTGCAGTTTTAGTGTTTCAAGAAACTATGTTACAAACCTAACAGACAGTATATATCTCTCTCTCTATATATTTTTTTTTCTGTGAAAATTTGTGTCAAGTGAAAGCACCTGATCTTGCCTGGTGAGTTTTTGTTAGTGGTTGTTTTTTTTTTTTCCCCCTGCTTTCTCACTGATTTAAGGATCATCAGTTGCAAGTGAAAAAGATAGATTGTGTAAAGAAATGTTGCCTGACATTAACGACAATGTCAGTAAATAAATACATCTTATTCTTACTAAACTTGTTTGTCACAGTTGTACTACATTTCAGTGATTATCCTTAATTCATCCAAAATTTTGCTATTACTGATTGACTTTCCTTATGTCTTTTTTTTTTTTTTTGGTTAAAAGAATGAAACCAGATAAGAGCAGCTCACAGGAAAGCCTGCAAGGCATGTATCTGACTATGAGGTTTTCATCATTAAAAAATCATCTGTAGCATCACTCAGAGTCTTTTAAGAGACAAAATGCTCAGGTTTTGCAAGTTTACTGTTTCTCTGACTTAAGTTGTGCTGTGATGATTTACCCAACTTGAAGATATGACCTCAACATAATGTTTTTCATTTCTCTTGAGAAAAATAATCAGAATTAAAACATGGCAATGTACCCAGCCATTTGTGACTGCATTTTAAACAGTCCTTGAGCAAGTTCGGCTCACCTAAAAATTCTCTTTTGCATTCTCACTTCCATCCAGACTTGAAGGAAATCTTTCAACAGAGATGGATGGCTTTATTGCTACTAACTGCATTTCTCTATGACTCTGAGTCAAAGAAGCTTCAATGATTACAAAAGAAATATAAACGTATTAGCTCTGGCCCTCATTCATTCTGAGAAGCAACACCAACGAAAAGCTGAACGGAGCCATCTGAGAACCTGACAAGGTAGTGCATATTTTCACAGGCAGACACAAGAACTGGAAGAGACCTGAAGTTTTAAAGCAAGACTGTGGTTGGAGAAAAGGGAAGCGAGTAAACTGACAGATTAATAGCTGTTGTTTCATGACTGGTGTCTCTTAAAAAGTTTGACTTGTTTGCTTATTCACTCCAGAGTTATGTACTAAGAGCAGCAGCAACAGCAGAATTGCATGCCAGATGGTAGAGGAAGTGCCTCGTGTATCTTTCCAGTCTACTGAAGCCTGCCGGGCTGTTGTTAATCCAGTGCTCTGGTTTTAATTGCAAGTCTCTTTCTTCCCCTTTTTTCTTTTCCTTCCTTAAAAAAAAAAAGGAGGGAAGGGGAAAGACACACAGGAAAAAAAAAAAAAAAAAGCCAACCAACCGACCGAACAACAAATCATGGTTTAAACTGGCAATAGCACCATCATTTTGGCTTTGAGCTACCCTGCCCTGTGCCAAATAAACTGTCTCCAGCAGCTCTCCCACAACAAATCAGTCCAGGCATACAAAAGCTATAAAAAAAGAACAGTGAAGAAAGATCCTTGATTTTCCCCCTCCACCCTCCCAGTCTTTTCCTTTTGCTTCTCTCCACAAGCTTCATTCCCCAGAAATTACCTCCTGCTTGCCAGTATTGTAAGTGATCCTGGGACCTCCAGCCTGTGACTTTGCCAACAGCTTCCTTAGAGTACAGGCATCTTTGCCTTTCTGTGTTAACAGGAGAAGTTATGTACTATTATTCCCCTCACTTCTATCTGATAGCAAATATCTGGAAAAAAGGCTCATAAATTACTAGAGTGGCAGGTTCGTTACTACTGGAAATTTTATTATTTCAGCTAACCCCTACCACTGCATTGTCTCACAACTTAATAATAGTATATTCCCAAGCAGACACCTAAACACCTGAAAAGACCTGATATTGCCTATTTATACAGCACCTGATTAAAACATCCCCCCCAAATCCAAACAAACTGGAAAAAGACTACCTAATTTTTAAAGTGATTAGAAACATTAAGTACTGCAAATGTGGAGATAATTTTCAAAACCTATCAGAAGCTGAGTTTTAGAAAGTATGAAGGCATGTGCTTTTAGATGGCACTTATTAGTGGAATCATCTGAAATCAGTAGTCACATGTGAGAAGTATGCCATTGCCTCTGTCCTAGCAGTCTCAGAGTCATGCAGAAACTATAGGCTAGGCTGTTGCTGGAGGTCAGAATGAAATGATGACACCATGCCTGGAATCAAGCTTTAGAGGGCTTCAGGGGTGTGATGTCAGTTTATGATAAAAGAGTGTTAATACTGGGGCACAGTCATTACACATGAAGTAGAACACCAAACAACTGATGCTGCACATTCTCAGGGCAGCCTAAAAGGACTGATAGAAAAAAAAAAAAAAAAAAAGAATGAGTAACTTTTAAGAGGGACAAGGGAACAGAGTGCCTAGGAAGCTTGGAGAACATGACAAAAGAAACACAAACTGGCTGAGTTATGCAGGACTTGCAAGAATTTTTCTAATGACCCCTGGAAGGTTTCTTTCATTACTTTACAAATCTTAGCATAATTTTCTTATTCTTTGCCCCACATTTGTCTCATTTCAGAAGTCTATTTTTTATTCTTACTAACAAGAACAATTAGTCTGAGTTATCTCTATCATTGCCAATAATATATTAAATAAGAATAATTTTATATTTATTTGTGGACAGTAACTATGTCTTTGCTTTAGACCAGACATACTAAATTCTGTAACCTTATCTAAAAACTTTTTCCTGACCTTGACATTATTTTAATATTTTCCCTGTGCATTCTTAACAATTTAGAAACTTTTTTTGATGCATACTTGAGATATATAGTAGGAGATTTTAAAAATCTGCTACCATCTCATTGTCAGGTGTAATGAAATGAATTTCTGAGGGAATAGTAGGAAGGACTATTTGTTATTGCCTGGGCTGCATGTAACATCAATTCTTGAGAATCTTCCCTACAAGGAAATGTCAAAGATGGACAGTAGTGTTGTGTGGGTTCACAGTAATCTTTTTGTTATTGTCTTTCAGTCAGATTCCTTGGAAAAAGGTTCTGGAAACAAAGTGAGAATTGCTTGAGTTCTGTAGGGCAAGGAACCAATTCCTTTTTCGCAGTTGACACATGTGAGATAGCACACTTTTGTGATTAACAATTTGTACTACTAACTAAGAAAAAATGCTTGTGGTAAAGGAATAAACAGAACTCCATAACTAATTGGAAACAGCAAGGTTGTGTAATTTTTCCATTGCCTGCTTTTGAAAACTTAAAAGTTCAGCATACTGAGTCTAATGCTTAAAATCTCCCACAGTACACGGTGAAATTCTATGTGGCTTTAAAGGAAATAACAGATAATAGACTCATCTTAGCTTAATAAACCCTAAAAAGAAAAAAGTAAGGTGAAGAAGAAGGGAACTGCCAACACTGTATTAAACTGTTGCATAATGTATCTGATGTACTCTATTAGTTTATTTCCTCCCTCAGTTCTTACATGCAAGTGAGATTTACCTGAGACAAGATGAAGTCAAAAGATTTAAGAAAAACACATTGCCATCCCAAAAGAAGCTGTTAAGCAGTGATCATTGCAATGATTTTGCAAGAGGCTTGGTAATGTACTGCAGTAATGGAGCAGGAGGTTAAGAACAGTCTTGTCAAACCAAAGCAATTCTGATTCTATAACACCGCATCTGATTGAAAAAGTAGGTAGAAACAAGGTGGACAGTAAATAATAACCTATTATATCAGACATGGGAAATGCTAGTCATCATCTTTGTGTAATAACCCTATGACAAGAATAACTGCTCCATCCTGCAGGATTCCTTTTTGTTAACAAGTGAAAAAAGATAGTAGAAAAAGGGACTAACTTTTTTTTTTTCTTATTTTTTTTGAGATGCATGTCCCTTACACACATAACTATACTAAGTAATTGGATGAATTCAATTTATTCAAAGGACTTCTGCTGTCTGGGCATGTGCATATGTAATTCTGTCTGTTGAGACATAAGTATCTAAAATGATGGCAGCAGTCTGAAAGACGAAAGATGTGTCACATTTGAAATGTTTCTTTCACCTGTTACCTTTTAATGAGAGAGTGTTAGTGGCTGTACAGCCTATGGTGTCCTTGCCCTGTATGGTATTTGGAAAAGACTTGCAGCTGTGATTTTGTCTTTTCCTGTCTTTTGAAGAAATGATAAAAATAAAATGAATAGCTGAAAAATCTGCATTAAGCAATATCTAGTTTAAATTTTTGTCAAAGAAAGAACAGTACAGTAAGAATACATGGGACATCAATATAACCATAAAAATAGGAAGAATAATAGGGCTTACTCCTTCATTTGTGAAGCAGGTATCACAAAATATAATTTAGTTTTTTCTTTTAGATTTCAAAATGGAGAGGAAATAATAGTTGGCTAGTAAAAGAAGCACCATTTAAAATAAAATTAATATGTATTTCTTAACTTTTTAAATGTGTTAGATATCTGATGTCTGCATATATTAATATTGTAGAATATCTACTCAAATTCTTCAGTTTTTGTCTTTTTTTTACTTAATTAATGGTGGATTTATCTCTGTGTGTAATCCCATTGAGACCTTATAATGAGCAGTAGGATGGCATAGGTTAGGGGTAGGCCTTGTGCAGACATCTCCCACATTTATTCCTATTTGGAATGTGACAGTAAAGGAATATTACTGAACTACATTGTGTCTGATGCTGTGTACATCCTAATAGTAGCAGTGACTAAATAATCTTGATACTTTGGTCTGAGGGAATACCTAGGCCACTGAATAATAGTAGAACCAATACAGATGTGTATTTGAGATGAAATATCTATGGTACTTGAGTATCATTTCTACAATCATGCTTATGCTGTAACCACACTTTATTCTGCCTGCGCATCAGCTTTCGAGTGATGAGCATACACAAAAGATGAGGTTATTTGCCCTCTCACAGAAGTTCTACAGCTTCATTTCCCTCCTTGCCTCTTGCATGACATCAGTGAGCACAGTTTGTGGCAGGGATGGACAGGAGATGCAGCTGGGAAGTCGTGGGAAAGGTCTAAGAGAGATGCACAAGCATCCTAGTGATAAACTAAGCTTCCTCTGACCTAGTTTCTCATGACTGCAAAATCAGCCCATATTTACTGTAATCAAGCTCCCTGCATTTCTTACAAATGCATTTGTGTAAATATAGCTCCACCAGAATCAGCAGCTCTGAAGCTCTGCAGTCACCCCTGTGTTGACATTTTATTACCATGCCATCCAAAACCCATTGATAATCACACAAACACATGCTGATTCTTCATTACAGCTTCCACTCAAAAGGTAGTCATGCTAGTGGTGATGCTGCAGAAAGAAAAATTCTCCAAGTAGAGAGTATAGGAGGAAAAGCCATCTATAATGGGTTAAAGGCATCCACTAGATCTGCAGATGGAGGGCAGGCTTTTTGGAAAAACTCTTCCTCTCAGATGTATTTGGGCAGGCTGGTTTCAGTCATGCAGTTCCAGCTGTTGAATGCTTCCCAAGATATCCTGGCCATATGTAAAACTATAAATGCTTTTCAGTGTTGCCTAACAGGCACCAGTACAGGTTAGGGGCTGGAAAGCAGCTCCACAGAGAAAGACCTTGGAGTACTGGTGGACAGCAAGTTCTCCATGGAACAACAATGTGCTCTTGTGGCCCAAAGAGCCAATGGGATCCTGGGATGTATCAAGAAAGGTGTGTCCAGAAGGTCTAGGGAAGTTCTTCTACCTCTCTACTCTGCCCTGGTGAGACCACACCTGGAATACTGTGTCCAGTTTTGGGCTCCCCAGTTCAAGAGAGACAGAGAACTGCTGGAGAGAATCCAACAGAGAGCCACGAGGATGATTAGGGGACTTGAGCATCTCCCCTATGAAGAGAGACTGAGATCCCTGGGGCTGTTTAGTCTTAGAAGACTGAGAGGGGATCTGATCAATGTCATAAATATCTGAGGTGTGGGTGTCAAGTGGAAGGGGCCAGGCTCTTTTCAGTGGTTCACAGTGATAAGACAAGGAACAATGGGTTCAAGTTAGAACGTAGAAGATTTCACCTCAACGTGAGGAGAAACTTCTTTCCAGTGAGGCTGACAGAGCACTGGAACAGGCTCCCCAGGGGGGTTGTGGAGTCTCCTTCTCTGGAGACTTTCAAAACCCCCCTGGATGCATTCCTGTGCAGACTACCCTAAGTGATCCTGATCTGGCAGGGGGGTTGGACCTGATGATCTCTTGAAGTCCCTTCCAACCTCTGATATACTGTGATACTGTGATATCTGTTACAATATATATTTTGCAGGGCTCTGCACAGCTTCTGTGATAGACATACTCATTTAGATACATGGTAATTGTAAGGAACATTACTAAAAATGCCCAAAGCACATAATTGATAAAAAGCTTAGTAAATGAGAAAAGTATTCAGGTTGTTTTGATTAACTGGTTATGCAAATACTGTACCGTATGCATATTTCCCCCCAGACCTTAGCCACAGATCAAAATGTGAGCTTTGATCATAGTATTGTTGTTCATAAAAATATGTTTCCATCAGTAGCAATGTCATTTCTGAAGTTTTCAGGTAGAACAGTCAGGACAAAATTTCTTCCTGTTCACTATTTCTCTGATACTAGTGACTATATTTGCCTGTGCTTGTTCTGTTTTTCTGAGGAGTGCAATATCATATGCTAAGTCAATTACAAGACATCACTGGTTAGTTAATCTCACAATTTTTAGACTTTTGGGTTACTCTCTTTATCTTACCTCCTACTGACAGAGGAGGCAACAAAACCATTTTCAGCCACTTTTGGGGGGATGAGAGAGATAAACATAACTGATTGCTCCCACAAACTGACACCCACAGTTGCTCTCTGAAGATGCTTAATTGAGAAACTCAGCTCAGATCCTTAGAATGACAGACACTATCTTCTCTCTCTAAGCATGTCCATTTTTTTTTGAAGTCTGCAAGGTTCTGACTGCACTCAGAGAAGGAGATCATTATGTGTCTCCATCAGCCAAGGAAAGAAAATTTCAGTACTCAAGGGAGCACTGAAATGATAGGGACAACTGCACTCCCCAGTTCTGTATTCACTTTCCATTCAGCTCTGTTCATGCTCATGCTTTGAAAACTGGAGATGTTACAGAGTGTCCCAAAATCAGAGATAACAAAATGTCCAAGTGATGTCCCTGTCTATCTTCTTGCTAATGCTATCTTGTATTTAATGGAATACTACATGTACACTAAATAAGTAAAAGGTTTCCGTTATTTTTATCAGGAATTTCTTACGCTCTTCAGTGAAACCCATTCCATAGTTTTTGCTGTTATTTTAAAAGTATAATACCAATATTCAACTAATACCAGGTGAAAGTGATTTCAGCCACCATTAACTTTGGCTTTTCAGTATTTCCAATTTCAGCTGGAACACTGCCTCAGGAAACAGTTTAGTGAGGCTAACATGCAAGGAAGTGATGTAACTTTTATCAGATTTTGTGCCTGTATGGAAAAAAATCAAACATCAGTTGGACTATCACTCTATTAAACCACTAGCTTCCTATGCTAATGAATTGGAGAGTAAGCTGCATCTCATTTGCTGACATGTGCCATCTACATTGGCTACTGTTTTAATGGCTAAATCTCAGGTTTCCAACTCTGCCATCACATATGCTTGTATAAATCCAATAAGAAATACTTATTTAAGTCTCATTTTACATGAATATAAACTTTCTTTTCTAGTCACAGCATAAACAGAAGTGCTTGCTGATCTAGGACTGCCTGTTGGTTCCTTACTATTTTCTTTTAAAAGTTCAGAATACAATTGCTAACATAATAAAACCAAGGTTAACAGTAGCCAGTTGGAAAGCAGAATTTGTTTTATAAAAGTGTCAGACTTTGCTTTTATTAGCAATTGGAAGTTAAAACCAAGTATCCATCAGGCAGATTTTAAAAATTTGCACTAAATGACTTATGAGAAAATATATTTTTTCCTTTTGATGTACCAAGTGTTCTGTTGAGATAACTTCAAAACATAGCTTTAGAATAAGAGATCCTATAACCAGATATTTGAATAACATTTAACCTGGTATTTGAATAACATTGAATAAACACGTTAAAGTACTAAATTCTAAATAAATTATCAAAACAGTAGTGAAGGAAAATTACTAGGAAAGATGTAATGCTGGTTGTTTTCTTAAGAAAGTGAGAAATGAGAAGCAACATTCCCTGGTAGAAAAAATTAATAATAAATGAATAGAAAAAAAAATCCTAGTTTTAGAAAAGAATTCTAACATTGCCTTCTCTCTACACCACTGAAAAAAAAATTCCAGCTTGCTGTAGGTGTCTTTATGAACATTTTCCACCTGAAAGTGTGTGGAAGCAAGTGCAAGCACTGGACATTATGAATGCAAAAATGAGGATGCATTTGGGTAAAGAGCTCAATGCCTTGCTGATGTCTTGTATGTAGCACAGAAGAGGGAGGAAGACCTGATACCATCTCTGTAGCACTCAAATATCTTTTAACTGACAGTGGTAGAAAATCAGCCTTGGCATCTCTGCAGTTGATGCCCTTTGCTGTGGCTGGGACCAATGGGATGTGATATACAGTGGTAAGAGGAACTGGCAGAAATTTCCCTGTTGTCATGTCAGATTATGGAGAGATAAACAGGAGAGAATGAATAGTAAAGGAGAACTATATACATTCAGTGATTGGTAGACATTTGCTGTGGTTAATTACCTTATTAAAAAGTTAATGAAAGGAGGAAGTTGGTTGGAGGTAAGATGAAAAATACTAACTTCATAGATTATACATTTAAGTCTTAAAGGCAAATAGAAGTTTCACTTAATGCATACAACATTCTTAGGTTATTTTTGTAATTTCCTTGCAGCATAAATCCAAATATAACTTTCCTAATAACTTTTCTCCTTTATTACTAAGTGCCAATGTAACTCCATGTGTATGTGGGAGTACAAATCATTTTGGACTGGATCAATTTGTTAACAGATGTCTGTGTGGTTGGAGCCTTGTGTTACTAGATGTTATACAGATAGGTCCTAATTATCATACAAAGGTCAATGGAAGAAGCAGGGAGACTTTTACAACACCTACTTTAGATATCTAGCTTGGCCACTAACCTAAACAGAGAATGAGACAGTCATCAAGAGTACATTTCAAACCACCCAAATTAACCTCTATTCTGAATCACCTTATCACAGAGCCTGTGTCTTCCCTTTGATTCAAAGAGGAGCCATGGGAAAACAGCTGAATAAGTTAACCAGCCAAGTTTTGTGCTGGTACTTGGGTAAGCTGCTTGCACCCTAAATTGCAATAATGCACTGTGGAGTAACATTGGCACAGACCAAACACCCGGAATTATAACAACTACTGTTCAGTAGAATTCATCACATCTTTGATAGAAATCCAGACAACTAAACTTTCCTTTTAGTTTTGAGGTTCAAAATATTCCATTGCTTTCTAAATAAATAGGTACTGGAGTCATCTCTGCCTCTAATTTTCTGCTGAGATCAGAAGTGGAAGGATGAGAACAGTGCAGAAGGTGCCACTCTTCAGTTGTTTCCAGAGAAGGATCTCATGAGAAAATTCTCATCTCTTAGGTTTTATGTCTGAATTCCAAGATGTTAAGATAAAATGAATCAAATATTCAGAATTTTTTTTTTTTTTTTTTAACTAAAACGGACTCATAAAACTTCTGATATTTGCTTATTACCTATTTATACCAGTGGTATTGCTTGGAAAGTTTAGATTTTGCAAATTCAGATTTTGAAGCTCAAGAAAACAGCAATGGTAGTGGGTGTATGAATATTTGTAAGTTAAGAGAGTAACTAAAACATTATTGTTTCCACAATATCTGTTCTTATATATGGAATTTTGCTGTATTAATTACAATCTCTCCCTTCCCCTTTCCCTTGTACAGTCCTTGTGGAAAAATAAAGGAAAACATGCTGGGCTTTTGTAATGGCCTTGCATATCTACAGATGTCAGCTCAAGAGTATCCAAAAGATCTGTCACACTTTACATATACTCTTAAAAAGTATTGTGCTTCTTTTCTGAGCAGATACAAATTCAGCTCCCTGGTCTAGGGCATTGCCTGTGTCATACTACAAAATCTGTTTTAATCACTTCAGCTGTATCTAACCTGCCTAAACTCAAGAGTTCCTCCTGGTTCCAGGGTTGGTGATGTGAGACAACTCAGGCTGGGATGAGATCTGGAACCTACTTCTCCTTTCTCTCTTCCCCTTGATTTCTCTAGAAGCCCAGAGATGTAAGCTGCAAAAGCATCATGCTGCACTGGATAATGTTAGTTGATAAAGCAACCAGAATTAAATGACTTGCAGCATCTTATGTCTACCAAATTTTACAGATGTAACTGTTTTCTCATGGCTAATATGGGAATATTGTTACTTTTCTTCCAAGGAGTAAAACCAAAATGAGTGTTAGGAATAATGAACCTTTAGCATACTGTAGTAAAAGAAGCTATATACCTCTTCTTAGATGTATTTTTTAAGGATCTAGCTCAAACATAGTTATTCTGGACTATTAAGATTTGTAACTGTCTGGGCACTCTCAGAGTTCAAAGGTAATTGGCAAGGCAGTACAAATAACAAATACATGTTGAAATGTTAGCCAGGTTCAGGAATGGTGGTGTTTTCCTCAGGGAGTTGTGTAGGAGTTCATCACTTTGCAATGCCTATGAGTCATGTCAGGTAACGCTGGCAACCCTGCATGACCTTGCAAAATGCTGTCTCTTCAGCTAACCTCCAGGCCTGATTGTCTTGGTTTGCAGGATGTGTGAGCAGCCTTCCCCTTGGCAGTTGTGGGCAGGGATGAAGTACTTGCAGCCACCCCTGATATCCACAGCAGGTGCATTGTTCAAGAGGTGTTAGATATGTCCAGCAATCATAGAATCATAGAATGTTTTGGGTTTGAAAGGACCTTTAAAGGTCATCTTAAAGTCCAACCTCCCTGCAGTGAGCAGAAACATCTTTAACTAGATAAGGTTGCTCAGAGCACCATCCAACCTGACCTTGACCTATCTTATTGTCCACTTCACTTATGATTGGTAAAAAGTGTCTTACATCTGTAGATGCTTTTATTCTGAAGAAATATTTAAAAGACTTTTTTTGTCCCTTCACATTTGAACACTTTTTTTTTTATTATTACTATTTATGATACCAAATACTATTTATTGTCTTGCTAGTGACCTCTGAGCTAATTAGTTCAGGGGACAGTTGCAAACTGTGGTAATAGCTATAAGCTTGGTTGTTCACCCGTGGCTGAAGTGTGAACACTACTGAGAAGGGTTGTATGTATCTTGACTATTTGATACGGAAAATTTGCCAAAGCAGTATTTTGGTCAGAAAAGTGGGCTAAAGATCAGTTCTGGCAGAAAAGTGGGATAAGGATCCATTCTAAAAATCAGCTTTTATAGCCACAAGTAACAAAGGCCTCAGTTACTTTATCCCTTATATTGTTTGGGACAAGTTATTTCCCTTAATTTAACACAGGGAAGAGTGCTTAACTAATTCATCTTTTATGGATCAACTGAGTGCTTACAGCTGGCAGCCACAGCCACACTTGCAGCCTGGCCCACGCTAGGCAAACCTGTGGGCTTGGCTGGAAGCTGAGATGCTCTGGAAGTGAGACATGCTCAACAATTGCCATGTCTAGCCTATTGCTAGCACTGCATGCTGCAGTACTGAAATCGGCTGCACAGATCCTTGCCTTCCTCCCTAAATACCAAAAAAGTACTGCTGATGTTGAGGCAAGCAAGTTTGCGCTTCATCAACATGAGACAAATTCCTCTGTGTGATTTTTCTGCTCCAGATCTATGTGGCCTTGGGTGGGAAGATCTTCCCTTCGTACCTGAAGGTGATAGTGTCTTGTTCCTGAGCAGAATTGATGGGCAGTAATAGAATTTGGAAAGTTGTCACTGAATATCTGTAAGCAATTTCCATACATTTCTTCCACTACTACTTTCCACATTACAAAAGGTACTTGTTTCATTTTGTTGTTAAAATTTCACCAAGAATTTAGTGCTAAGCTAAGAAGCATTTGAATGTATTAAATACCTTTTCATTATAAATCAGTAAATTGTAAAACCTAGAAGCAGCAGTTTTTCAAGACAACCGTTGATTTGGGTGTCCTGATACCAAGCAATCCAATTAGAAACATCCAAAATGAATTGATTTTCAGGAACTAATGAATAAGTACCATCTAAGAAGGTTATCTTTTTAGTATTTTGCACATTGGTATCATAAAATCATAGCCGGAGGTTTTGAGTTACGATGGAAAAGATATAATAGTTGAGGAAAAGGTATCATTGTCCCTTAAAGAACCAAATTTCACAGAATCACAGAATTGTCAGGGCTGGAAGGGACCTCAAGGATCATCTAGTGCCAACCCCCCTGCCACGGGCAGGGGCACCTTTCACTAGATCCTATTGCTCAGAGCCACATCCAGCCTGGCCTTAAAAACCTCCAGGGATGAGGCTTCCACCTCCTCCCTGGGCAACCTGTTCCAGTGTCTCACCACCCTCATGGTGAAGAACTTATTTCTAACATCTAATCTAAATCTACCCTCCTCTAGCTTGGATTCTTTCCCCTTTTCCTATCACTACATGACACCCTAAAAAGTCCCTCACCAGCTTTCCTGTAGGCCCCCTTCAGATATTGGACAATAAGGTCTCAGAGCCTTCTCTTCTCCAGATTGAACATCCCCAACTCTCTCAGTCTGTCCTCACAGGAGAGGTGCTCCAACCCTCTCTGGCCCTTCTCTGGACACATTCCAGCATGAGTCATGTGTCTTGGCTGGACTAATTCTTCCCATGTCATGGAATATTATCTGTATTCATGAAGCATGTCCAATTTACTGATTTTTCTCCATTATACCATGTAAAATTACTTTAACATACAGATGTAGAAAGACAAGGCAAACATACCAACTCCCACATACGTACATGTTGAACATTGAGAATATGCAATGTGCAAGGGCCTCTCTGTGCCTCTGTCTGACTTACCTGTGATTTTTTTTTTTAACAGACTGGACACTAACTGCAATCAAGTGTATAAAAATTTCCTTAATCAGATCTGGCTGGTTTTAAATATGACTTGGTCAGTTGAAGGGCATCAGAAGGTTTTGAGCAGATGAGTGCTAAGTGTCTTGGACATCTTCATACATGTGAGCCTTCTCAAAGTCTTATTACCCTCTCTTATTATTATGCCTCCTCACAGAAAAGGAAACTCTTGGAAACAAAAGAAATCGATCATTTGATTCATGTCAGGTCTCTGCATTGCTATACTGTGAGCTGAAAAGAGCTCTCAAAATGCCTGTGTTTTTCTGCTGACTGTCAGGAAGCCTCATATATGACATTGTTACTGTACACATACAAAGGTACAAAAGAGTTAAGGAGAGAGCATGCCGCTTGCCTGGTAATGCTATGTGCTATCTGCAAAGAGAATTTGCCATTCTCACTATTGTGCAATATAAATTCCTTGCTTAGAGCAGAGGAACTCTTCAACCACTTCTTCCAATGCCTTTCTACTAGCCCTGCCTTCTTTCTTTTTTCAAGATGAAATTCCTTCTTAAGCAATAATTAAATGGAGTAAGAGAATATAGGCCAAGGCGGCTTCAGAACTAGGACACATTTTATTATAAAGATCCATAATTTCTTTTGTAAATTTATTTAATATGTTGCATCTATGCATGGAAAAATATGCATGAAAATATGTTGGATCTATGCATAAGACATGACTGAACAAGCCTACGATCTATACGAGTCTTGATATTTTGGCTCAGTACCAGTTTCTTACAAGCTTTTTCCCACTTCACTCACCAAAACCAATCTCGAGCTTTATCCAGGGTTATCTATTTCCATAAGCACCCTCTGATGGGAAAACAGCTTACAAACACTGCTATCCCATAATGATGAGAAAACAAAATTAAATGCCTCTCAAGAACTCAGAGGTTTGGTGGTTTTTTTTTCCTATATAAAAGCCCGAGGAATTTCACTGAATCCCATTTAGATAGCCCAAGTTTCAGGGGACAGTTAATGACAGAAACAGTAATTACAGGAAAGGCTACCTCAAAGAGCCTGAGTTCCACATCAGTAACGAACTGTTACTGATGGATCAAGAAGATAAGGCTACCTTTACAGAAAAACGGGAAAGCGTCTAAAAACAGATATTCCTGTTAACAATGGCCAAATACCTGGAGAAAAGCCAAAACCTCATTTATTTGTGCAGCCTTTATGGAATAAAGTATTGTAATGTATGGTTGCCATGCAAGGAATATGAAAAAGCAAGCAAGACGCTGTTCAAGCAAAAATCTGTCTTTAAAGGTAGCGCTTAGGGTTGTAGGATTTGTATACAATTAAGTTTTTATAATGTTTATGTGGAGAGTTTGTGGATGTTTATAATGAGAAATGCAAAAGTGTGCATTAGCATATGAAAGAGACAGCAAGCACAGTAGGGAATCTGACTTCCTATCACATGGTTGAGCAAAGGATTGAAGGGAAGAGGTATATAAATTTTCTGGTGCCAGGAGGTGCGAGGGAGAAGGCTGCTGGGATCGGCAGCTGGCCCAAGCCAGAGGAATTACTTTGTTTGGTATAACTTTGTGAGCTTTCATGTGTTTATTTCCCTGGGGGCAGGAGCTAAAACCTGTTGTGATGTGATAGTCTCTGACTTCCTGGAAGCAGGAGATGGCCCACCAGATGATTAATTGCTTCAGCACACTGGGCAGCCAAGCCAGCTACTTCCTAGAATCTCCTGGGTCAGTCAATGGGCAATGTGATAAAAACTCCCACTACAGTTCCAAGGGGACTATTAATACTGCTACCACCCAGTGCTAACACAATTTAGCTGAAGGTGATCTGAGCAGTCAGAGAGCAGATGCAGGGACAAAAGGTAGATAAAGATAGGAGTAGCAAACTGCCTAGGCCTTCTGAAGTTTCCCAGGATCAGCTGAAAGTGGCAAATTCAGGCACAGTTAAATGATGGACCCCACCTATATGTCAGCTGGAATTCTTTTTGTTTTGCACTTGCAGGGTGAAATAAACCAGCATGTAAGCAGAACTTTGTAACAGTAGCTGGTATTCAGTACAGATGCTCTCTGCTGGGTGGAGCTAGAATTGGACCTCCACGTCTGCTGGGGGAGGTACATGTTCCTCGTTTTTGTCAGCTGATAACTTCCTGGACTTCTAAATTAGGGGAGTCTAAGTTTTACCCTGCTGTAGCAATGAAATTCCAAGAGTGGCAGGTCTATAATTTAACAATAATCATGAAGCCAGTAAGTCACAGCTTTGTTTAAATAAGACCTAGTGAGGTCACATCTCTTAAAAGTAAATGAATAGGAAAGATTAAAGTGGGTTCAGCAGCAAATTATTATCTTTAACCACATATTATCAACTAGATGGCCTTATGCCTTTAAATCTGGGATAATTATCGTTTTCTCCAACAATATCCAATTATATGACAAATAACCTTGGCGTCTAAGGCAGGAACCTCTGATATGCGTCACTTCTTACCTCAAGAAGACTGTTTATCAGAGTTATCAGTGCTGGCTGCTGAAAAATCAGCCTCCTATTGTTACATTCCCATTCAGAGCATGCTGTCTTCCAAAACATCTGAGCAGACCTGACAGACTGACGGCTGGGAGTACTTTGACATACTCTACCAAAGGGAACTCCTGGGGGGGGATAAACCAACTGCATTCATTGCACTTCCTCCTTTATAGCTGGGGAATGCAGGGGCAGTCTTTCCCGTAAGAGACAAAGCAGCAAATTCATATAGAAAATCTTCAGTGCGTATTTCTGAGTTGCACTGATTTCACTCCACATTCTCATTACTGCCAGTAGTTGTGAAGTACAAAGACAAAAACGTCTTGCACTGGGAGAAAAAGGTCTTTTATGTACTGGGATCAATCACTCTCACACACATTTCTTATTAGCCTTAGATCTCATAAGCAACAAACACTGAAAATTGTAATTTGAGCAATAAGTGTTATCATTCAAATGTTTCCTAAGCATAGAAGGTGACATGGATGAAGTTTGTACGGTAGTATCTTGTACTAGAAAAAGAACAAACTCTATAAAGTAGAAAAAGAAGGCATGGATTGCATTACATCATTGTTGGTGATATTCTTTAAGAGAAATAGCTACTTGGTATGTTATGTATTTAGCTATAAAATATGCTAATTATCTGGGAATTTGCATTTAATATGTATGAATCTGGTTTAAATGTTGGGTTGTTGCTTTAAAAACAGCTACTGTTAGAAGGAAAAATTATCTTTCTAGCCCTTTGTCAGAAAAAGAGAAGCTTTTGACTCCTGGCCAATAAAACTTTTATTAATAATTAAAGAATGTTGATGATTAGAAGCAGCCTACAGCTGCTATGCATAGATATTACAGATAAGACCTATCAGTCTCTGTTTTTTATTGAATGTGAGAATATGGCATAGGTCATCAAGACGTTAAGGACTAGATCCAAAAAATGTTCCCAAAACGGGATTTAGGAATTCCAAATAGGATTTTGTGCTTAAATTCCAGGATAAGACCCTGAAAACTCCTGTTTAACTTTTGTTTGACATTGAAAATGCTTCAACACTGTTCCTGGTGCGGACTTCTTGCTTTGCTTGCTTGATTTTTAACCTTAAAACCCAGATGATGTCTGAAAGATCTGAGCATGAGCATGCTCAATAGCACCTCAGAATAGGAGGGCAGAGCTCAGAAGACACTGCTTCTTTCATGTTTCCATCCTATCTGCATCCAGATCTGACAAGGGGACACTACTGCAGTCTCCTTGTGTTCACTCCATCACCATTCTCAGCATGTGCCAGGTACAGAGTGTGACTCGTTGCAAGCTTTACTGGTGACCATTACAAAACTAGACTAGGAGAAAAAGATGCCTTTTTTTTATATATAACAACAAAACTGTGCATGGAAATTTATGTAGCAGTTTATCATTTACTTGGGTTATCCATAAGATGGAGGAGAGCAGATTAAATTTCACTGTCTGCCAGGGTGAATGCTTCTTCTACAACTTGTTGCTCCCTGCAGAACTCCTTGCCCGCAGCATTAGATGTGCTGAGCAGGAGCAGCTTTTCCATGCAAAAAATAATTCAGGGTTTGGTGTGTGTGTGTGTGTGCAAGAGTGAAATGTCTGTGTAGTGTAATGACTATGACATGAAGCTAGGATGAGGGAGAAGGGGAATCTATTCTATGCTTCACAGACTGCTCTTGAATTTTGTTGCTTTTATGGAGACTCCTAGTTCAGAGACCACAGTATACGAAGGCTTCTTTAGTAGTGTGAGATTTTAATTGCAGCAGATTATGCTGTAATTTTAAAATGGAATTTAGTTTTGGCTTTTAAAGCCAGTCTTTTATTTATGACATTTCTTTTCTTCATTTTTTCTTTCATAAATTAAACTAGTTTTACAGTAGCTCTCTGTGGTTTAACAGTTGATCAGGTGCTTGTGAGTAAAATCAGATGCAGGAGTGAGAGCCTTCAAGTCAACACAGACTGTTTGTCATTAGTTTCTTCATATTCTTTTCCCAACTGGCTGATAAGTTTAACCATATGATTTCAAAGCCCTGCTGGGACTGGAGTGAGTATTTCAATACTTAAGAACTATAGAAGACAGAGCCTGTGCCAATTCCCCGTGTTGCTACTTTTTTTAATGGATACATATTTGAATTTCCCCTTTGAACTGACACTTGCACTTCTCAGGCACTCCGAGACTCAGACACAAATTGCTGTGATGTTTTGCCTAGGAGAAATTACAAATAACTTCCTGCAAAGCCTTGCATTACATACCACCCAACACTTTAGGGCAGCTTTCTGAAGACAAGTTAAATAAAAGCAAAAAAATGTTCTACCAAGACAGATGCACTCATTCTGATGGCCTGGCTTTGGGAAATTTGATTAGAACCAGCTCATTTTTGGGTTTTGTTGTCACAGTCAAAGGCTAGCTGACAACTATTCGTGCAATAGCAGCTTAGGATATGGGAGCAGGTGTTGCATTGGCCAACCTGAAATGGAAGGAGAATGACTAAATCCCTCCTTCATTCTTTTTCCTTGCCCAATTAAATCCAGTTTAGAGCAATGTGCTGCTACACACTGCAACAACAATTAGAGGGAATAAAAGATTGAGTTTACTTATTTACAACTGAAGAAATCCTTTTTTTAGAGTGCTGTAATAATTGCTGTTACAAAGAGAGATGCCACAAGATCATGAGTGAGCAAGGAGTGTTAAGAGCTAAATTTTATATCTTGTCAAGCAGAAAGCTCCTCCATCAGCTGGACAATTTCATGAGCCACTCAACAGCACTGATCTGCACTTGGCATAGGCACTTTCTACATCAGCTCCTGAACTCTTATGTCATTTCTGTCCCTGTGTTAACCCATATCTGTCTGCCTTTGTGTCAGATAAGCTATTACCACAAAGCAGTGTTGCTGTATTTTGGTAGCTATCTTACTTATTATCTCTATGTGAATAAGCTCAATCAAGAGACATGGTAGAAAACTGGACTTTTGACTACCATTTCACAGGGAATTTTTCTATTGTTGGATTTGGAGATGCTGTAGGAATTCCTCAGGTGAGCCTTAGCATGCCTGTCTCATTATCCTATTTTCCTCTGTCTGAGGTTACTCAACCAAGCTGACCTTCTTCTGAGGTGTCACTTGGGAGTCCTTTCATATGCCAGAGTAAATCAGTAAAAGACAGTGATGCACATTTCACATAAAAGACTGAAATGTACAGACCTTCAATGACTGTGACTGGGAAAAAAAAATTGCAGCAGCTTTTCTGAATGGAAAGTTACTGGTCAAAGGTTTTCCACTAAAAATTATTTAATCTGAGTCAAAAGTTTTCATCTTTAACCGAAGTGTAATTACAGGATCAAATTTCTGGAAGACAATTTTTGTCAAATCTTTCAGAAGAGACTCTTCTTCCAGCCAGCTTAGATGCATATTTGTTGTCAAAGACAAGCAAGTTTTTGATTAGAAGAGAATCAAGTGGAGTGGAAGAAGAAATAAAGACAGGAGCTGAAGGATGGGCCCTGCGGTTGTGAACCTGTGCTTCTCGTGCAGCTCCTGCTGAAGGAGTTAAATGTGTCCATAATATGAGATCCTGCAGCACATCTTGTTACTCTTTGTGGCAGCTTCAGCAAGAATATAAAAAACAGATGTACAAAGGTGGTAGTAGTTTAACAATTCTTGCACATGATCTTTCCATGTCAGGGAGAAGCTTTCTGGCAGGACAGTGTCAGAGGGATTTATGCTGTTCCACCTTCAGAGCCTGTTTTTCAGAGAGAGGACTTGAGGCTGCACAGCTGCTAGCCTAAAATCTTTCTAGATTTACTACTGGAAATTCACTTAAAATTAAACATCAGTGACAATCTCCCCCAAGAAAGGTTAAGAATTAAAAATGTAAAGCAGGAAATGTTCAAGGGAAGAGAAAATTGTGGTGCTTCTGATTAAAATCAAACTCTCCCCATCCCATCCTAGATTTCAGAAAGCTTTCCAGCACACATCTGCCTCCAGTTTCCTCTTTGTTTATTCAGTCATCAATTATCAAGAGACTTTTTGTTTTGTCTCAATGAGCTGCACAATTTGAAGCAACTGTGGTATCTCAGATGGTTCTGCCTAAACCAAACATAGATTCCTTCATGACACAGAGAAACTGGATTGGATTAAAATAAAAATATCCAAAACCAACAGAATTTTCTCTCTAAGCTCTTCTGAGGGTTATTATAATGTAATTTTTCTCCGTGAAACAAATAATACACAAGCTTCAAAAGGCCTGAGTGTTGTTCTCAAACAACAGAAAATGAATGAGATTAGACATCATGATTTATGATGCTTCCATTCCTTCCTTTTAAGAAAAGGGAAATATGTTAATAATTAAATTACATGAACTCAGATTGTTTTGACTCCTGAAATATTATGACATCCACTTGCCTAACAAGCCCTCTAGGACAAATGTACAACAACAGCAATTGCATTTGCACCTTGGAAGTGGTAGGTCCCTGGTCGTACTATTACTTTTGATTAAACCAGTAGATTGATGCCTGTTATGCTCTCTGGTGATAGCAGGAAATTACAAAGGAGCATCTGCCACTCATCTTCCCTTTCCAACAGAGCTCTGTCAGTGACTGCTATTGCTACAACACAAGCTACTAACCAGGGACTTGAATGATTTATACTACCCCTCAGCTTACTTTCACATCCTCACATTTCCTTCCATAGGAGCAGTCTTGTGGTGCTTTTAATTGAATATTCAAAGAATGGCTGTCTGTATTGGCAACTCTGTTTGAGGTTTCCAAAGCAAAGCAAAATAACACCAGTTTAACAATGATCTTCTTGTACAGCAGATACAGACCTGAGTCTGTAAATATAAAATGCTGGAAACCAGTAGGTGAAGAAATTAGGCTCCATTAGAAAATCTTTGCAGGGCAGTTAGAGCTGAGGGAGGTAACAATTCTGTCTTTTTCTTAGGCAAACAATGACCTGTCTCTTGACAAACACCTGTCTCAGTCATCAAAGTGCCAGAGCACATTCTGGGACTTGACAAAGTGCCCAGTCATGTGCCTTAACTATAAATTTGTCTCCCTGCTGTTATATAAACCTGAAATACAGCTCATAGAGTGGAAAATGCTGTTTAAGATGCTTTTCAAGATTTCACACCAAAAAAATCCCAATAAGACAAAAGTAACAAAGAAACAATAAGACAAAAGTACTTATATCTGTATGGCCTCTCTTCACATGCCGTTATCTTACTGTCAGCATAGTAATATATTTCTTGTTATGATAATATTATACAATTACCATGTCAATTTATTACAGATGGAAAAGTCAACTCTAGGCCACTAATCGTTGCTTCTTTCTAAGAAATATCTATGAGTAAAGTGCATGATGTCAGTATTTTGAGTTCCTTTCATTAGCACTCTAAGATAAAAAGATATTACAATATCTTGTGTTGTATCTGCATGAATAAAATGTGAGGATCTCACTATTGTGTGTCAATAAAAATAGCTTTAGAATATTAATAATTCATTAGAATGAACTATTAGAACAAATTTGCTTTGTATTAATCTATAAACTCAGTGTGAAATCCTGACCTAGAATTAAAAGGTACTTTACCTTAAGTTTCAAAAAGGATAATATTTTACATTGAAATAAATCACATTTGCTATTCCTCATTAAACTGTCCTCATTTCAGAGTATAAGTCAAATGCCTGATAAAGTTTCAGGTTGCATGCACAAACTGATGGCACATGTACTGAAAGAAGGCAAACACTATCCAGGTAAACACATGCTTACAACCTGTCATAATTTGCAATTTATCTACATCTTATGCATCCTCAGTTAAATCTTAACTGAGTTGAATGGTCCTGAAAGCAATGCAGTGGTACAGACATCTGTCTGTTCGAGCAGCTCTTGGGTGGAAGTCATAACTGGTGTTGACTCTTGGGCAAGGTTCACAGAAACAGGTAACACCAGAAGAGCAAATTAGTTCAGTTAAACAGCCACAGCTGAGGTCCCAGTGCCTGCCACTGTATATGCTTTGGAAGATTTAGTTTGGACTACTTCTAAGCTATTTCCCTGGGGTAAATGTCTAGTAGCAGCTAGCATCCACAAGCTGTGCTCTCAGAGCATGTGGCTTGCTCTATTTTGGGTGAAAACAATCCACTTTGTCTGTTCTGAGACTGCTCCTTAATGTGAACAGAAGTTTGCAATAATTTGGAATAGTGTCTCAAAACCAGACTCCTGATCTAAAGCACTAGTGTAGAAATACTCTTTACAAGGAGAGGCTGTAGAGTAACCGCCTTAAAAAAATTACCATGGCATGAAATGTGTATTTAAAATGTTATGAAGATTAAAGCCATATTTCACATATTAATACTAATGGATTAATTTAGTCTTCATATAGAAACATTTCATGATACAGTCAAATTTTCTACCCACAGGACAGGGTGGTCATCAGGCCAATCTGGACCTCATAAGCGTTTGAAAAATCTTTTATCATTCTTTTAATTTACTTTATTCAACTAAAATTCAGGAGTTATTCGGATGTCATAAATGGTCCTGCAGCTATGTCAAAGGGTGAAAGAGAAATTAAGACTTCACAAAGGCAATGAGGAAAATAACTCAATTAATAAAAACAATTTGCTCTCTGCATTACTACAAATATGCATAAAGCTTAGAAATTGCTCTAAAAGTAAAAACCAATACATTATCTTACAGATGAGGATGATTAGCCTAATTTTCTGTTATCCCTCATACTTTAAAGTTTAGAGCTTTGAAAAACAATGTGTGTGCTCCAGGAGTAAGATTAATCTCCTCCAGCTTCTTGCATTCACACACACTTCTGTAGCAGTCTATAGGAAGAAACAGGCACTCTCAGAGTGGGGTTCCTCAGACCAGTTTCAGGTGTGCATTTTGCAGTGAGCTGAATTTGAAGGAAGTACCTCTTTCTCTTTTGAACAACAAAAGGGAAGATTAGATGAGGGCTATAGACTTTAAAACAAACAAAACAATGTTTACAGACATTCTGTGCAGACATTTTCTTCCCAATTATCTTCAACATTATTTCATCTGCAGAGTGAAAAGAACACCTTACAAAGAAAACCCAGTAGGAGCACTCTGAACTTTTCTGTACAAAATACAGAAAACTCTTGACATGGTTATTTGAGATTCAGAAATTCTAAATTTTGTTGCTAATTCGAGTTCCTGTTACTTACTATCAGTATCCACAGTCACAGTCTATTTCTCATAAGGCAGTAGCCTCAAGTATTTGGATCAAATTGGGTCCTGAGCATGCACGATGCTAGATGCTATAACCCAGCCTGGCAGGGAGGCATGTTACAGCCTACAGATTTTTTGGCTCCAGTGAAACCATGTAAATGTATGTTTAAGAAGTGTGATGATCAAGGCATGGTCTAAGAGATTAAATTAATGCTGTAAGAAGTATGAGATGTACGAGGAAACAACAAATTATCATTAGAAATGGTAATTCATAAAGAAAAAAAAGGGAAGCTAAAGCTATCAAGGTGAGGTAGATACCCAGCTAGCAAAGCCAAAGAACAGCAGGTGTTTGATTTTGCCCTTTTTCCCTTTTTATACTAAAGGTGACAAAAAAAATCCTATAAATAATATATTCCAAATTCTCACTAAGAATGGTAAAGTTATTAACAACACTTCAGAAGAGCAAACATTTTTAGCTCCAGAATACAATGAGAGATTCTTTACAACACAGAGCAGAGAGGAACACAAGAAAATGCATTCTTTAAGGTGAGAAGTTTATGAGCGTTTACAGTCAGGGACTGAGTGTTTTAAAGCATGGGAACTCCATGGCTTTCTCAGACATAAATCACTTTTACTAAAGGTAGCTACACAGTAATGTAAAGGAAATTGCAGAGGCTGTGAAGTTGGAAGGTATCACCAAGTAATAATTAAAGAAACAAAGATTAATTGCTAGAGCTGAGCTCAAATATAAGTCTGAACCATTTATATCTAAGTTTGGAAATTTTATATCTGGAAATTTTATGCTATCATGAAGGGATGACTGGATGTAAAACTGGCTAAGTGTTTCTTGTCCAATTTGGTCCCATTATTAGATACCATAATTGCTTCTTTCCTCTCCTTCCCATTTTTTTTGAGAGTGTTATTACAGCAGTATGGTTAGTCAGAGCAATTTTCTGTACAGCAAGTACTTTGGGTGAACACATCCCACTCATAACAGTTTGGACAAAGAAGATGGGAAATTACATGAATGCAGTCCATGCTTGGGCACGAGGTTAGGCACGAGGAAAAATCAAACTGTGAGGCAGCAGACTGAATAGGCACTTAATTATTTTATTTTTTCAGCAGGAGATCAGCAATAACTCATGTGACAAATACCATGAAATAAGATATGAGATCATCTTCAGTAAATCAATGAAGCAATCATTTTTCTGCTTTTCTAAGTGCCTAGTTATAAAAAAAATAAATTAAGCTAAACTAAAATGATACGAATAGTTTGGAAAACAAAACTCAGGATTCTTCATGTCTTACATGTATGCTCTCCCTGAAATGTGTTGCAAGTCATAGGCCTATTTGTTATCCACCTGGAGCCTTACTCAAGATTTTTATTTGTGTTGGGTGAATAGAGAGTACCCACAGGGAAGAAAAAAAAGTGGGTGTTGTGGGTTTTAACTGCTCCAGGGCAATGAAAGCCCAGAACTCATAGTATAAACTTTTACTCAATTATTACATACATGGGCAGCAGAGTGCAATCTTTCTGTCTGCAACATGTTTTGTAACAAAAAAAGGGGTACTTACTGGCTTTGTGCTGCACTAATTTTGCTATCATTTGTAGCCATATGCTTTGACTGCAATTGCTGGGTAAGAATTATAAACCTGAATTTTTCCTCAATATGACATTTGGTGAGATCCTCAGTCAAGTCAAAAAAGCCATTTGGATAGAGAAACTGAAGAGTCAATGGTTGAGGGCATTTGTAGTTGGGGGAGAGGGGACTTCTTTGTGATCTCTGTATCTCAGCTGGATCCCATGGTCTCAATGAATGGTTTTTGTAGAGGTGAGCAACAACCTTAACTCCCCTCTAAAGAAAGTAATCATGGCATATTTGCGCCATATTGATATTGACAAATCCTCATTATTTCATTCCCTCCAAGCTCCCTGACGCTCCCACCTCTTCCCTGGACAAAGCTCAGACATAGGATAAAACAATATATGTCTCAACTTAATATTTAAGCAACAGGAAAAAAGCCAAACAGAAAATACATTTAGAAATGTGTTTTATATGCCTGCTCAAAATGCCAAGGCCACTTTTTGTCTCCTTCAGCAACCTTCCAAAAGGCGGAATTCTGCAAGACAACTGGTTTCAGTCTGACCTGATTTACAGGACAGAACAGGATAAACAGGTGGTCTCTGTCACTCAGCTAACAGGCTATGCAATTACCTAAAATAGTAATTAAATCAGAATTAGTGCAATTATAAGACAGTATTAGAGAACTGATCTTTAAAACATACTATGGGTATCAGAGTTTCCAATCTATGTTATTTTTAATGCAAGTTAATGTCATAATTACGAAACTAGGAGATGGACTTACTTACATTCTTTGTGCATTTGGGCACAAATCTCATGATAGTAAAGACAGAGTTCCTGGTTGTTGAGCATGAAATGCTAACATAGTAATGAAGTGCCATGATGCCAGCATGTGTACACTGTAAAACCCTTATCAAAGGAGATTCTGTTGCAGCCTTGTGCCCACCGATTTGCCACTTCCTGTCTCCAAACGTAGGCAGCCTGGCATCTCTACTGGGGCCTTCCAGATAAAGCTTGGAGTGATGCATCAAGCTGTTAGCCTCCTCTGTACTGCTACAGCAATCAGATCATGAGCATTCTTGGAGAAAACAGGTGAGATTTAGAAAGTATTGCATTTTGAGAAGACACAGTCAAATAGGGGAGAGGGTCTTAAATGACATGAATGAATAGTAAGACTCCGTTTAGGTGGTGTCAAAGTCACAGAGATATCACTTTTTAAATGTGTTTACATTTTTAAATGTGTTTACAAGCATAACTGTAAAATCAGGAGCCAAATATTATTTTTAAAGTGTGTTAAGATACTGGAATGATATTTTAGAAAAAAAAAATTAGAAGTTATTTGAAAATCTCTACCTTGTGTCAACTCAATTGAGGAATATCTACAGTTCCAAAATCCTTATCTACATAATACTGTTCTTGACAGAATAAATTTTTAATTGACAGACTTCATTGTCAGTTACAGTATAAAATGTAAGTGAAAAGTTTCTATCTTGGCCTTGTATGTTTAGATTTGAAATTATTTCCATTAACAAGACATCAAAAACAGACATGGTGTTTTTCTTTCTGTATGCATTCTGATCATTGCTTTATCATGGAAAAAACCCTGCTTCCATTCATCCTGTGTTGCAAGCTGCTAATGGAATAGAAACCTATCTTTTGGTAGCAGCCATCCTAAGCAACCTCCCACCCATCACTATGAAGTTCTGAGTAATCCTGATAGGCAGCATAGTGGTGAGTGTAGATTTCTTCCTGGTCACTGTAGATTTTAGGCCTTTCCCACCTATGCTTATTACTTAATTTTACAAAGATTAATCCATGTATTTATTGTTATCTGTTCAGCTAGAGTACCTAGCTGCACAAGGTCAGGTGCATGTGCAAGCCTTCGAATGCCTGAGATATAAATAGTTCTTATATTTGGGCATTTAGAACACCATTGCTCATGCATGCCTATCAGTTTCAGGAGAAGTTTTGCATGTGCAAGCAATACAGCCTCATATTTCAAATGGTATCTGTGAGGGCTCTAGAAAGCTTTGCAAAACTGCAAAGCTTGATCAGTGCAGAACCACTTGACTTGCTACCTCATTTCTTTTTCTCCCTCTGCTGCAGGGCAAACTGACACATTTAACTATTCTCCACTATTTAGTTTCCCCAGTAAGTTACATGGTTATTTTCCTGATTAGATTTCTCAACATAAATGTTAATAGTTGTTGTTTTCTTTTCCAGGGAAGGTGAGTTCAATGGTTGTGTAAGGCAGAGGCCAGCCAGCCAGAGCCTTGCCAGTACCCCTCAGTCCTGGCTTTCAACACAGTTGTTATTCCAGTAATGTCTCTCTCTTTTAAGCTGTGGCTGCCAACTCTGTTCAAATGTGTGGTGGATTTCTGCTGTGGGCAAAGTGCCACCGAGACTGAAGCTGGATCCACGAAACTCATTTCATGGCTAAATGCTGGTCTGTAACCATAGCTCTCCATAGGTAATATATGGTGGAAATATGCCACAAAGCAGCTTTCTGGGGAGTAAGGAAGGTAGGCACCTCTCTGTGCTGAAATATGAAAAAGTTTGTTGTCCCAAAGCAGCAAAGTTATGTTCTAGTAGTCTAGGGAAGAAAAAAAAAAAAAAAAGTGCCACCCCTCTGCCCTTTTTTTGGTTGTTTTTTTTTTTCTTTTGATTGCTTTCTTTCTTGGATGAATTGTAAATGGCTATTTGTGAGGAAACTACTTTTATTCCAAACAAGGATTCATCTGTCTGCTTTTGCATGCATTAAGTCTACACCAAAAGGGAAACAAACCTCATCCACATTATTCCTGTCTGTGTGGAACTTACAATAATGAACAGAAAGCACCTCAGCCATTTTCCATGGGGTGTCTGGAAGACTTGTATTTTCATCTTACTAACTAGTTCCTTAAGGAGGGCAACTCGCAGTTCCCCTGGAAAAATCTCTGCAGGCAGCAGAGCTAGCCAGCAAGAGATGTGATCTCTGAAAAATCTACCCCACATTTCAGTAAGGAGAGAAGACTAAATCTGATGGTGGAAGACTGGTTACTAGAGTAACAAACTAGATAAATTGTTTTTATCATACGTCTCTCCTAGTTCACTGCCATCAGTAAGGCTGATCAAATTAAAACTACTGGCATCATTTAATTTTTTATGTATTACAAGTGCAGCTGCTACTTCCTATGTATGAAGATAGCTGTATCTATTCTCTGTAACCTGACATTTATTTATACACTCAAGTTTCTCTTCTAGCTGTCAGACCTTTTTTCTTCTGTACTAATTCTGAAGCCTGATATAGGAATGTTATCCTTTCCAGGATAAATTAAAAAAACTCAGTGCTCTGACATGTAGGGGTTAATAAGTTAGCTTTGGCTGAGATAGTTAAGACGTGAGAGCTACTGAAGTTGCCTTAACTTTGGACACTTCCAAGGTAGTAGACAATTTTTCCCAGCAGAGTTAATTAGCTTAGGTGTCCAAGCAGCAATTTTCACAGCAAACTAACTCAATTATCTCTGCATGATATGATATTGTGTCATGTCTGAGCCCAGAATATGTCTCTCTACATATGGGAAAAATTAATGACAGGTTATGCCATTGAAAAGAGAGGTTGGTGCTCTAGGGAGATGGATAGTTCCCTTTTGCCCTTGATAATATGAGTATCTGAACTAATAACCACATTGTGAGTACCTTGTTACATGCTCAATCTTTGTGCCAACTATCTTTTTAAAAAGTCATTATCATTATAAGTGTATGAGGAGTCCAGGGTTCTAACTTCCAGAATGTAGCATAGAGTAAAAGGTTTTTGACATCCAGTTCATCATTGTCTAGCAATTTTGTCAGGGTTGAGTGCCCTCAGGAACGTGCCAGCAGCCCCAATTTAAGCAGAACAGTGCAGGTTTTCTACCTTGCTCTGGAAGTGCTGATGATCTACCAGTGATTTCAGAAAGACTTGGAGATGCAAGGGAGGCCTCTGACAACGCACTTTTATTGAGTGTGGGATTTTTATGACCTGCATTACTCCAGTAGTTCAGGTTCTCATTGTACTTATGAATTTATTCCTGTTCCTAAGAAGTGAGGAAGCACTTATCTTTGCATTTTTCAAAGGACAATGGATGTGCAGGGAGGTTTAAAGCCTTAGCCTATGTCAGGCTCAAGAGACCTGCGGTAGATTTGACATCTGAAACTGCCCTTCAAAAGGCTAAGGTGGGCCACTGATTGATTTTCTTCTGTGACAGTTAAAAAAGTTGTGTTGCTTTAACTAGTATAACATATAGGAGTGTCAAAGCACAATGCGAAGCATAAGAAGGAGAACAGAATTTTCTATTAAGAACTTTAGTACAAATAATTACACTGACACTAATCACATCCTGGGCAGAGCACGTAGTTATTATCTATTACATCCTCAGGAGGCTGTGCTAAGGGACCATTTAATTTAGTTGTTCAAGTTCTTTATCACACTTGGATTATAAATATCCATCACTACAATGCTGAAAGATGAGATATTACACTGATTATTTTGCTCTTAACCTCAGGATGAGTGTAAATTACCTACTTTCACTATAGCCATTTCACTAAAGCATTTAGGCACTTTTAATCCCTTACTGCATTGCCAGTCTCTCTTCATCAGCCTTCACAGAAAAAGAATCTCATCCACATAATCCATGTTACCTCAAGAAATGTTGATTCACAGCAGGAAGCCTAGTGCTTCTCTTAAAAAAACCTTTAAAATTAAAGCTAATCCAGTATAACTCAGATACAGACATTTTCTCCCCAAACTAGCTGTTACCTTTTCACAGCACTGCTCAGTAATGTACAGCTCCAAGTAGGGACTGGTCTTGCTTGAGTCAAAGATCCCTGAAGAAATACAGTCAGTACTCCAGCCTTCTGTGTTTGACTCTTACTAAGTAATTATCCTCTTGCAGTTGCTGAGTCTTGCCCTCTAGATTTCTGTCAGCGCTGTGTCACCGTTAGGGTAAATGACAGCTTGACTTTTTCAGCATATTTCAAGGACTATGCAGTTAGGGAAGATGTCCCTCTCTGATGGCACATTGTACTTTGCTTACTGGTTACACCCACAGACTTTATCATGTCAGATTTACACTGATCAGTGACAAACTTCATCCTTTGTTCCTTTGGAAATTCAAATCCCATGTGAAAGCCAAAACTGGGCACTACATGACACATTAAGTACAAAGTCTTAGATTCTTTTAGGTCACATGATTTCTGGCTCCTGCTTTTCTGTACAGAGTTCAGTACGAAAGGAGAGGCATTGGAATAGACACACTCTGGGTTTATATCACTACCAAAACTAAACACATCTCTATGCTAGATCAAGACAGTGGAGTTTATCTTCAGTACCTGCCCTCAAAGTAACCATATTGTGCTAGTTTCTGCTTCCCATACCTCTTACAGAGCCTGCTGTGGGATATCCATTTGCACTTAGAATCTTTTCAGCTCTGTACATGATTCAGGATGTCTTGGGGTGAAATGTAATATCCTATATTATGTATGACACTACAGTCTTTAATTTATTAGTGATGCTAAAGAAAAAGAATAGTAGGTGAAATATTTTTAAATACAAAAAACGTAACCTCTGAGAGCCAGTCACATCTTTGGCATGTCCCCATGGAGCCATTTTTACATTCCCATCAGTTTCCTTATGGAGCACAGCATATGTTCTTCTTCTTGCGCATGCATAGATAAGAATATGTGTAATGGAAACAAGATCTTGTTCTTCTCACTGCTCCTAAAGAATTATGTATGTTAAGGATGATGCCAAACTCACAATGTTGTACTGACTTGTTAGAAAAATGCCAAACCAAATAATGAACCAATTGTGCAGAAGACTTTCATCTTCAAGTCATCTTTTTTGTTCTTCCCTCTGCCATCTCCCTTTTTTTCCCCACTAATGGATAATAACATTTGCACAGATATAACTTCCTTAGAACCAGAGTATTATGAACTGAATGGTATTTAAGCTGTAGATTGTAATTGGCATGATAAAGGATCACAAGTGTATCTGTTCTGTCAGCACGTTCCATTAAGAACCTCTAACCATGGATCACTGATGAAACAGATCATTATGGCCCATTGTGTCAGTTCATCTGTTGGGATCTGTGCACTATAAGCATGACAGATTTCCTCTGCAGCAATTACAGTCTATTGTGACAATAGGACTTAATGAATATAAACAGCAAACCACATAATCTGTTATTACAGAACACAGCTATGCACCCAGATGGAAATTAAGTTCCTAGACATTGCCAGTTGCAGTTTTTAACATTCTGCCTATTTCAGTCATGTTAGTGGATGCAATGCTCTATTTTACAGCATACATTTATTTCAACCCTGCCAGGAGAAAGGTCTCCAGAATTTAAAGTCTAATCCCCATAGTTAATTTTTTTTCTGAGAAAACATTATCTTTTAGATTTTTAGAAAGACCCTGTATTTCACTGTAATACTAGCTGGGCTGTTACTGTTTCAGTATTAGCACTGTAGATGAAATAAGCAAATACAATAAAATTGCTCACAGAAATGAATGAAACATAGCAGAACATTCTTGTGGTTTTTAGAAATGATGGGCAAAGTGCTACACCAGTGCAAATCTGTAAAATCACAGTGATTAAAATTTTGCTGATTGATGCAGCTGAAGGTCTGACCTAGATGCTTTTGATATATATTTGTTAAATCAATGGTCTTTTTCAACATAGAGAATTTCAGCTTTCAAATACAAGTTTGGGACTAGAGTACATCAGAGGCTATGATTATAGTGCTGGTACAGCTATACTTTCATCTAGGCAGATGGACACTACTGGATTATATACATATATATTTTGCTTCAATGACTGAAAATCAACCATAAAGAACATATTACTGAGGATGGCACATGGATAGGCTATGTAAATGCCATTGTGAATTATCATGGCCATTATCATGTACTTTTGAGAAGTAGTTCCCAATTAAGTGTACTTCCACACACTTCTTGTATCAAAAAGGGAAAAGATTTTTACCCTTACCTAGCATGCAAACACATTTGGCATTCTGGTCAGGATTATCAAATGAGATTTCTCCGCACCTCTGGAAAAGAAAAATTAAAAAAGCATATATTTAGTTAAAGACTCTGTAATAGTATCCCTGTCTTTGTCCTTTGATACCCCTGATTATGTTTTGGAACTAGAGGTGTTCAAAGACCCACTGTAAAAATATCAAAATCAAAAGAAAAGTTTGACGCAAAAAAAGGCAAAGTTTGAGGAAGGATGGACATTGCTAATACGAATGGATGGGTCAACACTGTATTCCAGGGTGTTCACCAATGTCTTGGTTTTAGAGTGGACGGAGGCTATTTTACCCCTTCCCAAAGGAGTAAAATGAAAACACTCCCCACAGGATTGGAAAGAATAGGAAGTTTAAATGGAAGTACTATTCACAAATATATGCAACAAAATATATACAAAATAAAATATAAAAATACATACAAAATCATACAAAATACACCAATTCATATTCAGCCTCAGCCCAGTTCTCTCCAACTTGTGCTTTACCAAGACCTCACTAGGCCAACACTTTCGAAAACCTCCCACCCCCAACCAGGACAAAACCTCAGTGCGCCCTCCCCATGCCTCCCTGCTTCCCCTCCCACCAGGCCTGAAATGGTGCAGTAAAAATTAGCCAGGCTGCTCAAGGCCAAAAACATCAACTCCCCCAAGAATATACCAGGGAAATAACAGCTGGGTGTGCTGGGAGAAGAGAGGGAGAGGAAAAGGCAGAACAGCTGGTGCTGTGCATTTATATAGGGGAGGTGCAGGCATGATGGGATGGAATAACAAAAGATTACACTTCCCAGTCTCCACCTCCCTGGACTATCTGGTTTTTGGAGGACTTTCAACTCCATGGTTAAGACATCCAGTCTTAAACCCACAGCAACCAAAAAAACCTCAAGGCAACACCTGTTACCTTTGTACCCACAGCTTTAGCTACTGCCAGAGCTAAAGACATAGGTTACCATCAGACCAAATGACACCACTGGTAGACATTGTAGCCCTCTCTAGTAAACTTACACAATTGTCCCACAGCTACACCCTAAACAGGATCTGTGAAATGATCCATCTGGAAATGAAACAAACAGCTAAGCTGATCTAACAATTTGTATTTCTGTAAAACAAACTTATTTAGAAAAAAACCTGCAACTCTTCAGTATCACAGTATCACAGTATATCAGAGGTTGGAAGGGACCTCAAGAGATCATCAGGTCCAACCCTCCTGTCCGAGCAGGATCACTTAGGGTAGTCTGCACAGGAACGCATCCAGGTGGGTTTGGAAAGTCTCCAGAGAAGGAGACTCCACAGCCTCTCTGGGCAGCTTGTTCCAGTGCTCTGTCACCCTCCCTGTAAAGAAGTTTCTCCTCATGTTGAGGTGAAATCTTCTATGTTCAAGTTTGAACTCATTGTTCCTTGTCTTATTACTGTGAACCACTGAAAAGAGCCTGGCCCCCTCCACTTGACCACTCACCCCTCAGATATTTATAGACATTGATCAGATCCCCTCTCAGTCTTCTAAGACTAAACAGCCCCAGGGATCTCAGTCTCTCTTCATAGGGGAGATGCTCAAGTCCCCTAATAATTCTTGTGGCTCTCTGTTGGATTTTCTCCAGCAGGTCTCTGTCTCTCTTGAACTGGGGAGCCCAAAACTGGATGCAGTATTATATATTAATATAATATATATTAATATAATATATAAATATATATTAAGCAAAACTGTCATTTCAGTAAATTCAAATTCTCCATAACACTCTTGGGTAAAATTATTTTTTGTAAAGTGAAAATGATTTATGTCTCTATGCTAGCATGTTTTGAAAAATAATATTCATACATACAGAATAATTATCAGGGCTGATGTTCTTTCCCTACATAAACCTGGTAAATGAAGGAACATCATTAGAGTTCAGATCAGAATACAGAAGTGTTGGGTTGTTTTCAAAGATAAGAGATTATTTCTTGAGTCCTTTATGCAGACAGGCATGATAGTTTAGCTGCCAGCAGAAATATAATTAGTGTGGGCTCATGGGTCTGATCCTGTTCTGATTAAAGTCAGTTAGTGCACAAATCCCACTCACTACTGAAGTGGTTGCTTCAGGTGCTACAAAAAAAAAAAAAAGGTTCGTTTTTGTTTCACAACATTCAAAGCTCATGACAGATGCTTAAGGATAGCCTCACATTGTGTAGGTAAAGGTGGTCCTTACTTCCTTACCTACATATTTATGGATTTTGATATCTACCAGCACATGGGAATAAAAGTACTGTGGTTCAAGTTTGGAAAAAATCACTGAGAGCCATTAATTTCCCTTTCTCTTCCTTTTTCTCTTTTTCTTATGCAGTTTCCCCTTTTCAACACCCATGAATTCCCCTTTTATGTAAGACAAAGTGGTTAGTACTTTTTTGTTGTTGTTGGATTTTTTTGGGTTGGTTGTTGTTTTTTTTTAATTTTATTTTTTATTTTTGGGTTTTGTTTGTTAAGTGACATTTGCAGCAAATATTAGAATGACCAAAGAATCAGGAAAGTTAAAACCCCCAGAGCTTCAAAGAAGATGAACACAGCAAGAGTTTCATAAATGAGCAACACATTTGGAACTCACTTTTCTAAAATAGCCTTCACCTCCTTCACATTGAAATAAACATAAACAAACAAACAAAAGCCCATCTCCCACATAGAGTCTTTTCATATTTCAGATCTAAAAAGAGCAAACAGATACCTGTATTAACCTTCCTAGGTGGGAGGACATAGTACTGAAAGACTGCAAAAGAAAAAAAAACACCCAGCATTTGAAAGCTAATTTTATGAATGCTCTTATACCAGCTCCCTGTCAGGAGACACAGAAATTTGGTATTTGTTCTTCTAGGAAGAATGTTAAGATATGGATATCTTTTCATAGAAATCTCCCAGCTTCTTCTTCATGACCATAAGTATACTTTGATAAACCGAGAGGTAAGAAAGTACTTCAAAATTCACTGCGCACCTCACCCTGAATTTATGCTGCTCTTTGAAAATGTTTGGTTATTTTTGATTTAGCCCCTCGGACATATGTTCCAGACATATTTATATAAACATCACATTTCAGACTGGCAAATGATGTCTTAGAGTATCTAACAATACTTACCAGTAGTAGTGCTATGAAACTCAGTAAACAGCTAATGTTCCCTAGTGTTCATTTACATCCCACAGAATCCATTAGGATGATGGGTGAACTTTGAAAACTCTACAAGTAAGATTCAGATAACTGTATACAAGTTATACAAGCTTTACCTGAATTCCCTTAACCCCTGCAATCCACAGAACTGGCTGAAAATTATGACACAACAGTAAGCCTGACGTTTTTCCCTACTACCCCTGCAGCTGGAAATACTAGGAGAAAAAACTTCTGCAGCAATTTAATTTCTGATTCCTGGAAAAGCTCGTAAGTACACACCAATGGGTGAAAAAGAAGTTACTAAACTACGCAGAGCACCTGGAAAAGACTTAGCTGGATCTTAGAGGTGTAAAGCTGAACGTCTGTAAAGCAGCACAGAAATGCAGCAGGGACTCATTTTTGCTCATTCAAAAAACAGAGTTGTTTGGGCATTTTTTACTGTTGGCAAATGTTTTCCATGAACAAGAAGAAAAGAATGACTTCAGGATTTAATCTTTAGGATTACACTGAGACTTTGCCACTGCTGCTATGAATTCTGAAAAGGGTTGGATAAGTCTCTCCTGTCTTTTTCCTGGCTTGGCCTACTTTCCTCTCTGGTTTAGGTTTGTTCTGCCTCCTTGTATGTTGGAGATGGTACTGAGAGATGAGGCCAAAAGCCTTTCAAGTCCTAATCCATTTTCAAATTAGTCACAAAGCAGCTGCTCATTCTCTCCCAAAAATTTTTAAGTTGGCTACAGAATCAATAGCGGACCTTTCAGAGAGCAGAAATAGGAATTTGGTATTAGCTGCTGTTTATTCTACTATTTAATTTCAACCAGTCAGAAAGCAGAAAGAGGAGGAAGTATAACTCCAGACATATCTGCTGTATACATGCAGACCTGTTGCACATGTGGAGCTAATCATACATGTCTTCTGGGGAAACCGAAATACGTCTTTTAAAGACTGGCTAAGTAGCCACTAGAAGCTGCTGCCTATCAGCAGCACTAGCTGTATTCATAGGAGTCAAGTCTGGAAGAAGATACCACTTTTCTGTTCCCATTTTAGAGAAGTAAGAGCATCAGTGGTGAGCTGTAAATATCAGACATCGTATTCAGTTAGGAAGAGCAATGCACTCAAAGAGGAGAGCTGCCTCTGAAACTCATTTTGTTGAAATCTATTACATGGTTAGATTCATAGTCCTTACCTACACCTGGAGTTCATTAAAGTTCCAATATTTCACTCTCTAAAATATGATAAATTATATTCTTGGACCTAAATGATCTGTAAGTTTGGGGTGTTTTAAATTTCATTTTGGGCATCATGGTTATGACTCCTACAACACTGGTAGGACTGGCTCTGCTACATGTACTCCTTGATGCTGGGCTGGTGAGTTTACAGAAGCAGCCTTGCTGAAAATAATACCACTGGTTTTAACTTCCCCTGAAGCAAAAGAGGATTTGTTCTTCAAAATCTTATAATGGGTAAATAGAAGTAAAATTCACCCCTCCAAAGCTTCTTTGTAACTTCTTAACTCTTGAATCACTGAATTCTGGATGAGGCTGAGGTGAGTTTTTTTGCTGTTTGGTTGGTTGTTTTTTTTGGGGGGGTTGTTTGTTTATGTTTTTTTTTCTGGAGAAAAGGAAAGTTAATAACATTTTCAGTAATACAGATGTATTCTCATATAGGACTGCAGTCTGCAATTAATTATGTGTGAGTAAGCATTTATATAAGAAAACAAGCTAATAAAATGTTTACTCCCAACTCCCTTTTTTGTGATCAGGTGCACCTCATGAAGTTGAATTTATTAAAAGAGATGAAATGCAGTAAATGAGAATGGGAGATGTCCTCTCTTATATGGTAATGCCGGGGGGGTACCTCAGGCCTCTTAGGCCTGACTAGGTCTAATGCCAGGAGGAGAATGGGGGGGGGGGTTAGTCTCAGACCTGGCCAGCCTGAGACTTGCCTAGCAGTGGGACGGGGGGGGGAAGAAAGAGCCCTGAGGGATTGGGTAGACCCTCAGGTGGGAGGAGGGAAGGATTGGGAAACCTCTGGGTACTATGTAAGGGACTCTGTATGCTTTAGGATGTTCTTTGCCACTATGCTGTGTAGTTTTTCTGTAGTTTCACCAATTGCTTTTCCATTTAAACTTTCCATCACTCTCCAATCCGTTTGCATGTGTCGTTCTTTTGTCCCTTTCGGGGCAAGAGATGTTCTGGCTGGCCTCAAACCAGCACAGAACCCTGTGCCAAAACAGTGTAAATAAAACTGCAGAGAAATAAGGCACAAATGGCAGAAATAAAGTTCATACAGAGAGTGGATGGAAAATCTCCTCTATCAGTTGTACCAATGCTGTAATGCATCTCATATTACATCCCTGGTGTTGCATGATCATTCATAGGATGAGTTTCCATTTCCAGCACGGCTGGGCTCACACCACCTGCACTGGAGGATTTGAGATATGTAGCAATATGCAGGGTGTATATACCCCAGACAGAATATGCCCTTAGTTTTTTGTTGTTTTGCTGGGGTTTTTTAAATGTTGTGGAGAAATCTTTAGCTATGAAAAAAAATGTTTTTGAAGTCATTCTATTCAACTTTTATCTGTATGGTAAATAAAGCATTTTACTTTGTAAGAAGAGAGGTGCAAGTCAAGTAATTTAAATAAATAGGGCTAAATTCTTACCTATGAAAAAATTCAGCAAGTAAAAATCTGAAAGTGTTTTTATTGCAAGAATTGCAGTAAGAAGCTTGTTGATTTTCTACTTATTAAATTAACACTATCAGCATTTAACTATTTTAGTAATTTTAGAGTGTATAGTGCTTTAAAAATATAGAAAGAGTTTCTCTGGCATGAAATTTGAATATGCACAATTTTGAAAAGTCAACTTAGTCACTTAAAAGGTTATTGGAGTAAGAACCATATTTATAGGCTTCTTCACTCTGTTCTTTCCCGTTCTGTATATCCAAATAAGGTGTTCCACACGTCTCTTCCAGCCCTGCAATAATCAAAGAGGTATTTGACGCACATGATCAGTCAAGCATAACAAAAAAGATTGATAATCTTTTTTTTCAGGAGGTGACAGGGGTTGCTATACCTCCAAACTAGAGAGATGTATTAATTGCACATTGATTGCATGCTATCTGTTTTTTTTTTTTTTTAAGTAAACTTTAAGTTAATATATTTTGTTCCTACCAGTATTTGAAAGAAGTGGATTCTATATAGTAGCACTGTTTGGCAAAATAGTTTTTTAATTACTTATTTGTTGTTGGTTTTTTAATTTTTTTATTTTCTTTTTTTTTTTTTCAGTGTACTGCATTTTTTTAGAAATCATTCTTTTGGAAGTCAGAGTCTCATAGACACAACTGATTAAAAGAATTTAAGGCAGAGCAAACAGCGTCTTTGTGTCTGTGAAAACACAAATTATCTGGGCAGCCTGATCTAGTTGAGGATGTCCCTGCTTACTGCAGAGGGGGTTGAACTAGATGACTTTTAGAGGTCCCTTCCAACCCAGACCATTCTATGATTCTATGATCTCAGAGGCAAAAAAAAAAAAAAAAAAAGATACTGCTATTCATATTTCTGTTTTACTATTATGTTCCTGTCTCCACCAGCTTCAAAAAGTACTAGTGTGCAAAAGCATCATTCTAATTGCCTAAGAATTTATAGGTGTGAAGGTGTGAAAAGCAACAATACTTCATAAGTCTTAGCAATCTTTTATAAAACACCTGGCCACTCATGTAAATAGCTGAATATTAAAGGGCAATATTTAATGAGGACTCATGCTTTCACAAGGCCACATGCTCTTCGTCTTCAGGCTGCCTGGGAGAAGATTTAAGGTGGATTCATCCTAAATGCTGATGAGATATCTGTGTAGTAACTGCAGGATTTCCAGTGCTTTTTACATTTGTGGTATTTCCAATTCTGACTTTCCTCCTTGACAGGGACAAAGGAAAGTCCAGGAACTACCAAAGCAGATTGACACATGTAATCTGTCCTGCCTGCAGCTTTTACACAAGCACCTCCCGCCCCCAAATGAAAGCCTCGTAATAATATCTGTTAGTGATTAAATCAATGTTTATGTAAAACAAGGAAGTACACTACCCAAACTCTGTGTAATGTTGACACGCGTTTAATGTCAAATGCTTCTGAATTTTGCTGAATCTTTTGCAGTGGTGTTTGTTGACCTTAGCAAAGGAAATTCAACTATGGTTTTTATTTGAGACAAAAGCTTCTTTTTTGTCCATATCACACCTTATTTTAAATTTTACAGGCTCACTTTTTGATTGATTTTCTCTGAGGTGAATGATTACAAAAGGCTCACCCTATGCATATGACATTGAATTTACAACTCTTAATTCTTCAAGAACTTAGCCTTTCTTACATGAAAATATGTATAGAATAAATACAACTTGAGAACTGCAAACATAAACATTGATAGCAAATACCACTAGTATCTTTCAAATAATGAAATTGCTCAAGGTCTATAAAAATTGTGATTAAATATTACTTCCCCAGAATTATTAATAGTTCCTATAGGTAAAATCTTGTGATTGCTTGAAAATTTAGACCTACATTTGGCAAGTATTCCATTAAATTGGGCTGCAAAAAAGTACATTTACTTCAATGAGTATGTGCTGTGATTTTTCCCACCCATTTATAAATGTGCTGTAATCACAGCATACTGGCAATTGCCTTTAAAATACTGTTAGCAGGCATCATGCTACATTTGCTGCTCTTCCAATTACTGCTATTACATTGTAACTATTATATTGCATCTACACCGTATTTCATGGGCCAAGTTTCCAGCTTCCCTATTTACTACCAAAATTGAGGCATACTTAAACTGAAAATTCAGGTTCTATTAACATCTGGATGATTTTCTGCAGAGAAGAACAGCTATGTCTGGGCAGACTTGTTTTGAGAGTGCCTCCCTTTCCAAGCTCTCTTAGTGAAAGTTTCTCTTCCCTCCAGGAATTTAAAACACGTTGCCCAAGTAATTTTTCAATACTGTTTGTGTCAGTCTCCAGCAGCACACTAGAAATGCATTTCATTCTGGAATTTACCATACTATAGATCCTCAGCTAGTCTGAACAGAAGACACAGCAAAATAAGTAATTACAACTAAATTGAGCAATAATTCCCAACCAAGCATGGTTGCCAGTAGTCAGCAACTTGTTTGTGGGCTAAATAGCCTGAGATGAACCTTTAGGCAGTTCATTTTCTCACAAACCTGTGATTTACTATGGTTAAGAGTGGTCTGAAATGGATTAATGTTGCTGGAAAATGGATGGAGCAGCTTAACTGCTTTGTTTTCTTCTTCAGTTAAGGAAAAAAAAAAGTTTAAGAGTGTGTGATTTCATTAGGGAGGCACCAGTATCTCTGACCCCCCTGAGAATCTATCAGAGTTTCAGTCTATCATCCCCACTTTAAAGTGCTTGTAACGTGGACACTGGGAGCCAAATCTGGAATTACTAAGCAATAAAAATGTTGGATTTCAATAAGCAGTATGTCACAGTCAAGTGTGCATTAGTAGGTGAGGCACAACATCCAAGAAATATTGAAGAACATCATCCAAGAAACATTGAAGAAGAGACTAATTTTTTACCCTCATGGGATTAATCTGCATTACAGTTCATTGTCTAGTTTACATTTTGAAGAATGTAAAACATCTGTAGATTACATAACAGGTCCTCTCACCACAAAAACAGCCCTAAGTGGGAGGGAAGATGGGAGGAAAGTGTCAATACTACGGAACAGGCAAATTCGTTGCTCTGTTTATTGTTGCTCTGATGTGAAACATCAAAGTTCTCTGTATTTAAATATTTTCTGGACCACATAATTGTCTTTCTGCCTCTGACTTGCAGAGCTGGGCTGTCCTAGCTGCTTTCTGTGGTCGCTGCCATTTTGACTTTCACTTTCTATTGAAATGTCTAATGGAAGGAAAATACAGGATTAAATGGTGAAAATTGAAGTCTCAAATTCAACCACATGTTTTTCAAACATACTTCCCACTGATCTACAGGATTGAAGGAAGGGTCAAAGCCTCAAAAGTATTGGCCGGCATATCATTCTTTCCAAGAAGCAAATGAAAGGTTTGTGGAAGAACAGATTTTCTGAAGTCTCCTCAGGCTGTTCAGATCAACATGGAATGAATTTTGGCATCTGCCTCTCTGTGTCTGTGCCCACTGTGTGTGTACCACACGCTTTGTATACAGAAGGACTGTCTCAGGAAGACAGTGTTAGTAGGCTGACACAGGCATTGGGTTTCTCCTGCTTGATAAGACTGTCTCCTTGACTAGTTTCTGATCAATACCAAGCACCATTGGCCACCTGCTTCTCAAGAGCACTTGGTTCCCTAAAACATTGGTACGCACTGAGGCAATCCTATTTCATCCTTTCCAGGAAAGGGAGCTTGTGAGAGCAATCCATGCCGAAAGCATACCCACAACAAGATAATATGTTCAGGAGTCTAATGTTTTCATGCACCTTCTGGCATCAATGCAGACTTAGGTAGCAGAACTAGCACTGGGCCGACAAACCAGGTAAAAGTTAGAAGTCATAACAAACCTCAAAATGTGAAAAGTCTGGTGAAATGGACAGCTTCAGCAGATATGAGAATGGAGCACTTAGAGGCAGAAGGCAAGAGATTATTCTTCCCAAATTCCTCACTTTGCACCACACACTGAATGTCTGAAGGTAGTAGGGTCCTGTAGATAGCTAAACAATGACTACACAGTTGGTCACCCCATTAGAAGTGAGCTTTTCCCTTTTTTCCCCTGCTTTCTTTGTATCCTAAGGTAACTCGGTGTTTAAGGTCTGCCATCCATGAGGAACTCTGCAAACAAAACTGTTTGAACAAAATCCTTTCTGCAGTACTTTTTTGTCAGACAATGCACTAAGGAAACCTGGGCCCAGCTGCTGTGCAAAGAGGACAAAATCAAAGGGTAGCCTCAGGCCTTGTTTTCATTAGCTGAGTAGATGATTTCTATGTGTCACAACATGAAATCCTCACTTCAGACTGTATCTCCTGAGCTTAACACCAACCAATTACAGCTTTATTCCCAAATTTGATTCTGGTTATCCGTTTCAAACGTTTTGAGCTGTCCTGCCTCATACATATTTTTAAACTCTTTTGCCACTATAAACACCTTTAATAAAGAAGAACTATCTTCAACTGTTCTACCCAGATGACCCCAAAATTTTGTGGGCATGTGTCCATTATGTTACCAAAGACATACTGTAAAAATAGGCACCTACACTGGTGCTTTTAGCATGTTAACACATACTTCAACAATCATATCTATAAATTATAAGTGCCATTATATTAGTGCAATTTAGAAAAGGAAATCAAACCAAAAAACTAAGTAACCTTAGCACTGCAAAAATTACTATCAGAACTTCAAGTACAGCAAGCATACATCATGCAGAACATATGGAACTGGAAAACAGCAAGTGTTGTTTTGACAGGAAAAATTTGTATTTCAAAATCTGTCATATTAGACACTAGGAAAGAGCATCTTCTGCATTAAAAGAAAGTGTCATTGGTGATATTTGACAGCTTTCAAAGTGGGATTAATAACAGCTGGAGCCACACAGATGCCATTATTGTCAGGAAACATTTAGGTGCTACTGCAACAATCATCATGCATGTTTCAGATACAAGGAAATCCATGAGATTTTTATGTGGTAGTTACAGTTTCCAAGGTTACAGTCTTTTTGAGCAATCCTAAAAAGACTAGTTTTTCTCCCTGAAAATAATTCCCAGAAGCAGAGACATTCTTTAAGAGTTTTTTTTTAATGTGTGAAAGCATCACTTCAGAACAGGTATATTGTTGGTAAGTAGTGCACAACTTGCTCTTTTCTCTAATTTCTCAACAGATTCTTGGTGAAAACTACATCTATGCCTACCCTTGATATAGCAAAATAGAAGAACAAGGTTCCTGCAACTGTTTATTTTACTTGTGGTAAAGAAGTTTACACAAGGAATTGTCTAGGTAAATTTCTTCTTCTCTTGCAGACCTATAGTGTATCTTGATGCCCCATAAAAAAAAATTGTAAAAGCATTTTCTTCTTAAGAGGCTCATTTTAGACTTCAGAAACAATAGGAATAAAAGAGTACAAAAAGACTCCATGGGAACAAACTGTCCCCTAGGTCTCCACTCAAAGTATTCTTGAGTCATCAATCGCTCATCTGAGAAAATAAAGCCATCAGAGTTTCATAGCTAACTGCGACTGTCATAATCCTGTTTTGCAAACAGGTATTCAAACAAGTCTGGAATGATATTATGGAGTTCACTTTCTTCTGTAATTCAAACAAGTTCCTGAGTGTATTGGAGACCAAAAGACCTCTTAAGTCACTCGACTTAGTGCAAACAGTCTACCTGCCACACTTTGTTTTCTTAAAAAGTTTTCATCACTAAGGAACATGGAAGTATTTTAGACTAGATTATGAAGAACTGTACTTTTGCAGAAGAAAAAGGATCATTCACCTCACACTATGACACACACTTGAAGAGAAATGTTATCCTGCTGTATGAAGTAGGCTGCAAGTATTTTGCAAAAATGAACAAGCCACATCACCCTGTTCAACTAGATACTGCTTTCCTGAGGGGAAACTGGGAACTCTACTTCATCTGTAGAATAAGAAAAAAACAACTAACCTCTTACTGTCCTGGGAATAATCTTGCGCTGCCTTTTGGCCTGGTTTTGCTCATGTCTCCTACTCTTAGCTGCCAAGGTCAACACAGCAAATGTACTACTGGTGTAGTTTCTATCACATATCCCCTACCCATCCATACAAAACTAGACAGTGCTTTTCTTTTTTGATGTTAATCAATCTAACTCTGACTAATATGCATGACATAATTCCTATTCAGTGTCTGCCACCAACCTTATGTCTGAATTTGTTGCAGTAGGCTTCTTAAGTCATATGACTAATATCTGCCATATATAGTGTGTTCTTTATCTGATCTCCCAAGGAGAAAACTGGGTGCACAATGAAGCACTTTCTTTTCCAAAGACAGACATTTATGTTAAAGATGGGATTGAAAAATACCTTCTAAGGTCTATAGTTTTTTTTTTTTTTTTTTTTTTTAGTTGAATTCCTGATTTTCACATGATAGGCTTCAAGCAAAATAATTCTCCATATATATTTTTAGACAACTGCTAAGATACTGAATGTCTTGACCAGTTATTTCTTTAAGTCTCTGTTTTGGTAGAACAAAACAATTAACATCTATGTAATATTTAAAACTATGGTGGACTGTTTTGAATCTCACTTGAGGCAACTGACCTCTAGATTTTCAAGTTTGTAAAGCAAGAGAGAAGAAACTTTCTAGAGATTGGTTTGGTCCACCTGATTACAGGGAAAGCCTGCATGCCTAGCTCCTCATCGATTAAAGTTTGAAGTATTTAGCTGACTCGTAGTTTAAATCCCTGATGTACATTCAGATCCTAAAACCATTGTTAATCCTGACTGTTAGAGGCTGGATTTACACAACAGGAGAAATATTCTCCCAGATTCCACATGACAGGAAGTGACAGAAATGGGAGAGTTTGATTGGTCTCACCAGGACATATGGGATATCCACAACGTTTGGTTACAGAGCGAGGTCAGCATGGACTGTTTAACAGCCTAGATTCATAGAATTTTTGTGAAGGAATTAAAAAAAGGTGTTGTCAATACTGTTTTGTTTGCAGTTATTAGAATTAATTGACCACTTGGAAAGAGTACAAGGTGAACAGCACAGTACAGCTGTGAGGCTCACAAACAACTAAAGGAAAATAGCCATTTTCTTCACAGCAAACAGAACACCTTTTCTGCAGCTAGGAATAAATCTTGCTATTTCCTCTTAGATTTAATGTCAAAGCAGTAGGACAATAATGTTGCAGATTTCCTATTTTGTTTTGCTATATTCCTTTGCATATAAAATATAATGTTTATAATGAATACAGTTATGATTTGCTGGGTGTGAAGATTGCCAACTGAATTATACTTTTTTGGGAACCAGTTGTGCAGAAGCACTTCTCTTGTCAGGATATGAAAGCACCTCATTAAAAATTATTTTCCTAAAACTTTAATACATTTACATGTTGTTTGCAGTAATTACATATGGCATTTGTCATTTTTCACCAATGAGTAATTGCCTTCCATATACTGCAATATACTTGAGCCATGTGACTGATAAAACTGCGTACATTACAAGTGGAAAAATTATCATTGTACGAAGAAAGAACAATGCTTGTTTAAACTTATTTTCCTAGCATTTACAAAAATTATTTTAAAACAGAATTTACATAATACATAAATAATGAAATTCTATCTTATTATCTTGGCTGACCTCATTTTAAAACAGAAAAGTACTGTTCATTTTATGGCACATGATCCTAATTAATAACTCAGGTGAAAATGCTGTTCAGTGTAAACAAGTTTTTCATCGCAAATGTGCTGGGCTCCAATTAGTAGAGGTTTTGTAGTACCTTCTCTTTATACAAAAACAAGTGAAATTTGCATTTGTATCTAAACTCTTAGGGCTCAGTCACATCTGTATTCAGTATGAATTTCTGTTAATTGAATACTGGCAATGCAATGCTAACTTACTGACTGAGGTGAATGCAACAGATCTCCTGTCAAGGCTGATAACAAACAAAGTAATGTGTTTGTAACAGGTCTCTGCACATGGAAAACATTCGGTTCCTCTGTCAGATATATAGATATATGTGTATATATATATATTTTAGTTCTTTTAGCTTTTATGTTAGCTATTTTGCACACTATTATTTAACATTACTCTTGAGGCAGGCTGCTTTAGAATTAGATACTGTGCCATGGGAAATGGAGGAAAGGACTGATTACACAAACTTGCTAAAGGTCACCAACCCACCGATAGAGTAGGGAGTAACATTCCATTTGCCTCTAATTCTGTGTACTATTTCTTACATTAACAGTATGATTACATTTGTCTTGTTGAGTAATGGAGGAGTAAAGACAGGAACTAGTAGTGCAGACTGATGAGTGCTGGCCTCAAAAAGTCAGTTGTGCAACTTATTCCAGAAAAATCAGCTTTGAGGGGAGATATTTTGAAAACAAAATCATATTAGATCAGAAACACTGAAAAGAATTTGTGAAAGACACCTCAGTGACTTATGCACACAGTTATTAAATCAGCCTTGTGCTTGCTGACCATTTTTTTTCCTTATGAACCTGTAAGTAAGTAAATCCAGCATGTGTAATTAAAGCATTGTTGAGCATATGAGAGGCTCCCATTTGAATCTAATGTGCAGAGGAAGTAAACACTCTGCTAGTAAAACAGAGATTCATTAGCTAAAGCAGATCACCACCACTGTCACTTCTCCCTCCCCATCTAGAAGCCACTGGATGAATCCCAGGAGTATCAGCAGGTATTAAAAATTGACAGCAACAGCAACCTTGAGGACACATCTAAAAGAGAGGTCAAGCATTGATAGCTTAGCATATCAGATGGTCTGTTCTGTGTTTTAGCTTTGACATATTCATTTTCCTTGAAGCTAATTGGATTTGTACAAAAATGTGTATAAGGGTAGAGAGGAAAACTGCCTTGCCCTCAAGGGGAAGGGGACTTCCCCTCAAGGGGAAACACAGAATGGTTTATCCTAATGAAATGGCAGTTTCAGAATAACCAGATTTGGTAAAAAATCATAAAACTGAAATCAAAGAGATTCTAATTTTGAAAGCAATCACCAAACAAAAACTCCTTAAGTTAAAAAAACCTCTAAGTAAGACTAATCTTTCCATCTGGATGTACAGTAATCCAATAGAAGAATAACAAGGTTATTGTGTGGGTTTTCCAATGTTTTTCTTGTGTTCAGTGTGGTATTTCACAACTGACTGGGGCCTCCTTCCTCCGTATATTGGGAAACATCCACCGCAGTATTAGATTCTATAAATGAAGAAAAAGTAGTATGTGAGAAATCTAACTCCTGTAACACAAAAAGTTGGCTCTTTCCAGGCATTGCTAACTTAATCAACAGATGATGGACAGCCCTCCTTGGCCACTGAAAATCATGCTCCAGCTGAAGCAGGAGATCTACTGGCACTGGTGCTGCTTAAAAATTTCAGTATCCACAGACAGTAATTGCGCCAGGGATGTGGACAACACTCAGCATCTCCCATGTCCAGACAAATCAGGTGGCAGCCAGCAACCCAGATCCCTAGAAAGACTCAACCCTGCCTTTCTGAAGAGCAGAAAGGCAGCTTTCTTCCACACACCTAATTCCTAAACGCCCACCATTGAACAGAACTACTGTCTGCTACTGTTGTAGCCACATACCTGTTAAATAACATGTCCTGTTCATCACTGAAAGTCCAGAAAAAATCAAAGCCATCACACATTGGTGGCATTCTGAACATCAATGAGATGACTTTACCCCTCACTCCAGGCTGCCTCTACTACTAAACAGCTCCATTGGTGCTCACTAATAACAGCATCTTTAAATATGACATGGTCCAGTCTGGTTAGTATTTTGAAGTATCACAGAATAACAGAATCACAGAATCAATAAGGTTGGAAAAGACCTCAAGGATCATCAAAGTCCAACCTGTCACCCAAGACCTCATGACTACTAAACCATGTCACCAAGTGCCACGTCCAATCCCCTCTTGAACACCTCCAGAGATGGTGACTCCACCACCTTCCTGGGCAGCACATTCCAACATCTAACAACTCTCTCTGTGAAGAACTTTCTCTTCACCTTGAGCCTAAACCTCCCCTGGTGCAGCTTGAGACTGTGTCCTCTTGTTCTGGTGCTGGTTGCCTGGGAGAAGAGACCATCCCCCTCCTGGCTACAACCTCCCTTCAGGTGGTTGTAGACAGCAATGAGGTCAAGTAAATTGATTTTCCCACAGTTATACTGCTTTATGAGAGACAGCTCTGTTCTAAGTCCATCTCCCTTCTTAACACTGAGGTTCGACATTGTTTGACTGCACATTTATTTTTATCTAGAGGCTATATAGAAGGGATTAAAAAAGCCTATTGTAATAACACAGAAGGGTGAAAAAAAGATTAAAAATGTGTCTTTCCCATGGAAAAGGATGTTAATCCAGTATCAAAAAGTGTTTAGGCTGTGATATATTTGGAAGCTTACGGATGTCACCTTACAATGATGTGATAACTATGAAGGGTCTGACTGGAACCAAACAAAGCTGCAACTCAGTGTCATCCGGCTTATCCTTTACACGTTATATCACACTAAAGCAGGGAATTTCAAAACAGTGAATTGCTATAATCCCAATGGGAAATAGAGGACGGAGAATTTCCTGTCCTTTGATATTTAAAATCAGAAATGCTGATGTTTTCTTTCAACTTACTTTTATTGGTTTTGCATAATACTTGAAACAATGCATAAAATAAATATTTTACCATTTTGTTCCTGAACATTTTCACTAAACAAACACAAAATACCACAACCTTGTCTACTCTGTTGACCTTCGCCACAAGTGTCCAGGACACGAGTGTCTCCACCCACCAGCCAGCTACATAAAGGATTAATATGGTATTTTTAAAGGGAAGATCAGGAGTGTGCAAGGACTGCTTGAGAAACCATAAGAAGAGATAAGGGGGAAAGTACTCTGTTAGGATGCTCTCAAACAATCTCTATAAAAAACAAAAGGTGAGGTGAAAACTCAAGTTTTCTTTTATAAAGAAGAGCAGTTATTAAAAAATTCTCAGCCCTCTGTACCTAGATTGGGCATAGTACAGTAGTCACAAAAGCATGTCTCTAAAGTTTTTTCTAACTGCTTTTGAAAAATTTGTGTAACTATAGTGTTGAATCCTGGCTATCTGTATCCTACATCTGACATCTGGGGGACCTGACATCTGTTACTCAACAAAAGGAAATTGACTATCTTACCTTGCCTCCTGCAGAGAAATCTAACAAAGAACAACAACATACTTCATACCAAAACACTGATACTTTCAAAGTCTGCCAGAAACACTCTTTATCCCATACAGCATCACAACCGAGCAGCTTTACTCCCAGAGAAGAGAGTGCATCAACAAACCTTCAGATAAACATTATTGATCAGGCTACATCAATGGACTTTGCTTCCAGAACCCTTGAATTACCAGAGATGTTGACCTTCTTCCAAATTAGAATGAGTTAACATATTTTTAAACCTCATTACACCTCATTTGAAATGAAATGAATATGTTTTGGCCAGTACAAGCTGCACATGAACAAATGCAAATTTACATGTGAACAAACGAACAAGTTACACCCTCAGTTCTTCATAATAAGTAACCATCCTTTTGAGCAAGTGATAGCACCAGCTCTGCACTACAGCAGAAGTGGAGAACAGCAGATCAGATCAGTTTTTGGAGAGAATTTAGAATATGGACTTAAAGCAGGAATTTAAATTCATGCTTTTGTGAAAAGCGGTTTCAAATCTCTCATAATCACCATGAAAGCTTTGCTATATAGTCTTTTTACATCAATTTCTAGATGATTAATGCCTTCATTAATGCTTTGTCTCATCAGAGACAAAGTGTTATCTGAGAAATCATTCTTTGCACAGATTTTTAGCAACATACATTTATTTTCTGAACTTTTAAGTTTGTACATAAAGTCTTTGTCTATACTATCAAATTGAAGATATCAGGGACTGGTCTTTAAGGCCAGCTGAACAGTTAACATCCATCACATCAAATTCTGTTAGTTTCCAGAACAGAGGTTGCAACTTCTGTTGCAACCAAATGGCTATGTGGTCCCTGGCCAGTGTGGATGCCTCCAACAGTACCATGAATTCTTTGGATAAGTCCTAGTCAGTTTTGGCCAAAACGATACTCAGGTTTTGCTAACAGTTTAATGATATAGTTGACAAATCCCAGGACTTTTTCTAGCACTACTTCATTTATTAGCCTGGGTATAGCCAAAGACTGGAGTTTATCTTACCTCACTGTAGGTGTTTTTGCTGAGTAGTTGCTGAGGCCTTGTTTTATTGGGCTCAGTGGCAGTTTTGTTTGTAATGCATAATTCCTGGGCCCATTTAAGGATAAAATAGAGCACCCAACATGTGTCTATTTCTCTGGATTAAAAGCAGCCCACAGTGACAACTGAGTGAGACCAAGCCTACCTAAGGATTATACTGCTGTGAATGAAATCAAACCCCATAGACTGGCACAGTCCTCACAACCGCTGAAGTAAAGAACTAATGAGCAATGCCTGAAAGTGGCTGAATTACTGAAAGACTGCTTCTCCCTGCGAGCCTGGCAAGAAAGCCAAGTTCTGAGCCTCCCTTTCCCTGTTTGCAGTGTGAGGTTTGTGTGTTTAATTACCTCACAGAGATGCTGTGAGGCCCACCTACATAATGTTTGCAAAGTAATGTTTGCAGAGCACGGTATGGTACATGAAAAATAGGAAGGCTCGCCAGGCACTGAGGTGGAGACAGAACAGGCGATCAGGCTCCGGATTCCTACATTTTTGTTCACTCTGGCAGCTTTCGGAGTGTGGCTGCAGACATTTAGACAGCTCATCCTTGCAACTGATTCATTATATTTTCTCGGTATAAACTGTATTGAGGGCCCCTGTGTAAGACTACTGTTTACAGATAGCTTACAATTTGCTGCTGTTTTCTACTTCATGTTGTGTCCCGGCATAGCTACTGCATTTATGCACACAAAGTGGTGTGGATTTTCCAACCAGTGCTGACTCAGGACAGTTTTAGCTCCAAAGGAAACTGCTTAGGAAACGTGTGTGAAAACAGCACTATTAAGGGAAGTAATACCCATCTGAATTGTAACAAACCTTACTGGTGACTACTATAGTGACGTTTATGCACATATGCAGAGAAATTCAGTGTGTGCTCACAGCAGCTGGGGAAAGCCAGAGCGTCTAGCATGAATGGTGGCTGTTTAAGCAGGGCACAATATTGCTACTGTTACACACAGCTGGGAGGAAGTCTTAGAGGGGCATCACGGTCCACTGACCGCACACTTCTATCTGACAGCTTTGAAAGAGGCCAGTAAGAAAAATCTACAGCTATTAAGCAGCAGCAAACTCTGCTCCTCCAAGGGGAACAGTAAGAGCTGGGAGAAAAAAATTTTCTTGCCCTAACCATTCCCTTAAAAAAAAAAATATCCTACAATTTAAAACTCCATTTCTCCTTCTCTGTGTTGGCTCAAATGAATTAAAAAAACCTGGAGTTGCAGAAAGCTGCTCTTTGGCATTTGAATCCTGATAGTCTAAGCAGGCAGAGACATAATTATAATATCTGTATATCTCCCTTAACCCATTTGGCTCATGAGTGTCAGAATAAGCTAGCTTGTTGCTGGGATTTGAGCCCTTGCAAAATGCTATCTGTACAAGCAAATGTGATTTATGTGCATCCAGATTGAAAGTACACAGTCCAGAAAGTGTGAGCTCTTTTTCATTTAATTAATACTCATGGTACTCTGCCTTCTCTGTTCTTTCTTGTTACAGTTGTTGTTAGGACATGACTTGTGGGCTTTAAACCTAGTAAACGTGGCCAGGAGATGGCTAACTCTTGTTGTTTATATCCACTGTACCATTTCCATTGGCAGAGACTCATCAAAGCTGAAGTTGTTTTAGCTGGTGGAAAAGCAATAATTCATAGCCAAGTTTCAAGGTGTGAAATCAGTGTAGAATTACACTCAGGGTTACAGCAAGGACCAAGAGGGAGAAGCTTCCTTGCATTGCCAAGTGCTTCAAAGGAGGATTTATGACTCCTTTGAGAGTTTAGGATGGTGCCAACTGTGGATGAAAGCTAATATGGCACAAAAGAGAGGCTAAATTCACACTGCATTTAACATCCCTGAATCAACAGAATTGCACCAATATGAATTGAGTTTGACTTACTATGATTAATGTTTATGAAAGTTGATGCAGCCTCTAGAAAGCATTTAATTTACTCAGTTTGCTTTCCCCTTATGTGTTCTTGGGTTATAGAATTAACCACCTCATCCATCATGTACATAGAATCATAGAACATTAGAGGTTGGAAAGGACCACCAGAGATCATCGAGGACAACCCCCCTGCCAAAGCAGGATCACCTAGGGCAGGCGACACAGGAATGGTTTTGAAAGTCTCCAGAGAAGGAGACTCTACAACCCCACTGGGGAGCCTGTTCCAGTGCTCCATCACCCTCACTGTAAAGAAGTTGACGTGAAATCTATGTTCAGGTTTGTATCCATTGTTCCTTGTCTTATTACTGCACACCACTAAAAATTCTACCCTGACAAACCATCAAGGCTACTTGAATACTCATTATTTTTACTGGCTACAGATATCACAGTTAAACTTAAGGTGGGAGACTGTTCATAAAAACTTTTGTGTAAGGACTGAAAACAGAAAAGATGTCTATGTCATATTTACGATTAGGATGAACTATCCATAATGAATCATAGAATCATAGAACCAACCAGGTTGGAAGAGACCTCCAAGGACATCCAGTCCAACCTATCACCCAGCCCTATCCAATCAAATAGACCATGCCACCAAGTGCCTCATCCAGGCTTTTCTTGAACATCTCCAAGGACAGCGACTCCACCACCTCCCTGGGCATCCCATTCCAATGGCAAATCACTCTCTCTGTGAAGAACTTTCTCCTAATATCCAGCCTATACCTCCCCTGGCACAACTTGAGACTGTGTCCGCTCGTTCTGCTGCTGGTTGCCTGGGAAAAGAGACTGACCCCCATGTGGCTCCAACCTCCCTGCAGGTAGTTGTAGAGAGCAATGAGGTCATCCCTGAGCCTCCTCTTCTCCAGGCTAAACAAACAACCCCAGCTACCTCAGCCTCTCCTCATTGGGTTTGTGTTCTAGATCCCTCACCAGCTTCATTGCCCTTCTCTGGATACGTTCCAGTACCTCAACATCTCTCTTGAATTGAGGGGCCCAGGACTGGACACGGTACTCAAGGTGTGGCCTGACCAGTGCTGAGTACAGGGGAAGAATAACCTCCCTGCTCCTGCTGGCCACACTATTCCTGATGCAGGCCAGGATGCCATTGGCCTTCACGGCCACCTGGCCACACTGCTGGCTCATGTTCAGCCTACTATCAACCAGCACCCCCAGGTCCCTTTCGGCCTGGCTGCTCTCCAGCCACTCTGTCCCCAGCCTGTAGCTCTGCTTGGGGTTGTTATGGCCAAAGTGTAGAACCCTGCACTTAGCCTTGTTAAATCTCATCCCATTGGCCTCTGCCCACCCATCCAGCCTGTCAAGGTCCCTCTGCAGGGCCTCCTGCCCTCCAACAGACGAACACCTGCTCCTAACTTGGTGTCATCTGCAAACTTACTGATGATGGACTCAATTCCTTCATCTACATCATCAATAAAGATATTGAATAGGATAGGGCCCAACACTGATCCCTAGGGGACACCACTAGTGACTGGCCACCAACTGGATGTGGCACCATTTACCACCACTCTCTGGGCCTGGCCCTCCAGCCAGTTCTTGACCCATTTCACAGTATCACAATATCACAGTATATCTAAGGTTGGAAGGGACCTCAAGAGATCATCAGGTCCAACCCCTCTGCCAGAGCAGGATCACTTAGGGTAGTCTGCACAGGAACACATCCAGGTGGGTTTGGAAAGTCTCCAGAGAAGGAGACTCCACAAACCCCCTGGAGAGCCTGTTCCAGTGCTCTGTCACCTCACTGTAAAGAAGTTTCTCCTCATGTTGAGGTGAAATCTTCTCTGTTCTAGTTTGAACTCATTGTTCCTTGTCTTATCACTGTGAACCACTGAAAAGAGCCTGGCCCCCTCCACTTGACACCCACCCCTCACATATTTATAGACATTGATCAGATCCCCTCTCAGTCTTCTCTTCTCCAGACTAAACAGCCCCAGGGCTCTCAGTCTCTCTTCATAGGGGAGATGCTCAAGTCCCCTAATCATCCTTGTGGCTCTCCGTTGGATTCTCTCCAGCAGGTCTCTGTCTCTCTTGAACTGGGGAGCCCAAAACTGGACACAGTATTCCAGGTGTGGTCTCACCAGGGCAGTGTAGAGAGGTAGAAGAACTTCCCTAGACCTGCTGGACACACCTTTCTTGATACATCCCAGGATCCCATTGGCTCTTTGGGCCACAAGAGCACATTGTTGTTCCATGGAGAACTTGCTGTCCCCCAGCACTCCAAGGTCTTTCTCTGTGGAGCTGCTTTCCATCAGGTCAGCCCCTAACCTGTGCTGGTGGCTGTTGTTATTTCTCCCCAGATGCAGGACTCTGCACTTGTCTTTATTAAACTCCATGAGGTTTGCCTGCACCCAGCTCTCCAGCCTGTCCAGGTCACGTTGGGTGGCTGCACAGCCTGACAGGTGTCAGCCAACCCCCCCCAGTTTTGTATCATCAGGAACTTGCTGAGGGTACTCTCAATGCCCTCATCCAGGTCGTTGATAAAGATATTGAACAAACCTGGACCCACTACTGATCCCTGGGGGACACCACTGGCCACCGGCTTCCAAGCTGACACTGTGCCATTGATGACAACCCTCTGAACTCTGTTACGGAGTGAATCTGTCCAATGAAGGCATTGACATTAATGTAGTAGAATGGACATGATGTGGGGGGAAGGTGTAAAGAATATAAATAAAGCACCTGCAAAAAGTTTGCAGGTGGTAAAAAAATAGCTCAGTCCTGGAAATTAAAAATTCTTAAAAATTAAAAGATACACCGCATTTCTACTTTAAAAACTGAATTTTGTTTTAAGAATAAGTATTCTGAAGAATGCATAAAGGAAACATTGCTATATACAGCATTGAAAAAAGTGGTAAAAACTTCATTTTTGAGTAAGAAAATATACAATTTCAGAAATAGATCTGTGCTTAAATAGATGTTGGCCAGTTAATGTCTTTTTAATATGGGGAAACTCAAATTATTGAAAATAGATATCTCACCATTTCTAGCTTGTATGCAACAAAGGGAAGTTGATGAGGACATAGAGGGTACCCTCGGTAAGTTTGCTGATGATACCAAACTGGGAAGATTTGTTGACACACCAGAAGGCTGTGTGGCCATTCAGCAAGACCTGGATAGGCTGAAGAGCTGGGCAAAGGGGAACCTTATTAGGTTCAACAATAATAAGTGTACAGTCCTGCACCTGGGGAGGAATGACACCATATAGCAGCACAGATTAGGGGTTGACCTACTGGAAAGCGGCTCCATGGAGAACGACCTTGGAGTTCTGATGGACAGCAAGTTATCCATAGCACAGCAATGTGCTCTTGTGGCCAAGAAGGTCAATGGTATCCTGGGGTGCATTAAGAGTGTGGCCAGCAGGGCAAGAGAGATTCTCCTCCCCCTTCTACTCTACCCTGGTGAGACCACATCTGGTCTATTGTGCCCAGTTCTGGGCTCCCCAGTTGAAGAGGGACAAGGAATATACTAGAGACTGTTCAAGGAGGTCTATGAGGATGATTAAGGGACTGGAAATTTGTTTTGAAGAAAGGCTGGGACACCTGGGGCTGTTTAGTCCTGAAAATAGAAGATTGAGAGGGGATCTCATTAATGTCTATAAATATCTGAATGGTGGTTGTGAAGAAGAAGGCACTAGCCTATTTTCAATGGTGTTCTGTGACAGGACAAGGGGCAATGGATACAAACTAGAACAGAGGAAGTTCCACCCCAACATGAGAAAGAACTTCTTTACTGTGAGAGTAATAGCACTGGAAGAGGCTGCTCAGCGAGGCTGTGGAAAGTCTCCTCCTCTAGAGACTTTCAAGACCCATTTGGATGTGTTCCTGTGTGGCCTGCCCTAGGTGATCCTGCTTTGGTGAAAGGGTTGGACTCAGTGATCTTCAGAGGCCCCTCCCAACCCCTAATATTCTGTGATTCCGTGATTCCAAGGTGATAATCCTAGTTAAAGGTTGTTGCACTAGTCAGTACTTTTAGAATCAATAGAAAAGATGAGGTGAGGGTTTGAAAGCCTGCATTCATGAGCTACCTCCTGCTTTGGGGATGTTACAGTGGTATTGATACTGCTGTGTTGTTGCTGTGATGATCTGCTTCCTGTCAAAAACTAGTGGCTTTTGTTTTGCCTGGCAAAAGGTGTAGAATTGTTCAGAAGCTGCACCAGCAGAACAAAACAGGCCTTTTTCTTTCTGACTCTTCCAATATGAAGTTCCAGGGATAACAGTGCCACTCAGGAGCAATATAGTACTTAAAGCCATTGTAAAAAGAGCACTTCCTAGGATGCACTCCTCATCCTTTATAGACAGTAGTGAAACAATTGCATGCAATACCCCATTTGAAACTCATGCAAGAGGCAGGATCAAGAAACAATTTTTTTTGAAAGAAGTATCACTCAGCACATGTAAGGTGAAAAAAATTCTTTGGTGGAAGCCTTCAAAGGTAGGTAGGGAATTCTGAGATGTTTGGTGAAGTTCCAACTTGGAAAGAGAGTAGTGATGCAGATAAGAATTCACTAAACTATCAGGTGTCATACTGATCTAACTACTGTCAGGCAGTAGCGAAACTAATCTTTTGTGGCTGCATTCAAAGCATCACAGCTTGATGAGCTGGACAGGAAAATATGGAGATGAAATTTCTGGCTAACAGTATTTTGTAATGTATATCCATACATAAATAAGCACTTGAAGAAAGACTAGGGAAACAGATGAAAAAAAAATTTGAAAATGCGGTAGGAAGTCATTATAATATAGTTAAGTCTGAATAAGGAATCACAGCTGGTACTATGTGGACAATATTGTATCCAATATTGTAAGTAACTTAATTTGAAGAATTTATTTTCAATTTGTAGAAAGAAATTTTTAGGGTTAAAGTGTAAAAGAAATATTTTAAACATTGCTCCACATGCTTTCACAACTATTGAGATAAAATACTCAGCTGCAAAGAGTTTATTTTCTATATTTCTTAATTTTTCCATAACAAGCCTTTGAAAAAAAGTCTGGAGGAAATTAATATTTTATTTTGAAAATGTCCAGACTTTTCCCCCCAAACACTGTAATTTTTAACATTGCTTCTGTGCTTTAGTGCTCTTGCTTAGACTCAATTTGCTATTACATGAGCTTGTCTGTGATTTGAAAGATGTTAAACTGACCTTCTAAATTTAGTATGCAGAACAGGCAAATCAGGTCCTTCATCTCTATAAAAAATTATCTAGGAATTTAATGTTGATTTTTAAAAAATAATGTTATTTAATATAGTATTTATATAGTCGTGCTTGCTCAGGGCTGTGGTTCTTCTGCTGATCCACAGCTTTGCATTTCCCAGCTCTCACGGTTGAATTGTTTCTTTTCAGTATCCTCTGCGTAAATTCTGCTGTATTTTCTCTTAATGCCATCATCCTCCATCCTTTCCTTAATATGTTTTTTCTCTTGTGCCTCCACTGCCTCAATTGCCTATTTATCTTTTACCAACTTGGATACAAATTAACACAAATTGCTCTAGAAACTGATGTCTCGTCATTTAAAACAATTGCAGCAGATCACGAAAGTGCAGAAGGTGCTAAGGTAGAACAGTTGAAATTCAGATATTTAAATGTGTCATCATCAAAACCCCTGCTTCCTAACTTTCTGATAGCAGCTTTTACTCTCTGCTTAAAGAAACATTTCTGGGCATACTTATGATTGCTACACAGTTTACTGCCTTTCTCCAGGGGTGTGCTGACAAATGCACATGAACTTGGATCTTCCTCAGTGAAGAAGAGATTTCTAGGTCTGGACATGGATGGGAAGGAGAAGTTGCCTCCTGACCCAGCTTTGAACAGAGGTATTTGTGAGAGACGTCAACACTGACAGAGTACGAAACTTGCTGAAAGAAACTTTTTTGGAGCTTGTTCACAAACCCACTGTGATTTTAACAGCTAGTTTTACTGGACTAGTTGGAGTAATTTCCAGAAAAGTCCTGCCTGTCTCATGTGAGAATATCTCATTTAAGAACTGGAAAGGGCCTTTCAGAGTATGTACCTGTCTTGTCCAAAGTCAGAATGGCTGCCTAGCGTGCCACAAAAGAGGATGAAAAGATGTGAGTATCCCCTCTTTTACTGCAGTTAATGGCCAGCTCAGGATACCCAAACCAGTTCAACTGCTGGAGTGAACTGATTGTGAAGTAAACAGTCAAGCATGGGTTTGAAATGGGGAGAGAGCAAATATGCAATCTTTGGCCCTCATGGTATTCTCTCCTACGGCTAAAGGAAAGGCTAGAGTTCAGGTTCCTGACTCTGCTCTGTACTTTTTATTAAACAGAATAGAATCCTAGAATGGTTTAGGTTAGAAGGGAACTTTAAAGGTCATCTAGTCCAACCCTCTTGCAGTGAGCAGGGCCATCTTTAACTAGATCATGTTGCTCAGAGCCCCACCCAACCTGACCTTGAGTGTTTTCAGGGATGAGGCAACTACCGCCTCTCTGGGTGCTTCAACAATAATTCCAGTGCTTCAACACCCTAATTGCAAAAAAAATCTTTCTTATATATAATCTAAATATATTCTCTTTTATTTTTAAAACATTTCCCCTTGTCCTGTTGCAATAGGCCCTGCTAAAAAGACTGTTCCCAGGTTTCTAAAAGGCCTCTTTTAAGTACCGAAAGGCTACAATATGGTCTACCCAGAGGCTTTCCTTCTCCAGGCTGAACAATCCTAAATCTCTCAGCCTTTCTTCACAGAAGTGTTTCATGGTTCTGATCATCTTTGTGCCCCTGCTCCAACATGTCCACTTTGTTCCTGTGCTGAGGACTCCAGAGCTGGACACAATACCCCTGGTGAGGTCTCCTCAGAGGAATAGAGTGGCAGAATCAGATCTCTCGATCTGCTGGACTCATCTCTTTTGATGTGGCCAAAGATACAGTTGGTTTTCTGGACTATGAGCATGCATCGCCAGCTCATGGTGAGCTTTTCATCCACAGGTATGTATTGACCAATAACTATAAGCAGTCCAGACAGTAAAGGCCATAGATGCTTCAGCCGTTCCTTTCCTACCACCATTGCCCAAACCACAAAGAAAGAGAACTCTGCTCCCTCTTACTCCTACCCATGTCCATTCAGTCTTTAATGGTACCAGAGGAAAAACAACAACTTCAAGAGATCATATGGAGTATATCTGAACTCCAAAGAGCATGTGGACTGGTGGTTGGGAAGGTAGATGTCAGTCTGACACCCACCAAATCACTACTCTTAGGAGAAAGCCCTTAGCACTGTACAACATAGCACTGGTTATAATGTAGGAGAGCTGTTGTAATGCCCTTCACTGCTCATATGAAAATATAGTTATTCCATTTATCAACAAAGGCAGATCAACTAGCAAGTAAAAAGGATTGCACTATGCCCCCTGCACTGAAATGCATGAGCCTATGAAAAAGGGGTCATGTTCAAGAGGCTTCTTTTTTAATCTTATTTGCTATCTGGAAGTGCTAGTGGCTAAGTTTGCACAGTTGGCTCCGTTTATGTAAGCCTTACAAAAAACTATTTGAAGAGAACTGGCCCTTTTTACTAGCATATTGAAATGGTTTCAGATATTTTTCTGGTAGAAGTCCATGCTCTGGAAGATTCAGATGCAAACATGTTACACAGGATCAAAAGAAGGCAGAAGCAGTCAGCAGAGCTATGGGCAGCACAGGCATTTTAACAGCTGCTTAACAACTTTTAAGAAGCCACATTTGGGGAAATGGTTTAAAGAAGTGTTTGGTGGAACACAGATATATAATACAGAGATAAATAAACTAGAAGTAACTAAAACATAACCCCCCTGACTGTTTGTTTATTAATTATGGGAAAGAACAGTTGCACAACACTTGGGTACTCAGTTCTTATAAGCAACAAAATCCATATGAAATAAATCTTGTAAAAAAACCCAGTCATACAGTAATGGTGGAATGATGATATTTTGAAGGATTCAGCAGTTGATCCTGTTAGTCAAATGAACACAGTTTTCTCTGGGAAGATGCTGTAAGGAGCTCACATCAACAGAACTAAAATGCTACTGCTGAAATACTGTTTTACTTGCACTTCCCTTACGGCATATGCATTACTGGGTAAAGAATGCAAGAATGTGGTCTCATGGCAGATGTTTCATAAAACAGAGCTCTAGTGTGCTTTTGTTTGCCACTAACAACATCTTGGAAGTTGGGAGATATGCCAGTAACCATGAGGCAGTTATGTTGTTGGGATAAACCACAAAGACTTTGCAAGCTCCTGCTATGTAGTTTTGCTGCAATTGTAGTTAACAATTTCGTCCCCATAGTAGCGTTTGCTCATTGTTATCACAACTGTTGACCTATTTATTGATCAAAAGAAATGAACACAATTAAGTAACAGTTAAGTGAAGGCTGTGTAGTTCCAAGCAAACTATGGGGAAGGAATAAGCTGCGTTTGGTCAGATTTTACAAAACACAAGACCGAGCTAGGACCTATACTTCCAGCTCAACATTTGTTCTCTTCTCTGTGCTAATCATTGGAGATTTTCTGTTATTTCTTATTTGGATGAAAATGTGTTCTATGCCCATTTCATCCACTGTTTGACATCAAAACCTAAAAATGGAAAGTACATGGGCCACTTATGATAATGATTTTTTAGAAAAACTCTTGTCTCCTGGCTACTGGCACCACAGATTTGCTTATTAGAATGTAAAGTCCAGCAGCAATCCCACAACTCACCAGGTTCTTGCTAATGGAAGTTTCTTGCCATGGCTTTGTAGGATGGTTTTAAAACAACATGTGCTGGGGTTGTTTAGCCTGGAGAAGAGGAGGCTCAGGGGTGACATCATTGCTCTCTACAGCTACCTAAAGGGAGGTTGTAGGCAGGTGGGGGTTGGTCTCTTCTCCCAGGCAACCAGCAACAGAACGAGGGGACACAGTCTCAAGTTGTGCCAGGGAAGGTATAGGCTGGATATTAGGAGAAAGTTCTTCACAGAGAGAGTGATTTGCCATTGGAATGGGCTGCCCAGGAAGGTGGTAGAGTCGCTGTCCCTGGAGATGTTCAAGAGAAGACTGGATGGGGCACTTAGTGCCATGGTCTAGTTGATTGGATAGAGCTGGGTGATAGGTTGGACTGGATGATCTTGGATGTCTCTTCCAACCTGGCTGATTCTATGATTCTATGATTTTCTTAGCAAAACACAGTGAAAGAGATGCTCATGGTTACACTGTACTCTTGAACAGGTAAATTTTATCTCCTTATTAAATAGGTAGATAAATAGGTAGATAAAGGCTTTCTTTTTCCCCAACAGAAATCTCACTTGCTTAGGTGTGATGTGTTTATCTGTGTCCATAAAGGTAGAAGTGAACTTATTATACAGGACAAGGAAGAAGAAACTTAATTTGCTTCATCATAAACTGATTATAAAAAGCAGAAAGAAAGACATAGGGAAGACACAGATACTTAGAATCAGACACAACTTATTTAGCTTGTACATAATCAGAAATGCAGGTCAAGAACCAAGATCTTGCTTTAAAAAGCAAGATTCTGTTCTCATGTCTACACTTTCAGGATGAAACCTTTCTCCCAGAAATTTTCTCAGTCTTAATTAATTATTGATGTATAAACACCATGAATCTTAGTTGAAAGTTCCTCTACAGATTCAAAAAGCCATATTTGCTTCATCATCAGGGGCTGCTAATTGCTGATGGTTTACTGTGGCATTATGTAGAAGAAACACACACTAGAAGCGAGTAACTTCTAGATATAAATTTACCAGTTACAAATCTTATGACTATTTTGTGTGTGTGTGTCTGTGTGTGTGTGTGTGTTCAGGCTGCTACGTACTATTGCTCCTGCCTGGACTATTTTACAGAGGGCCCTTGATGATAAGGAATCAAACTTCTGTCCACTTAGTATGATGTGATCAATCATTTCTCTTCTACATATCAGTTTATGCCCATTACTATACATCTGTCTGTTACTTATAGATGAAAGAAAAAACAGATTAATACCCTGGGTCTTCATTCAGATCCTCCTTTTTTTTTTTTTTTCTGTAAGGAAGCACAATTGGACTTCAAGATTCAAATTGAAACTTAGGAGGAAAAAAAAAGGTGGATTTCTGAAAACAGTTTGCATTTTAGATTAATATTGATTCTATGGTATTTGAATTATCAAGTATAATATTTGCCTGAGAGATAGAATCTGTCCAAAGAAGGCATGAATTTGTTGTATTACAAGCCATTTGCCTCTGTCCTCCAAAGTGCACCTCAGTGAGGTATTTGCTGTCATCTACTAAAATAAACCTATCTCCACAGCTGTGATGGTGTCATCAACCACCTCCAAACTGGATTTTACACTGCAATATGAGGTCCATGACAGCACTCCAGAATCCTTTAAAGTATGTCTAGGCTGTATATTTCTCTGCCTTGTTTATGACTTGTGAGAACAAATTGCTCCATGGGTGTAACAGCTTCAGATCACAACCACACTGATTATTAGTCAGTTGTAAGATAAACAATTAATTTACTTTATCACAGTGAAGGCGAAGCACTTGTCATATCTTTAAATAAGCCACACCAGATAAAATAACATGCACTGTATATCTGATACTTGCATTCTATCTCTAGCAGAGCCTCCAGATTCCTTCTTGCAAGATCTCACTCTCTAGGAGAACCAGAGATATCCTTATCTGGCTGGTCAAGTTGCCAGAGCGATGCTTTGTAAAAGAAATCCTCAGGATGTTGCACAGCATGTGGCTGAGGACTTAATTACCATAGCATACCTTATCTACCACATCTTCTTTTTAAAATAGCAGTCCTAATCTTGACTTGGGGTCCTATGATTATACCTTCCCTTTGTCAGTACTACAGCGCTCATTGCTTGGTGCAAACGGAGGCACTGAAAACTGGGAAACAAATGGGAGAAAAATCCTCTTCTTTCAGTTAGAATCATAGAATTGTCAGGGTTGGAAGGGACCTCAAGGATTATCTAGTTCCAACACCCCTGCCTTAAGCAGGGACACTTCACACTAGATCAGGTTGCCCAAAGCCACATCCAGCCTGGCCTTAAAAACCTCGAGAGATGGGGCTTCTACCACCTCCCTGGGCAACCTGTTCCAGTGTCTCACCACCCTCACGGTGAAGAATTTCTTCCTAAGGTTAAAAAGTGATACCTACCAATCCAGTTTTCAGAATATCCCTCCTGAATATCAAGTTTATAAACATACCAAGATTTTACCCACCTGCATTCACAAACTAATCCATTCTCCAACATTGTACCTCAACAGAAAAAACTTGCACCATTTATATCCATTTTAAATATGAGTAGATGTATACACTACAGTTTTAAAACTTTCTAAAGTCAGATAATCTCAAAAGTTTATAGAATCCAGCAGGGCAACAGACAGAACAAACCTGTAAGTGGGATATTATATCTATGAGTATCAGGTAATCTTGTTACTTCTCATAGTTTCAATTTTGGTGAAAGAAAAGATTGTTATTATACTCTTTATTATAAGGAACTTTGATAGCTGAAATGTAACAAAGACAGAAAGGTGATCTAGGGGAGTAAGTTTTTCACCATATTTTCAGAAGAAATTTTCTAGGAAGTTGTTGCCAATATCCTTACAAAAAGCACAGTTCCCTGTCTTGCCTTAAAAGAGCTACTTCCACAGGTGGCTGACCTTCATGGTTTTGAATTTTAGTGTTTTCTTGTTGTCAAAGAAACACTTTTGGTTTCTTATAAATTGGCCAGTGTTGCTTTTTCAGCTCTAAAATATTTCTGTAGTAAATATTTGCAGACAAAAGTATAAAGCCTGTCAGAAAATTATTCAACATTTCAACATATCCATTTCACAGCTAGACACAGTACATCTTGAACTTATTCCATCTATTTTCAGGCAGAAGTAATCATAGCATATGATTTCAAACCTGGTTTGTCATTTTTTTCTGGATGTGAACCTTGATGTAGACTACTTTCTTCTCCTAAAAGCAGAAGCAGGACACAATAATATGCTAGAGAAGTGGTGTTTCCATGTTAAAGAAAGAACGTGGGGATGGCTTGGTAAATGTATAGTCCTTAATTTTATGTGTGGGAACTGATTGCTTACTATAAAGTGCAGCCTTAGTAGATAAATGCAATATTGATGAAGAATCTTATTGACTTGTAAATAGATTAAATCTAAACTTGTAAAGCTCTCTTGCAGTGAGAGTACTGTCTGTGTAGAAGACAATCATTAAGTATAAAGCTTTGGTAAAATGTTACTAAGGATTCGTTTTAGGCATCTAAGTAGGCAAGTGTTAAATACAGCAGAAGTTGTCAAGTGGCATAACTGGTACAGTAAATAAAATTGAACTGTACAGTTAATTCTGAAACTTATAAATTGAGAAATAGTAAAAACTTGATCATTTCCCATCTAATGTTATTTTTCTGAAAGACATATTCCAGTGTATTTTCCAGTGCCATTTTAAGTGTCTGACACAATAGACTTGCCTTCTTTTTCCAACACAAGAAATGCTGGAGTGAAGTAAGTCTGTGTGAAACATTTCTTGCTAAGCAAGTATCCAAAACCACATGCCCACCCACTATAACAACGACAGTAAAATCTTTTTTGGATATACTAAAATAATGCTGTTGAGTATAGTTGTTTACCAGAAGGACAAAAAGGTGCATATTCCATTCACCTAACAACATTTACTTAATGTAATGGTATCACAGTAAGGAAAGCATTTCATACCATCAAATTGCCGAAGTCAGGGGAAACAGGTTCAGTGCAGAAACTCACTGTTTACGTAAGCTGTGACCTGACAGTCAAACAGAATTCCAGGGAAGGGAGTTGTAGTTGCTGTTGCTAGGTATTCAAGGATAGGATAAGCAGGCATGAGGGAAGATCACCTGGGATGTAACAGGTTAAGTGATTCACGAGCTTTCATGTAACTGCTTGCTGCTTAAGAATTTGTGTGGCTATAATTTTGTCGTGTGTATCTATTGATGGAGAACTTTAATTAAAATGAGTGGAATTTATAAAGTCAATGGCAGAAAATTCAATGCAAAATACATTCTACAAAATGCAATAAGAAGTTAAAAAAAAAAAAAAAAGGAAGGAGGAAACAGTTTGTGACCTTGGGGAAAACGGTGGTATTCTTTGGTGACAATATTTCTCTGTTAATAGGAAAAATAGAACAATGATCATACTAATTTCACTCCAGAAAAAGGTGGAAATAGTCCAGCTGATAGCTACCCAGTCAGGCCTATAAACAAAGAATTCCAAATTTTTATGATGACATTTGCATACCATATTCAGATAGGAATTTGCCCACGTGTGTAGTACACACACACACACACACACACACACACACAATCTTTTTTCTTTCTCAAATGCACAACATCCGTTTTGAGTTTTGAATATGAGAGTACAAAAACTGTACAGAAATTTTTAAGTGATGTAATTGAGATTAAAACAATCACTGCTGTTCTTTAGTTAACTATGTCAATAACTATGATTACTGTAGCCTCCTGGATTTGTTGCTGTTATGGAAATTTTATCAGAGTGCACCACACTAAGCTTTCATAGTTAAACAACTGTACCAAAGGGGTACTGGTTTCTATTCTGGATCTTTGACTTTCTGATTCTGCTCCAATAACACAAAAAGTTATGCTTGGTTTCATCACTGCACAAATCTGCTGAATTGCTATAAATCAAAGTTATTAATTAAAAGGTAATATTTCAAAGTTAATCTATAAACAGAAAAAAACAAGCTATGCTAGCATTCTGACATCCAGAGCTTTTGAAACGATAAAGATTTTTCCATCTGTTCCACCACAAATTATAACTGAAGACAAGTTGAATGTGTTAAAATTATTCCTTCCTCACCAAACAAAAAGTTTGAAGTGATTTCTTTTTTTGGAAGAAAATAATTTTGTACCAAGATTTGTTTTGCATTTTTTGACCTATCACCTGTCTGTTTCATTACTTGCTGCATGCTGAGGAAAGAATAAAATCCTTTCTCAATTAAAAGAGAAGTGACATTGTATTTCTTTCACAAATTTTAAATGCAGTAAAACTACTTTTTTTGTATCTTATTCCAAACAAAACTGTGTATGTGATGATTAATTCAATAATTTTCCTTGGTTTATCAGGTTTTGCTTTTTTTCTGTTGCCTTTTCCAGATAGCAAAGTGGCAAAGGGGAGAGATTATGTAAAAGGAATAAAGCCCTGAAAATTAAAAAAAAAAAAAAAATCTTTACAGGCAATGTTTCTTTCCAGCACAGAGGATTTCTTTCCTAAAGCACATCGAGTGAAAAACCTCATTGGCCAAAATTGTGATTTTTGAAAGAAACAATGCAAAACACCAACCACTCTTAACAACGTCTCTTTACAATCGTCTCCTTCGCTTATTTGGAAATAAGGAAATAAAATAATTTTGTGCACTGTTTTGCAGAGATGTGTTGTTAGCCGACCTGTTCTTCGTAAATCTGGTCACCAAAGAGTTAATGAGTTTTCGGGAGGCACGGCAGTAGGCTCTATGGGCGGGCGCTGACCGTCTGGGTCTCACAACTGCTCCAAGCAGCTGCGGCTCCATGGACTTCCAAGCAATTGCAACAGCTTACGCCAGTTCTAAATATATCTGCATGAGAAGACTTCCTATTAAGTAAAATAATCAGGCTTCAAAGAAAGGTGGGAGTTTGTTTGCCATGATTTCTCTATCTGGACAGTTCAATTACAGCAGTCTTCTGAGATTTCTTTGAGAAGAGCCAAAGCTAGTTTTATCCTCACCTGAGACAAAAAAAAAAGTTGGGTTTCCAGTTTTTCTCAAGAAAAAAAAGTAAACCCAGTCAATGAGAATGGACCTTTTCCAGTAAAATTTGGCATCAAAATCTAATAGAAAGCAGTTGTGTGGAAATGTTAGATTTCTGTTGAAAGCTCCTTCACATCTTTTTTGTGTGTGTGTGTGTTATATAAAGTTAACTTTTCAGCTATAGAAATAAACATGAACATTCAGAACATTTGGTGACTACCTAAGAAGTGTCATTAAGTATATGAAGTCCTGCAAACGAGCTGCTAATTACCCAGTCTGTTTCCAGACGGAGAAATGGCTATGTTATGCATGGGTCAGCCAGGATCCTTGCCTTTTTTCTATTTCTATCCACTTTCTTCATGTAGACCACCCACAAAAAAATAACAACAGACGGTGAGCTTTTTAAAAGAGTTTGCATTTTGGTAAAAAAATATTTATTATGGAAAAAGCCTTAAATAAGGAGGACACGTATGTAAAACACTGTCCCAGGCAGATACATGAATAGTCATAGTATATTAACATATTCTTTTGGGCTGCTGTATGAAAAAATAAACCCAGGAAAGGTTTTAGAAAAGGAACATAAAAGATTTTCCCAACATGTTACCTCAGACACCTGGTTTAGCTAAGGGCAGAACACAACAGGGCAAGGGCTGCCCTGCATGGTAGTTTAGGACAGAGCTAATAGGGTAGGCATAAGCTAATAGGGTAGGCATCTTTGGGGTCCCTGAAGCTTACAGTTGTTCTGCATGGCACTTCATCTCTGTCTGTGTCTGCATCTGAAGGTATAGCAGTATCCAAATCAGATTCTATTTACAATTAATAGCAATAAACCCAAATGTTAGGGATCATTCTGCTCTTTAACCTATTTTAACAATGACTAGCAATTGATATTTAAGTAAAGGCCATAAGAACAAGTGAAAAAGGAGAGTAAATCTCCCCCTGTAAGTAGCTGTCCCATTTCTGGAATTCAGTAGTACTGGGATTTCCTGCACAGGTTGCAGCTGGGTCATCTTGTTTAGCAGTGTTTAATAGATCTATTCAGCATGATTTTGCCTCGTCCCTTTTTGAACTCATTTGTACTTTCGTCTCCTCAACATCCTGTGGAAATGAGTTCCACGATTTAATTATGCATTGTGTAAAAAAGTACTTCCCTTTCACTTAAGTTTGCTGCCTGACATTCTCATTTTGTGTTCCCTAATTCTTATGTTATGAAAAACATGAATTTCATACCTTTTCTACATCTCTGATGAATCCTTCCCTTTCTCTGTTATTACTTCTCTTTCCCTGCATCGCTTTTTCTGAATTGGAATCTTGATCCATTCGTGCAGTACTGGTCAATAAACCCTACCACAATCAAGGAATGTTGGCTGCCTAACCTTGTTGTGGCAATAAGAAATGTGGCCAGGATGGATATTTCACTTAACAAAGCTTTCTTTGAGATACCAGAATGACAACGTCCACCACCATTTCTCTCCACAAAGGATGGTTCATACAGAAGGAGCTTTGTATGTTAGTACTGAAGTGTAGTTTAGTCCTTGGAAACTACTTCACCTTTATTTTTACTCCACAGATTGGGGAAAATTGAGCATTAACTTTTCCTCTCTTTCTTTAACATGTTACCAAATTCTAATATGAAGAAGACAACCCCTACAAAACTGAGCTCAAATTCCATCCCCAGTTATTCTTTAGCAATATCTTTCAATGTACACAGTCATAAACTTCTAGTCAGTATAGTCAGTATCTTTTTCTTTTCTTTTTTTCTTTTTTTTTTTTTTTTTTTTTTTGGTCTCTGGAAGAAGGGAAGTTTCCTCCCTTTTTATTGTGGGGGAAAAAAAGTCTTCCTGGCAAGTTGCTATTTTATCATTGACAGTTTGGAATTACCATGGCAGTTCATTTATATAGACTTGAAATGGCTTACTGTAAGCAGTATTTGTCTCTGGATTTACATGACATTTCTGGCAACAGCTATACAAGTGCACCATAAAACTGGTTTATTTACAGAACTTTCACCCCCCTGTCAACACACAGCTGCAACAGAACGGAAGACAGACAAATATGGCCTATTTGTGAGTCCCCTGAGAGAAATGCATTAATCACTAAGCCCAATAGTAAAAGGTACAACCAACTTCTTAAGCACTTTCTCTGCTACAGTCCATATTTCATTTATATTACTGGTATCTCTGAAACACATGTTCTCAGGAAAGTGGGTGAAATTGTCATCAAGTACAAATCTTGAAGCCATTTCTTTCTGCCTGCACAAGAATTGAGCTGAGCAATTATCAACTGTTTCTGTCATCAACTTTAAAGAAAGCTACACTAAAGTAGATATGGATATGGAAGCTAAATGTTTTCCTGGCACTAATCCTAGCACTGGTCAGAGCTGAGAAACCAAGCTTTAGGAACTTTCTGCTGTGACATTAAAAGTGAAACAAAAATTAGAACAGAAGAAACGTGAACAAGAATTAGTGTGATACTGCCAAACATAAGGAAGGTGCAGTGTCAAAAGTTTAGGCACAATATCTGGTGAAATTGGCTGAACTTGGAATATTGATGTAATAGAGAGGGAAACCCCCATGCAGGAGCAAGAACATTTACAGACTACCACAAAGCAGATAAGGCTGGTATTTGTCACAGAAAATGGGAAACAAGAATGTGGGTAAATCTGAGACTGCTGCAGAATCATCATAAATTCTATATGAAAGGAAGTAAAAGAGGAGGTAATTTTTAGAAGAGAATTGGAAAAGAGGAATCAGAAAAGAGGCACTTCCGGTTATTTCTTAGAAAATATGATTGACAGTCACCTGTAGACACTGGAAAGTAGAAGACAGTGAATCTGTGAAGAAACACCACAAACCTAAGGTAATCTGTAGTGTAGTCATAGAGATACTGGCCTTGAAAACAACAGGGCAGAGATAAAAAAAAAGGGAAAGAAATATTTGCTGGAAAACTTAAAACGTGGTAAAGATTAACCTTATAATTATCATGAGCTATGCTGCTAAACATATACCCAGAATTTGGTTTTAATTCCTGTTTCCAAGTACTTTGAGCACCTCAAGATTATTTAGGAAAAAGTAATCTTTCAACTGTGTTTTAACTTTTTTGTCTTATCACAAAAAATTAACTTTAGAAATTTATCCACTAGCTATATAAAATTTTGTCCACTTAAAATAGTTTAACTAATTACTGGTTTAAATAATTTGTATGATAAAATCCATAATTTGGAATTCAGAAGTTCTACTTTAAATATATCTGATGCTGCAGCATAGCCACTATTAAACATTAATTTCAACCATGAACTTCAAGGTGCAATTCCTTGAATTCAGTGGATGTGAATGTTCATGCTATGCAGAATGAATTGTTTGTCCCTGTTCAAACAAACAAAGAATAGAAACAACCCTAGAAGTTCCATCCATGGAAAAATCAGATAAGCTTCACATCCAAAGACAAATCTCATACTTGATCCAGAATAAATATAATTCCTTAGTGCAAATTAGAGTTGCTCTAATGCTTAAATTTTGTAGACTGGAGACAATATGTTTATTTGAACAAAAAAAAAAAAAAAAGGTTAAAATGAAGACCTTGGAATTCAGTTTTGCTAAAATAATTTGAAATTATGTTCACTTCAAAGGAAATTTATGGCAAAGCATAAAGTCACACCCTTCTATGCTGCTTAGAGTGGCAAAATATCAGTCAAAGAATTCAGATCAACACACTGAGAGAGAAATCATAAATATGTGGTTATACGCAGATGGTAAAATATTTCTTTCAAATATCAGTAAAGGAGACCTTAAGAGCCGCAGTTTGTGAACATGTGAGTGACAACTACACACACAGCCTAAGTCAGAAAATGTTAGCTTCACCTTATCATAGAATCACAGAATGATTTAGGTTGGAAGGGATCTTAAAGATCATCCAGTTCGAGCTCCCCTGCCATGGGCAGGGACACCTTCCACTAGACCAAGTTGCTCAAGACCTCATCTAACCTGGCCTTAAACACCTCCAGGGAGGGAGCATTCATGACCTCCCTGGTGGCTCACCACTCCTCACCGGAAAGAATTTCTTCCTAATATCTATCCTAAATCTACTCTCCCTGAGTTTAAAGCCATTCCCTCATGCCCTATCACTACAAGTCCCTTCCCTGATTTCTTGTACACCCCCTTCAAGTACTGGAGGCAGGAGCACCTCCCCTATGGGGACAGGCTGAGAGAGTTGAGTCTCTTCAGCCTGGAGAAAAGGCGGCTCCAGGGAGACCCAACTCTCTCAGCCTGTCCCCACAGGGGGGGTGCTCCAGCCCTCTGATCATCTTTGTGGCCCTCTTCTGGACCCACTCCAACAGATGTCTTCCATGCACTGCACCAACATCATTTCAGACTCACTCAGCTGTGCTTCAGTCAACCAGTTCTCATGAAGACCTTAAGCACAAGAACTTCTGTCAAATTATTTTAGGAAATAAGGCTCCGTTCTCATCATTGCCAGGAATTAACCTGCTAATATGATCAAGTGCCTTTTGTGTTCCAAATACGAGTGCAAAACTTCTGTGTGCTGCAAGAAGTTGACATTTCTGCTACCTGTTCATTTGCTGTCATCCTCACTGCCTTGTTCATCTTAAAGGTCTTTTCCAACCTAAATGATTATATGACTCTATAGTGTTGAAAAGATCTCCAAACTTTTAGTCAAAAAAATTTGGCTATGTATCAGTAGCCAAAAAAATATGTTGAGTACCTAATAATGGCATAGGCAGTTGAGGTCAGCATGAAGAGCAGTACAGATGCTTTGGCTTTGAGTAGACATGCTCCTGCATGGTTAATGACAGTCAGCTTCAGCGTGGCTAAGGCTGAGCTGGCAGAACAGAATTGCTTTTAGCTGTAGCAAGTGTTAGTCTGAGATGTTAGGAAACAAAACAAAATCTCCAATGCCTCTTCTAATTAAGTCTGCCTTCCAATTAAGAATGTGGTGATGTATAACACAAATCCTTTTCAGAGAAATTTGTTTTTAGTTCTCTGGTTGATTTCCAGTGGAAAAGCTGTCTTAGTCTCCAGTCAAAAAATTAATAATGCATGCATTCCCAGTTTGTTCCACCTTTTTCTGTACTTTTACCTAAAAGAAGGGGGAATTTCGTTGTTTCTGCAGGGCTATGTCTGCTTCATTACTAAGTTTTTTGTGTCACTCAGAGATGTGGTTACACTGCAGCACCTGACTTTCCATTCCTGTTTTCGAGTGCCCTGTCTCTTCACTCTGTCACAAACAATGAAGCTGCCAACATTTTCTTCAACAGACAAGAGCAAAGCACCTTTAATATATATTTAAGGTTGCCAGCCACATTGATTGACACAGTGGGCTGTCAGAAGTGTTCAGAAGTGTTCACTTAAACCTTTAAAAAGGTGTACATTTCATTCTGTTTGTTCAATCTACATTAGGACAAGAGTCAGAGAGAATGAATCATTTATACATGCCAGGATCTTGCAAATCAATCCACTACTCTAGTCTACTACTTTGAACTAAGTGAATTCACAGAGTGGACTCAGTGTAAATCCACAACAGATATTGTTTGGAGGGTGCTTAAAACAGCCATATAGATAAACAACATCAAGAAAGACATGCTTTCCCTGGCACTTATTTTAGAATGTTTATTTACTTCTTCAGACATTTGGTATTAGAAGATCTCTAGGAAATATCCTACTAGTACCAAAGCTGGTTTAATAAAATATTATGAGCAGAGTTCTGCAACAAACATTGCAGATTTCACTTAGTCCCATCACTATCACAAAAATTTGTAAAGAATAAAAACCCCCACACCTGTCAGGTTTGAGGAAGAGAAAAATGTATTTAGCTGAAATAAAAACACAGTGCTATCTGAATCATGATTTTGCACTGGATTTGTAAGTACACTTCAGTAATGAGTACCATAGCTAGAAAGAGTGAAAAGCCCAGCCATCCTCTGGAGTCATTACTTGCTTAGATATCAGTAATGGATGAACTAATTAAAGAAAAGTGAATTAGACTGAAGCCATTGTTATAGAAAAATACTTGGTTGATAAGAAAATGTCAACATACATTTTCAAAGTGTTTCCAAATTTAAAAAAATCAGGTACTATGAATAAATCCTCTTCCCTTGAGAAATATCTAGACCAGTTCTTCAGACAGCAAAGACAGAAAACAAGATCACATACATCAGAGTTAATAACTGAGCTTTTTTTTTTTTTAGTGTGTGTACAGTTTTTGATTATAATAAATGAGCATTTCTACCAACTCACAGCATACAATTAGACTTAAACAGACTCTTTCATAATTAGTGGATACCACTGGGCAACACAGGAAGAAGATACTCTTACCAAAAGAGCCATGTAGACCAAATGATTTCAGCAAAACTCTACCTGGATTTGTTGGAATAGTTCTTGTTACAGGATTTCCTCTTCCATTTGCAACATGCGTGATCAAATTATGAGAGCTGTATTATGTTTACCCCTTTACACTAACCAGTACACACTTTCTCTACAGCAAGATCTTAGATTCTCATTTATTTCCACACACTAAAGGAAAAATAATAAGCATTGTGTGCAAACACTGTGTGTGTGTATGTATGTGTGGGAGGTATTTTGCAATGTGGATGCAGCTGTGGCTTCATGAACTACAGCTAATAAAACTCGAATTATGAGGTGAAGGTGTCCACTTTCAGGTTCCCCTTGTGAAATTATGAGGCCCCCTCACATTTTTGATTCTGTTGTCAAGAGTTATCTTCAAAGCCTTCCACAAATTACTTTTGTTTTTGTTCAGAGGTGATTTCCACACAAGATAAAGTATTCAATTGGCAGTGTTGAAAACCTGGACACTACTGTCTTACTGAATTGCAGCTACAGCAGCTAGAAATACTCTTTCTTAAGTTTGGTAGTTTCTTTTTTTTCTTCACCTATTTTTTTCCCCCTCTTTTTAAAATGCAGGTATTTGTCTTTGTTTTTCTGCTAAAAAAAATAAATTAAGACAAACCCCACACACTCTCCTGTGAGTCTGTCTTCTGAGAAAAATCTAGCTTCACAATCTTCTGTCTTTTTTCCCATTGGGCCTTTGCCTGATTTATCAGGTAAATGATGGTGCTCAGAATTAGCCATGATTTGGGTCCTGTTGCTCTCACAGTGTTTCTGGGCTACACTTCCTAATTTAGGGACAGATTGTTTCATAAAAATGCAAATAGGCACCAAAAGGGATTTCAAGAGAAGATACACATTAGTTTTACAAATGCCCCAAACGTGTTTTTTTAAAGCCGGCAATGAAATTGTAATTATTACTTTTTCACAACCCAAATTCAGGTGGTGTGCCCTAACTTAGGAAATCTAGATATTTTATTCTAGAGTAGAAATCAATATGGATTTTTATTGAACATCTAAATTCCTAAATAATGCAAGTATTTTTGAAATTTAAGTCCCAGGCATTCAAAATCAGGAAAATCACACTAAAGGATGCTCACATTTAGGGAACATGATTTATTTGTCATCTGTGATGGTTATTCCTCTTGAACCTTAGAAGAATTCATCTTGGATTCAGATTTTACAAATGATGTTATACTCCTGATTATCTGATCTATTTACCCTTGAACCTGACCTGTCTCAGATGATAGAAACCAGGTTAGGTGAAAAAACCTCACTACTTACATAGCTAAGAAATGTGAGAGGAAGTAGGAGAATAACGATTTCACAATAAAACCCAGGAAAACAAAGGAATCTTGTCTGCTCAGCAAAAAAAAATATGATGGCAAAAATACTGAAAAACAGATAGAAATCTGGGAGATAGATATGGGAGAATGCTTTCAGGAAATCCAAAAAGAGGATAAATTATTAAATGTTAGAGATATTAAAAGCATGAAGGAGATGAAGACATATGAAAGTGTGAAGTGTCCCTGCTCATGGCAGTGGGGTTGGAACTAGATGATTCTTGAGGTCCCTTCCAACCCTAACAATTCTATGATCCTATGAAAGCATAGACAGCTGACAGGTACTGATTGCCACATGGAAGTATTTGTTACACAGAACAAGAATCAACAGTACCAGCTCACACTCGAGTGTGCCTGCACGCATAATCAGGGTAACAGCCCTGCTGTTAGCATTAAGTAGGTAGTAAACGTGTCTGAAAAATGCACATTCTCAAAGTACTCTCAAGCACACAGAAACAGAAATACAAGAGGCTGAAATCATTCTGAGAAAGTCTGAGACCATGAGCATCTTCTACCAGGCAAAATTCTTGTCCCTGCTCAAGGCAAGGAATGTAAACATATGTGCAAAACTTCAAATGCTGCCGAGCGCTTACGACATAGCAACAGAGATTCGTCCTTCTGCAGGTCTTACTTCAAATAAACAGTGACAGCAAAATGTGACTGAAGGAAGAATGTACCACAAAGACAGTAAGACCTTACGTGCCCAAACAACAGGTACATGGCCCATTTGTTTGTGTGTGGGCACTCTTTACACTTCTGACATGGAAAAATAAAGATGTGACATGGCAACCATCAGTGTTAATGCAGCCACACGTGGCAAATGAAATGGGTGTGCCTCGTGTAAAATGTTATTGTTAGGTTGTGCAAATACGGTAAATGACAATATTTACATGTCATTTACAAATGACAATTGTCAGCATCAATGTAAACACTGAACAGGGACTTTTCATTTTTCCCTTCAGGAAAAATTCTTGCACTTCCTGCAAGAAATGCTCAGAGAAGAGACTTAATTCAGTTCACTGGAGTCAAAGAAAGACTTCCTTTCTATCTTAATAGGCTTTGGAGCTGTTCTTAAAGTACAAATAACATTGCAGCTGAGAATAAGAACAGTACTCTAAAGAAATAAGAATATGTCATAAAATAACGCACTGAAAAATATTACCTTGAAAATGACAAAATGTGTTTTCTTACTATGGAATAATTTTGACTATTTTGTAGCATTACTGTACATTTTTCTGTCTCTCCCAAAGGAGATGCTGCTATACTGTATATTCATCACAGCAGATTTCTCTACATTAATGACCTAACCAAGAGTCAAATAAGAGTTTACAAGTGTAATATAATTAAAGCTTCTTCACGATGACAAAGAAAGTTGTGCAAGGACAACAAATATGATATGCAGGACTTAAAAGCTTTTTGCAGCTCTGTTATTAGTGTCTGGTTCATTAAGCACTAGTAAGTCTATTACTGCTAGTGTCAAATCTGACATAAAATAGCTGCTGAATTCTCTTTTACCAACCCAGTATGACTACAGGCCTGCTGCCACTGCGGTATTACAACTAATAATTTCACTAGAAAGGCAAAGAAAAAAATTGTCATACACATATACTGAGAGGCTTGATCAACACATTTAGAGTATTTTGAGTTTGGCAAATTGAAACACTGCACAAAATCAGCATCCAACTAATTTGTTGACTATTTCAGAAAACATTGTTTACATGGAAGCTTGTACAAACAACACAGCCATGAGATTTATGAATTATTTTATAACTAGAATATGCAGTCACAGTTGGAAGGCTCAACTATTCTATTGCTAAAAACACACTGTAAAAACTTGGACAGAAAATTCAAGCAGGCCATGGAACTTTTGAATAAAATCTCAGTGGTTGCTGATAGTAATGTGATGAGGTTCCAACATATGCCTGTGTTAAATTAAAATTATAGCAGAGTATATGTATACAGACAATATACAAGTTCAAATAAACTCATTCAATTCCACTTTGTCTTGTGCTGAATCAATTTTGGTTGCCCAAAACATTCAAAAGGGATTTACAGCATCTGATTGGCTGCATCCCCTTACAGCGTTACAAACAAAAAATCCTGCTGAAACTCAACACGAAACTCAAAGTAATTATTACCAGCAGATGGCCACAAATTGTCAAATACAATGAACCTATGGCTTGTAATGAAGTTTAAGAAGTAAGTTAAGCAGTGAGTTCATCACCTAGGTAAGTGATTTCCATCAGATGATTCATGTAGGTGTATTTTTAGCATATAGTTACCAAAAATTACTATGCCAGGACACAGAAGTGTTAGAATGACATGTATTGACAATTTCCACAGATCTATTTCTACTTCTGCATCCAGAATCTCAATTTCTTATGCTGGTAAGTTTCTTGGTGAGAAGTTTCTTGGCAAGAAGTTTCTTGGCAGACCACTCACATGGAGTCAAAAGGTTCCTAGCAATGGGAATAATCTCCATTTAGTGATCAGTGTATAAAAAAAGAAAATGTCTAAACAGAAAAATAAATTTTACTTGAGAACAGAACAAATCCCACTCAGATACATTGAGATAACAGATGCAGAGCTCCAAATTACCAGAGTGTAAAATAATCTTGTTGAAAAGACTCCTTGCCATTTCTTGATCAAGATGAATCATACAGATGACTGTATTAATCCAACAGGGCAGACTGGGACATGTCAGGAGATTTAATACATTCTGCAGAGTTTTGGTTCCTATTGTTGTTCTAGTTCCTCATGGTTATTGTGATATTCTACCTCTGTTGTAGTCCACAGGAGATTTATTACAGAACTCATTACACTAATCTGATGCACTTTAATTAAAATATTAATTAAAGATGACTGTAACAGGGGACCTGGAATGTATTGTGTGAAATAACTTTCACGGAATGACATGTTGCTTCTCATCTTCTAATATAAACTTTAAGCAAGGTTGCCATGCAAAACTAGGCTTTCTATTTTATCTGTTGGTGGAGACAATGACTTTTCCAAGGTTGTTTCTAATATGAGGACTACTTAGGCTTTTTTTGGCTTGCTTGCAGCAATTTTCAATTTGTATGGGTTAAGGGTTCTAGAAGGTTACAGGGTTATAAAAAGTTTTGTAACAGTAGGCTATTAGAGCAGAGCAGATGCAGCTGATGCTTCTCTATCTCTTTTCTTTACATAACCCTATCCTTCTAATACAACTTATTAAACAATGGATTCAGAAATATTATCCCTTGTGAAAAAGTCTAGCGAACATGGGCAACAGACATACTTGAAACAATTAGAAGTTGGAAAGGTAAATGATGTGTAAATTACAATGTGGCTTCCTTGTGGATTTCACTGTCTCTGGAAGAGACAATCCCTGGGCATGTGCACGCATACCTACCCATAAAAAAAATCAAGCCTTCAAATTACCCAGTGGAAGCTATTTGGAACATCATAAGCTTCATCATTCATCTTCTAAAAATACACAATGAAAGCTTGTGTTAGATTTGAAACTTTTACTATCATGTTCAGTTGGAACTCTAATAGTATACTAATAGATGTACCAGAAAAATATCAAAGCACAACCTAAAATGGCCACTGGTGAAAGGGCACCTTAGTGAAGGTAAATTAAGAGATAAGGTGCACCAAAGACAATTTGATTTGACTAAGAAAAGCAGCAACAATCATATCAGAGAATATCCTCAAAATATTCAGAAACATAATGGAAATAACGTTTAAATCATCTGAAATGTTTTGCTAAGGAACTAAAAATATTAATCTTTACATTTCCTTGAAGTAATTTGTCAGCTTAGCCCTCCTTATTACCCAAAACTTGTTAAGAGAGGGATGTTAACTCTAGTCCTCTTCCTAAATGATACTGTTGGCATTTATATTTACAGATGTTGCCTGCTGGCAGTCCTATCATACCTGCAGGGCTTGGCTCTCTACCAATCATATTTGGCTCTCTACCAATCATATGCATGTCATGCTTACCACTCACAGTCACAGGATGATTAAGGTTGGACAGGATCTCTGGAGATCACCTTGTCCATAGCCTAGCTTTGTCTTCCTCCTGATAAGATATTTGCTGAGCCTTTTTTCTTCATGCTGAACAATCCCAGCTCTCTCAGCCTCTACCTGCATGACAGATCCTCCAAGCCCTTATTCATCTTTGTGGTGCTTCACTGGACTCACTCCATTAACTCTGTGTCTTTCTTACACTGGGGACTCCACTGAATGCAGAGCTGCAGATATGGCTTCAGAGCATGGATTTTTAATAAACTGCTAACCTCTAATGATTTCAGTAGATGTTGCCATTAGGGATTGTGAATTGAGAAGTACTACGAAGTTGTTGTTAAATCAAATCAAGACTGATTAAAAGGTAGGCTTACAATTTAACTCAGCATGCATGCAGTAAAAACAGTAACTTCTAATGAAGGTACAGTTTGAAATCTTCAAAAAGATAAACAGTTTAAGTTATATTTTTGCTATGAAGTCAAGATAAAGGATAACATCTAAATCACTGATAAAAATGTGACATCTGAAAAAGTTCCATGCTTCATTACCTCATTTGAACGCACAAAAATTGAGATACTAACTCATCCAACAGTTAACCAATGCAAATTTCTAGCCTTATTTTCACATACTTATACTGTTTCTCCTCCTTCATTTGCTACACTTGACTGTTGTTTCAAATCAAAAGACCAAATCTGGATCTTTCTCCCACTGTGCAGTACCTTGTACAGCAGCTAACACACAGGAGATGGCAGAGAGAAATAGGCCTAACTGAAATGCAAGTAATTACAGAGAGAATAAAATCAGGAAAAAAAAATCATGAAAACAAATATTCCTTTGCCTTTCATGCATTCCTTTGTCTTTTGTTTTGTATTTTAAAGGAAAGCCAGATTTTGTTATGATACGATGAAACAATTTAGAGATCAGCTACAACAAAGTTTGGTGCAAAGAAACTGAAATAACTTTTTGTCACAATAGAAAGGTTCACTGGTGTATAAAAGTGTTGATCAGATTATTTCTGTTAATTGACTTTTAATGATGAATATAGGACTAGAATCAGTTTATATGACAAATAGGAAAATTATGCTGTCCTGTAGAGAAATAACTTTATATTAAGAGAAACCATACTAGATGAGAAAAGCTTCAAATCAGATGCATGATTGCCAGGAATAGGTAGTTCTGACATACATATAAAGATATAAATATCCATTTATACCTTGATGCCATAGTGTTAGTGCTAGTGATGGAAAATTTCCTCCTGATCCTGTAGAAGACAAATTCACACTTTCAAATCTGAATATACTACAGTTGCCTTTTACAAACCTTACAAATGTATTACAGCTTCCTTCTCACTCATTTTGAGTAGCAAATATACCTTCAGATGCTTACTACTTGTAAGATATACCCTTTTATGCTATTTATCAAGTCTTTCCTTCGCTTAAAAGAACACTGCTAAAAAATTAGTTTGTTCACATTGAGATTAACTTCTACATCTTAATGATAATGAATCAACACTTTAGGCTCATTACATGTACTATAAAAGGATGTTATGGATCAGTGACATTTTTCTTGTGGTATTGAACCTATGCCTAGTGATACTCATTTTTACAAGAGTTCTGCTCAGTTCATTCATGTAAAAATTCCCATTTGCATTCTAAATTATCTTTCTGCTGGAAGTAACAAATCCATTTATGAAGATTTAATAAGAAGGTCTCTACGGGTCTGGAAAACTAGCCAGGCTAATCATAGTGTTAGCTTGAATATATGCTTTCAAAAAGCACAGTGTTTTTATATTAATGTACTTGCTCTAAATCTTCTTAAAGGCAGTTTCATACAATTTTTAGAAAACCTTACGTTTTAGGGAAGAAACTCCTTTCCAGACATTGTTGTGAGATGAAAGGAGTATTTTTTTTTTCTCATTTAAAATGGAGAAAATTGTGATCTTTGACTTTCTATGTATTAGCATTAAGGAGTGATATTGAAGGATCAAGCACGAGCCAGAGTATACTCTGGGTTTGTACTAAAATGACTCACTAGTATGGTCTGACTTAATGGCACCTCTTCAGTTTTTCTGTGTTCACTGATGGCATTTGATTTATTGATTGCATTCTCCAACCTCATTTTTGTGAATTCTAATCTCTGGGGTTACTCAGCAAACAATGTTTGCCAGCTGACCATCCTAACTCAATAGTACAGAATTTGCCTCATCAGGATGTGGCTCTGAGCAACCTGATCTAGAGTGAGGTGTCCCTCCCCAAGGCAGGAGAGTTGGAACTAGATGATCCTTGAGGTTCCTTCCAACCCTAACAGTTCTATGATTCTATGATTCTATGTGTTTTGCTCTGCAAAAAAGCTGTTGCTTGTCTGCTTTTGAAAGAGATAGCGAGAGTACCTTTCAGGATGAAATCAGTCTCTTAAGATATTAGACCAGCAAAGCCCTGGAAAAGTCTGAGAATATGAATATCTGAATCCTATTGAGTGTTTGATGTGTCTCCTAGCAGCTAAACTATTCTGTGTCAAATTACATCTTTTACCAAGACTTCCTACCTCATAGGGTGATGTTACAAGTAGAGCGCACAGGTAACACAGTATAAGTGGAGGTACAAGAAGAGGGTAAATAAAGAATAAGACAGGCCACAGAGGCTAGAGGTTTCACACGTTACTTGTTGTCAAACACTAATAGTCTAGTTTGATGTTTCTGAGAATGATGTAAAACATGAGGTAACCTTTGCCTATTCCTTACTCTGGAATTCCCATGTACCAAACGCCACCAAGGCAGAACAGCTTCTCTGGGACGGCTGCCAGCATTGTGAGTACAGTTTGCTGAAAATAACTTAGTGCCAAGAAGATGCAAAGGGCAATCACTTAAAGGGAAAGATGCCACCAGAGGATTTAGCACAAGCACAAAACAAATACAGCAACAGTAAGAAAGTGATATTTCAAGAGAGGGATATTTCAAGAGAGAGCAACGCAACAATTGAAAAGCAACTGCTGCAGTTTCAAAACTTAATTCATTAGTTACAATAATTTCAGGTGCCTGTAGGCAAATGTATTTTAAATTTATACTGAGTTATTCAGAATGATTAGAAGCCAGAATCTAGCTTGATTTGCTGATGTGCTAGTGACAAGAAGATGAGATTGTTTTACCGAACTCATTTATTTACGAGCAAATATTCTGGAGGAGATGCGATGAAGGCTACATCACTACTGTGTTAGCCTTGATGAATCACAATAAAAGATAGCAAGGGAAGACATAAAAATGTGGCAGACCCCAGAAAGAATTGAGCTATTAGATGGTTTGGCTCTTCAAAATAAAATACAGAAGAGATTAGTTGCCAGAATATTAACATAGAACTTACGTAGTGCACATAAAGCAACAAGGCCAGGCTGATAAAAAAAGGAGAGCAGGATTTTTCTGGTTATCAGAATCAGATATAAACTGAACACAAAAACTGGAAACAATATTACTTTGTTTATGTAACATACAACTTTCTTCCATACAAGGAAGATTACCACAAAGCCAAGCAAACTTTTCCTCACACATGTAAGAAGGGAGTTTGCTTTACATCTACTAAGTTTTATAGTACCACACAGTTTTTCAGGACTCCTTGATAGGTTAAGTATTCAGTCATAGTTGTGATCTTTCATCTCACAAGTTTCTGTTACATCTGATTTTTTCCCCCCATGTCTGTATTTAACAGATCACAAACAATAACTGGAGATTTTTACACTGTTATAAAGGATATTTTAAATCCACAATCATGTTCTATCAGTTTTCAAAAACAAACATTGAATAAATATTTTATAGAAATTCTACAAATGTTGTAATAATTAATTAATCAAATGCTGGTACACTAAAGTGTTACTGTCAAGACCTGTAGAGAAACTGGAATCTGCTCAACACTCAAACAATGCTATATACAAAACTATTCATATACTGAAATACATTGTTAGAGATCTAAAACATTTAATTCACCATTCTTCATATGAAATAAAAATGCATGGCTATACTATTGTTGTGCAACATTTTATTTGCAGGTACCACCAGCATGATTTTTCTTTCACATGTTAAGTAAAATTGCCATAATAAATTCTTGAAGAATGTGTGAATGGTCCAAATATTCACACATTGTGAGATGAGCCTCACACTGGGTGAACCAGTGAGATCAATAAATGTTCTGGAGTAAATAAATAATGATCCTTATAGCTTCTTGTTTCTAAAAGTCGAATCTTTACATTTTCAACACTCTTTGCAGATATTTTTTCTGTTTTATTCCTTGTCCTCAAGAGTGAATATTTTCCAGTACTGCAGAAACTAGGACTATAATATCTGTTATCTATTATTTGTTATCCCAATTATTCTTCTAAAACATGTGATGATTTCTTAGGAAAATTGTAAGAAATATATCTTGCACTTGAAAAGGGATGTATTGAGGAATATGACAATCCTCAGTTTCCTAGCAGTTCATTTTGAAATTTTGCAGAGATGGCCCTTATGCAAACAACTTTTATCCCTATTCAGGAGACAGTCTTAAGTCATCAAAGCCATGTGGTAAACCGTTGTAAAGGAATCGATCTAAAGCTGGACTCAACCCCCGAAGTACCATGATGCTGAACAGATTAAACATTTCTATGGGAAGCTGTTGTAGAAATACTGGAGGTCAGTAGATCAAGACTGGATGGAAACAAGGAGAAACAGTGAAGAAATAGACTTACTCTCAGCAGTTTTATAGTAAGTGTTGGATGGAGGAAGGTACATTATTACAGGTGTTTCAGGTAACAAGATACAGTACAATTTTTCCCTGTTATTTTCTCTATCTACCCTTTCCCATTTCTTCCTCCTCCATCCTTTCACTCACAGTCTTCCCACACCCTGGTCTCACAATGTGAAGGAGAGCCAGCCCTTTTGGGTCAGATACAAAAAATTGTCAGCAGGAGATTCAAGTTGGAGCCATGCAACCTGGCGTGTAGACAGTGATGCAGGAAAGGTTCACTGTTATCAGAGCTACAGGATCAGATGGTTTAGCAGTCTCTGCTGTTGGGGTGCCTACAGGGAGCAGGGGGGGTGTGGAGTCTCCCTCTTACTCAAAACCTGCCGTGATGCATTCCTGGGTGATCTGGTATAGGTGATCCTGCTCTGGCAGGGGGGGGAATGATCTTTTGAGGTTTCTTCCAGCCCTTAACATTCTGTGATTCTGTGAACATAGCTCCAGGGTATGTGAAGTTTCCACCCTGCCTGTTGAATCGAGTCTGTGCTTTGGGTTCAGTGGGAAGCAGCTACAGTTTGCACTCAGGATGCATAGGGTAGGTGAACTGAACTTTTACCTTTTGTCATTTAAAAAATAAATTCATAAAAGAGATGCTTGAAGTCTTTCTATCCTAAGTTTAGGAAAACCTCCGGATTTCTAGGATACAGAGCAATTTTCCATAAGAAATTATTTATTTTATGGAATGGCAAATTGCTGTAAGAGAAAACTGTCAGCATAAATTGCTTATAGAAATGTTTGATTGTTCTGCAGTCAAATAACTAGATTCAGCCACAGAGAACTGAAGATTTAAATATTATATTTAAATACTAAATAAATTTTGAGCTAATACAAATTAAATTTTCTGAGATAGAAAATCTGCAGTGACAAAATCTTGAACTGACTGTTAAAAGGTGTTTATGCACAGATAGAGAAGCCATTTCCATAGAGTTGCCTTTAATATGTTTGTGTTTCCCGAGCTTCTATTTGTGGGGAGTAGAGATGTCTTGCTTAAATGAGTTCTTGCTGATCAGCCTAACATGTTACATAGAACATTTCCATAACTTGCTGGTACTGCAACGCACTTTACACCATAGAGCAATAGCCTTAAATAATCTCTTAGCTCAATACAATTTTTCCTAGGCTAGCATTTCATTTGGTATGAGTCTGAACATGATATCATGTTCCTATTTGGGACCCAAAGTCTCTGAGACCATCTCCATTAGCCTTTCTCCCTTTTCCTCTGTTAAAAATCATAATCAGAAATGTTTCTAATGTTTTCTGATAGCCACGGATATACCTTCCCTTTATGCCAGCCTACAGTCTGCCTAAAGATGATACAGCCACTTCCTGTAAGGATCTGCTCAGAGTTCAGAAGGACAGTGTAGTTCTAATAGTCCCCAGTCAGAAGACAAAGGATTCTCTTTCTTTTGATGTTTCAATTTTTAAAAAGTTAGACATAAAATTCAATTTTCTGGTCTTTGGTTTTCTACTCTCTAAGGGAAAAAAAAAAAAAGAGAATTTTTTTTTAAAAGTGAGAAAAGAAAAAAAAGGGAAAGACATAGGAAGCAGCTTCTCTGAAACTAATATAAAATAAAATCATACAATCATTTTGGCTGTAAAAGATCTTTTATCCAGCCTGTCCTGATCCCTCTGGAGAGCCTTCCTACCTTTGAGAAGATCAACATCGCAGCCAATCTGATGTCATCTGCAAATTTACTGAGGATGCAACTAATCCCCTCATCCAGATGGATATAGATATTAAACAAAACTGTCATGAAAACTGAGTCCTTGTGACAGAAGAGGAAATACTGCATTAAGCAAAAGCTCATGAGTTTAAAGAATAAGAAAACACATGTTTATAAGTTAGAGAAAATTATTTTATATTTCTCTGAGTTTGGTCATCAAAAGAATCTTCATTGAAAGGAAAGTGTTAGAGTGGCCAAGTCAAGTGAAAACTTTGTTTATATGCCTCTTTTTGTAAAAATAATATTTGTAAAGTCTCTCTTAAACCCCCTCAACTATTTCTGTGTACATTAACATGTTCAGAAACATTCTCTTTTCAGATTATAGTTTTCATTAACACATGCCTTTATATTAGACTTCTATAGATCAGTGAATTCTATTGCATGTATGAAGCATGAAAATGTCTTATCATTTTGTATATCATACATGATAATGTCACAACTTCGGCTGACTCAATTTCGTACCTGCCTGCTTGGGCTAAGACCAAAGCCATTCAATTTACACAACTGTCTTTCTGATGAATTCCTCTTCCAGCACAGAGAAACTGCAGGAACACTGCTTGGGCTTCATAGGCAAGATGCAGGGGCACATTAATTATTCAACTACCTGTGTGCTCAGCAGGTACTTGACTCTGAAAGGCAGTGAGCGCGATTTCACAGAATCACACAATGTTAGGGACTGGAAGAGACCATGAAAGATCATCTAGTCCAACCCCCCTGCCAGAGCAGGGTCACCTATACCAGATCACACAAAACCAGCTGAAATTTACACCACCATTGGTGATTTTGGTAGAAATCTCCTGTGGAGTAACTCTTCATAGAAGTTTTCCCGATCACCTTGTCACTGAAATCTACAGGTATCCTATACCTCAGCACCACCATATCACTCTCTACAGTGCAAGTGATTTATTGCCAGCACAGACAAATCTGTAGTGATTTAAGTGTGAGGGTAGAATATGTTGAATCTCATCTCCAAACAGGGACTACAAGAGCAACTGTATTGACAATGTTATTCGTATTTAACTTTTTAATATAAATTACCTAAACCAATCTTTTTTTCCTCTCTGCTGCACTCAAGTGGCACTTCTCTGCAGAATTCAGTGGTACCACAATTTAGATTACAGTTTGCCTCAGAGGTTGACTTACAGTAGTGCATTTATAAATTGATTGTTGTGTTGTATGTCTGCACCATGGACAAGAAGTTGTTTGCTCAAAAGCTTTGGAGTTGCTTCTGCTGAACTTAATAAAATGCAAAACAATTTAGGTAGCTGTCAACATCAGATTGTGACTACTTTTCTGTTTGCTACTAGGGGAAACTGCAGCAGTTCCTGTGCCAGAAGCTATAAAACAGTGCGTCAAAGATAATTTTTGACAGGTATTCTCAGGAGAAAAAAAAGGTAACAGAGGGTCAAAAAGAAGAAATGCCTCTTTAATATAACCTTTCTAGAGAAAGTAGCTCAGAGGCTTTTGAAGTTCTCCTAAAATCAGAGCTGAAGAGGTCAGCTGTCAAAGTACTGTCAACAGATGACAATTAAAGGGTGACTACATAACATGGAGACCTCTCTGCTAATTGTTTTCTAGGTTTTAAACATCTGAACCTTTTGAGACTTTTTTTTAGAGAATGGTGTGTTTATTTGCAACATAATTTTCATCAGCTGTCATAAAAAGATGTGGTGCCAAACACAGGTTGACATTAAATGATTCATTCCTTTGTGAAATGTGAACTAGTTTTTACTAAAACTTAGAAAACAAGAGAAGTCAGATCAGGCTTTTTTGCATTAGTAGTAAACAGGATTAGAAGTTAAAGAAAGGATTAGCCAAGGGATGCTTAATGGGCTTTTAAAAGAAATGGTAAATATCAATTAAAAAATGCTAATTTCATGAGACCAAGCCACAGTCACATATTAGGTGGTCCAGATGAATGTGACACTGCCATCCAAGAAGCTTTCTGACCACTGGACATCCTTAAACATTAGAAACCTCCCTTTTCCATACTATTAGATTGAAAGTATTGCTTCATGTTTAAGCAATACATAAATAAAACCCAAAGAGAATCCCACACTCCTTAACTCTGATAGAGAAGCTCTAAAGGGCTGAATCTGAGAGAAGGATGAGAAGAATACATCTATGGTGCATGTGCAAGCTTCTTTTTAAAGCAAGTGCATTTCACAGACAAAAAACTGTAACCGATACAAGAAAATTTTAACACAAATAAATAATGTCTCCAGCACTATATAGTTGTCACAAAACTAAAGCCCAGAGTCCTGGTTTTGTTCCCCCCATTATTTTCAAGATAAGAAACAAAAGTAGTACTAGGTCTTGAGGGAAAAAGGCAGAAGAATATTGCTGAATGATTCGGCAACTCAAGATATCACTGACCTCAGAGTTTTCAATTGATCATTAATTTAATTAATAATAAGATATAAAGATCTAAGCAGACTTTTCAAATTGGTCACCAGATTGGAACCAGATTTTCAGTCATCTCTGCCTACTAACAGAGATGAAGCAACCCAAGTCCCTGTGCCTCTCAGTCTTCACAGGCAAGATGAGAATATTGTAGCAGCAGTGAGACACTTTCACCTACCCTCCCCCCCAAATATTTCCAGACTTTCCTCCTAAAAGCAAAATTCGTTTTTTTGGAACAAAGGCTGTTGAGGAGGAGGTCCTCATTTGGAGAAAATGCCCATTAGAAAGGTTTCTCTGGTTCAGGACAGATCTCCTGGAGATGCAGATGGAGATCTGCCTGAAACAGCCTTCATGTAGCACTTCAGCAGTGGAGGAGTTCTGCTTTCATGCTGGGGCTTAGCATGGGGCAGTGGTCTCTGAGCTCCATCTGCCAGGCTCCATGAACAGAGTTCAGCCCTTGGGGCACACAGCAGTAGTAATCCACCCTAGCAAAGCCAACACAAGCAGCGAGGGAACTTGAATGTTTTTCTCCCATATGCTGTTGAGAGAACTAACCACAGGCTGTTGGATACTTCTGTCTGAGGTAGAATGGAAAACATTTCCCAGGCAAGCTCTTGTGCACAGCAAATTTTCAGATCTGGCCATTTCATTTAGAGGCTTAAGTGAATTCAAGCTTTTTTGAAAGCCTGACCAATTCTATCAGCTTTAATGATGATACATAGCATGAACTTCATTCAACACTCTCACATTGCACTGGTTTCTGCTACCATACTATTGCAGAGGTTATATTTTGATAATGGATATTACTATTAAAGGTGGTTCAAAGAGAGAATGTTACAGCCTTACTCCAGGGAAAATACCTGGTGCTACAGTGGAGCACATGTTGGTCCCTAAACAAAAGAACTATTTATTTGTTATTCCTCAGCTTTATGAATTATTATTTGTGTAGCTGTGTCATTGAAGTAGATCGTGGTCTGCACTGAAAACAAGCACGATCAGCCCCATCTGTATTACAAATACACAGACTTTTGCAGATGCTGCCAGATAAGATAAAAGTTAACTGTGAGGTTGTGATTTCAAGGTTTTTTTTCCTGTGAGAAAGTAAAAAAAGAGAGGGAGGTTTAGAGGGTGATGGAAGGGAAAGAATGCACTGCAGCCTCTGTGGAACCATGGTACCACAACACTGAGGAAGCTGTGGAAAACTGGCATGAAACAGATATGGAAAAAGGGCAATGAGCCTAAAATTTGATCTCACAGGTGAAAAGGAGTACTTATACAACATGAAAACTAAGTGGGCCTGATCTTCTGCAGACATGAATTGACTGAGTCCTATCAATCTTAGTGGAAACAAGCCATTTTATACTCTCACATGCTGATCCAGTTTGTCTTCTGTTTATCTTTTTATCTTTTATTTGTTCTGCTTTTTTAGAAGTGGTCCTACAAAAACAAAGCAACTATACACCTGAGGAATTTACTTGGTAAATAAAACATTATCTTTCTAACTATTTGGAAAATACACTTCCAATATAGTAGTTTTCTCTCTACAGTGTATTATTTTCCACTTTATTTAGTACTGCTAGTGCATTTTCAATGTACAGAGAGAGAGTTCTTTAATAACAGTGTCCTCAGATCTGCTAAGACAGAACGCAACTCAATGTCCTTCCCAACTCTGAGCAGGCAAAGCTCCTCTCTTTTGCTGATGTGTGCAAGATCTCCTTTATAAATCAGGCCTAATTGTTGTTTTCCTGGCTGTCTTACAGTCTAATAACCATATTGATTAAACTGGAGATACACTGACTAATTAAATTTATGATGGCTGTTCTGATGCCACTTGAACATTGTTATTAATAGACACCAGGTATATTACAGCAGTGCGTGCCTATGCATAAATAATACAGAGCCAGTCATACCTCAACATTTGAAACAGAAAGGGGCATTAACCTGTTTCAGCTCCCTGGGTGTCTATGTGAGGTCATCTTCTCCTTTCCAGAAGGCTGGTATGCAGCACTTCCTCATTCTATCTTTCTCAGACATTGAAGGTCAAGTGTAGGTTGAGTGGAAAGCAAACCCAAATGTTGTATGTTGCCCATATTTAGTGTACTTCATTGTGTACCTGCATACATAAGTGGGACCTGGTATACCCTCAGTTTCTTGTGGAAACTGGTGCTCTTCTACAGAGATATTAAGCAGATGCTGTCTTCTGGGGCCAGCTAAACAGGGGTTCTAGTTCATCATACATAAACGGGAAAACAGCTACACCCTTTGGATGACAGATGAATGCTTGGAAAAGCACTGAGGAATTTCATGCCAATATGTATTTCTTTTTAAAGCACATCAACCACCTCAGAATTGTCATCTCTCTTTCCATGGAATGAGTTTTTGTACACTAATGGTAGCTTTGCCACCCCATACTAGAACAAGGCCCAGAGCTTGGCCAGTCTTTGCATGCACTGCAGGAAACATACTGTGGGAAAAGGTTGGGTAGGGGCAAATAAAGGGAGTAAGATTGTGAGAGTACAGATTATTTCTTTCAGAAGGCAAAAAAGGGCATCTTCCAAAGGGAGAAGAAGTGGTTACAGGCTCTATATTATCCTCCAGGATTTCTCCAGCTGAAGCTGCAATTTCTTAATTTCACTTTTACAGATGTATGTTTCTCTGAGTCATCTCTGAATTGATGCTTTTGCAGGCAAAACCTGCTTGCTTCTCACTTTATTCTTGGAAAGGTAATGATTGTCCTCTCCAAAACATCTTTCCTGCATCCAGATGGGTTATTATCATAGACTCTGCTATGAAAAAACCTGTAGAAAATTGTATGGAGGTTCTGACAGAAGGTAACCCACAAGTGTGTTTTTCTGCCTTCATGACAATTATTAGCTAAAGTTATTCTGACAGGAGATTCTGTGCTCTGCTTTTGAAAACCTTACACTGCCGGCGTTCACACACACCACAGTGAGGTATTAGTTGGTGCGTTTTCTCATACCAGGAATTTTTGTGGGTAACTAATATAAACCTACCAGCTAAGGAAAAAAATACCCCTGCAACTATCTTCTTCTAAATATTTATTTCTTATTTTTAAAATAACCTAGTCAAAAAGAAAAAAAAACAAACCTTACTGTTTGTGTCTGCATGCAATTCTTCTTGTACTGAACTATAACAAATCTGTCTGTGTGATGGGAAGAATCCTAACTGCTTCTCCCCACCTATCAAGGAGGAGAGATCATCAGCTATGTTTATCCATCCATGCAACCTGGATGTCTTATTTGGTTGGTTAGCAGCAGAAGCATATCATATACCACCATGAGGCTATGTGGTTTAAATAAGTAGCTAAACTGAGTTCTCATCCGTCCTCACTCACAACTCCCACAGGGAAGAGCAGAATAAGGAAATAAAACCCAATAGGGCTCTTTTATTAGTTTCATTTATATAGTTCAATATAGTTTACATAATAAAATCATAGCTGTGAATATTTCACTTTCTGAGAACAGGGCAAGGGAAAAAATATGTATCAAAACTACATCATTGATGGACTGCAGATACCGCACTATTAAATGCGTGCAAACGAAATTAATAGATCATTTGACTGTTGTTTTTGGAGAATTGTCTGTGCCCCAAACTTTTCACTTGCAGTTTTACCACTGAGGTCTGGCTTCTGGAACTGCTCTTCCTCCTATCTGATTTGGCACTGATTTATTAATTTTCTGCTTCAAAACTGGAGACATTAAGACAGACAACTATCTCTAGTCCAGATTTGAGCACTGTGAACTGTAGCAATACATCTTCTGAATCCCACAATCTGTTACAGAAAAACAAATGATAACTTTAGAACTTCAATTATTGTTTTTTAATGCACTTTTCTTGGCATGGTATTGTAGTAAGAATAATAGTGAAAAAATAAAATGTAAGAGTGCTCTGAAAAAAATTCAGGAAGATACAGAAGAATTCTTTTTGCTAAAAAAAAAAACAAACAAACAACAACAACAAAACAACAACAACAAAACCCAGAAGTTGACTTTGTATTTTATTTTTCTGTAAAATAGTTAAATAAATGGCCTCAATTACAACAAATATATTCTATCTCTTTAGTATTTACACAAAGCTAATACTTTGGACCTGACAAATTCCTACTACTATCAGAAGACACAATATATGATTTCTAGTAATTCACTGTGAAATCACAGAAAAAAAAATTTAAAAGCCACCCTAATCTGATTGCATATGTGGTGCCTGCTTTTGTGGTCTAGCTTTTCAGCTACCATTTTCCATCTTTAGCTGCCCAAATTGATGAACAGTGTGTTGGTCAGAGAAAGAAAAGGCACCATAATTTCTGAACTGATTTGGGACACTTAGACTGAAAGTCTGTGTCCCATTGTACACCAGGTATTAACTCTGAATAACACCAGTTGCACATCCAGAAGCTTTTGACTGAAAAGTGTAATTTTCACAGTAGATGTGAAACCAGTGTTTCACTGAAAGTGTGAAAATTGATGTCTCTGCAAGGGGGAGTCTGCTTTCCCAGTGAGGAACAAGAAAAACGAACGCTATAATACCAGCACAGAAAATTCTATCTTCCACACAAACTGGATATGGCAGCAGAAATATTGAGGCATCAATTTGTTACAAATCAATTAATTTTGTTCTGGCAGTCAGTAGGACCCCAGCTGTCTCTTTCACTTTCACCCTGTGACAAACACGTGGAACACTATACTATTTTCAAGCATGAAAACAGAAAACAAATGAACAATAATAAGCCACTAAGAATGCTCATTTGCATGGGATGTCTTCCTAGCTGCCCAAAATGACTTGTTTTTCTGTTAACCCAACTGCATCAAGAGCTTTCAGGCATGTATCTAGATTGATTACAAGACAGGTTAAGTCTTAAACATTTCTTATTATGAAAAAAAGGAAAAAAAAAAAAAGAGGCATCAGGTTTTAGTCACCACTGTCAAACTGATGTCTGGGTTAGTAGCTGGCATTCCTGCTTCACACAGCTCCTTAAAGGAAATGACTAGTGTAAGAGAAGTTTTTTTCCTTATGAAACTGAAAAATCACAAGAAAACCATATATACAACACAAAATATCAATTTTCAGACTGTTTTTCATTAAAACATGCTTTAACCGTTAGCAGAAGTTCCATGGGGTAAGTGAAAAGGCATTGCATATGACTGAATTTCTCAATTATACTTCATAAAAGCAACGAAGATCCTGGAAAATCAGTCTGCTTGAGTGACTTACCTAGAGATCTGAAAAGGGCAAGCAAAGGGCTGGGTTTCAGAAGGGAAAAGTACATAAACAGGGAGGAAGGGGAAGAAACAGTTGCTTTTATAATGGTGCATATATATATATATATATATATACACACACACACATACATACACACACATATTTACAGATTTAAACTTTTCACAGTTTGAAAAAGTTATCTGCAACATATTGGATCAAACACAGCAGAGGATGCTTTACTCTGCTGGAATCACTAGGACCTGGCTGGTGACAACTCATGTCCAGCCTGAGGAAATAAACAGAATGAGCAGTCATTCATATCACATGAAACTTCTGAAATCCAGACTTTTTTTGAGATAATGTGACTGCAAGTGTCAGTAAGCATTTCATCTACTACAGAGGCTGATCTTAAACTGTATTTTCTTCTTCGTGCTTAATTGGGAATGTTTGGAGAAAGCTTTGCAGATAAACTTCCTCAGATGAAGACAAGTTAGCATATGTACTAGTGTGATCACCAATAGTTGCAATGAAACACAGATGCAGTAAAATGTAGACTATAGAGCATAAAATTGAAGCTTTTCTTAAAAAACAAAAATCTATCAAAATGAGTAAGTAATTTAATTTCAGGAAATTATTACAAACAACTGTCACCCAGACTGTCTTTTTGAAACAAATAGCTTTAAGTAATTACAGGGTCATTCTTTACAGAATAGGCTATAGACCCTACAGACTGAGGCTTCCCCTTAGTCAAATGTATTAATCAGTCATCTATCAAACACTATATTAACCTTCCTAAACTTGGGCTAGAAAAGCAGTGCTTTAGGCTTTTGAAACAGCTGGCAGTTCGAGTAGTATGACTTTGGGTAGGGCTGGGGAGGAGAGAATGGCATGGAGATTACAGAGTAGCAATTCAAGTAACAAAGCTTGACTTTGGGTTGTTGGACGATATGAAAAAAAAAAAATCCTCAAGTATCTCCAAAGAGATTGGGCAGTAAAGAGTTTATCTGTGACAAACCTCTTTGTTTCTGTAGTCATCAGTGAAGATACAGCAGAGGAAATGGAGGAGCTGCAGTTATGCATTTGCAATACACAAAGTCCTTGTTTTCCCACTAGGCACTGCAGAATAGCAATTGTCCATTCACAGCACATATCACATCCTCTGCATTTCACAGCTAATATTTTTGCAGTCCTTTAAGCTAGAGTGCTTCAGCTTAGTGTAGTTAATTTTTATAACCCTTTGTGGTGCATTGCATGAGGTCGGTGTGTTCATGTTCTGTTCCTTGTTATATAAATTGTTTTTTTCAGGTATAATGTTAAAAAAAAAAAAAACCACAACGGAAAGATTTTCAAATTGCAAAGGATTTACATCTACAGCAACATCTCAAACAGAGCTGTAAAAAGTCTCGTTTCACACACTGGGAAAATAGGAAGACTGCTAGTCATTGAGCATACATACATATAATCCACTGACCAACAGAAACTAGCTGTGTTGGCTGAAATTATTTCTAAGACTACTCGTAAACACACACAACTCACAGAAGCTCTGACAAGTGGCTCCTCCTCCTGTATTTTAGAATCACACTCCTGAAAACAATGTTAGTTTTATGCTAGCAGTTGCTTTCATTTCCTGCAGCAGACACTGTTCGCTGTAATGCTGCAATACTCACTCAAGGCAGATCATTAGCTCGAATATGAATTGAACCTATATGCCATCAAACAGACATCAGGCTGCATTACTTCAACTTTCAAGCAAATTTCCACTTTTCTTTCTGTAAGTAGCAACAGAAATCTGAAGTTGATATAAGATGACCATTTCCCTTCCTTTCGCATTGAATATCTGCTTATAAGTCAAAGTGCAGGATACTTTTTAATTTTGAACTTGTGAACCCAAAGCAGTAAAGCAATCTAAGCATGTAGTGAAAAAAAAAAAGTACTCCTAAAATGAGGCCGATATTCTTTTCTGCTTGACCTGTTTATTTCCAATTCTTTCCCTCTCTCTCTGCTCTAACTCTCAGGCAAACTCACAGCCCCCTCAGGAGAAAATGAGTTTTTGCTTTCTTTTACTCCCATCTAAGCCAGCCAAGTCCCAGGTCTCCTCTCCTGCCACAGAGCAGCAGGAAAACATACAGAAAAAGCAATCACACTTTCCTCAGTGGTATCAGAAAGCACTACAATAACAGATTCTTCCTGCAATCTTTTTTCACCATCAAATGGTTAAATCATTTAAGTTAAAATTTTCATCTAGTTTGAATAAAGAGAAAAAGGGAGGAAATTAAAAACCCGGTTGCTGTAGTAACAATATCAGAAAAATCTTTTCCACCAAATAATATTATCTCCCTCTCCCCTCACAATTTTAGCTCCCCTTCAAAATAATAATTATGTTACCTCTTTTAGATATGTTGTACATACCTCAACCATTAAACAAGACATTTAACCATAGTGGCAGTTCTGTGACCTTTGAATGCCGTGAAATCTCTAAGCGGTGCAGCTTGTTCATGAAGACTTGTACTGCAGAATCCAGTAACTGCATCCAGGATTAGGAATAGAATTAAGTAACAACGGTAAACAAAAAGAAAACAAAAGAAAAAAAAAAAAAGGAAAATATATTAAAAAAAAAAGAGAGAGAGAGAAGGAAAAAAAACCCTCCCCAAGTCCCCCAACCCGGCCAATAAAACCACCTTAAGAAGCAAAAGGACTGGTGAAGAGAGTGCACTTTTCTGCCAGTGTAAGGGCTGGGGAAAGCTGAGCAGAGTGGAGCTTGCTGCAGTCTGCCTGCCTGTGCGAGCAAGCAGAAGGCCGTGCAGGGCTGGGAGGTGCTGTCAACTGCTACAGCCGCGGGAGAGCAGACCAATCCGCGCCCGCGCTGTCAGCTCGGAGGAGTGAAGCCTCCTCTGTTTATGTTTCCTCATTTCAGGAGTGACGTCAAAGGGTTTAGTTTTTCCTCTGCATGTGCTATTAATTTTAAACGACTGCTATGGGAAGAATGTGGCAGTGATTTAGGCAGACAACCCTACTTGAAAGAAACGAGAGTCATGATTTATCTGTCCTGGATTTAGCTTAGAAATATTTTATAGAGGAACCAGAAAGATCCAAATTATCCTCATGAAATGGGGAAAGGCTGTGAATATGCTTATATGTACTGTAAAATAACCAAATAGGTTTCTCAATGAGAACTGCTATCCCCTATGGCTTTTGGTGCAAAATGAGACCTGATTCTGCCCTTGCCCTCAGGTGAATTAGGAACTGCTTCTCTAAATTCAGTTGTGTCATGCCAGTGTTAACTTGGTCAAAGAGATAAGATTAAAACTGCTGTACACATCCCTTTATCAGTCAGCACTAGTTAGATCGCAAATTAGCAAACCTCTTTCATTACTGATACAATTGCCCTTAAGGTCAGCTGCTCAGGGCAAATACCCTTTCCACCAGCAAATTGCAGCCCATTTGTGCTCACCTAACAAGCTTAGCTGTGGACCACTACACAAGGTTTTATAACATATCCAAGTTCATGTCAAAAGATAAGAGGCAATAACAAACTTTGGTTTCTTGTATCACTGAATCATAGTCAATGGAGAAGCTATGCAGCTTAAGGTTGAAAAAAATGTTAGCATATGTCAAGGTCAATAAACATGGGCAACAGAGGTCATAACAGCACAACAGCACATAATTGATAGGAGGTCAGCTGACATTGATAACAGTTTAGTTGTCTCCATAATTTTAATTTAATTTATATTCTCTTCTAGGGATTCCTTTCAAAGAGATTGGCTCATGACATACAGTTCATTCCTAAAAAGTCTTAACAGTCTAGCATTTAATTTTAAAATACATATAAGTGCTTTTGACAGCTCTTGAGAACAAATTTCTCAATGATCCACAAAACAACTACAGAAATAAGTAATAGTAGCTTCTCCACAACCACCACATGATACTACTGAAGTGTTACTCCAGAGAGATCAAAATATTTAATGATTTTTTTTTCTTCATCGAAAACTCTGCCTGTGCCATCACTGCAAATGTAATCAGCTTCAGCACAAATGCAAAGGGTTATGGTGTTGTAAATGCTGAAATAACATATTAAAAAGTATTAAACAAGTAAGAGATTTACAAAACCAATTAGAGCTCCTTACATTCATCTGACTGTACTTAGAGAACATTATTCTGGTTGGAAATACCTTTAAGATCATTTAGTCCAACCATTACCCAACTCCACCAAGTCTGTTCTTTAGCACCACATCAATGAATATTTTAAAACCCTGCAGGGATGGTGATTCAACCACTTCCCTGGGGAGCCTGTTCCAGTCTTTAAGAACCCTTTCAGTGAAGAAGCTTCCTCTGTTATCCAATTAACACACGCACTCCACCCTCCCCCCCACCTCTCCCCCTCCCCACTGACACAACTTGAGGTCATTTCCTCTCATTACTTGATAACAGGGAGAAAAGACCACCACTCACATCCCTACAACCCCTTTTTAGGTAGCTGACTAAATAACTAAATAAAGTTCTGTCAGATGCTCCTCATAAGATCTCTTCTCCAGACCTCCAGACCTTCAGCTTTATGTCTTTTTTGTAGTGAGGGGCCCAAAACTGAACACAACACTACAGATGCAGCCTCACCAGTGCTGATTGTCATGCTATGCATTATCTAGGCCAGGATGCTGTTGGGCTCTTGGCTACCTGAGCACATTGCTGGCTCATATTCAGACAGCTGTCAACCAGCACCCCCTGGTCTTTCTCTGCTGGGCACCTTTACAGCTGTTCTTCCTCAACCCTTGCCTGGGGTTGTTGTAACCCAAGTTCAGGACTCAGCACTTGGCCTTGTTGCATCACATACAATAGACCTCAGGCTGTTGATCCAGCCTGTCCAGGTCCCTCTGCAAAGCCTTACTTTCTCCCAGCACAGTATCTTCTGCAGACTTACTGAGGGTGCTCTCAATCCCTTTATCCAGATCATTGATAAAGATATTCAAGAGAACTGGGCCCAGTACTGAGCCCTGGGGAGCAGCACTTGTGACTGCCTGTCAAATGGATTTAACTCCATTAACCACTGCTCTTTGGGCCCAGCCATGCAGGCAGGTTTTAATCCAGTGAAACGTCCACCCATCCAAGCGACTTCTAGGAGGTCACTGTGGAAGACAGTATGAAATGATTTGCTGAAGTCTGGGTGTGCAACATCCACATCCTTTCCCACACCAAGCACATCACCTTGTTGTAGAAGGCGACCAGGTTCACCAAGAAGGACCCATGCTGATTAGCCCTGATCACGTGGTTGTCCTGCATAATGGTGCTCAAGCTGATGCAATTTATGACCTTCCCTGGCGCTGAGATCAGACTGACATGTCTGTAGTTCCCCAGCTCCTCCTTCTGTCCCTTCTAGTAGATGAGTGTCACATTTGCTAGCCTTCAGTCAACTGGGACCTCCTCACTTAGCCAAGACTGCTGATAAATGCTGGAAAGTGGCTTGGTAAGCACTTCTGCCAGCTCTCTCAGTACCCTTGGATATATGCCAGTCAGCCCCATGGACTCATGTATGTCTAAATGGTGCAGCAGGTCACTGACCATCTCCTCTTGGATTATGGGGAGCTTCATTCTGCTCCCCATCCCTAAATTCCAGCTCAGGGGACTGGGTATCCAGTGAATGCCTGGTCCTACTACTGAAAACTGAGGAAAATAAGGTGTTGATTACCTCAGCCTTTTCCCCATCCTTGACCATTGTGTTCCTCCCTGCATCCAACAAAGGACAGAAATTCTCCTTAGTCCTCCTTTTGTTCCTGATATATTTGTAGAAGCATTTCCTGTTATCTTTAACAACAGAAGCCAGATTAATTTCTTGTTGGGCTTTGGCCCTTCTAATTTTCTCCTGGCATAGTCACACCACTACTTTGTAGTCCTCCTTAGTGGCCTAACCTTTCTTCCAAACACCACAAGTTCTCCAATTTTCCGCTGAAGCAACTTGGAATGAATGAGCAGGAATATTACTTGTAGTACACAGAACATCATCATATTCACCTTCACTCAGCGTTTGTGAGGAAGCAGTTGAGTAATGCACTTTGGGAATTTTACTTCAGGGACAAGTTTTGGGAATGTAGTTGATAATTATATGGGTTCCATTAGAGAATTATCTAGATTCTGTGAGGAAAGACTGAGATTTACACTGTGTAGTCCAATAAAAGGAGAGTTAATTAGAATTACTAACTCTATAGTGGGTACATTTATCTAAAAGAAAATAATTCTAGAGTTTATTCTTTGTCCTGGAGATATTTAAACTCTTACATCTTCACTGTGACATAGCTGTGTCTGAGCTGGAAATAAGTCTCAAACTATGTTTGAGAAGCAAATAGGGCAATGCCCAAATTCTGTGAGGACCTAGGCAATTTGTGAAGAAGAAAAGAATAAATGTTTCTCCATATTCATTGTGGTTAGAACAAGTCAACTGCAGCAGAGAAAAGTTATTTGACATAGGAAAAACTAAATTTAGGAGGGTGAAGTACTGAAATAGATAGGCTATGATAGTCTGTGGTGTCCTATTACTGACTATTTTTAAATGTATGTTTGGGCAACCATCATTCATAAGTAGTTCTGATATACAGGTGATCCTACTTTGGAGTAGAGAAGGGATTTCTGAATGTCTATTCCATTTTCCCCATTTTCTGCATTTTAGTATCAGTCTTACCAATATTACACTGTGTTTCATGAATAAGTGTCGTGGTACATTCAAGTTCTGTAGTCTTATACACCTTATATCTCTCTCCTGAAGAAGCTAGAGGTTACTTCAGCCTCCAGGAATCATGTTGCCCTCTGAAAATAAGTGGTTACTGTGTTATTTATGCCATATATGCTTTTTGGGTGAAAAGATGGAAGTGGTCTAAAAGCACTTATGATTGCAGTTTCTACTTGGACAAAGAAAATCCCAAATGAGTACATGCATGTAAGGATGAGAAACAGAATGCATGTCTGTGAACAGAAGACCTTGGTTTCCTCAGCATAACCACGTGCTTCCATGATAGGATGGGAAGGACTACTGGGAAGAAATGGGCTCCATCAAACAAAGAAGGAAAAAAATTAGTACAGATTAGCTAATCTAATCAGATATGTGCTAAACCATCCTATCAGGATGGTGACAGTGTCCAAATGTGTCCAAATGAATATGACTCACAGTGGCCAAGACAAGAAAGCTGCAAAAAAGGGAAAACTCCAAGATTCTTTAAAAAATATCACTGAAGAAAGAAGAAGAAAAAAGCAAACAAAATGATGCTCAACCTCGATGTCTCTATACTGATATAAAATGTATCAAAAATAACAGAAGGATCTAGAAAACAATGCAAGATGAAAATTACAACTCAATTGACATAACACAGACACTTGGTAGGGTACAGTTATACAACTATATGACTGGAATAGTCATATCAAATAACACAGCTTCTTCAGGAGCAAGAGGAGGGGAAAAGGTGAAGGAGATTGTGCCACATATCTCACTTGGATGTGCAGAAAGTGGTAGGAAATAGATATGGAAATTCTGAATGATAATACAAAGGGAAATAATATAGGCATTGCTGGGGAATATGCTGCAGATCCAGGCAGATCGAGTATATAATTCATTTTGTTAGCAATTAGCAGGATTTTCTGAAACATAGAGCTTTGCAATAATGAGTATTTTAATCGTGCAGCTCTTGGAAACATCTGAGCTGGGCTCAGACACCTTAGTTCATTCTCTCCAGTGCAAGTGTTGAGAGTACATTTGGGAATCCCTCACATTTATGACCCTACCCTTTATAGCTTTTCTGCTTGTACTAAGCAATTGATTTGACTTCTTTTACAGGCCCAGCTCAGCTCTGGAGGCACTTTCATATATGTCTTTATCTATTCTCCCCTGTCAGCATAAGTGGCACATTAAGACATGCTATCTCCTATTATGGAATAGCATTCCTCTTCTCAGATCTTCAACCCTTCCATTGTGATCTTTGAAAAAGATATTAGAGAGACTGCTTAATCTGCCTCACTCAAACCAGGCTCCTTATACTCAGTCATACTCCCTGAAACCTAAAAATTTAAATGCATCCATGTACCACTAAAAAATGAGTTTGCATATGATAGGCACTGTGCATGGACCGGCAAAAAGATGTCTTCTTCGTAAGATACCTTCCATTTTCTTCTTATTTCTACCTTGGATATCTTTAGGAAGTGGTCCTGCATGGGACCACATGTTTCTGTTCATGTTGCTAACAATGACAGCTGAGGCAGTATAGTAATTTCAGAGTATGAGATTAAGAAGTGGAAAAAGATGCATCCTTTAAAAATTGCTGCCACTGCTGAATGTGTTCATGACTGACTCTTCCTTTCCATATCGCTCAGCTCCAGCCAAGGATTGCCCTGAAATGCAAGATTGGAGGTGTTTCAGTAACTCTCAAAGGTATTGCTACTTTTCCTTAGGTCGTGAATGTGTAGGTCTGAGGATACTGAAGATTCTGTGATGAAACTTGTCCTTTGCTAGGTCTGTTGCAGCATTCTTTGATGGGATGATAAAGGTGAAGAACTACTGCAGAGGCTAAGTCTTCAGCAGTAATTACAAGAAAGGAAGGAGAAAGTGAACAACCACAGTCAAAGAAGCATATTGCCAAGGAAGTTTATGCCTATCCCACCCCAGGACAACGGATATAGTACTCTTGTAGTTTATATATTACATTGGATATCTTGCTTTGGGATACTTTTAAAGGCAGATTTCTCCAGGGTGAATCATGTGAGATAGCTGGATAAGTGACCAGATGTGGATGTCCTGTACTTGTTTATTTACAAATTAATGCCTTCTGTTAACTTTTCAATCTTGATACAGGTGCAACAAATGGCTGGAAGCAGCCTTGGTGCACTTTCTGTGGAACAGACTCCTTACAGTTCACTTCTGCTGGGATCTGTGCAGTGTTCCTGTGTATTTACAGATAGCCTTTGTGAACTGTCAGGTGTTGTTGGCTGGGGAGCCGCTGGGGTTCAGGATTGTCTGGAATGACCCCAGGCCAGGGTGGAGAGGGCAGTGTGGCATGGAGTTAGGTAAAGGCATCATGTGCTGTGATGTGAGAGACGGGACGAGGCCTGATGCAAGCCAAGTGTCAATTTATTGTACAAAGCTTTTTCTTTATATAGGTTAACATAACATCAGAAGGCAACTTGTAATTGGTCATTGGTATGTCCATACTACAGTTGTAAATTCATGATTGGCTACAAAGTATCACACAAACGCATATATTTTTCAGAAGGCTTAAGCATACGTCAGGCAAGAGATAAAGGGATTCCATAATTCTGTCCTAAGTTTTACTTTGTTCTTGTTATCAGGTCCCTTAGGTCACAGTGGCCTCTAGGGAGCCGACCTGTCTGTGTTTTCCTTCTAGCTGCACTCTTTTCCCAGGGTTTGCCGCCCATCAGGGTTAAAGCATCTCCTTCTATCAGTAAGGTAGTGTCTGGGGTTCTGGTCCCTAAATCAATTCCTTCATTCATGCTGTTCAGAATTTGGTCCCCAAAGGAGGACACAAATTGCTGACGTGACTGTAGACGTCATTTATCTGACTCATAAATCTAGTGCGCTGGTGCATGGTTTAGACTTCTGGACTTGATCTCATTTGGAAAAGTACTGTCACAACAAGATTACACTGCTCCTGAGAAAGGTGTCTACAACATAAGAATGCTCTCCAGCTTTCTCAAACTTATCTGTGCGTCATTCTGTCTGGCTTTCCGGTTGTGATCCTACCTATATATTGCCAGAAGCCTTTTCCAATATGACCTAGAAATGCAGCTGTTTCTAGCAAGTAACTCTCCTCTAACCATTCCCTATGCCCTACCAGAGCTCCCAATCTCCTTTCCATTCAGCATCTGCTCTCATCTGAATTGCTGAGTTTCTTTTAGCTTTCTCTCTCCTTGGACAGCACAAAGCTCAGGATACATGCGCAAGAGAGAGGTCCCTTTCAACTCAAATATGGTTCAGAAATCTCAGTTTGAAAGTGCCTGTGGCCAACAGCTATGATCTGAGTCCAGGTATTACAGTGGATTCCTAGGTAATTTGGACTAGCCCTAGACATTTCTTTGGCAAGGGAGAACACAAAGACATCTGGGCAGGGGGTCAGCACTGTGGATTTGTGAACAGCCTTGGATTTCACAGGTGCCAATGCATATACCTGAGGGTACCTTCTTAGGAGTTAGGCAGGTACAATACTGAAGGAAGAAGCAAATTTACACAGTATGAGATGTGAGGGCATGAAAGTCCCCAAGTAAGAGTAGATGAATTAGGTATGAAATATCTATGCATTATTGATGATATTTTTCTATCAAGTTTAGGGACAAAGTACCAAGATAGAAGGCTATTTTTGAGGTTTATAAAAAATTAACGTATCACATTACTACTCTATAAAACTTATATTGCTCAGTATATTAAAATCTATAGAAAAGGAGTAGAATTCCAGAACTTTAACTTGGTTTGTTTTAATCCAAAAACACTTAGAATCATTGAATTGTAGAATCAGAGAACAATTTTGGTTGGAAATAACCTTTAAGGTTGAGTCCAACAATTAACTCTCTCTTTGGTGCTAACCCCCTGTCCCTTAACATCATATCAAAGCATCTTTTAAAAACCTCCAGTTCTCTGGGGAGCCTATTCAGAGATCTTTCAGTGAAGAAATTTATTATAATATCCATACTAAACCCATGCTGGTACAACCTGAGGCCAGTTCCTCCTGTCCTGTGGAGTGATACTAGGGAGTAGAGACCAACACCCACTTCACTACAACCTCCTTTTGGGTAGTTGTAGAGTGATAAGGTTTCTCTTCAGCCTCCTCTTCTCCAGACTAAACAACCTCACTTCCCTCAGCTGCTCCTCATAAGACATGTTCTCCAGACCCTTCACTGGCTTTGTTCCCCTTCTTTGGACCTGCTCCAGCACCTCTATGTTATTCTTGTAGTGAGGGGCCCAAACTGAACACAACACTCTGAGTGCAACCTCACCAGTGCTGAGTACCGGAGGACAATCACTTCCCTGGTGCTACTTGTCATGCTATGTGTGATACAGGCCAGGACCTTGTCCACCTGGTGACACTGTTGGCTCCTGTTCAGCCAGCTGTCAACCAACACTCCCAGTTCTCTCTCTGCTGGGCAGCTTTCCAGACATCTACCAAGCTTGTAGTGTTGCATGGGGCTGTTGTGACCCAGGTGCATGACCTGACACTTGGCCTTGTTGAACCTCATACAATTGGCCCAGACCATCAATCCAGCATGTCCAGATCATTTGTAGAGCCTTCCTACCCTCCAGCAGATCAACACTCCCTCCCAGCTTCTTCTCTAAACTTTCTTAAGGTTCTCTCAATCCCCTTATCCAGATCATTGATATTCAAGAAAATTGCCCCAAATACTGAGCCCTGGGAAACACTGCTTGTGACCACCACCAGATGGGTTTAGCTCTATTTACCATTACTCTTTGGGCTTGAACATCCAGCCAGTTTTTTACACAGGGAAAACATCCAGCCACTCAAGCTATGTGCAGCCAGATTCTCCAGGAGGATGGTGTGGAGTAATATAATATGACGAGATTTTTAAAATATTATATGACTAGATTTTTTAAAAAAACTCTCCATTCACTTCTATAGACTTCTGTATACTTCTATAGACTTCTGTATACTTCTATAGACTTCTATATCATGTTTATCATAGAACCACAGAATATATCTGGTTGAAAGAGACCTCAAAGATCATCCAGCTCAACCTCTGACCCAGCACAGCAAGGTCAACAATAAACCATGTCCCTGAGTGCCAGGTCCACACATTGCTTGAACATCCGTGGGGATGGTGACTCCATCGTTGCCTCGGGCAGACCATTACAAAGGTTTCCTGGCCATTAGTGCACAGAACAGTGATAAATCCCCCAAACCCAGAGTAGAGCCATATTGACAGAAGTATAGTTTGTGCTGCTACTGCAAATATAGGGTACTGCAAATATAGGCACAAAGGTCTACACTATCTGGAATGAAGAAGCTGACACACAGTTCCCAGGTGTTGAAAAAGCAGGCTGAGAAAACATCGCTGTGAATGACTCATATTTGTTTTAGTGATCAGACCATACGCAAAAACATTTGTTTGCTTCCTTGTATGACAGGAAAATTCAGAAGGGCAAAAAGTTTAGTGTTTTACCTCACTTGAAAGATGAAAAACTTCCTTTTATTTTGGCCAGTTCTGAATATTTCTTTCCTTCGTTCTGACCACTCATAGGTAGGTGGCATAAATTCTCTCTGAAATGCAAACATAACGAGAGAAAATTTTCAGTCATTAAAAGCAGCAAGATCAGCAAATCCAAAACTATCTTTTTAATACTACTGCTGCTGCTATTTCCCCAAATTCATCCAGCCTTAATTTGTGCAAGTATATTTTGTTGTTGTTTTCACAGAATCACAGAATCATTCAGGTCGAAAAAGACCCTCAGGATCACCAAGTTCAATGCACAACCCTACTCTACAAGGTTCACCCCTAAACCACATCCCCAAGCACCACATCCAAATGACCTTTAAACACATCCAGGGCTGGTGACTCAACCACCTCCCTGGGTAGCCCATTCCAATGCCTGACAGCTCTTTCCGTGAACATTTTTTTTTCCATTTTTGTTTCTCTACTTCTTTTCAGTCAGTGGATTCTTTTATGATATTTCTAGTATTTAAGACAGTTGAAAAATAAGAGAGAAACCAAAAGATATGTTTTTCTATGTCACAATGCAAGTTGAATAAACAGAAAACCAAACTAGATGCAAATCTGTGTTGAAGGGTTAAAAATAGTGTCAGAAATGTTAGTATATCAAGCAGTGAAACTGTAGAAGTGAAAAAGTATTGCAAGAAAAAAATAAAATCCTTGTTTGCTCAATTAAGTATCTTATATTCTATGGCAAACAAGTAGGGAGAGTTAGGAAAAATGATGGCATGATTGTTTTCAGTTAAAAACTTATTTTTAAACACTTAAAAAATTGTACTGTTTTACACAGATACTTATTTTTATACACTTAAAAATTGTACTGTTTTACACAGATACACACAGGGAAATGTTCTCTTGAAAAATTCTGAGGAAAACCATACATGATTCCTGGATTCTCAACATATATAAAATACTAAGAGCTTAATTCTTGCTTTTTCTCTGGGTTTGGTGTTTAGGCATGCTTGTTTTTCTGTTTGTTTGCTTGTTTGTTTCTTTGTTTTTCCCCTGCCCTCTATAAAATTTTGGGTTCTGAAGGACTTGATTGTTGCCTAAGAAAATCTTTGAGCAAAAGTCTGAATTAGGTTGTAGAGTGAATTTTTGTAGAATGAAGTGAATTTTGACCTATTCTAACAATTTATCATGTAAGTATCTCACTATGTTTTTCAGAATTTGAAGATTTTTTTTCCTTATTTCTTTATTTTCTGTGAAATAGGCATTAGCTGAAATAAACCCAAGGCCAATGTTTAATCTATCAAAGGGAATTTTAGCTTTTTGCATGAAGCTAATAATTATTTTCTTTCTTATCCTGTTGAACTGAAATGTGGTAACAAGAGGCACAGGCCTTAAAGATGAGAAGTACATTGAGATGTGCAAATGAAAACTAGTGAAAACCGTTTGGTTTTCCTCAGCAACCAGTACTTCCACATGAATGGTGATTTGGCCAGTCAGTTGTATAGCTGTCCACCTATTTCACTCCTCCTCACCTCTCTGCATCACTCCTGTGTTTTGGGATTCCCATAGAGTCTTCGAATGTTCAATGGGCTTTTACTCGAGAAAGTGATACTTATTTCATGATGTATCTTTAATACACAGAAGTGAACACAAATCATTCCTCTGCTGTATATACTTATCAGAAAGAATGAAAGGAGTGTAAATGTACAGTGTAAAGCACCATTGCCATGGTTAATGCCCCTCCCCAGCACTGTAAACTACACAGAGTGGCAATTCTAACCCACAAAAATCTTTAAACATTTCATTATTTTATTTCACTACTTAAAATTAGCCAATATAGTGATAAAAGTAGCATGTTTAGATGAAAGAGAAAAATACTCCCAAGCTAAAGAAAAGTGACAAATTCTCTTACAAGTATAAACTTCTGATTATACAAAGGTAGAATAACAATTACAGGAGTAACACATTGATCTGACAATATGAATATTCTGTTAACTAGCAAAGGCATTTTTTAGTGCACCAACGATTACAAAGGTACTGTGACATCCTTCCACTGAATGATGTTAAAGACAGAACATAGCTTCCAAGGCCCACAAGATTTTGGAGTAAAAGGCTGTCCTTTAGTGTGATTTAAGCTGAATTTTAAATGGCATCAAACAGGACCTCAGTGCTCCCTGTCACTGCGTCTGACCCACTCTCCTGCTGCACACACAGGTTTGTTTTATGTGCAGAACTCTTTCCCTTTGACCACTGGAGTTCCAGTCTGCAGACCAGGAACTGGGAGTCCCTGCTTTGCACTCTTAAAAGACACAGTTCCCTTCCCAGATGCTCGTGAGGCAGAGTTACATACAGTGTAGCTGTCCCTGATTTCTGTATTTCATGGTCCTTCTGTCTGAATTCAATTTTCAGAGTCACAAGGTTTGCTAAACAAATGGAAATATGTTTTTCTGACTGTTATCCAGGAGTAACTGTTAGGGAACATGCACAGTCAAGCCAAGCAGGGTGTTGAATCCATCTCCCAAAGGTCAATAAATACATACTAAAGTAGTAGCTAAAAAAAAGGCTATTAGAAGTAATTTCTGTTCTACACAACTGTCAGGTATTGTTGTATGTCCTGTGCTTCTACAGTTTGGTTCACATTTGGAACTTCAAGTAATTGTGTAACTAAGAGAAAACACAGAATCAATGTTAGGGATTGCAGCTGTCATGCTTAAAGAACCCTAGTTATTCACACTGAAGTGCAATTGCCCTTCATCTAAGTGATACTTTTCTGTGATGACTAAGATCATGCAGAACCACAAAAAACCCAGCCTCTAATAAGGGAAAACCTCATATAAATGGAAACTACTAAAACCCAAAATTGAGTAGAAAAGCGAAAATGTCACCAACAAAATGCATTAAGGAGAAAAGAGAATATTTACATAGCCCTAAATATTTCCAGTGTGCTTAACTTTAAATCCTAAAGGCAAAATAACTCATCCACCAGACGTATAAATGGCTAAACATGACCCAGATTAAAGGCAAAAGCAAGCACATGCCCTGCACTAAAACACAGAAAGAGATGAATTTAATGATGCCCAGAGATTAACTCAGCTACACAATGAGGATCAGGAGGAATCTGATAGCTGATTCCTTGTTAAAACAACATCAGCATTACAGACCATTCACACACTGAGATATCCAGTTATCTGATCAGGATCGTGAAACATGTTTTTGTCTAATCAATGTGGTCGATCTCTTGACATGAACAGTGATTTTTTTTCTGAAGTCTCATTTCACACTTAGAGAATCATAGAGTGGGTTGGAAGGGACCTTAAAGATCATCTAGTTTTGATCTCCCTGCAATGGGCATGGACCTCTTCCAGTTGATCAAGTTGCTCAAAGTCTCATTCCTCCTGGCCTTGAGCACACACAGGGAGGGTGCACCCACTGCCTCTTTGGGTAGTCTGTTTTAGTGCCTCACCACCTTCACAGTAAAGAATTTTTTTCTTATATCTAGTTTAAGTCTTCTCTATTTCAGTTTAATACCATAATCCCTTGTCTTATTATTACACTCCCTGATTTAGAGTCCTCCCCATTTTTCCTGTAGGCCCCTTTTAACTATGGGAGGGCCAAAATAAGGTCTTCTTGAAGCCTTCTCTTCTCCAGGCTGAACAACCTCAACTCTCTCAGCCTGTTCTCATGAGGGAAGTGCTACAGCTCCCTGATCATCTTCATAGCTCTCCTAAGGACCCACTCCAGCACATCCATGTCTTTTTGATGCTGAGGGCCTCAGAGCTGAACACACTACTCCAGGTGATGGTCTGACAAGAGTGGAATAGAGAAGAAGAATCTTCTCTACCTACACAGCTCTGTACACCCACAGACACACAAACATCCATGTATTTCTTACTCTTGCTCAAAATTTCAATATTTACCGTCACAAAATCTGAGTGAAATTTACATCTTCCAAAGAAAAGGACAGTTAGTTAGGCACCTGTTGCTTTTTACATTAGCTAGTCACCATGTGGAAACAGTGCTTTGTGAAGTCTCCCTGTTTATTTTTCAGTCGGGTACACCATCCTGTCCCCAGTATTTCACGGTCCATGGACAGCAGGACCATTTCTTACAAAGTTAGCACACACATAAAGAGCATTGCTTAGCCTGGAGAAGAGGAGGCTCAGGGCAGACCTTATTGCTGTCTACAACTACCTGAAGGGTGGTTGTAGCCAGGTGGGGGTTGGTCTCTTCTCCCAGGCAACCAGTGACAGAACAAGAGGACACAGTCTCAACAAGCACAGGGGGAAGTTTAGGCTTGATCTTAGAAAGAAGTTCTTCACAAAGAGTGATTGCCCATTGGAATGGGCTGCCCAGGGAGGTGGTGGGGTCAACATCCCTGGAGGTGTTTAAGAAAAGACTGGATGAGGCACTTAGTGTCATGGTCTAGTTGATTAGTTAGGGTTGGGTGATTGGTTGGACTTGATGATCTTAGAGGTCTCCTCCAACCTGGTTGATTCTGTGATTCTGTGAATTAGTTCAAACCCAAATATCCTTTAAAAATATTTGACACTGATTTGAAGGAGCAATTCTTTAAAACAAGAGGCAGTTATACTTTGCATGACCACATCTTCATCTGTACCCACCCTTTTCTCTGCTGTCTTGCTTTGATTCATTTGTAATTACCAGGTAAGCATTGATAGAGGCAATAAGAAATTTCAGTATTATTTGAGCTAGTATTAAGGAATAGAAGTGACATTGGATGAAATACTGACATTAGAGCAGACAGCGGAAGATTGCGTTAGTATCAAAAGTAGGAATTCTGACTCAGGGCCTTACATTTTAGTCACAATGTGAAGCACAACCAAGCAGTTCATGTTTATTATTTGTTAGGACTGAAAAGTTATGAGAAAGATTTTCCACTATGACTGGGTGTGGAAGCACTAGAAACCTCCTGAGAAAGTATCTTCTGCCCAAACATAAAAAAAGCCCAAGAGACTTGTCCTGCTGCACTTGGATAGAGCATTGTAAATGAGTATGTGTCCAACAAATCATGTGGAATTTTGAGGTTTGTGCAATTCATTCATCTCTACCTAAAAAGTTACAGAACCAACCAAATCCGCCTAAGGTTCAACACCATCCTGGTATCAGAAGTTGTGTTCATGTATTGTACTTTAATTTTTTAGTGGCATTTCATACAATGAATCTCTTATGTAGTTGCTGTTCTGGGAGAACAAAAGTGTCTTTGCTTATTGTAGTAATTAGACAAAGGAAAGGAGCAGTAAGAGCAAGCAGTAGGCAGAGGAAGCAAAATCTGGTTTGTGTGTTGCATTCATCCTAGAGTTTGCTTTTGTCCTTTACATGACTACAGGAAGATCCCACTTTGTGTACCATGCTGCTTTCCCCCTACTCTTACCAGAGGTATCTATTCATCCCATTCCATGGCTCTCTTTCTTTGAATGCTATGGTTCTTTCCCAGGCTGCCCATGCCTTGTAGACCAACTGGTGGGACACCTGTCAAGTCCTCTAGGACTTATGGCATACACTTATTTGTATCACCTTAAAACTGCCTTTCCACCTTCTCATTTAGACTTCTATAAGAAATGGATATGAGTGAAAAGGAATTCCAGGACAAATAGCAAAGTATGGTGGGAAAAAGTGGACAGTCAGGTGTCTTTGATCTCTGTATGGCTCTGAAATTAGATCTATCTTCTGCTATACAAACATTTCCTGGAAGTCTCTCAAGAAAAAAGGCAAGGTTTCCAAATCATCAGTTTGCCAAACATGGTGCTTTCTGTCTTCTTCTCTAACAGACACGTTTTCTGGTTCTCCCTAACTCCCAATCAAAAGGAAAAAGGAATTTACAAATGCCTACATTTTGGAAAGGGAATGCTGTCCTGTGTGCTAGACCATGTCAACACGTCAGACTGTCCACAATGGTTTTGCCCCTGTTTTGTGCTGCTGCTGCTGAATGAGTCAGCTTAGACTTGAGAATCACAGAAATGTGTCCAGGAAGGCAAGATCTATATGGGACACTTGTGTTGGAACTTCTGGCTTACTGTGGTAAGTCATAAAGCCACCTTGATGTTTGAACAGCACCATATAGTTGCTTATAGAGTGAGTGACTGCTTTTGTGAATGATGCCACTAGCTACAATTGGGCAGGAGCCTTCATCAGGGGAATCAGTGAAGATTTTGCAGACCATGCATCCACATTGCTATAGACAACTGTTTTTCCAGAAAGAATTGTTGGACATATCAATAACTACGGTCAGTGTGTACTAGTGATAGCAGAAGGGTAGAACTGAGTTAGATTTTTTGGGTCTATATTTTACTAAACCACTGAAAAATAGTTTTAAAACAAGAGCATGTCCCATTAGTATTATGAACAACATGAAGTCTGCTTGCTGTCTCAGAAGGAAGGTCATATGTTTAACCTGTGTTTGCTCAGCACCTATCACTGTACAATCCTGCTCCACGCCTCACAAAATGCCAGTAACAAGCAGTTGCACTTCCCTACTGCATTCTCTTTTTGCACCATGAGCTTTCTGAGAGGATTAAGATTTATTCAACAATTAGTAGTTAAGGAAGCATTTGAAAAAGTATAACAGGCATGCAGTTTCAGCACCTTATTAATTATTTTGCTGTTGAACACTTTACTGAATATATCCGCTAAGTAAAGCAGGGGTGCTCACTAAATTAGGTAGCTGCAAGGCACAGATAAATTCGTTATACATCAGGTCAATGAAAGTGTGAACCATTTTGATGGTAAGACACACTTCATTTTGGCTGACATGCTCAGCTGAGCTAAGCCATTTTCATCAGCTCAGCTGTAAGTTTATTCAGGACCATTGGAGAAAGCTACTGATTTATTAGGAGATGTATACAAGCATTAAGTGAGAAAAGAGGAAGTATTTCAGGTTTTGCTAGTGTTACACATATTTTACAAATATGAAACTCACTGAAGTGGCTACTGCTCTGGAAAAATAGAACAGGATGAGGATAATTATTAAAAACTTTCATTACAGTAATCAAGAGTGGTAGAGGTCATGCAGACTAACACTGGTCAGAGAACAGGATATGAGACACCTGACTTCTCAGGATGGAGAACAGGGAAAGAAATGGGAGCAAATGTTGAATGAGAGCATAAAGGAAGGAAATGTGAGATGGACTGAAATGAAGGCAAGTCCATATAATTTGCATCAAAACTGCCTTAAATGAGGGCAGCCAACAAGATACTTCAGTCTTTTTCCATTTCAGTGGTACTGATATAATTTATGTATGAAATTTATAAAGAATCTTACAATCTCTTGGTTTTAGATGAAACCACAGATGTTTGAGATCAAACACATAGGACTTTATCATGAACAAGATGACTGAATGGGAAACGTATGGGAGCAAAAATTAACTGAGCAGATCTGATTTTGTCACTATGGATCCCTCTGAGTGGATATGCACATTATTTCTCTAATCCCTTCCAGTGATTTTACATCAGTAGGCCTATAAATGAATGTACTCAGCAGTTAGAGGAATCTTCCTTCACATGCTCCAATAAGACCTTGCTCACTCCTTACCTTAGTCTCAAAGGGAATCCCTTTCTTTTCTATTTCTCCCAAACAGGCCTGGAGATTTCCCTCTTTCTGAGGCTCCTCACAGTTTCTGATCAGCAGAACACAACAGAAGCTCAGCAGAGCACCGAGCCCAGTGTACTGAGGTTCTCCTCAACTCACCCGCTACTGCATCTTTCTGGAAGTTTCCAAAGAGGCTGGCACACACCTCTGCCTAGAAACAGGAGTGGATATGTATTTTTATGCACCCTGAAAACAGTGTTCTCTGCATTCATAAGTAGCAATGATTTGCTGCTTGCATGTGAGTTAAAGAAACTTCCTTGAAGTTTTCTTTAAAATTCTGTTTCCTTCCCTGACCTGCAAGAGCGAAATCAGAGGAGTGTGGGAAAAGCCATGATTTAACAACTGGTTTCTCAAGTATGGATTTTTTATTTAATTTTTTTTTTCCAATTCAGTTCAGTCTTTCTCTTCAGGTTGACTTTTACACTGTAAATAAGTATTAAACAGCAGTGATTTTCTTTAATGCTACTCTGTAAAGATTCAGTCGATCCAGACTTCCTTTTAGTTAAGTGACAAGTGAAGGAAATCAGTGACATCCTTTATAAAGAAGCAAAGGCTGTCACAATAATCACAATTTTGTTAGATGTAAATCTAAAGCCATTAAAATTATACGTGGAACTTAGGCAGAAAGTGTGTGTAGGAGTTATCATGTTGTCCTAATAACCCCGCAGTGCAAGAACACATCTTGGAGAACTGTTGGCTCTGATACAGAGAGAATATGGATGCACAGAGAAGTAATGGTATTCTTGCTCTCATCAATGGGAGCACCAAGGTCCAGGGAGAAGATCCTCTTGGCTTTCTTGTGGTAATGACAATTCCTTTTACACTATTCTGCATACCAGTGCTTACTGCATTACTTACCACACACTCCTTTTTCTTTGTATGCAGTAGTTTCAGGCTATGCCTAGAAAATTTTCCACACATCTCAAACAGAGAAGTGGTAGAATGTAAATAAGTCACCATTGGTGTAAAAAGGAAAATAATGACAAGTTCTAACCAGTCCTGTTGGTTGGATTACAAAGATAAACTGGCTGTGTAGGCTAACTTTCTCTTTTCGGCTACCTCACTCTGGGAGACACATTTTACTTCTGGCTGGCTTTGCTGACCTTGGCTGTGTTCTTTGTTTTGGCTAAGTACTAAAATATAATACTCTACTACTTCTCTTGTCCCTTTGTGTCCAGGAGGGTAAGGAGAGGAGCAGGGAAGGGGAAGCTAGTAGCTCCCCTGGTTGTCCAGGGTGTTTTTTGTGCTGTTTACCAATTGTAAATACCTGTAAATATTGTAAATATTGTATATTTTGTACATATTCATTGCATGTCATTGTAGAATGTAGTTTTGCTTGTAAATACAGCTTCATTTGCTTCCAGCTGGGCTCGACTGGCAATTTAATGCTGGTGGGAATTTTCAGCCCACCACACTTTGTAATTAATCAACAGACCATTTTTGGCAAAAAGTTTATGGAAAAAAAACCCCAACAACCACTCCTCCCCTCCCCCCCCCCGAAAACCCAGTATGCAAATTCTACTCTGAACATAGGTCAGCTCTGAATCAGTTGAGAAAAGTTGTTACTGTGGGATTGATCAGTTACATTATTTTAAAGATTATTTCACCTAAACTCTGCTTTACCTATCCATAAACACACATTAAAATAAACTGTTGATAAAACATCTGCAGAAATTGATACTCTAATGCTCCATTTCAATTGATTATCAAAGATATACTGTTCACCTTAAGACACCAAGTTAAGTAACTTGTTAGTACTTGTTTTTTCCACAGCAGGAAGCATCTGATTTACTGTAATTAGGCAAGGCAGCAACACATGCCATCACTTAGCAAGCTGAACAGTGACTGACTTTTTTGACAATTTGCCAATCTTCAGGCATGAATAGGAAGGCAACATCATTTCTTTTGCTGTAATCACTGTACAGTAAATAGGGCACTTGTGCAAATTTGATGGGTTTCACTGAAGCTGGTGGAGCCAGAGAAAAGGAAAAGATGGTGCAACATACTGGAGTGTAGCCTTGGAGCATTCTATTCTGTGATAGCAGAGAGTTGCCAGGGGAAACTGCAAAGCACAGATTCCACACATGTTTTGTATGGGAAGAAACACAGTGGAATGGTGTCCTTTCTCTCTCTCTTTTCTGTATGTTACTACAGTATGTTCAGAGACCTCACATCAAGTGCTTGTATTATGCCTTCTGTACTGTTATGTCATGAAAGATTGTTCAGTTTTAAATCAAGTACCCTCAGCAAGTTTGCTGATGATACAAAACTGGGGGGGTTGGCTGACATCCCATCAGGCTGTGCAGCCATCCAACGTGACCTGGACAGGCTGGAGAGCTGGGTGCAGGCAAACCTCATGAAGTCTAATAAGGACAAGTGCAGGATTCTACATCTGGGGAGAAATAACAACAGGCACCAGGACAGGTTAGGGGCTGCCCTGATGGAAAGCAGCTCCACAGAGAAAGACCTTGGAGTGCTGGGGGACAGCAAGTTCTCCATGGAACAACAATGTGCTCCTGTGGCCAAGAGAGCCAATGGGATCCTGGGATGTATCAAGAAAGGTGTGTCCAACAGGTCTAGGAAGTTCTTCTACCTATCTACTCTGCCCTGGTGAGACCACACCTGGAATACTGTGTCCAGTTTTGGGCTCCCCAGTTCAAGATAGACACAGACCTGCTGGAGAGAATCATAGAATCATGGAATCAGCCAGGTTGGAAGAGACCTCCAAGATCATCCAGTCCAACCTATCACCCAGCCCTAAGCAATCAACTAGACCATGGCACCAAGTGCCTCATCCAGTCTCCTCTTGAACGTCTCCAGTGATGGCGACTCCACCACCTCCCTGGGCAGCACATTCCAATGGCCAATCTCTGTGAAGAACTTCCTCCTAATATCCAGCCTATACCTCCCCTGGCACAACTTGAGACTGTGTCCTCTTGTTCTGTTGCTGGTTGCCTGGGAGAAGACACCAACCCCCACCTGCCTACAACCTCCCCTCAGGTAGTTGTAAACAGCAATGAGGTCTGCCCTGAGCCTCCTCTTCTCCAGGCTAAACAACCCCAGCTCCCTCAGCCTCTCCTCATAGGGTTTGTGTTCCAGACCCCTCACCAGCTTCGTTGCCCTTCTCTGGACACGTTCTAGTATCTCAACATCTCTCTTAAATTGAGGAGCCCAGAACTGAACACAATACTCAAGGTGTGGCCTGACCAGTGCTGAGTACAGGGGAAGAATAATCTCCCTTGACCTGCTGGCTACACTATTCCTGATGCAGGCCAGGATGCCATTGGCTCTCCTGGCCATCTGGACACACTGCTGGCTCATGTTCAGCCTACTATCAACCAGCACCCCCAGGTCTCTTTCTGCCTGGCTGCTCTCCAGCCACTCTGTCCCCAGCCTGTAGCTCTGCTTGGGGTTGTTGTGGCCAAAGTGTAGAACCCTGCACTTAGCCTTGTTAAATCTCATCCCATTGGCCTCTGCCCACCCATCCAGCCTGTCAAGGTCCCTCTGCAGGGCCTTTCTACTCTCCAACAGATCAACACCTGCTCCTAACTTGGTGTCATCTGCAAACTTACTGATGATGGACTCAATTCGTTCATCTACATCATCAATAAAGATATTGATCCAACAGAAAGCCACGAGGATGATTAGGGGACTTGAGCATCTCCCCTATGAAGAGAGACTGAGAGCCCTGGGGCTGTTTAGTCTGGAGAAGAGAAGACTGAGAGGGGATCTGATCAATGTCTATAAATATCAGAGGGGTGGGTGTCAAATGGAGGGGGCCAGGCTCTTTTCGGTGGTTCACAGTGATAAGACAAGGAACAATGGGTCCAAACTAGAACAGAGAAGATTTCAGCTCAACATGAGGAGAAACTTCTTTACAGTGAGGTGACAGAGCCCTGGAACAGGCTGCCCAGGGGTGTTGTGGAGACTTTCCAACACCATCTGGATGCGTTCCTGTGAGGACTACCCTAAGTGATCCTGCTCTGGCAAGGGGGTTGGACCTGATGATCTCTTGAGGTCACTTCCAACCTCTGATATACTGTGATACTGTGATGTATTGTATGAATGCTTAGCAGAAGTTTGTTAAAACTAAGTTAGTGCATCACTTGCGTGACAGCAGCTTAATTTTCAGATGCAATGCACTCCACCGCATGGGTGCTGTGACTCAGGCTTGGCAGCCTCTAGACAGAGCAAGAAGAGGATGAGAGTCAACCAACCTTCCTTCCTGTTGGTTTTGGGTTCTTTGGGGTTTTATGCTATCTGATTAAATCAAGCTGCTTTTCTCCAAGAAATGCAATCAAATTTCTGAAATGGACTTGCTAACTAATATACACCTGAAGCTCCATTTCTTTTATATGTACTACACTAAAGGTAGGATTTTCAAGCTAAGAAGAAACAGATTTATTTTCACTGTGCTTAGTAACTGAATCGGTTTCTTAATAAAAGTACATATCACATGTCAGGAAAGCAACTGAAAGCTTTAAGTAGATCAGTAGAAGTTGGATAATAACCACGCTTTTCTTTCTGTCCCTTCCTTATGATGTATCTGACTAGAACTAACAATTGCACACATGCAAAAGAAATTCCTCCGTTCCACACATGAGCAAACCAGAGAGCATGGGGCAATCTTCCCATACCCCTCAACAAACCTGTAACTGGGTCAGCCATCGTGTCAGTGATGCCTGAGCATGAAACCTACTTTCTGTGGGCATCCCCTGAGTCATTTTCAAAAAAGCAGAAATGAAGAAGGCTGCTGAAGATGAGAATTTAAATCATGGCTGCTTTGGTTTTAGGAGGTTTTTTTTGGTGGTAGTGGTGGTTTTTGTTGTTGTTGTTTTCAAATGAGGCAGCAGAAAGCTTGCTGCCTTTGCATATAACACTCTCTCTGAACATAATGCCATACAAATCATGCACTGAGCAGGGCAAAATGGCATTGCCTAAGTGCTAGCCAATAATTAATATAGGTAATTAAACCAAAGAGTCAGTACAAATTCTAAGGGGGAAAAAAAATAGAGAAATCCCACCCACTCCCCTCAAGGCAAAGTGAACAAACCCTTTCATTTCTCTCTAATGCCCTTGCTGCCTCAACATACACAATCACCCCTGGATCACCAAAACCAAATGTAGAGTTCATTATACAAGTGTTTTTAATTTAGAGCTGCATTTGTGAATATCCCTACAGTACCAGAGGAATACTTCCATGTAATTAGCAACTCTGAACAAAACTTACAGAATTCAGCTGCAAACCTCATGATTTTATCCCATCTCTGAGGAAAATTGTGATGGAAATTTTCCTTTCTTTACCTTGCACCTAAAGCCATCTTGTCCCTCAATTTGTCAGGTTATGGCTCCTGATGATGAGACATGCTCTTATGTAGAAATTAAATTTGTCAGATGCTGAGCTTTACAATGGCAAATAGTTAACTGATTTTCATTAAATCAGCAATGCTCTTAGTGAAAAACCACTAGTATATTAGAGGGATAATACAAAAAGAATGGCTTCTTGATGTCAAAAGTGCTAGTTTCAACTCTGTTATAGAAAGCAAGCCGGTTTGATGAGGAACACATGGATGTTCATAGATCATCTCTGAATTTGAGATGATCTGTGGTACTTTGATTTCCATGGTCCTTTTTTAAAGCCCTCTTTTTAAAATATGTTTACACTTGTTTCCCCATTACACGTCTTATCTAGCTTTCATATACTGCTTTTATTCCAAGCTATTGTGTCTAAACTCTATTTTCCTTACTTTGTGTTCTACAAATTGGGAAAGAGGCATAGTGCTACAGTGGTTTATCCCAAACTTTGAACAAGGTGAGGCATATAGATGTGCATTCTGTCCACACACAGGCACAAACTGATATTTTTCACAAACAAAGAAATGCTGAAATTAAAAAAAAAATACCTGTGTACAGAACATTGATACAAAGCCAAAATGTCATTATGAAAAACCACAGACTGATGTACGAAAATTAACAAAGTTCAAATTAAGTAAAAAGAAATTTTTCAACCATCTCACCTATAGCACTAGCAGATTAACAGAAACAAAACTAATTTTTTTTTAAGTGATTGAAGTAGTATACATTGTTCAAGTATTCTGAGAAGGCATTGAATCTCTCATATTGTCTTGTTATTGTGTGTTACAAAAGGCTTTCAGCCTTTGACTGAGATAAAAGGCTCACAAATTGAAAATAATTCAGAATAGTTCTAAAAGTATTATTTTGTGTTTGGAAGACATGGCTTGAAAAGCCCAGTCTTTCCTATATCAACTAACTGGGTTAAAATGTAATTTGTTCTTGATTTTTAAGTAACTTCACAGAAGAGACATTTCTGAAAATAAATGCCCAAATGGCTACAGAGAAACTTACATTTAGTGGTTATCTGGACTCATTTTCCAATGTAAATGTTGAAGAGATAGTTAGCTAGGTATCTATCATCTGAAGCCTTCAAATGGGTATTCACAAATACTGTAGATCAGACAGAAGCAACTGAGGAGTACAACTTCTCCTTTTGTCGTCCTGATGTGTAGCAGTTCTTAGTATGTCATGAGCATGGTGCAAAAAAGTAGCTCTATACATAAAGATACTTTATTGAGAGTAAGGTCCCTGGGCTTATTACTATGGTCATAATTCAAGCAAGGCAAGCAGCTTCCATTCCTTGGTGCAGGCAGCCATCACAGCATCTGCTAATAGGTAGCAGCACTCTTCTCCCTTCTTTGTCCTGATAAATATCAGAAAACGGTAGTACTCGTTTCATGGAAGTCAACTTAACTGTGTCTGTGTGCTGTCAGTGAGAGCAGTAGCTCTCATGGGTCAAATCATGCTGGGGAGCATGTACTCAGCTAAATAGCACAGATATTCCTGGGCTTTAGTCATAGAATCATAGAATCAGTCAGGGTTGGAAGGGACCACAAGGATCATCTAGTTCCAACCCCCCTGCCATGGACAGGGACACCTCACACTAGATCATGCTGGCCAGAGCCTCATCCAGCCGGGCCTTAAACACCTCCAGGGATGGGGCCTCAAGTCCTGTCCCTGTTCAATTTTTTTTTTTTTTTAGAACACCTGAAGCCCTGTAACAATTCAAGTGTTAACATGAACCAGTGAAAAATATTTTTAAATGAAAACTTCTCTTGTGACTGTAAGATTAAGACATGATGAATTTAAGGTAGGTGTAGTATCAAGAGTTAGGATAGTCTATTCCATGCTGTGTATCATGTTCATCTTCCCTCTATCAGTTTCACATGAGAAGAACTTTTTAACTACCAAAGTGATGATTATCATATATTGGCCTTTCTAGGACACAATGGCAACACTGAACTGTCATTTTAGTAAGAAAATACTTGTTTCCATCTTTAGAGGTAAAAATCTAACATGTCTCCAGTGACACATTCTTCTGAGTAAATGAAGGCTTGGACAAAATCAAGAAGTAAGGAACAAGGTTTGTGCCTATTATGAAGTGAATGATACTGTCCTTTACTTCTTACTACATCTTATTCTTTAGAAGGCCCTTAATACTTTCCGGAACAGCATCAGCAATGCTCCTCCTCCTGACCTTCCAAATCCCCAAATTCCTACAGATATGCTGTCTCACTGTCTGTATATGTTTTGGAGTATACACACTTTCTGCACCCCATATTACTAAAATTTTAGACAGAGAAAAACAGTGACTTTTTTTTTTTCTTACACACAGAATTGATTTAAGTGGAGCTCATCGGGCAATGACAGTGACCATAAATGGGATGGCCTATTCTTATTCATCAGAAAAGCCAACACTGGAGAAGTTCTAGGGAAGAGGAACTACCTAGGCTTTTCTACTTAAAAACACTGTGTCAACCCCCTCCTCTCCCCTACCCCACCAAAAAAAAAAAACCCCAACCCTCCAACAACCAACAAAACAAAACCCAACAAAAACCCAAAGTACAAAATGTAGCAAAACCAAACAAAAGGAAGAAGTCTTGGTATTTTTGTTGGCTTTTTAGCTTGAGGCTTGCTAGTGGTTCCCAGCCATGATGTGACATGAGGTCAGGTAAGATGCATCCTGGCTGATCACCAATCACTAGAAGTCCAGCTCTGAATAATATTCAGTCTCCACACACACACACACACACAAATTACCTTGGGCAGTCAAAAAATCCATCAATATTCTAGTGTTTTAGCTTGTAAGTTAGCCTTGTTTTCAGCAAATATCATTTTCTGAAGAGACTGAAACATCAAGAGTTATGCTAGCTGTACTGTGTACCATCAGAATTCAGTTTTTAGTTTTCTCCAATGCTTCATAAATGGCCATCTGCCCTGAAAAAATTAATTTTGTTCATAGTGCACAAAACCCTAAGATGTATTATTAATGTATGGCATTTAAACAAGTTTTAAAAACATCAAAATTTTTTTTGATAAGCATGTGTTTTGTTGAAGAGACCACATTTTTGGGAGTGACAACATCATATTTAGCTATAAGATGAGCAAGACAAAAAGACAGTTTAAAGAGCAGTTTGCAAAAGATATAAAATTAATAAAAAATTACTGTTTGTAAAACTTCTCGAAGTAGCCACAGAAAAAGAAGCCACAGCAAAAAAAAAAAAAAAAAGCTTAAGTAAAATTTTTGCTTTTGAGTTCAAATACAAGAGCTTGAGGGAGTTCCCATGCTGAAGGGCTTTTATATAATAGATGCAACAGATTAGCTGATGCAAATTGAAACTCCTTATATGAGATTACAGAACAAACTGTTAATGTTTATTTTGTCAAATCATGAGACCTAGGCGGTACTGCTTGAGAAGAAACTCAAGAGCTGACACTAACTGTGTAACCTGCTTAGAACTGCTTTGGGTCTGATGACTGGAAGACAAACAGCATGGCAGGGGGGTTGGAACTAGATGATCCTTGTGGTCCCTTCCAACCCTGATTCTATGATTCTATGATTCTATTTAATGAAGTGCTTTCAGGGGTGGTCTGGGGAAGTTTATAAGCTAGTAAGTTTATGTCTGTGCTGAGCAAATCACTAGACATTATTTTTTAAATGTGAATTACTTGACACTTGAAAGAATGTGACATTTTATTGTCCTTGGGGTTTACTTTTTTAGGAAAAAGATTTTAACTGGGCACAAGGTATACTGCTGCTCAAGTGCCCTGGGTTTGGCTGGGATAAGGTTAATTTTCACAAGAATTGAGGAGCAGCCACAGGCAGGATAGCAGAACCTGAACCAGACAATGAGATATTTGACACCACACCGATGTCATGCCCACTATATAAGTAGAAGCAGGTGACTGGGAGAGTGTGTGTAATTTGGGTGGGTGACTGGGTGGTGGCGGTGAGCAATTGCATTTCATATCGTTCCTTTTATATTTCATTTAACTAATATTATTTTTTCATTACTGTTGTTTATTCCTTCTTTGTATTGTTTTATAAAACTTTAGTTAACACAGCCCAGGGGTTTTGCCTTTTTCTCCCGATTCTCCTTCCTGTCTCACCAGGGTGGGTAGGGAGAAAGCGTCCTCATGGGGCTCAGTTGCCATCTGGGCCTAAAGCATGACATCAAGTGATGAGGAACTTTTGTGTCTCCTACTGTCTACAGACACACTGCATAATGTGCTCAATCTTTCTCCTGTATCAGTAACAGGCTACTTCTTGTTCTATTTCCAGATATTAACTCCGTTGGATGGCCCTTTGGTCTAACCGAGAAAAAAAAAAGTTCTTATGTCTTCTATTTGCATATTAAAGGAAACAAAATGTATCATCTTAACTTAAACCAGAGTATTTTTACTGAAAATTGTGTGCTTCAGTGTATTGTCAGATAGCTAGTAAATCACAATATAAGCAGAGCAGTGTTTTCAATCCTGACTTCAGCCTAGGTGCCTTGTATATGGAACATAGATTAACACAGAACATACTTTGCACAGAAATGGAGAATAATCTGTTGTTCTGGGGTCTATTTATAGAAAAGAACATACAAGAAATTTTAAAAGAAAATTTCTCTAGCCTGATTTTTATATTACACTTTTGTATAGCATAAGTTACTACTTGTCTTGTTTTGAACATTTCTATTCAGAGATCAACATTCCAGACATATGGTCTCATAGCAGGAAAAATAAAGCTACTTTCTGACTGCATAATACCATTTGTCCCCCTAAACCCTCCCCCTGTACTCTCATTATATTATGATGTTAGATACTGTTATTTCTCTAAGAAAAGTCAAATTTTACAGTTATTACTTCTTTTAGTAACTGTGCAAGTTCCATAAACTTTCAGTTGCCATTTGCTTGATCTTATCAACCAACAAACCTCCCTTATTCCTCATACACTCTTTACAGAAAAAAGGCTTTTTTTTTTTTACCATTATTTACTACTATAAACAAATTGTGGTTTATCAGGGGTATAATATTTTGCAATACACATTATGTTCATTATGTTAATGTTTTTGAAAGATATCCTACTAAAATAATGGCTCAAATTTGCTGTTCCATGACACGTGTGTCACCAGCTAAAGATTCAGGTTTAAACAAAATTTATGGGCTATATATATTTATCTTCAAAAAAGATTTGGATCTAAAAAGTAATTACTACTTTCAAGCTGGCTGCCTAATCATCTATACTGATTAAGACAACAAACTTTCAGTAACAGTACTAGCTTATTTGTAAAGGGTTTTCTCCTCCCATTGCATTAGCTTGAAATTTGTTCTGATAAATGTTTCAGAATAACTCCAGTTAGTTCCATACATGATATCTTCAATGTTAAGTTCACTATGTTTTTTTATTGTTCAGTCTCTTTAGATAATGTTTTCTAACATAACCATCAGAGGTAACCCAGTACTGGGTTTGTCTTTCTGTTCAGCCTGGCAACTATGCCTTCAATATTGTCAATGGTATTAAGCCTTTTGTGATGGAGAAACAAACTCTTTTCTGAACTGAAAATTGAGTTTGCTTACTTAAGTGCAAGACAAGCAATACTAAGACAAGCTTGTGACTTAAGCAAATGTCTTTGATTACATCTGAACATTCCTCATTAGCTGTCTGCCAGATAAAATCTCAATATAAGTAACTTGGCTGGACATCACAGCTCTGCTGGAGTGCAGCTTTTCTTCCTGGAAAAGAGGTAAGGAATTCATGTTCCTGTTGTTTTGATTTGGCAGACAGGATTGCTGTTCAGCTCCTCCTGAACTGTAGCTGGGAATGACGACTTTAGGATTATTTGCTAAATTGTAATAGATAGAAGTCAAATGCATAAGATGGCTGGATAACACCTTGTACATGATCTCCTGGCATCTAGGAATATGTTTCTATACCATCACAATGTACAGATCGCTTTCACTTCATTTGGTGTTTGATTTGGCTTTGATTTATTTGACAGACTTCACTCAAGTTGCAATATTTTCCCGGTACCCCATCTAACACGAAAGGAAAGTTGTTTGGCAATGGAAAGAATGTTTATATATACAAGTCTCTTTAGTATTCTTTAGTGTCTTAGCTTCTACTAATCAACAAAAAGTATGTACCTCTTGGGTTTTCAAATAAAATACTTTCAGTGTGATCCAAATGTATCCAACATAACTAATTTCTTGAATATGCAACATAACTAATTTCTTGAATATGCAGAGATTAAAACAGAAACCAAGGTCTGAGGCGTGAACAGCCCTATTCATTGCAAGTCTGTTACCTCATGTAAACAGTATTTTAAAAAAATCAGCACTCTTAACCATTTTGTTACAGAAAACATGTCAGAGCAAAGAGGAAGTAAAATACAAAGACTTGTGCAGTGCACTCTGAGAATTGCTCATTTGAGAGAGGTTTTTAACAACACACAGTGCAAGGAAACATTTTAAAATTAGTTATTGATTTTTAAGTTCTTCTAAAGAAGTAGCTTTCAAAATGTACTAACTGTTGCCAGTGTCTTCTCTATTTTCCATAGACAGCCAAAGCAGAGTGTGCCAGCACAAGTTCCCCATACCACCTTCTCAGGAGCTCAGGCAGTTAGGGTGCCAGTCACCACTGGATATGCTGTGCCTGCTCCTGGTTCTGCAAAGGGAACTTGGTGCCTTTCCAGCTCCTGTATCAGCTGAACGGAGCAGCCAGGCCTGGGCTGAGAGTACTGCACCATTTCCTCCTTCAAGTCCTCTTGGGTAAGTGTGGTGAGAGACATTGCAAAGCCAACATGAATAACGTAGTGGATATTGCTCAGCAGTCTGGACCCTGGAGTTGGCTCAGCAAGACCACGGTAAGAGAGAGTCCATCACTGTCCTGACAGCTTAAGTCTCCATCTTCCTTTCTTTTCTTGTCCAATAACATCCAAAGCCAATTTGAGCCCTGGTGCAGATGAGGCTAGAACAACTACAATCTCACTATCTTGGGAGAAATACAGGATCACTTCCTTGAATGAAATATAAATATATTCAAGGCTATAGACATGCACTGAAGGTAAACTGGGTATTTTGCAGCCCCTTCTATTTAAGAAATTCAGAAGAAAGGAATACATTTTACCTCTTTGTATTTGAATTTCTTTACCCTTCATAAAATTGGGCCTTTCTGAGTAGGGAGATGCATTCTTAAGTTCTTAACTGGTAACTCTTCAAACAACATCTGGCAGTCAGTGGCGGGTGTTACACTCTTGTTCTGTATAAATCAGCAATGTAGTTATGAATATGAGGGTTATTACTTATTTCTAGTATTTATAATGTGATGGGCCTTAGATTCTCTAGTGTGATTTCTACATCAAGTCTTAGTTTTATCTGTATAATTTCAATTACTCTAATTTGCATAAAGACGGATGTCTGGAACAGAATATGGGTGTTAATTACCCTTCTATATATATAAAGTGTATCTTTTTTCCATTAACCACCCCCCAACCACAATAACAACAACAAAACCAAACACCCCAAAAACTCCCCAAAAAACCCAAAACCACCGAACACCCCAAAACAACAAAAACTCAACACAAGAACCCTTAATATTTGAGGCTATCTACAGTTTCATTTTTACCATAAAAGAAAATTCTTTTTACCTGGTAAGTACTGATACACAGCTGTTCACTCCTATGTCATCTTTACAGCTCAGCCACATAAATGTTGTGAGAGAACCAGAACCAATCCTTGCACCCTTGCTGTAGCTTGGGTGGCCTCTTTCAGGTTTGTCCCAGCAATGGTTACAGGCTGTTACTTTAGAAGTTGCCATTCTGTTAGGCAATGCAAGCCAGCTACGTAAGCAGGATGATAAACCTCTCTGTAGGCAAAATAAACCAAAGAGTGAGCTAAAGCAAAGGTCTGGCTTCGCTGTACAGTAGGGGATGAAAAAGGTAAACCCAGCCCAACGGAACCAATGGCACATATAAGAAAAGAAACTAAATAATGTGATACATAAAGTTACTGCAACTGCCATGCAATAATGCCAGAACAATCTTACTGCTTCACTAACACAGACCTAATGCATATCTTCTCCTCTCTCAGAAACAGAAAAATCCAGGGATGAACAACATGAGGATCAGACCAAATTATTTTGCAGTACTCCCTCATGCATTGGCTAAAACATGGTCAGTTCTTTTTCATCATTTATACAGAGCTGCCTGGTTTTATACCCATGTCTTGGAGACATCTGACATACGTCTGACTGAAAGGGTGCTTAATGTACTGCTATAGACATAATCAAAAGCAGAAATTCTGAACCTCATTTCTGTGATGATCCTGACATAAGGTCCTTTTACTCTTTAAATTCTTGCATGGTTTTTGAGTGTCTGTTTTCAAAGTTTGTGTATGAAAAAAGTGTGTTTTACAGCTCCATTTTAACACACACACACACCCTTTTAGTCCATTTTAATGCATTTAAAATGTAGAAGATTCATTCTGTATCATCTTAACTTCTCAGCAGACACTGATGTTTTACATCAGGTCTCCAGTTTCACAGAAGCCTATGTGTATTCAATCAACAACATTACCTTTATAAGCTTAAATTTAGCAGCTCATTAAAAAGACATTATTTGACAAGTTCTTTTGTCCAGATGCTCTTTTTATGATTTATAATATAATTTATAAAACTTGGATCTTTTTATATAAATGTGTATCATTTATATAAGCCTGTTTTAATTGAGTTTTTCCATTGTTTTTCCCAGGATGCATGCTAGCCTGCCAGACTAATTATTGCCTAAATTATTTACACTCCTTTAAATGCTGGGTTTATGTTTTGTCTTGCCTCATGGGGTTCTGTAGCATTCCAAGTTCTAGATCTTCTTTGTTGGTGTCTGCAAGCACCTCTTGCAGGCTGTGACCAACCTTTTCTGATTATTATTTGCTTTGCTGGGATACTGACAAGGAGAGCTGGGATTTACCATCAACAATAGTAACAAAAAAATTGGACATTTTCATTCCATCAGCCATGTAAAGAGACAGAAAAGGTCAGGCTCCCTTTCCCACTGGGGAACATAACCTTCTTTTCCTTAACACTTCTTTCTCTCCTTCTGCTGCCATTGACTTCCCATAAGCACAAAAATGAGTCACTACTCCTGTCCTTGCCTTTTTTTTTTTTTTCCCCTCCCCCTAACACTGAAATCAGAAGTTGCTCATGATGTTCTGGGAACCAGGCAGTGGTTCACTCACCCAAATATTCAGTAAACACTTCAGAGAAGGAAATATAGTGACTGCTGTTCCTGGAAATCAGAAGGTACTATGAAAGTGTATAATACAAATATTTTTTTTTGTCTCTGAGGTATACTGGGTAACTGCATTGTTGCTGTCTCTTTCCAGACTTGCTCTCACAGTGTCGTCAATGATCACAGTAATTTAAAGGCAAAGAAGAGATTAATCTAATGCTCCACTCATATGAATTATTCATCTTAGGTAGACCCTTGAGCCATATCTACTGAACTGTTCCTTTCAAAGGGGTTCAGATCCTGGAATGTCCTATTAGCTCTGAGAACAGACTCTCAGAATGCATGTGAATCATGTACTATGAGGAGATGTTTAAGAAAATGAATTACAAAAATAAATGACCTCAAAAATTGGAGGAAGAGACTGCAGTTCATTTTGGCTGCAGTAGTGATTTATTGTGGCTAGAGAAGCACAAATTGCTCTCTTGAAATTTTTGCAGTGTTGGTTTGATGTTTGAGTTCATGTTACTCCCACCTGCCTATAATGATTCCGATTGTTTATTGTATTTTCGGCGAGTGTGTCTTGCACGCCTTTAAGCTCTGCCTTGTGTTTAACTTGTATTTCAATGAATACAACTCTGGCCTCCAAACTAAGTGGCCAAAGAACATGGAGCAAGATTTTATCGTCATTGTCATTGGAAATTAGAAAGGTGCATTTCCAAAACTATTAAAAAGGCAGTAGGACAAAAAGCTGCAAGTGTCAGTTTGTGGTAGAAATGTCACTAACTACACAATTACCAAGGGATTGATAATGCCACTATGTTTACAACGTATACCAAACAAAGTGTAACAGTAATGGTTAGCAGTGCATAGGGAAACACAGAGTGCCTGGTAAACCAATTTATGAACTATAAATGCTGAGCTTTGTGAATAAAGTCACATTAATGAAGTGTCAAGAGGTGCTTGGATTAAATTGTCAAATACATGAACTCTTGATTAGTTTTGACACAAGGCCAAATTAAATGAGCATGTAGTAATGGAATCTATACTGGAAGGACTGCACAAGTCAAGTTAAATGTAGAAATACACACTAGAGTTGCCTTTTGTCCTGGAGAAATATTGATTCCCTTTGCTATTTGAATTCTTTACACAAGTGTAAAGGCTGGAGATTAAATACTGATATGTCAATTGTTTTAGAATCTACTGGTTAATAATCTAATTAGATTGAGGCTTTCAAAATGAAAAAAAAGTTTTGAAACAGCAAGATTGTTATTAAAGATATACTTCGACTACTTGCACTGGTATTATCTAACCTCATGTGCACATAATCACTCTTCAAACTCACTATGTTTTGTGAAATCATACTTCACATTTTAGGAAAAACTATTTATCTTCTTGTAATTAGTATGATGATGTTACTTGTTACTCATTGAGATCCTGCTTAAGGTGAGTGACATCTTTTATGATCGAATAATTCAGATTTGGAATGACAGTAAATCACATCTATGCTTTCCTTACAAGATCAAGTAGTAAATAAGATTTATTTCAAGATGCCACACAATCAGGTTGCAGATGCAGACGCTTTCATCAGGTATAAGAAAGAATTAGACAAATTCATGGAAAACAGATCTGTAAACAATATCAAGAGGAGGCATAGTTCTGCCCTCTGACACCTGTTATACAACATCTGAGGATAATGGTGGAGTAGCAGGGGAGTAGATGAGTGAAAGCAGCCAGGCTCGGGTGTTCTCCTACTAGAAGAGGTGGATCATTGATCCGAACCAGTAGAGTAATTTTTACATTCTTATTTATTTAGAGTCCAATAAGAATGTTTGAAAAGTCTAAGGGACATTAAAACACAATTAGCACAAAAATAAGATGAAAGTGATTTTGGTAACAGATAAGACAAAGCAAAATTTCTTACAAGTGGTCACTCAACTATTTTGGTTAGTCCGAGGACATCAAAATAATATATATAGGGGCAGACTAAAGAGAAATACATAAATGCAAAGAAGAAAATACATCAGATTTTGAGATGAAAAAAAATCTGCTACAGAGCAGAGAAACATGGAACATAACTGTTGAGAATAAAAATCAACAGTATATTGCAAATTAATATAGACATGAATGAGGTCAGCATGACTTCAGATTCCTGTGCCACTGTTAATAATAAGTGAACAGAAGATTGAAAATAATCAGCAGATGATGTGAAAGTGATCTTATTAAAAAATTTTAGCTTCACTTCACATGCTAGGTACTGGGGTCAAAATATAACAAAGTACCTGAATCCACTGCTTCCAGAAGACAGGACTGCTGAGGATCTTGTTTTCTTTAAAACAATCTTATTTCTTTAAAATAATCATGTATGCAAAGTCAAATGATGTAATGTACCAGGCTATTTAAACACTGCTTCATTTTAACTATCTGAATAACTGCACAGAGTTGAATTAATTCAGCTGCATCTAAAGGTAGAGATATCCCCCCCATTAATTTTGCTTTAAATATGGTTCTGGATACCTCAATAAATAGAGCAGTGAGGATTAGTGAGAGAGGATTTGAAGAACAGTGATTATTTATTAGCTTGGAAGTTTGTTATAAGGAAAGATTGAATGAGCTAGATACAGATCCAAGTTCTGTTCTCAGTTATGCTGCTGTAAATCCAGAACAATTCTAAAGATGTGACTGGGCTCTGGGCTGAGACAGACAGAAAAGCATGTGTTTTGGTATAAAAAGCTAAAAGAAGACTTAGGTTAGCACAGGATATAACTGGACAAAGTCACTGAATATTTTTTCTTTAAAAAAACAAGAAAATACTTTTCTCTCCTTCCAAGTTTGATCTAATATAAAAATGCTAATAAAATTACATATCCAGCCAGCAAATTTCCAAACAAGAAGACACATGTCCATGTGTCTACAGCCCATTGCCATCACTTGTAAAGAAATCACATAGCTTTACATGCAAAGGATGAACGCAAATGCCAACTTCCTCCCAAGATCTCATGGCACAGGGTGAAAAGGGAAGCTGTGCAGTCACATGTGCCAGTTGAGCCTGATCTTGAGTGAGAACTTAGGGTACACATAGTGTTAGAGAAATTAATTTGGATTTATATTGCTGCGGTCAAAAGCCTGTTACACTTTGAGAAAGCTATGAAGTTTGACAAGAACTTAGTGAGATACTGAGATCCCTGGGCTGTTTAGTCTGGAGAAGACTGAGAGGGGATCTGATCAATGGCTATAAATATCTGAGGGGTGGGTGTCAAATGGAGGGGGCCAGGCTCTTTTCAGTGGTTCACAGTGATAAGACAAGGAACAATGGGTTCAAACTAGAACATAGAAGATTTCAGCTCAACATGAGGAGAAACTTCTTTACAGTGAGGGTGAAGGAGCACTGAAACAGGCTGCCCAGAGGGGTTGTGGAGTCTCCTTCTCTGGAGACTTTCCAAACCCACCTGGATGCATTCCTGTGCAGACTACCCTAAGTGATCCTGCTCTGGCAGGGGGGTTGGACCTAATGATCTCTTGAGGCCCCTTCCAGCCTCTGATATACTGTGATACTGTGGTACTGTGAATACAGTTGTAGACATCAAAGAAGATACGGGGCTTAGGGCAGATAATAAAGACAACTCTTTGGAAACTTTATTGCTTAATAAAAGCAATAAAAGGACATAGAGACCATCAGTAAGAGGAACTGTTCAGATAAAAAAGGAGAGAGCAAAGCTTACATTTAAATAAAGACAGGTGTCTGCTGAACATCATGACAAATCTTTTTTGTTTTACTCTGGAGTACTCTCTATGTCCTGTTCATTGTATGTCACTGCACACTTAAGCAAAGTGCAAGGGGCAAAGCCCAAAACCCCCAGAGTATTAAGGAATTCTATGGTGAAAATGGGAATAAACTGGGTTGCCTAATAAAATACCAAAGGATTAAATTATGTGGATTCATAATTTACAACAAATGGTATTTATCACATTTATTCAATCACAACTTTTCAGTAACTTCTTTTGCCTTCTCTTAGTAACCTAATAAGAGGTGTAGATCAAAGCCCTTAAAATCAGTAGCACTGTTTTCAAACTCCCTCATTAAAATGATTTCTTGACAGGTTATTTTCCCCAATGAAAAGCATTTATATCATCACTATTGCTAACAGTCCAGGTGGAAAAGATTTTCCAGACTTACAAGTTTGACCTGACCTTGAAGTGTGAGCTTCAAGGTTTTTTTCAGGTGCCCAGGGCAAAATGCAGGCTCCAACTTTTAAAACTGGTTATGCCTGACTCACAGCTTGTATAGCCAAACTTGCGCACAGGCAAGATGCTTCATTCTGAACGTCGCAGTGGCTCCTGAGGCACTTTTGGCTTAAATCAGTAAGGGAACATTTTCAATCTCCCGGTGCCATTTCTGCACCACAGACTTGGCAGGAGCCAGACTCACAGCAGTGATGCCTACAGAGCTGGAGAGAAGAGGACTAGTCTTACCATTGTTTTGGTCTGGCCTGATCTGGTAGATCTGCCTCAAGTCAACACGAGAATAATTTAATTTCACATACTTGTAAGTCTGTTTCTCTTGCTGCACTATTTTTCATCCAGTGAAGAAGCTTTGCAGACAAAATATTGTCTGAACTTCACTTTTTATTCCTGACATGATTTAAAATCATTATTTTAATGTTTTTTTTAAATCATAAATTAATTGCATTAAGAAGCAATGACTACTTAACTTATGACATCAGAGACTTTCCAAATAATTTCCCAAAATACTTTGTTTAAGAATGTCTGTGGGCTGTTCATCACTTCCTTACATATCTGTTATTATATTACACTACTAATGGGTTAACTTCTTGCTTATTTGAAAATAATCAATAAGCTATGCTGAAACCACATTGCCTAAGGACTTTTGCAGCAATCTTCTCCTTTCCCAAGATTCTTACAGAGGTTCTCTTGAACTATTTTCAAGCCAACATGTTAGGTATATTGTAATCTTAAATGTGAGAACTTACTGTTGTATCATCAAATTAGACCTTAGGGACAGATGTGACAGTGAGTTGAGGAGCTAAAATGCCATTTTAGGCATGTGAAGTCATAGAAACATAGAATAACTTGAGTTGGAAGGTACCTATAAAGATCATTGAGTCCAACTCCCTGCTCCTTGAAGAACTATCTAAAACTAAACCATATGACTAAGGGTGTTGTCTGGAGGAGCATGTCAGAAAAAATGTCTTAAGTGCCTGGAATTTTGGGCAAAAATACCTGGTAGACCAAAAAACTCACACGTATCTCCCTGCTCAAGTTTCCTGAAGAGTTCAGTTTACTAACTATGCTCAGAACATACCTCAGTCTAGCACTGAATTCAGTTTAAAATGTGAGATGACTATGATGGTCTTCCACATACTAGAGGAGAAACAACGTTCCCAGGGCTCTTTCCTTGCCAGCTGTGTGCTCAGAGTGCAAGACTGGTGTCAGTCTTTGACACTGGCTGCTTTCCAGCTAGACCCATTGTTTTCACATTCTGTCTACCACAACGCAGTTCAGAAAGAGTAGCAAAAAAAAAAAAAAAAAAAAAAGATAGGATTTGTTAGTGAGGACTACCAAGACCAAGATCTGGCAGAATCCATCTCTCTCACCACTTCTGCTTACTACTCATAGAATCATAGAATTGTTAGGGTTGGAAGGGACCCCAAGGATCATCTAGTTCCAACCTCCCTGCCAGAAATTGGACTGCCTCTGTTTGCACCAGGAACCACACTACCATTGTCATACAATCAACCATTTCAATTGGTGTTAGTGAAACCTAATACTCAAAATATAGATGAGCACTGGTGCCACAGATACATTATAGCTACAGATATTTTTCCATAATCTAAGAAAATGCAAGCATATGAACCATATTTACCACTATGGTTCTGTAAGTTTGGTTAGCTTTAACTCCTGCACACTTAATGCATAAAGAAGTTCTGTGTATCCATCTAACGAAGACCACTTAATCAGGAATTTAGAGACACATCTGTACCTTCAGAGATCTTTTGTATTATGGTGTAAACCTTTCACTTTGTGGACAGGTGCACAGCACACCTCTTCAAAAAATGTCTGCTACTTAGTCACCTTGTTTAGACTCCTGACTTATTTAGACAACCTCCTGAGAGAGCACTGGAAAATAAAGGGAATTCTGCTCCATCAGTTAGCTACATCATCCTGGTTTTTCACCTGGATGTTGGTGGCTTTTCAGATATTAATGGGCCTTTCTAACTTTGCTAATTAAAAGGAGGCAAAAGACAAAAGTGAAAACAGGCTTCTGATGCTAGGGAGAAAAGAATCCTGCACTATCATGCTAGGGAGCAAGGACAGTGACCCCTGTCTTTATATGAAGTGCTTGTTTCTGCAAAGGGAGGGAAAATCCTATCTTGGCTGTCCCCAAACCACATGATGGAAAAGGGCAGAACTGTCAACGTTCACAGTATTCAGAAGGACTGAACTTTACTCCACAGCAGAACTTGACATTCCACTCTTTAGTAAAAGACACTCTTCCATCCATGGCCTTGTGCTGCTGATAGTAAAGCCTTGGCATTTTGATTTTGCTTAAATGTTAGTTAGGGCCTAGGGCTTTGATTATTTGTCTTACGTTATTTAAAAAATCATAAGTTTTGGCTTATGATTTTACAGCTCAAAAATGCAAAGAGTGTTTTTTTTCCTTTCTCTGATAACTTCTGCTTAGCTTTGTTAATCCTATATCTGCACTAACACACAACAAAACACCTGAGCATTCCTCATGAGGTTTTGCTGAGGTATTGAACGTTAGTTTCAGGTTAGATATTTCCTTACATTGAGATCTTGTCATTGTTAACTAAACACTCCTCAGCAATCAAACAAGCCTACAAAGCCACAGCACCAGTTTGCCTTTCAGAGGATCTAGTCCTATGTATAATTAACAACTTTTTTTTTTTTGAAAAATAAGAACTCTTAGCATGTTCTTAGTTTTCATGAAAAGTAAAAATATTACAGCTAACATCACTGTGCTATACCATCAAACTATAAACATTCTGTGAATCACAATGTCAATAATTTGGCAGAGTGGCACCAAAAAACCTACTAAATATTTTATGAATAAGAGTAAAACCCTGACTCAGTGAAACCAGAGAGAGTTTTACCATTAAGTGTGACAAAGTTACACTGAAAGAGAATATTTTATTTTCATTTATTTAGCATTTGTTATTTATTCATAGTGCAGTGTTATTCAGAGGTTTGGTTGTTTATTCATAGAAGAGTTGTGAGTCCCAAAACTAATTCAAAAGTTTACACAAATGAGCACTGGTTGCATTTTGTCTTGTTATTCATTATTTATTGAGGCTTTCTTGCAGCAATGTCATCTATCGACTCAGAGGACAAAAACAATAATGTGAGTCAGTGAGTGATACCATATTTCATGTAAGTGAGCACAGAAAACATTATCCAAAAGCTGAAATTTGTTTGCATAAATTATTTGATGAATAATTATGACTAACAAGAACATTAAAGCAGAATCTGGATCATTACAGAACATGGCAAAGAAGAAAGCAACCAAGAGCGAGACAAATTGTCTCATGGAGAGTTTCGTAGTTCTACAGTGGCTGAGCTGCCACTGGTCCTCAAGCTACATCACATCAAGCTAGCTTGGGTACTTCTCCAAGTCTCTGCTGTCTTATCTAAATAAACCACTTATAAGAAGTTATTCAAACAATTCTAAAACTCAAAACATGTCAGTTTAATGATAGATACTGACTCCAGTGGTTTACAAATGTCTGTTACCTCTTACTATGCACTTTAAACTTCTTTTTTAGTTAACACATTTAATCATTGTAGTAACATAGAGACAAGCAATGTTTTACAAATGTTTGAAAGAGTAACAAAGGAACAACTAAACAAGGATGTTTTGGTTATTTTTTTTTTCTCTGTAGTACTCTTGTTTGAAACATGCAAAGAAAGATCAGATTTAATTTGCTGCTAGGGACTTCTCCATTTTTCTTTTTAATTCTGGCTAGGTTTCCTTATGACTGAATGTTGGTTGCATAAACTAGCTTCAGAAGGAAGTACCACGGTTTTGAGCTGTCTGATGGCCTGATGGGTTTTCTACATAGAATTGCTATTTAACCAAATAAACCAAATACAGTTTCATAATTCCAAATACATTTGAAATATTCAGCCTGATTTCCATACTATTGGAGACACTGTCATTTGCCTTTTCTGGCTGAACTTATTTTAAAAGAGGGAGCAACATTTGCAGAAATTGAAGGCTTTTGCTGGGTTCTACAGAGAACATTCTGGACATCATTTCCTTAAGTGGAACATGAAACCAGAACATAACTAACCTTTTTTCTCTTACATTACTTAACTTTTCCTTTCATGGAACATAAACTTAATACAGCCTTAGGTCAGGATAAAATTATTGGAGACTACATCTTTTGCTGGGTGTCTGCTTCCACTTGAGAAAATCTCTTTGCCAGGAACAAACGTTGACAATTTGGGATTCACTCAAGACTCTTTTTGCCCAGGTTTTGCTTTGAATTGTAACATTATAGATGACCAATTATGCTACAGTAGTGGTGACTTATGATTAAACTACAGCTTTCAGTTAGGGTTTTTTTTGGTCTTGTTTGGTTGGTTGTATTTTTTAATTTTTTTTTCTGGGTTTTTGTTTGTGTTTTTTGTGGGTTTGTTTGTTTGTTTTGTTATTGCACTACAAAATTGTAGTAGATTTTGCCAGACAAGGTTTTGAATGGGAAAGTTTTGTGCATTCCTGAAAAAAAAAAACAACAACAGGACTTTTTCCTTAAATTACCCTAAATGGTGCAATGTTTGACTTACTACATTTGAGATTTAGTTGTAGTGAACTTGCTGATCTACTACAAAACATATTGTAAAAACTCAGCAAGTAGCCTGTCTCTACAATGCTTTCCCTTATAATGAAATTATAAAAATATTTATCTCACAAGGGCTTCATAAAAGTCAACACATCAAAGAATGAGGGCAATGTAAATTAAAAGAGAGAAAATAGACAACACCTTGGACAAACAGTAGAGAAAAAAAAAAAGCTGTTTCTGTGATGGTGCCAAAGAGCCTCAGTGAACTTAGTAGGTTGAACTTATTTTTTTTTATTTGTTTTAATAGTCTCCTGATGATTTATGTAGCTTGCAGTGCTTGCTGTCAATAGTTTCAAGTGGCCATGTCCACCCAAATTGCAAGAAGGATTTGGTCATGCAAACGTCTTCTTTTTATTTTCACAGTCTAGAGCATAGTCCATTCCTCCCTATACTATTATTTTAAAAGGACAGAAAGGTTCATATGTACTTCAAGATTTTGTAAAAGTAAATTTCAGAGAAACTTGAAATGACCATAAAATGTTTCCAAAGATTTGTGTTTGTTTTTTCAAATTCCAGCAAAGGTCTGCATAGATAATAGAAATATACATATATAATGTAATAAAATGGGGGGAAGGGAGGGGGACTTAATCCAAATGCATTGAAAAATTACACAATGGAAAGTTTGTTCAGGTGCTATCAATAAGGTTATTATGTAACTGTTTTCTTGATGGAGATGGTTTATCTTATGAGAAGGTTTTATTCTGTTTTTTTGTGTGTGGGTTTTTTTTTAAGGACATAGTTCAACTTTGGCTTGGCTTTTGCAGCGGAGTACAGCAAATCCTTTTTCTACAAACAAAATGTTCTAATTTACTGTCCTCGATAAGATTCCCCAAGGCTTGCCTAAATTGTTCAAAGTGTTAGAGGTGTAAACTCTGCCAAAACTATTCTAGAATAAATATTGCATATATTTTCAATTTGTGGCTGAGTGTGATGCAAAACAATTTTGGTTGTTAGGCACATTGCAAGCAGCCTCTGTGCAGGCTTCCCACACACATTGCTACCAAAGCACTTTGGTCCCAACAGTTAACACCATATGATATTCCACTCCTGAATTACCTTATGAGCAGCAACTGCCAACTCAGACTGCAAGTTTTGGAATATTTGAACTCTATAGACCTGATACTTGTTGGTGTTTTGATATGTTTTGCTTTTACATCTAAATGCTACGAACATCTGCTCACTGTGAAGGATTTCTATTGCATACTTAACTTTTCCTCCTATAAAGAAAATTTTCCTTAGCTTATTTTCATTTAATATCATGGGCTACCTTCACTCTAAATGAAACTACTAGACATTCCCTGTCTGTACAAATTGACTCACTTGACTACTAGAAGAGATGCACTCAGTACTTTGAAATGGGAATGGGCCAAAAAGTGTCTCAGACGAACAAAAAAATATACTTCCTCCAGCCTGGTTTTATGCATTAACTTAAATTTATATTGGCTCATTCTGTACTACACACTAAACATTTTCCAGTGTGGTTCCGCAGTGGTCAGATGAAGAAATCTTAGAGGATGGAGAAAACAGGCAAAGTGAGGATAGGCTGCTTTGGAAAGACACTGAAGATCAATAAACACTTCCCTCATTTTATTCTGCATTGCCCTCTGTGATTTGTACTATGATTGCTCAGCATCACATGTGGCTTTGGAGCATTTGTCATAGCAACCAAACGTATTTGTAAACACCTAACAAGAAAAAGTGTTGTCCAATCATACTGCCTTCAGACTCTTGCTGTCAAAAAAAGATTTAATAAAGACAGCTATGTCTGTATAGAGAGAAATGTAAAATAAATAGAATTAAAAAGAAGTCACTATTAGCACATACATGCAGACATACTTTACTTGTTCTGGAAATGCACAGCTGTAGGATTAGAGAAAGCCATTTAATTAATGGTGCCAGAAAGTTTACCTACTACCTACAGACCAGTAAAATAAAAAATACACAAAAAACCTACCCAGCTGAGGGAGCACAGAGAATTCTAAATTTATTCAATGGTCTAAGTATTTTTTATGATCATAAGACCCTTTATATTGAACTCAAAATCAAATCAAGCTCACTAGGGATTAAGGGTGTTTTCAGAAACAAATCCCTCTGCAAGGTATGGCCAAGGGCATGCTGACTTTTGGATTGGCATTCAAATACAATTTAAGTACATGATCCTCTTTAAAATTTAACAGATATAGAACTCATCCATTTGATTCATCTGTTATAGGTCCTTTGGCCAGTCTCACTATGAGAACCTCTTTATTTTCCATCCTTCTGACTCTCCTGGAGCCAGAATAGTGTGGTTCTTGTACAGCTTGTGCAGCATCTGTCCATTACACTTCACTAGTATGCCCCCTGGGTTCTGCACTTTCTGTCTGTTTTTTGGACATATGAAAGAGGTGAACATGATGATTTGACAGTCTGATTGTTCAGCATTGCTCAAATATGGTCTATTTCTAAAAATAAATGCAAAGTCTTTTTAGGAGGATAATAAAGAGCGTGCTGGTTTTATTCCATCTACAAATACCATGATTAAATTTATTAGATTTCTCTTAAGTAGTTCCTCAATAAGAGAAATTATATTCACTAAACTGTTCCTACAGTCTGGTTCATTCTCAGGTTTTGCCTTTCTTTGTCCAAACACATTCATCAGGCTCAACAGGACACTGAATCCACCCTTTTCAGCCTAACAGTTATTTCATTATCATTAATGGCACTCGTAAGTTTGCCAAGGCATGACCAATCTTGAGTACATCTTCCTTCCACGTTTTTAAGTTTAACTAAGTTTATTTGCAAAACAAACACTTCATAAACCCAGTCAACTTTGCTGCTTGGCTTTGTTGAGCCTCACTTAAGACCTGCTTTTTTGCTCCTCTGTGTTGCTCTCCATCCTTAATACCCATTTCTCCTCACCTTTTCATCCCTTTGCTAACTGATGCCCATCCTGTCTTAAGTTCCATTATATTTGATCACTGTTTCAAAGGACATTGTTTCATGTAAGAAATTCCTACATGCAAGATGCACTCAGATGGACACTTGCCCTTCAGCATCATTCACCTGTGCTGCCTCTTCAGAGCAGCAAGAGAAATTAAATGGCAGAGATTCTTCTCCCTTTCTTGAACACTTCTGTACTCGTTACAGATCTGTGAAATTTCATCTTTACCCTCATTCTTGTCCTTTCTTCAATCACGAATGCTGATGAGAGAGACAGAAAAATTGTGCCACTCACACATTCACCACAAGTAGATATGGGAAGATAAGAGTTCAATTATCTAGAGAAAATCACCCCGATGCACCTTGTTAAAGGCACCAACGGTAAGCATCTCAGACAACTTAGCTGAGCAGACAGTGCTGCTTTAAATGGCTATCAGAAAAGGAAGAAAGGACTGGGAAGAATATTGATTATGTGGCATTTTAGGAGGCATGAGGACATGTTGACATAGTTCAGCAATCTTTTCTACACAGCGCTAATCCTCTTTGAGAGCCTAACAGGCTTATACACCACAGCCTGGCTTCCCACATGAAAAACATTCATAAAGACCCTGTATGAAATAACGTTTTGTAACAGATTTGTTGTTTTGGGGGTGCATCATACCTAGCCAACCTTCCATGGGAAAATAAGGTAATATTCAAAGACAATGACTTGCCAAAGGGAATAGAACAAAGTATTCCTGTGGCAATTCTCATGTTATGCTATCGAGATAAAGCAGTGTATCATATGTACAGGAAAGAAATTAGAAGTGCTGTTTAAATATAAGAGGTTTTACATTCATCATTTAGGGAAAGAGCTTTCACAGAGAAAAAAACCCAACCAACCAACCAACCCACCCCAAAACTTTTTCCATGCTGATGTGATTATATGTGGTGAGAGGATCCTACCTGTTCTTGGGATGCAGTGAAAAAGCAATGCAATTCTACTGCAAACAATAAATGAACAGGAAAAGGTGCTGAAAAAGAGAGTTACAGGAATCCTGTTGTAATTGCAGGATAACTCCTTTACTCATTATTAAGCATTCTGATGTAGAAGCATCAACAAATAAATGAAGTGCAACAAGATTCAGCATGTAACACACAGCCCAACCCCCCACTGGAGTTTTTAGAGGCTATTTCAACACAAAGATTATTGCTTCTAGTACTACCTCTATGGTAGTAAATGCTACAAAAACATTTATATGCAGCAGAAATCTGATAAAAATCTATAAAGACAAAATTTAAGTGGCTGTCAACTACATGGGATATACTGAGATTACAGCACTTGGCATTTTATGACTCCTCTCTTCTTTGGACCATTGCTGAAATATTCTTGGAATGGCAGGTAAGGGGGCTGACATTAAATTTTGTTTCAGCATGAGATTTACATCATCTCTCTTTTTTTTTTTCCTTTTCTTCCCCTGGAAAGACATTAAATGATGGCCATTAAAGACCTGTTCAGCTTGGGCTAACATGCTACACCTGGCACAGATAGCATAGCCATCTCCCAGTTCTCAGAGCAATCCTCATGCCTTCCTCTTAGTCTTGCATGCAGCCTTGGGAATGCAAGGGAGAAAAAATGCCATAGCTTTGGGACTGCATGTATCTCTGCTCTTCAGTGTGGTATTGTTCTGCTTCTTGGATTTTCAGCATCTCTGAGTGGCTCAGCGTTGTGGTCTGTCATTGACTGCTCATGCCACAAGTGACAGAGCAGAATCTCAGCCAGTTGCAAAACTGAGTTAACTCTTCGTCCCACAAAGCTGAGTTTCTCTCATGCTGACAGTGGTCTCATTATTCAAACCAAGCTGAGCATGGACACAAATGGTAGCACCCATTTCTGTATTAGGGGTCATTCCCTACAGTCACACCCTTTCTTGTGATAAACTTCTCTGCTTGAGGCATGAGATCCCCTCCTGTTGCTAAGCTCTAGCAAGTCTTGCCAAGTGCTAGACCCAGATGCTAACAGCTTGCCTCTTGTATATGGCATTGTGCCTTATTCTCTCCCTTCTGGACAAGTTACCCCCTCCAAGTATCAAGTGACATCATTTCCTCCAGTCATTAATTTCCCTCCTGTTGTGCTGCATCTATGCTGTCCTGCAAAGGTCCATTCCAATACGCACCGCTTTCCCAAACCTTTTCATAGATTAACACTGTGCCAAAATTCCCCTCCTCCAGTCTCCTTCAGTCTGTTTCCATTCCCTTTCCCCTCAAACCATCCAGCCACTTGAAGATCCTCTGGTTAGTATACTGACATGAAACTTGCATGTCATGCTGACATACTGCTATCTTATAGAGGAGAAATAAAACTACATCTTATTTAGAAATTATTAAAAAATTATATAAACTATATTTAGACATTAAAAAGTAGATTTTATTCCCTTCTCCTTCCATATTTCCTTGATAGATTCCAATTTGATGGCTAGCTTGCCTTTTTTTTTTTTTTAACCTTTCTTTTTTCTAACCTTTCACACAGTATTCTGCTGAAAGCCTGTGTGCATCTTTTCGGATGCAGAAAGCTGAAGTGTTCCATCCACTGCATTGCAGCTGCAATTGAGAAAATGAGTCTGCAAAGTACAGTGGGACTCCCAGAAGATCTGAAACATTATTATAAATATATTTAATGTTAATATCCTATTATAATGTTTATTTAGGAATCATATATGACATTAAATAGTAGCATTATTGCTCCCCACAAGGTCTGTATTCTCCTTTGTTTGAACAGGTTCACTGTTTTTCTATCTGATTTTCATGAAAATAGCTAGCTGCTTATTCCTTAGCGACCACTCTGTTACTGAAGAAATTGTCGTGTGACAATATAATTACTGCTTGAAAGGCAAACCTTGTCTTCAGTCCAAGTCCAAGTGAAAGAAATACCCAGCTCAGAATGGTCATCTACTTTCCTGGAAAGTCCAGTCCGTGAGCCGTCACTGCACGCGGCATAGTGGAAATCAGAAAAAAATCTTCTCAGAAACAACTACCCTAAGGCAATTCTCAAGGGGCCTGAAGAGTAAAGCCCAGGCCATCACAATAGGTTAAGAAATGGATGTAATATTGTAATGAATATAATTTCAGACTCTCAAATTTTCTCCAAAACGTAGTCTACAATCACAAAAACCACCAAAGCGACCACCTAAGTTTATAGTGTTGCCAGCAGGTGAGATTTTCATATTTCATATGTTTCACACACTTAAAAATTATTTTTCTAACAATAGGAATATCATTCTAACTACTCATTGAGATAGCCACTATATGTAATTTTAAAATTGATTTTCTTAAATATTTTGCAGTAGTTGAAAAAGGCACAGTACACAAAGGAGCAGCACTGGAGAAGTGCATTGCTGGAAGCAGACAGAGAATAGGAGGGGGAAATGGAACTCCTCTTCATTTCTGTCTCTACCCATCCCCACTGAAGCAGAAAGTGATGTAATACTTCTTTTTTCTTTTTAGTTGTCTTTTTTCCCCCCAAGTCTTGCAATAGATCTTGCTTTAAAATACTGTTATACCCAGTGTGCCAGGGACAGTGTTATCATAACAGCAGAATTCATGGCATATTTTTCTTTCTGTATTGTCTATTTGAAAAACTAGTTCTGCCAACTATTAGTTTATTATGTGAAGAAAGTGCTCACTTTATCTTCTGGTTAGACACAATTCATTGTTTTCCTGTGGGTGATGACAAGTCTCCCTGTTACAGCTGAGATCTGGGAAAAAAATGCTTGATGCTATTAGAAAAAAAATCTTTAAGACAAGTAAATGAAATGCAAAACTGATTTAGAAACTCCTTTGGACGTTGAAAGGCAGAAAATATTTGTTTACAGGTTAGTGGGGGGCAACAAATCAAGGTTAAGTGAAGAATATTTTAACATTTACCTGTTTCCTCTTTATACTAATAACTTTGGTTGTGTCTTTGTACACGTCTGTTATGGAAAGATTTCTAGCTTGGGCTTTTTTCTTTTGTGACTTACAGACCCTGCTTGTAAGAAGCAGATAATTATGACTACATGCATCATAACAGTATTTTATGTCAATTTGACATGGTACATTTTACATTAATTTAATACTTATATATATGTGTATCTCTGTAAAAGCCTCTGGGGAAGACTGAATATTACATTTCATGCTTTGTATTATGTTTTATAATCTTTAACACCATATTCATTTCATTATATGATGAGCTACTTCTGAAAAGATACTGAAAAAGCAGAAAACAGTTACTGAGGAATGGTAGTAATGTTAATTTAGTTGTGGTTCAGATTCAGAAAACCTCTTAATCCCCTATTTCTGTCTAAAACTGAGAGAGAGAGAGGAGAGGCTTTGGTATACAAAAAAATTACTTGTCTTGAGTCAGTATTATAAAAAATGCTTCTTAACTGAAGTGCCAGGGTGCTCTGTAATTAACAGGTAATGTAAAATTCTAGACTTACTGCCTTGGGTACAAAAGCTGATGGATCACAAATAAATCAACAGTACTTTACAGAAGATCTTCAAAACACTCTTCATCATGAATACACATTGAATTCAGTACCTTTCTCTTTGAAAGGGAGGTGGTGGTTGTAACACCTTGATAGATGCTGACAGATCTGCTTGTAACAGTTGTTTTTATCTTGAAAGATTACAGAGTGATTGGAATAATAGCAGTGAAATTACAACAGGCTTTCTGTACTCTGAATGGTGAAAACAACATTCAACACTGATCTGAAACAGATTTTCCCAGCCAAGTGGGTTGGAAAAAAAATAATGATTTTGAAGGGGGAAAAAATTTAAAAACATCATGTGATCCTGTAGTTAAAGACTTACTCTAAATCATATGCAGAAGTAAGCCAAATTATTGAATTATTAGCTCTATTTTAGTGTTGTTCCTTAGATTTGAGCATCTTTTCTGGAATTCATCTACCAGCAAAAATCTTACTAGTGCCAGTGTGGAAGCATTATGGAGCATGGCCCTCTTCTGCTATCATTGAATGACTCATATATATGAGCAAAAGAAATTATAATAAATATTTGGTATATACTTACTTAAAAAGTAAAGTAGATTCATGTGTGTATCACCTCAAAGAGTCTATACTCTTGAGGTAGCACTCTGTGCTAGAAAGCTGAGCCACCTCTGGCATCTTTTCTGTGACTCCATATATCCCTCTGGGCAATGGATGGTGATCAGTGGCTGACTCAAGACCTGGAAGGCACTGATACTAGTTTGTCTCACGGTGGTAGTTTTAGGTTGTGCCTAAGAAATTTTCCACAAATCTTGAACAGAAAGTAGTAGAATGTAAATAAATTACCATTGATGTAAAAGGGAAAATAATGATAAGGTCTAAATAATCCCATTGGTCTGATTACTAATGTAAAGTTTGTTGTGTAAACTAACTTTCTTTCCACTTCCTCGCTCTAGCAGATACTAGCTGGTGGCTTTTGCTTAGCTGTTCCTGAGCTTGGCTGTGTTTCTTTGTTGTGGCTAAGTACTAACAAGCTCTGCTTTTCTCTTTCCCTTGTCCTGTGTACAGGGGGAAGGCAGTGGGAGAGGAGGAAGCTGTTAGCAACCCCCTGGTTTTGTCCAGTGGGGTTCTTGTGTTGTTTATAAATTGTAAATATATGTAAATATTATCTATTTTGTACATATTCATTGCATCTCACATTTCCAGAATGTAGTTGTGCTTGTAAATATAGCTTCATTTGCTTTCAACTGAGCTGGTCTGGCAATTTTATTTTGGGGGTAATTCTCCAAATTAGTTGGGGGGTAATTTCAACCCACCACACTCACCCATTAATTTCCCACTATAACCCCAGTGCTAATCTCCATGTTCACGGTTCTTTGCTCTTAACCTTCCCATTTTTTGCCCATTTGCTCTGCATTTATAAGCTTTAATAACCTCCCCAAATACTTGAAGTTTTCACAGCACTGCTTTTATTAATATGAAATAAACTAGGATCTCACACATAGATGATTAGTATGCTGCACATTTGTTCACATCCAGAATCACAGCTCGATTCAGCCATATTATGGATAATTTTTCTCAAAACCAGCCTCTTTAATTTAAACTACAAACACTTGACATAAAGCACTGACGTGAACGAATAATTTTTCAGTGCTTTCTAAAACCCCAGTTTCCTGCACACATACACAAAGGTTGCAGTTATCCAGTTTTTTCAATCACAAATATAGGCAGCAAGGTTTGCCAAAAAATATTTCAAATGTATTTTAATGAAAATAAAGTGGTTGAAGTGTGGCTTTTGAATTGCAGCCCTTTTAGGAACATCAGCTGTAGCATACCTTAACAAAACATGCATTATTTTTGTTTCACAAAATGAGCCCTGAGCTTTAAAACTCTTCAGCAAATATATTTACAATTCAGTCATCAATATCTGGTAAGAAAACACTTGATGAGAGCACATCAGAAAAACACTGAATATGGTCAGACATTGATTATCCTGACTATTTATAAAATTGTCAGTGTCATCTCTGTTATTTTTTAGAACCTTGATTTAACGCAGTGGAAGAGGGTGTGAGAGGGAAGAACTTGGTGCAAGATAAAAGAGAGTTTTATTTTAAATTCAACATTTAACAATAATAAGTATGCTGGATTAACACCACAAAAACAAACTAGCATGTAATGTTTACCCATGCAAAAATCAGCAGGCTATCTCTCCATGGCTATTGCTCTTTGCCTTTTACACCCACCTCATCTACCAACTGGATCTATCTTGAAGGAGAGACCTTAAATTCCTGCAAGCAGACTGTAAGGCACATGCAGTAGCAGCAAGTGTATTGACATTTGCTAAGCACCAGCATCCCTCAAGTGACTGGGAGCGAAGCCATTGACGTCACTGAACAATAGGCAAAATATTTCCTCCTCCTCCATAGTCCTGAACTGTAAACACCCAGCTTGCACACAGCAGGCTGAACATTTGAGGAGAGGCGGAGAAGGAGAATGTGAAACACTCTCAAGTGATGCTGCTGAAAACTAGCAGCTGTTCCTGCATAACCAGTCTCCCCTTACTCCTTCCATTTTGCTCTGAAGATTACTGGTGTCCCCTTAGTGTAGGTCACACAGCATAAGAGGTAAAGATAAAATAAACTATAAATAAAACTGTCTACCAAACTGACAAAGAATTTTTCCAAGTAAAATGCCCAATATTCATTACAGAAAAAAAAAAAAAAAAAGCATGCTCTCTCTTTCTCACTCTTTCTGCCTCCATTATGGATAGCCACAGTGTTGTAATAGTCATCCATGTATTTTGGGCAAGGTGTGGTGGATTGAACATAAGACAATTTCCATCTCTGTCAGCTCCCTCCTCAAATTTAGGTTATTGCAAGCCAAAGAGAAAAATGTAATTCAGAATTATAATCACAAAATCACAGATAGTCTATGCTCTAGATTCACTGTAAAGACTGGCTTAGCTCCTTGAGATGGAGTGTGATGTTTATGGTGTAGGCAGAAAGCAGAAAGGCAGAGTTGATACTGAAAATTAAAACCTAATCACAGCTTCTTGTGCCTTTATCTTAAAAATACTGGTGCTTGGATTCTTTAGGATTTATCAGATGTTGAGCAGAATGTTTTATACTGGTATAAACTGTGCTGGCAAATCATAAACGTATAGAACCTGTTTCAGCTCTTTTTAATGCAGCCTCTTGGAAGCAGCTGCAATCCTACATGTGGTAAATCTTCCCTATTTCCAGAGATTTGCTGGGAAGATAACTGGGGTGGAGGAAAAGGAGACCACTAGAAACAAGGAGTAGTGCAAGGCTGAAGAGAGCTCAGAAATTCTCTCCCTCTGAAACCTACTCTAAATTACCTGGGGGAATACACAAGTGACCATAATTTCTATCTTCCTCTTGCCTGACCTGGGTTTTGCTCATTTTGTCCACAGAAGATGGTGGATAAGCCCCCTTACATCATACTTTTTCTCAAGATAAAGACCAAGGAATCTCCTCCATTACCATGTTCTGCAGAGGGCAGCCTGTTATGAGCCAGGGAGAGACACCTTTTTTTCCTGTCCAATGCTGCTCTCTGTTGCATGAAGCCATAGGTGGCATATCACATTTGCATCACATATTGATTTATGCTTTCAATGTGCTGAACAAACAACTCATTTTTTCCAAACAGACCACAACTCACTACTTACTACCCACCCACCCCCCCACCCCCCCCCCATTTATTAGACAGGAAAAGTAGGGGAGCAAAACAATCTAGTTTGCTACATGCTGAGGTAAATTTGGAAACCTGCACTTTACTAGATGTGTGCTATAGGTTGGACTTGATGATCTCTGAGGTCTTTTCCAACCTTGGTGATTCTATGATTCTATCAGAGAGCAAGTGACAAAGGCAAGGCAGAAACGCAAATGGAAGCCTGAATGTAGCGTGTGCTAAGGAGCTGAGAAGATCTCAGGTTTTGATGTATGCCCTAGTTGCGTTCTGGTCCCAGACTGGCATGAGAGTGAGATGTTCAGTAACTATCTTTAGCAGTATTATTTTCTACAGGAGCAAAACTTAGGCCTCTGGGTTTGAATGGTAGCAAGAACCTAGGACAACCTGTAAAAATATTTGCCACTCAGGCTAATATCTATCTTGGCATCTTCCATGAGTAGTGCTATTGCTGGGAGCCAAGAGCAAACAAAGAAAGAGATACATATTCTGTGGGGAAGAGCCTAAAAGAACTGTCTGAAATGTGAGTACATTTACTTCATTCATAGTAATGGACTTTTTAAACATACCTTTAGGCAAACATTTGTGCATTTAAGTTTTACTAGTACAAATATTCACAGAAAATATGTCTTCCCTTGGTTGCTTGTCAGATATGAATACCATTTGATAATTTTTTAGTCTTGGCAACTTCCAAGGTGTTCCACCTTTTCTCTTTTACACAGCTGAAAACATTCTATTTCTCAGTAAATATTGTGCACATAACACAGAAACAATTCAACTCCCTGAACACGTGTGGTGAAGGAATAAGGGATGTAGGAAAGAGTGACAGAAGGAAAAGCAAAGGAAAACTCGCCTCACTAAAGGAAACAGACTTTATGCAATTTGGTAATTCAGAGTTTATAGCTGAATGGATTCTACACAAATTCACCTTCAAGCAGAGCCTGAGAAAATAAAATGCAGTGAAACCACTGCAAAAGCCTACACTGTAACCAAGTCTCCTCCAATTTTAACTTCAGAGAATTTGCATAAGATTAAAAGATAATGGAACATGATATTTCCTCTGATTCCCATCTGAGCAAAAATGGTAGAAATTGTAATATATTGAAAAGAGCATAGGCATCATTTTCCCTTTCATTAATTTGACCTATGATAATCAGAAAACCCAAAAGTAAAGCTAAATCACATGTGCATAATTCAAAATGTGTAGATTCTTTAGCTCATGCACATATGCCAGAAATACTTTGGTGAACATCATCACTGTGCTCCCAGGAAAGAATGGCAGAGCCATTGCATGCCTGTTTTTAGAAACTAATGTATCTTTACACAACACTCTATAGAAATTTCTACGGATCTACAGATCTTGCTTTAGGATTTATTACATGTATAAACATGTCAAACATATTGAATTAAGACTTCTCTTTCTTTAATGAGTCCTGCAGCAGTCATGAGAGGGAAGTTTATGAAAAAAAAAAAGGTTTCTATGTGTCCATACATTTCTGGTATCCACAGATCAATTATGTAAATACTCTTATTAGGACTTAGAAATCTAAGCTTGAGACTGTGAATTTTGGCATATGGTACAACCAGAGGTCTAGACTGAAATGCAGTCTAGTAACTGAAGTAAAAAAAGTAACTGAAGAAAAAAGGATCCCTTTCACAAGACAGAGTTTTGACACAGAAACCAAAGCAGTCTCTGAATAGCTTCTTGAACTTCTCTGGATGTCACCTTCAATTCATATTGCTGTTGACACACATGAATTTGATGATTGGGCAGCATTTCCTGTCCTTGCATAAGAGGTAGATATTTATTCCCAGCATGAGTACCTATGTTGTAATTACAAAGTGGACACAGCAAGTAAAAAAAAAGTTGTATACTATCAGAAGTGACAGAAATTAGATCAACAATGATAAAAAACCCCAAAGACGGAGTGATGTTATATACTTCTTAGCTGTGGACTCTTTAAATACTACTGATATACTTGTCTCAAACGTTAGTGCCTTGGTTAAAAAAACCTCAAGAGCTGTAAAATTAAAGCAATGTGATTTCTACTATTTTGAATAATTAAACCCAGCAGAGATATTGCTGGTGCTGCTGGCCCAATTTTAGGAAAGTCAACCGGCAATGTGAGTGAACACATACCTAATAAAAGGTATTTGGAAAACCTTAGTGAACTGTAAAAGTTGAATTCAGTCTTTCATTGAGGATGTAAGTTAGCTTTTATCCAGTAACTACTGAACTGTAGAAACTTGATTATACTTTTGCTGAAATCAGTACAGCTGTGACATGTTAAGGAAATTAAGCACAGGTAGGTCTATTGTTCTCACTCTGACTAATTGCATCCTTAAAAGCAGACATTCGTTAAAGAACACTTAATTGAAGTACAGAACTGTAGTGGGAAGAGGATTAGTTCCTACAAAACTCTCATTATTCACAGCTTTGACTATAAGCAAAACTTCTTTTCTGATTCTATATCCTATGTGGTAAGTCAGAGAAGATAAACTTTTATAATGAGTACAGCGTCTTCAGCTCATGACGCTTACAATATGGCTGACAGTGTTTACCTTACCCAAGTAAATTGGCATAATTCTCTTTATTATTAATTATCTGTTGGAGATCTACCAAGGAAACTTCCTAGGAAACCCTATGCAGACTGGTAATATTCACTATTTTTAAAGTTTTCCTAACATGCAGCCAAAAGAAATAAAATTAAATTAATGTAAAACACAAGAAATTCCATGTTATACACAAATCAAACACTGATAAAGGTTAAGATGCTGATATGCAAGGGCATAGCAGCTGTGCTAAGACTTGGCTTACCCCCAAGGCTGCCCTGACATTCCTCATGTTATTTCTGAAAGTTAAGAACAGATATATTTAATTAATAGAAGACTCAATCTATTGCTCCAGAGCTACCTTAGTAGGAAGGCTGATATACAACAAAGGCTGAAGTTTGTGGATAGCTGAAAATATAAAGCAGCAGCAGAAAACCCAAAGCACTCACAAAACCAAAACCAAAACCAAAACCCAACAAACAACAAAAAGCAGACCAAAACCTCACTGAGAGTTTTGAGATGTACTGGTAAAGAACAACATACTTCATTTGGCTAGTTATTCACTGTAGATTTAGATGAAGAACATGATTTCATCCAACATTTTTGTGGCTAATCTGTAGCCAGGATGTTTATATAAAGTAAATAGATGGAATCGGAAATCTGATTCTTTGCTTACTGGTACTATCTCAAATCTGAAATGCATTTCATGCATTTAATTCAGAACCTGACTTATACACAGTTAGAATTCTACATTCAGTTCTAGAACTCACAAAAGCAAAGGAAATAGAAAAAGGTAAGTATATATCCAATAAAACGTAAAATGCATTCACATACTTTAAGAAAACAAGTGCAAAAGACAACCATGCAAACCCATGAAAAACAGACTCATGTTGGTTAATTTGACAGGAAATCACAGTATGAAATGTCATCATACCATATTTAGTAAATAGTCTTTGGAGTTATCCCATTTAAGGAATAAACTAACACAGTTTTTCACACTAAACTAGCAATTGACTCAGCTGATCAGTAGATAAAGATGCAGAATGGAGTTATACTTTACAATACTGACTGGGGAAAACCCCAGACAATTCAGTGTCATGACAATGCATCTTTTTAGTACAGGATCTTGTGGTGTGCTGTTTGTTTTGTTTTCTTTTCTTTTCTTTGTTTGGCTGGTTGGTTGGTTATGTTGCTTGACTGGGTTTTCTTGTTGCTACTTTTCTTCCCTCTTCAGGGTTTTTCCTCATTTGTTTGTGGGCATTTTTGTTGGTTTTTGTTTGTTTGATTTGTTTGGGTTCTTTCCAGGACGACTCTATTTTCTAGAAGATTTTACTGCACAAACTTCCTGAGTTAAATTTAGTCAATAACAAGTGTTTAAGAAAAGTAGATTCTGTTTTTAGAAACCCTGTTAACTGAAATTAAACAAGGCACCTGCAATCTAGAAGAGAGATCAGAAAAATGAGGATTCAATTAGCTATTATATTTATTTTCTTTTCAAGCATTTGCATCAAATACTGGTATTTGTTGCATTATGGCACTGCTCTACTTGAACGGTGCTCTCAATTGCACTGAAAATTCCCCTGTTCTTTTCTTTAAATGAATGTAGCTATATGAGGGAGCACTTTCATTTAACAGATTGCTAGAGGAAGTTCTAAGAGAACAGAAGCTCAGCCTGCATGAGAGTAAGAAGCATGTTCATTTAGCATTTGCCTGTGGCTTCAGGCATACACCACCAAAGCTGCTAAGCTTCAGACACTGAGAATCAAACTCTCCGAGTGGATATTCTGCACAAAAAATGGAATGAAAAATGCTAATCCATAGCTATCAACAGAGACTTCAAGTCTTACTTGTACGTAACCATGCAATTTCTGGCTCAAAATGTGATTTCCAATGTGCCACAAGGTCTTGCAATTTTGAGAGCGTTTTCAGCTTTGTAAAGGAAAGAAATCTGAAAAGGAACTTTGTTTCTCACAATAAGTATTTAAAGACAATGGCTCCTTAAGCTGTTTGCCTAGTTGTTTTTGTGTGTGTGTGTGAGAAACAATACAGTTGCAAATATATTAATGGGTTCTCTACTTTTGACAGAAAATACTAATTTAATCTTCTCCTCAAAAGAAAAAGTATTTGCCAAAATGATGTACCTTAAACTAGGCCACACAAAAATTAGACTTTTTGTGATTAAGACATTCAGAATGCCTTTTTTTTTCTAGTTCAGAAATGTAAATTTTATTAATTCTTAAGTGTTAGAGTGTTTTATATAATGGCTTACAATTGTTCATCAAAAGGCCTCCTTTCTATTTCTTGGAATAAAGCCAATGCAAAGTTATGTTATGCCTAAAGGGCAATGCTAATGATAGCTTTTGCTTATCGTCCATTTATGTTCATTTTTTTCAATGAATATTTGAATTTTATTTCTTAAATGACTTTAAAACACTTTTTTGTTGTCTTACATTTACCATTCCACTGCCCTCTGCTGGAAAGAATATATCCTATAGCATATTTATTAAAAAATTGAGTGGTTGAGGGGTGGATGTTTCTGGACCCAAAAACTGGATGTTCCTCCCCTGGTGATGCCTGCAAGCAGCTGGCTGGTACATGCTGTGTGTATCCACAGGCAGATGCCTGATCATTATCTGTCTCCAGCACAAATAAACATTCCATTCAAAAAAAGTAAAAACATCAAGTTAAGAAAACATAAAGACTGCCCAGCTAAGAACCCGAAAATCAGGACATGCCAGAGGTAAAGTTTCACATGGAAATACGTCTCTAATCCCATGTGCATATGCATTTATAGTGCAGATTTAAATTATATGGAGGAAAACCTGGTTATTTTTCTACATGGTTTAGGGGTGCTCTCAAATTCAGATAGTTTTCATTATGGCTAGCAATAGGTAAAGATTTATCTGAAGCTGTTTTCTCTGTTAAATCTCCCAAAATAATTTCAGGTACTTGTTTGCCTTTTGTTATTGAAACTAGCCCATCTGTAGACAGAAGATGCAAATTAAGTTAATTCATAAACAGACAGAACACAATCAATCTGAATTGTTGGAATACTCTGATCTTCAACTAATAAATTATTTTGTAGAATAATACATTTTTAATAAGCAAAGGACAATCAAATCAGGACTTGCTTCACATCATAAACACGTAAGTGCCTGAAGTGAATGAAGGATGAGTTATGGTCATTCAAACAAACAGAAAACATTAAATGAAGATGAGCAGATCTCTCCAATGCACTATCATTGTAAAAAAACTACCAACCAACCAATGAACCAAAATCCAAACCCCACCAATAAGTCAATGCTTATTAACTATTTTTCTTGCTGCATTTAAAAATTTCTCCATGTTTTTGACTGGTGCAGATTCTCACTGGAAACTAAATTAGTTTCAAGTCAAGAGGCTGGTAAAAGATACTGGGAAACAGTATACAGAAAGGAAAGTCTTCCTCTATTTATTACTTCTGGGTTTTATTTAGCTTGTAGTGACAGATCTGGAAATAACTTCTCTTGAATTCATTCTGACTAAGAGAGGTGAAAAGTAGATTCAAAGATCTGACTTAATTTGATTTGAGATATTCTCACTAGGTAAGATTTGTTTATATATTAACATTGTGTTAATGGTTTGCTACTAGGCTTGAGGTCACACATATCCTGTAAGTGACACAGTCATAAAAACTATTTGTAAAATCATTTACATTTATTTAACGTACAGTTTCACTATAAAACAACTGGAGTTAGTCACAAACTACACACGAGACACGATTCTGTTTAAAATCATACCCAGAATACAATCCTGTCATTCAGGTTTTCTTCAGAAACTGGTATGGTTGTTCACTTGCAGCTGGTTTTCGTCAGGCTAGATTTTATTTTACAGAGCATTACAGTAACATGAGTAAAAACCCCTCCTGGCAGGACTTGGTTGCAGAATGGAGAAGCCCTTACTTATATTACCTGGAGGCAGCACAATGTTCAGCAATGTTGGATCCAAGTGGATGTGGTGGGAAAATCTAATTAAATGCATGTTTTTTCTTGGGCCAGTGGGTTTGCTCTGCTCTGGAGTAGAAATGCTAATGAAGCAGTGATAGACCCAGCCGTGTTTTGCTGCTGGGAAGTCAGAGTACAGAGAGTACAAACACAAGATGCTCCTAGACCTCAGACGGGCAAATGTGTGCAACCTGGCGTTACCAGCAGTCAGGCAATGTAACTTCTTTCCTTGAAGGCTTCAATCATAGACCTTTAACACTTGTTCCTATAGTTTAAACCCATGAAGGAAAACAAAATGACATCCTGACTTCCTTTGCTGAGGGAAATTTGTGATTTGGGTACATTTGTTTGATGTTTACTTACCCCTTCTTCCAGGTGCCAGGGCTTTCCAGCAAATGAGCCACAAAGTTATTCCCTGCTTGTTCAGGCAAGAAAATCTCTGGGTACAAGAGTATAATTTTCTTCCCTTCAGCTGAACCTTTGTTCATCTTCATGTAGTGGGCCTCACTTTAACAGAGGGTTTATCCTCTGTGTATTTTTAATACATAGGAAAAGGGAAATCATCTGGAAGTACAGAGTGATCTCACTGCTCTATCACTTTTCCCATCAGCCTGTTTTGGAGGCAAAGGCAGCATCCTGGGGCTTACAGCTCAAAGCCATCTGGCCTAAGAGATTGATCACTCTTGTGTTCCCTCTCTTGGTTCTCAGTACAGTGCAAAGCTCATCAAGAAGCCTGCAAATGTTTCAAGTAACATAACATTTGAATGTTAGCACACACAATGTTGCCTTAATTAGTGATTTTCTCATAAACTTAGTGCCATCAGGGAATGCAGTGGATTGCAGTGACAGCTGATGAAACAGAACAATCTTTGGTTTAAATTTAGATGAATTTACAATTACTTTGTGTGTGTACAGAATTAAGATGAAAATTAAGTTTAGAAATAAGACAAAAAAACCAAACAATACCTTAAGCTAACTAGAAGAGACTGGGAAAGGAATGATTTAAAAGAGGATTTTCTTTTCCAGAACCAAGTTAAATCTTGAGTGGCTAAAGGCAGACATGATAGTGTTAGGTAACCATTAGTCTTAGAATAGCACCACACAAGCACTGACATGTATAATAATAAATCAGACTTGCCCCATTTCTGTCTTATACGAAATATTCATTAACTTCTAGAAGTTTTGGGAAAGACATGAGATTATTCTTGTATATAATGCTTGCATTCTTAAATGAATAAGTTAGAAAGGGGAGCTATGGTAAAGAAATTAGTTTCGGTATTAAAATATTTTGTCCTATGGTCATGAAGCACAGGATTGAGAGGAGGAAGAGAATAAGTTGCTCTGCCACAAAACTTCTCTTTTCCACGGAAATACCTGCTGGTTCATTGCTTATATATTTCAATGAACTATAGTTTTTATGAGACCATCTGCAAAAGAAGACTCTCCCTTGCCTGTAGCTTGAACTGATCTAAGGGGAGTTCTGAATCATAAACCGAAAATCTTCCAGTTGACTTGGAAGCTTGCACATGCAGCAGAACATCAGGCTGGTGAGCTCTTTGCAGTCCGTGTTGCTAAGGATACCAGGAGCTGAATTTGGAGAGCAGTGTAAGGAGGTTTATATAACGAGTTGCAGGTTTCAGTGCTGCAAGTGATTTTTCCAGTGACGAGTATTGGTCATATTTGAGAGGGCTGTTTTTTCCCCCTTGAAACATATCTGAGAGAATAAATGGAAAATATTTGAGACAGCTTTGAGGGCATTTTCATTTATTTTTATTTATTTATTCTTACTGTCATGCTATTTGGGTAATCGATAGTATAAAAACAGTCAAAAGATTGAACAAATCTAATCTAAACTAGGCCCATAGAAAATACTGCCTGAAGGTCGTACAATGCTCCAGACTCATTTGTGTGGCCAGCTAACAGCTGAAAAGCAGCAGCCATCTGTTCACTGTGGGATTCATAGCTCTGGTCCATGGGCATGCCTCCTTCCTCACTCAGCAAGTAAATAGACATAGGGCTGACTGGGACAGAATAGCTGCCTGGTGTTGACCAGCTGAACCATTTTCTTGCCTATCCTTAAATTGCAGGTATATTGGATAATCAAAGGTGTTCAAGCTAAAACATTTTTTCTAAAGCATTCTCTCTGTCTTGCCCTTATTCAGTTTTGTCTCGGTTTTTCCATTTCAGCTCTCCATTTTGACAAAGTGTCCATGTTGACAATACAGGGGACATTAATTTCTTACACCTGGCTATTAAAGTTAAAATTAATAACAAAAGCTGACCACATTTTTCTGCTTCCCTTGGTGTTTGGGAAAAAGAGAGTTTACTTTCTGCTCAGTAAAATCCAGATTTGTAAACAAAAGTAATCATAGTCCTTCAATCTGGATTCTGCAGGTGAAGAATAAAATACTTCAAACAATATTTATTTTATTGCAGTCATTCTCACCTCTGTGCCCAGTAAGATCATGGAGCAGATCTGCTGAGGCAGAAGAATAATGAAGAGGTGATTATTTTACAATCAGAATGGCTTCACCAAGCGCAAATCCTGCCTGACAAAGCTGGTGGCCTTCTATGACAAGGTCACAACATTAATAGATGAAGGGCAAGCAACTGACATCATTCACCTGGACCTGAGCAAAACCTTCGATACTGTTCCGCACCACATCCTGGTCTCCAAGCTGGTAAAGTCTGGGTTTGATGGATGGACGATTCAGTGGATAAAGGACTGGCTTGATGGCTGCACCAAAAGAGTGTCTCAATGGGTCCATGTCCAAGTGGAGGCCAGTGATAAGTGGAGTCCCTCAGGGTTAAGTACATCTTTGTTGGCAACATGGACAGTGGCATTGAATGCACCCTCAGCAGGTTTCCAGATGACACCAAGCTGTGTGGTGTAACAGACATGTGGGAGGAGAGGGATCCATCCAGAGAGACCTTAACAGGCTGGAGAGGTGTGCCCGTGACAACCTCATGAGGTTCAACAAGATCAAGTGCAAGGTCCTGTATCTGGGTTGGCTGGGCTGGGCAGTGCCTGGCTTGAGAGCAGCCCTGAAGAAAAGGACTTGGGGGTGCTGGTGGATGAGAAGCTCAACATGAGCCACCAGTGTGCACTTGCAGCCTGGAAAGCCAATCACATCCTGGGCTGCATCAAGAGAAGTGTGGCCAGCAGGTTGAGGGAGGTGATTCTCTGCTTTGGTGAGACCCCGCCTGGAGTACTGCATCCAGTTCTGGGGCCTCTAGTACAAGAAAGATATGGATGTGCTGGAGAATGCCCAGAGAAGGACCATGAGGATGATCAGAGGGAAGGAGCACCTCTCCTATGCAGACAGACTGAGAGAGTCAGGTCTATTCAACCTGGAGAAGAGAAAGCTCCAAGGAGACCTTATTATGGCCTTCCATCTTAATGGAGCCTACAAGAAAGCTGGTGAGGGACTTTTTAGGGTGTCAGGTAGTGATAGGACTAGGGGGAATGGAGCAAAACTAGAAATGGGTAGATTCAGATTGGATGTTAGGAAGAAGTTCTTCACCATGAGGGTAGTAAGACATGGACCAGGTTGCCCAGGAAGGTGGTAGAAGCTCCATCCCTGGAAGTTTTTAAGGCCAGGCTGGATGTGTCTCTGAGCAACTGATCTAGTGTGAGGTGTCCCTGCCCATGGCAAGGAGGTTGGAAGTAGATGATCCTTGAGGTCATTTCCAGTCCTAACAATTCTATGATTCTGTGATTCTATGATCTTGGTATTTGAACACCTTAATGAAGGCAGGAGCCAGATACTGTAGAAGCATATGCAAAGTAACAGGATCTCAGTTAAAAAACACTACTGGAGAGTTTTGCAAAGAGTGGAAGAATAAATTCCCTATTATCTTATTTGTCCAATGGCAGGAACAGGAATTCCTTAATCCCCAAGTGATTTTAAATAACTAGAAAAGTGTTATTAAAGAGAAGTTATTTAGTCAGACACTGCTAGTTCTGCATTCAAGGAATTGCCCACATCAGAAAATAGGTTTATCCCAGTCCATATAAAATAAATTCATACAACTCATAAAACATTGTGGAAGACCAGTGGTGCTGTAGTGAATCTAAATGGAAAGGCTTGATAGTAAAATCTGTCTGCTGTAAAACCTGAGAAGAAATCAGATATGAGAGAATGCCTGCATGCTGAAAGGCACATACCAGTCTTTCCCAGAGCAGGTGAAAGAACAGTGGACAAAACTCAACTTCTATATAATGCAATGAAGTTGTCTTAAATCCAAGTTGCTTACTTTGGAGCACTTTGTTCCTTGTAGTGTTTTGGTTACAAATGATAGATTGTTTCCTGTTTGTTGTATAAATACAACATATATTTCCTGTTATCTTAAAGAGACTGCCTGGGTGGCAACTAAGGGGAAGACTGCATGTTTAGCTCACTCTGGTTGCTGTACTCTTAGTCAGATTGAAACTTCTCAGGAGGAGGGAGGAGTTGTTCCTTTCCTCAATGGCAAGCTTAGCTCTGCAGAACTTTCTGAACACAGAGGGGAAAAGGCAGTAAGAGAAACAGCATCATGAATACCCCCCAGACTGGGATATTCCTGAGAGGATCTAGCTTCTTGACTACTGGGTAGTGCTGACTCAAAGCTGAACTCTGAAGGAAACAGAAGAAAAAAAATCATTCCTAAGAATGCAGAGAAAAGTTGAGTGTTTGTTTGAACCACAAAGTCACTGCCAGCTGCTAACCTTGATAGGATTTGGAGAAAGGACATGCATATTGCAAGAAATGCTGGTGGGGATTGATTTTTTCATGCTTTCCTCATCCAGTAGGGCTGATGTTCCCTACTTTCTCAGACATCTTCTTCAACTACCTTTGCTTTTGTGCTAATATCACAAGGGGTATTAGACTTCATAGTCTTTTGCGGCTTACATAAAAGAAAGTGTGACAGGATGACAGTGGAGTGGTTCTGCTTCAAGATTTTGGCAAACTCAGCATACAGAGAGCAGAGAAAGACAAGTACCAAATAGCCCCAGGACAGAATGTCTGGACGATGTTTTGCTAATGCATTTGCTATTAAGTTACCTTTCACCTGACAAGGATTATAGAATTGGAGGTATAGGAAAAGATAACACCAAGAAGTTCAAAGGGCAGCTGCATCAAACAGCAGGTATCACAAACTCTGCTGAAGATTGTCTGTCATTGAAAGGTCTGAAATGTGAAATTCGTACAACTAACCAATCTTTGTCATATTCAGTGTCACAAATAACAGTGTGGTAGTGGCTGAATCTTGGAGAAAGTTCTTGAAAATAGAATGTTTTTTTCACTAGGATCTCTAGGTTGCCTAGTATTTAGCATCTGTGCATGATCAAGCCATTAGATTTGCAAACATTCCATTCTGATGGACAGTTAACCCAAATTTTAAAAGATGTCAATTTTACGTTTGTTTCCTTGGAGAAAGAGTTAAAAAAGAAAAATGTTGATTATTTTTATTAACTCTTTTTTACTTCCACCAACTACTCTTTTTTTTCTATTATTAGTTTTTTCCCATCAGGCCACAGACAAAGCTGCTAAGTTAAGGATTTTCAGTATGATTTGTTGAATTTAAATTAACCTGTATGTGCTAACCAAGAGAACAAAGTTAGACACTAAGTCTCCATTACCAAGTGGATTAAAAAATTCTATGCAACAGACATTAATGAACATGTACAACACTTTCAGAGAGTTCTAAAATAGCCATTGAGGAAAGAGATTTGGTCCCTGCTCCTCAAGTTGACCTTCCATTTGGTGGTCATAGGAATCAGATCACTTGTGGCTTCAGCCTAGCAAAATATTTCGTCCTAATAAGAGTACAGGAACAAATCTTAACTGGAGTAGAAATGCATTCACAGTTATATGTTCTACTAAATTCCTTCTTGAAGGATGATAGAACCTAAGAAGAGATTAAAATTAATGATTCAGCTTATTTGCATTTCAAATTACAGTTGATTTTAGGAAGAGTAGCAGTGAGATATTACTGGAGTTGTAAAACTATTCAACAATTAGAAAAGATCAGAAATTGTTTCCTGGGCAGTTTTCAGAAGATTAACTACATAACCTTTCTGGCAAATCATAGACATTTTCTGATTCTAAAGTTTGTTTCTGTTTTCCAAACCCATGAGATTTAGAAGCACTTCTTTTAGAATTAATGAAGATTTGGGGCAAAATTTTCAATACCATCTAATTTAATTACATTTGAAAACTAGCATATTGATGATCTGATCTGCAGCCATAAAGCTATAATTATGTCATGATGATCTGCAGTTATACAGCTATAATTAGGCTCCCTAGAGGGATCTTGACAGGCTTGAGAGGTTGGCCAAGGCCAATGTCATTAAGTTCAACAAAGCTAAGTGCAAGGTGCTGCACCTGTGTTAGGGTAATCACAAGCACAAATACAGGCTGGGTGGAGAATGGATAAAGAGCAGTCCTGGGAAGGACCTGGGGGTGCTGGTTGATAAGAAGCTCAACATGAGCTGGCAATGTGTGCTTGCAGCCCAGAAAGCCAACTGAGTCCTGGGCTACATCAAAAGAAATGTGGCCAGCAGGATGAGGGAGGCGATTCTGCTGCTCTACTCTGCTCTGGTGTGACCTTACCTGGTGTATTGTGTCCAGATTTGGAGCCCCAAACAAGAAGGACCTGGAACTTTAAGAGCAGATCCAGATGAGCATCATGAAGATGATCAGAGGGCTGAAGCTCCTCTCCTATGAAGACAGATCAAGAGAGTTGTAGTTGTTCAGCCTGGAGAAGAGAAGGCTATGAGGAGACCTTATAGCTGCCTTCCTGTATTTGAAGGGGACCAACAGGAGAGCTGGAGAGGGACTTTTTAAGAAGGCATGTAGTCACAGGATGAGGGTAATGGCTTCAAACTGGAAGAAGCTAGATTTAAACATTTAGGAAGAAATTCTGCACCATGAGGGTGGTGAGCCACTGGAATAGATTGTCCAGAGAAGTTGTAGAGGCTCCAACCCTGGAAGGATGAGACCTTGAGCAACCTAGTATAGTAGGAGGTGTCCCTGACCATGACAGCAATCTTGGAGCTAGATGGTCTTTAAAGTTGCTTCCAACTCAAATCATTCTGTGATTCTATGAAATGTTCGTCCTGACACTACCCTTTAATACTTGCTTGCCGCACTTTCAAATTAGTCCTTATACCATAAGAAAAGACATATCTCAGCTTCTAACAGGGAGAAAGGCTGTTGCCTGCACAAACATTCGACTGGACTAGTTACTCTTCAGAGAAGTCATTTTCTTTCAGTCTTTATCATGATTCAGGCTTTTCACCAGGCAAGCTCAAAAGCAAAGCCAAGAGTTTAGTCAAGGAAAGCAAAGGCTTAAGTTCTTGATTTCAAGACTGGAAGTTACAAAAGTGAAGAAAACCAACAAAGTATAATCATAAATTGCACCTGGTAGTATTATACTCTTTGTCTTGAGGGATTATGACAAATGCTCTTACTAAAGAACAACTTCAACTAGTACCACTCCATACCTATCCCTGCTGCTGCTTTTAATATGGGTTATAAATAGTTTGAAGATCTGAACAGTTCCCAGACTGACAGAGTTCATCAAAAACTTTTGTGATTTATTTTCTCCTTTCACTCAGAAAAGACTCTTACACCTCTTTCTCTTCTCTGGCATTGTTATTGCATAAGAATATAGCTTCTGAATCTATACAATAATTGCCATGTTGACTCCTCTCATCTCATCCTGTCTTTCAGAAGAAGCTATAACAGGAGTATTACCTTTAGGTAATTAGTGAGTATATGAAGTGCATGTGATCACCCACGGTGTTAATGCATATGGATGAGTATTGAAGGAGAAAGAAAAGTTAATTCCAATGAATGTGTTTTTTCTGCACTCCGGCCAAGCCTATGTTACAAGCACTCCTGTAGTCAAAGGGGAAACTGCCCTCTCATCTACCTGCCAAACAGAGGGAAAAGGAGCATGTGTGCCATCCCAGCACAGTGAGGACAAAAGTATATACTACTTTAATAAAATATCCCTCACTGCAAAACTTTTTTTCTGTTACGCTTTTATTTAATCAAATGTGCAACAACACTCCTATAAGCTTGTATTTTCTAGACAGATTGACTGTAGATGCACTGTAGATGTTGCAACTGCTAGTGATGCTGCAATTACGTCTTACAATTTTAGTAGGGCTACAGCTATGGCTGAACCTCTGGTGGTGTACCCTTTTACCTTGGAAACAACTTTGGTGGTCTCATAACTATTCATAACATTAGAAATTATGCATCTGAGAAATCTCTTCAAAAAGGTCTCTCTTGCCATTTGGCAGTTGAAACACAGAGATATTAGAATATATCACAGTGGATTTGTTCTGTGAATAAACCAGACTAGATTCTGAGAAACCTGGCTTCTCTGAACATTGCTAGTGACTGTCAGGGACTGAAGATCTCAATGTTTCCAACTGAACACAGTGAAGGTGAAAGAGTGTTTTAAGTATCAGTGTAGAAGACCTGACCTCATCAGAGTGAGGTTCATCAGAATCCTCCATCATTGACAATAAAGATGGATTAGTAGGCAGCACGAGTACCAAAGCCTCTTGACTGTTTGAAAGCCTCTGCACTACCTGGATTCAAAAAGAAGCCACTGTCTAGACAAGAAATACTTCTGTAGGTACAATTCACACTCTGTTTTTGTCCTGAAATTAAAAGAACAGCAGCTTCAATATCTGTTCAAAACCTGAAGATAGGTGTCTATGCCAAAACCATGCTTGCTAAAAGATGATGATGGTGAAAGATGAAACTACCTGCAGAAAGTGATAAGGTCATGATAGACATATGAAGGCAAAACATTAATTAACAGGAATGGGAATTTCAAAATACCACAAGGAAAAAGTACACAAAAGGTATTGTGTGGTCAGAGCAGAGTGAAACCTTCATATTGTTTTACAGAGCTGGAGAAATGAACATGAAACAGTACACAACAAAGGAACTCTCCCTCAAAAGCTGTGAATAAAATGACATGCAGAGAGTTTTGTTTGGGGAAAAATGTTTCACTTCACTGGTTAAGCATTCTGATTCAGCTGAGTAGCTGAGAGGATGTAAAGGACGTGGGGTTTTGGAGGAAGAAAATAATTTCCAGACATATCTTAAGCAAAACAGTCTGACTTAAGCATCTGTAATATTAAAACACATCACAGTGTGAATATGCATGTAGACAACACTCAACAAATCCTTCACATTGCATGTTTCAGAGGAGGAGGCTTACGGAACATTTCAAATCTGACTGGCAAAATATGTCCATCTGAGCCTAACTTTCAGCACAACTCAGACTTTTAAGTGGTTAAGGCTGTTCTAAAAATGATGCATACTTAAAAAAGAGTCTTAGGAACTATTTCTAAATGCAAATGTTGTTGGCTATAGTCTTGTTCCAATAGGATTTAAAGCTTTGCTAATTCCAACCTCCAGCAGCAACTGCTTCCCACTCAGTAGGCATTACCACACAACTAACTCCATTCTTCTTTTTAAAATTCAAAGCAAAGGGAATGTTGAGGGCAGCCCACAGCACTGATCAAACCCCACAAATTAAGCAACTAAACTAAACGAGAAAAAGAGGAGGCATTTGGCAAAATTTGTCTTTTGCAATAACCCACACAGAAACGTGATTTCATGTCTATGCCAAACATTCAGAGATTTTAAAATCTAGGTTATTCAAAACTAGAAAGAGGTCTTGAAACAGGTTTAATCATTCTGGACCAATATTTAATAGGCCTAATGCTGAAAGGCAAACCTGGAAGACTTGCAAATTCCAGATAAAAAAATTGGACAGGATGGAACCTAATGAAGTTTAGCAATGGCAAGTGTAGGATCCTGCACCTGGGGATGAATTAGTACAAGTTAGATGTTCACATGCTGGCAAGCAGCTCTGTGGAAGAGTGCCTGGGTGTCCTGGTGGACCAGAAGTTCACCAGGAACCAGCAGTGTGCTTTTGTGGCCAAGAAGGCCACAAAATGCTCAGATGCATTAAAAAAAAAGTGTGCCCAGCAAGACAAGGGAGTTTCTCCTTCTGCTCTACTCTGCCTTAGCGAGACCATGTCTAGAATACTGTGTCCAGTTCTGAGCTCCCCAGTTGAAGAGAGAGAAGGAACCAGTGTAGGGTCCTACAGAGGACTACAAAGATGATTAGGGGCCTAGAGAATCTCCCTTATGAAGAAGAGAGGGGATCTTATCAATGCATATAAATATTTAAAGGGCAGGTGTCAAGAGGATGGGGCCAGGCTCTTTTCAGTGGTGCCCAGTGACAGGACAAGGGGCAATAGACACAACCTAGAACACAGGAAGTTCCATCTGAACATAAGGAAAATTGTCTTTACTATGAGGGTGACAGAGCACTGGAACAGGCTCCCCAGAGAGGTTGTAGAGTCTCCTCCTCTGCAGACTTTCAAAAACCTACCTGGACATGTTTCTGTGCAACCTGATCTAGGCAAACCTGCTTCAGCAGGGGGATGGACTAGATGACCCTCAGAGGTCACTTCCAGTCCCTACCTTTCTTTGATTCTGTGATTTAAATATTAATTCTTCCAAGAGCAAAATAGTCTTTTCTGACACATTCAAAGTAACACCAACTTCTTTTTTTTTCTGTTCCTAAGAAGCTCTTCCCAGTGTTTTTTAAAGTTATAAAAAAATCTAACACTCCTACAAACACTTCTCACTGTAGTCCTCTGGCCATTTGCAAAAGCTAATATAACAGTCATGAAATAACTCACATACATAGCAATGAAGTCATATGTCAACAACAGATGAAGACTTTGTTGCAAAGAAGAAGTAAAAGTGCCTGTAGTGTACAATGTATGGGTGTTAAAATGTGAACAAAGGATATGTACATTGCAGTTTTGTTTGATTTCCCCTTTTTCCCCACTTATAGCCATGTTTTATCCCAAAGAGCTTGAGAAAATGATTTTAAAGTGGTCTGGTTGAACTGCATGCTCAACTCATTAGTTTTATTCATCAGCAGCATGACCATCTACATCCATTCTCCTTCTCATTTTGTAGACCCAAATGTGTAAGTACATTTACAGAATGGTATCCCTATATTACTCTTTGGTTTACCCAAAATATCACCTGTAGTTCTGAGCAAAACTTGTTATACCACTGTGATTAGTTAATCAGAGCTCTTCCACGCTAATCTGGCAACAAAATAACAAATAATTTAAATTCAAATTTGTGGAGTAAATCAACAGAAATAAGTAAGTCCAGCAAGACAGACTGCAGGAGACTGGATAGGAATCTGGCCAAAAGAAAGGGTTTAGCACTTTGAATAATTGCATAAACAAGGATCTCATCCTCTCTTTTTGCTTTACATGCCTGTAAGACTTGGCATAATGAGATCTGAGTGCAGACCAAAATTTCATGGATATTGTAGTAACCCAAAGAATAAACATTTAAAATTACTGAATTATTCTGCAACTAACTCCAGCTGAAAGTAATTGAATAGTTCTATGAATGTCTTCAGTTACTGTCTGAGTGTCATTTAAAGAACATATGTTTTACCATAACACCAACTTAGTTAGAGAACTAAATTAGAGAATGAAATTGCATGGCTTATGCAGGAATTCAAGCAAGATGACTTGACAGCACTGCCTGGGTCAAAAATTTGTCAAATGAAAGTTAGAAATAAAAGATACCTATGGGACACATTTTATCAGAAGGTAGTAATCATTGTGCTAGCTCATATAATGCGATGGCATGAAGACCAGTTTTCTTCAGAACCTGGAAAATGCCCTCATGATTTGTGAGAGTCTTCTGATAAGCCAGTGATTGTATGCAAAACCTAACTTCAGCTACTTCTAAAAAGGCATATCCTTTTCCATCATCCTAACAAAACTAATTACAGACATATGTCTGTTTTGGGGTGGTATACACTTTGTCCTGAACTTAATACTGCTTTTCTGATGTGATTATCCATTCACTTGAAATTAGTGAGAACTACTCAAACACAGCCAAAGGGAGAGTGAGGAGTACAGAAAGGTGCATTCGTACTAAACACCAGGAGATCCCAAAATGCCACAACAGTATCCTCTTCAGAACATTGTTAATAGTGACTCCATCTATCCTTCAGTCAAAATAGCTGCTGTGGCGTTACCAAAGCATAGACTTCAGGATGAAGGGAAGGCAAGGTAAAGTGTGATCACTAATTTGCTTCAACCTCTCATAAGTGGTGGTGGGAGCAAGCATTGCATTGCAAGCATTGCATGGCCAGTCTGGAGCAGACCCTGAACAGAGCGGCAACCCAAAGCACTATCAGATAGTATCAGTTTTGTACTCTGATGCCTTTCAGGAGTTTAATAAGCAAAATAAGGAAAGGCTTTTATTGTTCAGAGAATAGAAGCAATGAAGGGTATAGTATACATTGCTGAGACCACAGAGGCACAGGAAGAATAGCTGGTGAAAAAAAGGAGGTGGGCTGTGAGCATAAGACTCTCCTTTCTAAGGAAATAAGTATGCATATTTGGTTTGGGAAACAAGAAGATTTCATAGAATTAGCTATCAAACTTATCCAATCCAATTACCTTCTTTCTGACCTTTCATATACTGATTTTCTTCCACAGATGTCCAGAGACACAGTCCTCATCTGTGTCTTCAGGGTTGTTCCCTTACGAATTCTTGTTCAGAGAGCAATGAGACTTTCCACCAAAACGTGGGACCACATTTCTTAATGTCCCATAGTAGGAGCTTACCTCAGGGAATTCAGATGTATCACTTGATAAGGACTCTTCCAGACAGCTCAAAAAAACCCATAGGCTTAGATGAGAATTGTGATTAATGACATCCCAGTGTCATTTTGCACCACCCTTGCCACATTCCCCCTGCAGTTTCAGTGATTTATAGAATGTGTGTCTCTAGGATTATGCACTAAGTTATAAAACACTTTCTTACAGATATCTTTCTATTCTGATAATGCATTAAGTGTTTTTGAAGGCTCAGGTTTATTTGTACTGTTTTTACACCCACCCCCCCCCCCCCCAGCCTTTCTTTTCTCTGCCAAAATTAGTGTCAGTTCATTTCAGAGAGTGATAAAGGATGGCAAGACTTCATAACAACAGAAAACAATGCCAGAAGAATGCACTTGAGAAGTAGGAGTGGCTACCCAGCAGCACAGGCAATGCATACAAAGAAGCTGGACATTGTTCCAGAAACTCTTCTTCTTGATATTTTGTTTCCAGCTCAAAGAAGTCTGTTTTAACTGGATTTGGGAAAAAAAAAAAAAAAGGAAAAAAATAAAAAAGAAAAAAAGGAAGTGAAGCAGGTTATGTAGCTTGGCAAAGACTGAAAAGAATGTGTGCATGCATGTCCTGTTTGTGCACGTGTGTGAGCGGGCACGTGTGTGCAAGCAGATGGGTGGATGTCTTTTTCTTCTACCGCATTGTGAAAGCGGAGCGAAAGGGCGCTGCCCACGCTCCTGTTTCAGAACTTGACCTGGTGGCAATGGCCTTGCATTCCTCAGCTGAGAAGTGCATCTGTTTCCTTGAGCTGACCCAAATGGAAGCAGCGCTGTCAGGCTCTCGCTTTGCCTCAGGCCCTTGCTTTTGAAAGAGCCAGCCCTGCTGTTTCTCTGTGAGGCTTCTTTCTGGTTTGAGAAGACTTGGCTAAAAGAAAAACCTTCCACTTTTCAGTTGCCTTTGTAGCTTAGTAAGGACAGAACATGTATTTTTCATTTGCAACTTCATTCATTTAAAATACAGCAATATTTTGAATGTTATTCTTGAAAATCACAGTTAAATCCCCCAAGACAAACCAATGCTTTTGTAAACTCAAACATGTTTTGAGTAAGACAGCTTCTTACAGTTTCATCAATAAGTAAAAACATGTTTTCACTCTACTGTTTGTTAGTCCAGTATTTTACTAGCTGAGGCACCAGGCAGTTGTATTCCTGGCAAGATCACTGATCAGTGATATTGGGCAAGACCTTTCCTTTCATTCGAGCACTATGCTTTTCTCTCCAAAGTTAAACTGCAGATTGGGCAGGGTGGGCACTTTCTCTTACATCTGCATTTTGTCCTGTGCTCATCATGGCTATATTTAAAATTTACTGGTTTTTTTTACTAAGTGATGGTATAATTTCTCTGAAGAGGCTGTCACAGAAATATGGACATATTAATGAATGTCTTGATATGATTACCCTCTGAAGAACAAGCCCATTTAATGAAAACCTCAAGTCAGGTGTCACTCATAGGGTGCAACACTCTCACAACTGTCTCAGATGAATAATCTCTCAACTAGATCTATCATTTACCATTATGCTGTGCAGTTCTGAAGCATCTCTGGAGTGCTCTAACTCACATCTGCTGGACACAGTTGGCCAAGCAACCTGTTAACCAGATGCATCTGGTATTTTAGGCCACAGCAGGAAAAAGCCAAGGGACACTGATGCAGCAGGGAGATGTGAAGCCTTTCCCCTATTACTTGTTCTGGAACATTAATTGCACAATCTCATGATGCTGTGCTGTACTTTGTATGCTTTGCAATGCAGAGCTGCCAACAGTCATCATAAAAAGAGACAATTTTGGGAGATGTTAACAGAGATCTCCACATACAGAAGAGTGTGCCACCAATGTATCTTTATGTGTTTTTTTTCTATATATTTTTCTTAGTAGAGCTGATTATATTTAAAAAAAAAAATCAAAACCAGCACAAATTTTTTGCTTCCCAAGGAAGGAATATTCCACTGGAACATCTCTATTTTTCAAATGTATTTACATAAATAAAGATTTTTTCATTTATTCTGTATTTTACTCATCACTGTCTTAGTTCATTCTGAAGTATAATTCTTCTGTTTCTGAGACCAGCTGGATCTTTTCTATTTTTTTTTCCATTGGAAGAAACCAAGGCTAAGTCAAATGGTTTCAGTGGCTTTTTGTTCTTCTCTAGTGTTGTCTGGAAGCAATTTTCTCAAGCTTTGTAATTTATTTGTCATCTTCCTCAAAATCCCCATGCAAGAAAGAATGAGAGCCTTTCTTTAGAATTAAAAATAAACAGAGGAAACCTTGACATTTGATTTTTAGACATATCTTTCATATCCTCAGTGTAATAAATAGATGTTTTAAGTACTGATGGCTGGGATCTTGAGGAAAAGAAGTCATGAGTGAAACCATGTCTTCTGGAGAACAGAAGTGATAGTCAACTTTTCCAGGGAATCAGGCACACATTAACTAATAAAATGCAAGCAATCAAATTTTTCTATTATAATATCTAACACATAAAAGGAGAGTACATGTTTCAGTCTTTAATCTGATCATTAAACTTTGTTTCTCATACCAAGAACTCTACAATAAAAATAAAATCCAAGAACATTTTCCTCTCCTACAAATACCATTTTCTATTGGTTTGCCTTCTTTTCAGTCTGGGTAAAGAAGTTAATGAGCTCTTGAACACACAAGAAGATTAAATTTCAGTAACATAAGACCAAACAAGAGGCAGGAAAAGTGAGGTTCAAAGCTGGGTGTCCCTAAAAGAAAAAAATACTTAACTTTGGTTGTTCTTTCCCTTACTTTTTCACCTTATTTTTTCCATTTTCTATTTTCTTCATCCAGCTCAAATGGTTCTGCTAATCAGAGCTGTGGCAATTGATATAGGGTGTAAAACTGTTTTTGAAACATGTAGGTTCTAATTAGATCCTGCAAAATAATCCATATCTTCAACTGCATCTGGAAACTCGCACAGTCATTTGTGAGAATTCAGTTTAGCCTGTATCTGCCAAAATATAGTGTTTAACTGTCAGGTGTTACATTCTGTACTAGCTACGCTTTCTGGATTTATTTAAAGTTCAATTGTTCATAATATGTTTGAACAATCTAATCTCAAAATAGAAAAAAAGCCCTGGTCTGTAGTTAAATCCGACTGAAGCTGTCTGCAAACCAAATGATGGGAAACAGCTTTCCTCAGCAACACTGGAATGTGATAATTTTACAGCAGCCTGGCATCAACACTACAGTGTTTGATAAACATAAATTATGAAAACCAGAAACATTCAACAAGAAGAATAGGTATAGTCTCTGCATATATCCAATTACCCCCTATAGTTTACCAAGATTAGCTCAGGCTTACTGGACTGAATGCTAGTCAATTAGCTAATATCCATGCACCACTTCTTTTCAAGGACAGACACAATCACTGTCAAATATTAAAAAACAACAACAAAAAAACAAACCCAAAACAAACAAAAACAACAAAAAAGCAGCATTGAACTAATTTCTTTCTACCTTATATCCATTTCCAAAATTGGAAATACTAAATAAAACAATCCAGAGTTACGTGAATTAAGCAAATGATGCATTGTTCTAAAATATTCTCCAAGTATTACAATAATCAGAGTCTCCAGCCAGTTCATTAATTCACAGATGGTGTTGGTTTGGAAGGGACCCTCCAAGGTCACCTTGCCCAAACCCTCTGCAGCAAGCAGGGACACCTCCAACTAGATCAGGCTGTCCAGGGCCACAACGAGTCTCATCTTGAATCTCTCCAGGGATGGAACCTCAACCACATCTCTGGGCAGCCTGTTTCAGTATTTTACCACTGTCATTGTAAAGAACTCATAATGTCTTTCTCACTGAAAACAGAGAAAAGCAACAAGCTGCATATTTCCTCCTTAAAACCTTTTCCTCCATTACCCAAGGAAAGATATTGTCTTTCACTAAAAAAGTAATTCTTGTAACCGAAACTTAGGGGGAATTATGATGTTGAATTTACATATCTGACAACTTAAAAGCCTATCAATCTCATGCTGTTGCATGTCATATAGTCCTTTTCATAAGGGAATCAAAAAGTGGGTAGAATGCCTACCTACACTACTCCTACTGGGATCCTCTTTTAGAGTCTTGTACCTTTGGTGGTTAGAAACGTTATTCTAATCTCCTGCCTAAGTTTATTTATAAGAAGCTTAACAGTTTTCTGAACAAATGCAGCATTTCGATGCACTTACAGAGAACAACTGCTATTTCTACTCAGCTTTCACTTTGCTAGGGTAAACAAACCAAGCTCCTTTTCTCATTTAGTGTAACAGTTTCTCCATTTCCTTGATTGCCACTGTAGGCCTCCTTCAGTTCTGTATTCTGTTTGAATAAATGCACCTGAAAGAGAAATTACTCAAACTGCATAAAATTTTCTAGATTAAGGCTCTCATGGGCTACCTGATCTTTTCTCTGGATACATCTTGGGATTCTGTTTGCCTTTCTTCACAGCTACAAGTAAGGGGCTTCTGACCAATTTCCAATTAACTAGACTGTGCCTATTTATTTATTTTCTCTCCTTTCGTGGGACATTCTCATTTTTAACATGACTAGTGTTTTCTAGTACTAAATTTCATTTCTTTTTAAATTAATCTAATTCTTCTTCAATGGTTCCTTAAAACCCTTGCATTAATAAAAAAGTCTAAGTTTATAAAGGAATGGAAGTGTGTAAGTTCAGTGTCTTGACATCAAAATTAGTATTAGAAACAGGAGTCAAGGCTTAAAAGTTGTTGTTTGCTATAGTTAAATTGTATTATTTTTGTATTTTTCGTATATTCACATTTTGAAATTATTCGGCCCAACAGACTAGGTAAACATGAGGATGAATTGTGGCCTCCTTTGTCCAGTTCCTACATTAAAATGTGGAAATCTCCAAATTTTTTCCTTCCTTTCTGTTCCCAGGTAAATATGTGTATAACCCCAAAGCCATGGAAGTCAAAGTCAGACAGAAAGTAGTTAGTGACAGGGAGCTGCTGGAAGATGTCCTAGGATCTTATTCTCTAATGGGTTGCTGTAATTCTGGCTGCAAGATCTGTTACTTTGACAGGTTGTTTTATTCTATTGTTTAGATGAAGGAAAAGCAGAACCCAGTGGCTACATTTAGAAGCCTCTAAAGAGCATTTAATGTTATGGCATATTAACCAGACATCCATCACTGTTTACTATGCCAGGTGTGGATATCCAATAATTTATTTTCTTAGTACAAGCCACTAGGCATGTCAGCACTTCCAGGGAATGTGGATAATGTTAAACACATTGGCTGTTTCTTCTCTCTAACTTGTGTTTTTAGTAGGTGGATACAAATCAATGTCTGTTTTGCAAGACAGACATTTTTTCTTGTGCCATCAACAGAAGATGTCTCCTTGATTATTCATTCTGCACGTGTGACAAATCAAACTTTTGCAATATCCTTATTTGAGACCTGTAGAAACTATTTCTTGCCCCTATCATGTGTTCTTAATTCTTAGAAAATCCTCATATATGCCCTTTCTATATTTCGTTTGGGTTGGTGTTTGTTTTTTCTTTTCTGGGTTTGTTTGTTGGGGTTTTTTTGTGTGTTTTTTGTTTTGGTTGGTTGGTTTGGATTTTTTTTTTTCTCATTGAACATTAAAAGTGTTTCTGCAGTAGGCAGTCTACTGTTGGCCTGCAAAAAATATACATAGAGTCACAGAATCAATCAGCTTGGAAGAGACCTCCAAGGTCATGAAGTCCAACCCATTACCTAACCCTAACTAATCAACTAGACCATGGCACTAAGTGCCTCATTCAGGCTTTTCTTAAACACCTCCAGGGATGTCAACCCCACCACCTCCCTGGGCAGCCCATTCCAATGGCCAATCTCTCTTTCTGAGAAGAACTTCTTTCTAAGATCAAGCCTAAACTTCCCTGTACACAGCTTGAGACTGTGTCCTTTAGTTCTGTTGCTAGTTGCGTGGGAGAAGAGACCAACCCCCACCTGGCTACAACCACCCTTCAGGTAGTTGTAGACATTAATAAGGTCTCTCCTGAGCCTCCTCTTCTCCAGGCTAAACAACCCCAGCTGCCACAGCCTCTCCTCATAGGGCTTGTGCTCCAGACCCCTTACCAGCTTTGTGGCCCTTATCTGGACACATTCAAGCAACTCAACATCTTTCTTGAACTGGACACAATACTCAAGGTGTGGCCTAACCAACCTACAGCTCCATCTTATGGAGTGGGACATGAAGCTTATTATGCCATTCTGACCAAGTACTCCATACTTGCAGGATTTTGCATTTTCTGTGACACATAAAGAACTCTCCATCCCCTTTGCTCTTTATTCACTTTTTTTCAAACAGGATGACACCTTTGCTTAAGCATATTTCTGTCTTTCTGTTGAGAATTGTTCAGCAATTATTCTCATTGATAACTACCAGACCAATAGAAGTTTTACTTTCATGTGTTATTTCAACCTGTGACTTCCCATAATAGCAATGTTGTGAATTACTTTTCCCAATTAGATGAAAATATTTTTTCACCTGTATTTATGCTACAAACATAGTATTAGCATGTCTAAAGCTTCTGAAGTGCTTCCCAGTTTTCCCCCATGAGTGACTGAGTAAGAAATAAGACTATTATTACTATTTCAATTTTTTAAGGTTTCCTATATGAAGAGTGAAGAGAACTTTTTATCTGCCTTGCACTCTAGAGATGGTTTGAAGGCAGAGACTGCAATACAAAGACACAGCCAAGGTTATGCCTTTGCTGTTTGACTTTTAAGAAATCAGTGTTGCTTAACATAAGCTTTCACCAAACAACCATGTCTGATCAGGTTCTGAAGGAGCCTCAAAATGTACAGCTCCCCACATAGCCCCTTTTCGTGTCTGTCAGTAGAAGGATTCGCTACAGACTCCAGTATGTGCCATGGCAGATCCTACTATATATTTTTTCTTTTTTTGGTTTGCTCATTGTACATGAAAGTAGACAGGAGCCTTTATCATTAAAAAGAACATTATGCACTGAGAAGTTAGTTATTAGAGGTTTTTATTCCAAAGTTACTTTAGCTCCCTCAGAAAGTAAAGTAGAAACCTAAAAGCTCATTTAAACCTAGTCCAAATTTGACCCATGAATTGTAGCATATTTAAAATTATCAGTTTAAAAACATTCTCCTGTCTCATCACTAGGGCTAAGACACTTTTCTTTTTCCTTCTGCTTCCTCCATAGGTTAATTAAAAATTGAGGTAAAAAGGAGAAAGCCAACCCATCTTCTAGTACTTTACAAGAAGTTGTAACATATCCAGGGTTGGTGACAAGAAGTCATCAACCCTGGATGGGCTTAAAGGTGGTTTGGATGTGGTGCTTGGGAATATGGTTTAGGGGGTGAACTTTGTAGAAGAGGGTTATCAGTCGGACTTGGTGATCCTGAGGGTCTTTTCCAACCTGAATGTTTCTGTGATTCTGTGAAGACCAGGCTTCTATTTTCACAATGGATGAACACTTGAAGTATGTGACTCTAATGAGGACAGAGAGTGTGCAGTAATGAATAAGGAAACAAGAAAGTTTGCAATAATAATATAGCTATTTTGGAAAAGAAACAGGTCCATTTTGCATTCAGAGAAGAAATCACTTAGGAGCAATAAGCAATTTCTTAGTTTATTCACAGAATGTTTCCTGAAACACAAACTGTGAGGAACTACATGGAAACGTCAGCTAAAGATCTACCACTCTTCAAACAAGAAACTATCCTCTTCATTTTTGTTCCTCTTTGATGCTGCTAATATGCTGCAGACCTTGATATTAAACCTGACAAACACTTTAGCCTCAGGATCTCCATGGAAGAAATTATTTTATTGTTTTTAAAGTAGACTTTCTTTTGTTTCATTTCTCTGTCATATGGGGTTATCTCCTGGTTTTAATCATGAGGCACAAGAACAATCTTATACCAGAACAGAGTGCTTACTGTTATGAACATTCATACATTTGTTAAAGACTTCAAACATGAATCCCAGCAAAGAAAATCACCCTAATGTTTCAACATTCTAAAGCAAAGATCACATGCAAATACAGTAGACAAAAAAGTCAAGAAACAAGTGCTTAAATATGTAATTGTTTTCACATATTAATACATGGGTTTTATTTTCAAATACCTAAACCTGAGTCATTTTTCTATGTATAAAGTTCTTGTAAGAAAAAAATTCAAAACACCACCTTTATCACATTCCACAACAAAAAATAAAGCAGTGTTAAACTAACAAAGCTCTCTGAAATCAGATCACAGTAGGAGGTCTTAAGCTTTTAGCAGCTATCTAGCCTGTAATACACTGTGCCAGAAATTCTAGATCTAGATCTGCTGTGACCTGAAATTTAATTGTATAACTGTAGCAAAAGCACTTCTCACTCATTCAGCCAAACTTCTCACCATAAGCTTCTTCCGCAGTAAAGAAGATAAGAGTCATGTATCACTAATATGAAAGTGTTCTGGTTTTGATTGTACCCCCCCCCCTTCCAGTTACCTAAGGACTATTTTAATTATGAGTCATTTCAGAAATTTAATTCTGTTCTTTGAGTCTCCATTGTATGTCTCCATGTCCTTTGGAAATATTTTTCAGAAATCTTTCGTGTTAAAATGCACACCAAAGTATAAACCAAACATGTAATGTGGCAAAATATTTCTTCTATATTATCTTCAATTATTATTCTCTATATTATTTTCAATAATATAGTATACTGTAATATACTGCCAATGAGGTTAATTCTTCACACCAAATACAATGAACTGTGTTGACAAAGAATGAAAGTATGGAAATGGTCAACAGGTAGGGGAAAAAAAGGATTCAAATAATCAGTTTCCATGTGTACACACCCTCTCTCTTGAAAATTATTCAGATTTTAAGGATGTTTTAAAACAGAAAGTCTCCATAACTTACTGGAATTGTACTGTGGTATTAGAATCAAACATCTTTATCTCTGTCTTCAGCTTTTTTAAAATATGTGTATCTATCTCAAATGTCAGTGCCAAAGGTGGAAATACAGTCTGTTTCCTAGGGCCAGGTTCTACACCCCAGAACTCTGCCCTGTTACAGTGATAAGGTTTGTTCAACATTGTTTGAAAGATCTAGTTAGACAAAGAATTAGAACAATAGCTCTGAAATGAATGGGGAAAACTTCTTTTTTAACAGAGGCACATCTTTTGACCATCTTCAGGAAATGAATACCAGCCCTGGCCATATATTTTTCTGTTAGATACTCTTGTTAGAATGTTGTAATGACAAACAGCCTGCAAGGAGTAGAAATGTAAACAAACTGGGGACACAAACAGTAAGCTGAGGGTAAGAAGAACAAAAAGAAACTGCTGAAAGATCAACAACAGAAGATCTTTTTTTTTTTTTCTTTTAAGTTCTGTGAATTTTGAATCCACACCTCCTTTCAGACTCTTCTCAGGCAAGATTGTGTAGAGGACTAACTCCTCTTCAAAACTGTCACCACCTAGCTTGTAAGAAGCCTCATCTAAAACAGAAAAAGATGTGACAAAAGTCACATCTTTTATTGTCATACCAAAGTAATGAAATTATGGCAGAGGAGTAAAGGTTGTGAAGAAAGACTGAAGCAACGGCAGTTGCAGAAATTTTAGACAAGAGAAAATTATCCAGATTATGGAAACCATTTAATAAAGTTATTAATTTTTAATATAAGTTAACTGCACTCTTCTCTCTTGGTTATATCTTGTGATGTAAGCATATAGCAGACACTAGCATTCCTTGAAAGGAATACACTTCATTATTCTCACAAGGAAGTCAAGAAGACAATTTGTAGACTTCTTTATGTGGGGAAATCTCTGCATAGTGTGTTAGTTTCTGGATTTACAGGCCATGGTTTTCTTTGCATTAATTTGTCAGTGGAAGAGACTTAGATTTTGATTCATCATAACTTAATTTATTATTAGGATTTTCATCAAACTCAATGAGGTTCCTTTTATTCATCATTAGAACAGGTAGAAATGCCTTTTGGAAGGTCTCATTGCTATCCATTGATCAGGAAATTAACCTAGTTTAGACTGGGGGCTAAAATTCAGATATATTTCTCATAAAGTGAGATTGTTCTCAACATTGCAACTCACTAAAGATAAGGTAGTTTCCTTCTGATTACAAAGTAAGCTTTCAAGAAGAGTGAACAAAAGTAGCAAAAGCACTGTAAATTCTATCCAAACTTACTGTGTAGCATCATCTCATTATAAATATATTCAAATATGCTAATTTTAGATAAGAAAAAATAGTCTTCAAAATAAAATCTCTATCCTCACTGGCAACAGACAACCACCTTTGACGCTACTCAGGATCTAAATTAAAACTTTCATCTCTTCACCTTTGTGTTTATAAAGGCTACAAAAAAATTGCAACTCATGCATAAACCAAAATATTCTATAAATTTACTGTAATGATTTTCCATCTTTTTACATTGCATGATGAAGGAATTGGGCATATTCTTATGATGATGATGAATCTAAATTAGAACTTTACTTTGTCTATTAGTCTTTTTATATCTATAAGTCCACAGAAGACTGCAACTCATATATAAAGTGAAACAATCTATAAGCAATCAAGGAAAAGTATTCAGCAGTTGAAATGTGATAACGATAATGTTATGATGTCATTTTACTGTTATAATTTCCCATCTCTTCACATTCTACAGCAAAGAAATATATTACTCTCCTAATGTGTCGATACTTGTATTTCTGCTTCTCTTTGATATCTATATTTCTGCTGATGTGGTGGTACCTACAGCGTTTGCAAAACAAAAATCTATTATTGCAGAGTTCATTTGGTTTTGTAGTCCCTTTGATTCACTATTTTTCACATGCTTGTTACAAGTGTCATTGATTTGCTTTGTTTATTGGCTCATTAGCTTTATTGGTGCAGCGACTTATGTATGAGTTTCTTGAGAATTTTACCCTGTTCAGTATGCTTGGCATTCATTATGTTATGTTTTCTTTATTCCTTTGAATGATACCATTTGGTAAATTTATTCAGTGTATTATGTCAATCCAATTATATGTTCAATCTATTTCTTTGTGAGTTATATGCTTCTTGGAACATGTCACATAAAACTTGGTATTTTTAACCTTACTGCTTGTATAACTTTCAATATATTATGCTTCCTACAGCATGTTAATCTGTGGCTTGCCACTTTTTTCTCTACTGTGAATGCATTCTATTAGCTTTCTATCTAAAAGGAAACTAAATAGCTTTTTGATGAACAAGTTATTGTGCATTTTTTAAACAGCTGTGAAGTTTGAATTAAACATATCTTTTTTTTTTTTTTTAAGGAGCAATTTATTAATGTGGCTCTAGTGCCAAGACTGCTTTCTTTTAATGTTATATTTACCAAATAAAAGACATAGAGGACTGGAATAGTGAGACAAGAATACTTGAAAATGTGTAAAATGCAGACCCCAAAGGGTTACTGTCACTTTGATTCCAGCAGCTGTTCCATTGATAGTGCTCAAAAATTGCAAGTCTTAAACACCTCTTAGGCTTGTATATTATACAGAATCACTTCCTGCAATAATCTTGGAGATGGCAGTTTAATAGTTAATGTCTGTGTCCTGAAACACCTGTGCTTCCTGAATGTCTCTAGAAAATGACTTCACAGAGGAAGATTAGCAGATTAACCAGTAATCTGGATTTTCTTCAGGCTGTTTAGATTTCAGGACTGCTGTCTAAACAAGGAAGATAGTGTTTCCAGACAACAGCTTCTCATGTAAATTGAGTAAATCAAAATCTTGTATGTGAAATTACTGAGAGGTTATTGCTGCTGATAAACAGATTCATGGTATTTACCAGGAGGGATCTACCTCATTTGCTTAAGCACAGTGTCCATGCCAAATGTAGCAGAAATATTTTTTTATATGCAGATTGATGCTAGCATAGCATTGATTGATGATCACAATGAAACAGATTAAATTGCTTGTAAATTTAGCCACAACTGATGAAGTTATCTTACTCGAGTTGGTTTTCTTTTCATTACTGCATCAACATTGACTTTTTTTTTCCTCATTTGAAATACAGGAAAAAAATCTCAGCTCTTTCTTTGAGAATGGCTGAAGAAATATAAATTTTCATCTCTGACTAAACACTTGCAAATGTTTCACTAATGAATTCTAGAGCCTAAAAACTTCAGAGTATAAACACAACATCTGGCAGAAGCATCTTCAAGAGCTAGGTAGCCATATGTTGCTTCCATCATCAAAATTATCCAAACTGCAATTCAATCAGATCTTCTAGACAGCAAATGCACTGTAGAACTCTGCTAGATTTCAGACTAAAAAGATATCTAAAGATTCTCTCGTGACCTGGGCTAATCCTGCAACATCTTTTTCTATTTAATGAAGAACCCTGTGAAGTTAGGTGCTAATCTCCTTCCTACTAGCTTCAGGAAGAGCTGAAGAGGTAGGAAGAGTAGAATAACTGAAAAGAATGAGATAGTATAGGGAAGGAGGGACAGGGAGTAAAGCAAACATACAAAAAGGCTACAAGTTGTTTGAATGTATCACCTGCAGATCACACCATGAACTTGTAGAATCATGGAACTGTCGAGGTTGGAAGAGACCTTTGATATCATCAAATCCCACCACTCTCCTAGAGATTGCGATCCCGCCAATGCTGCTGAGATACTACCACTAAACCATGTCCCTAAGTGCCACATCCACATATCTTTAAATATCTCCAGGCATAGTGACTCTATCACTTCCCTGGGCAGCTTGTTCCAATGCCTGATAACCCTTTCTGTGAAGAACTTTTTCCTAATGTACAACCTGAACATCCTATGTCACAACCTGAGGCCATTTTCTCTTGTCCTGTCTCTTGCTGGATGTGACAAGAGACTGACTCCACCTGACTCCAAACTCCTTTAAGGTAGTTGTAGGGGGCAGTGAGGTCTTCCATTAGCCTCCCCTTCTCCAGACTAAACAACATACTTCTTTCAGACATTCCTCATAAGACTTGTGTTCAAAGCCTTTCACTAGCTTAGTTGTTGTTTGGGCATGCTCCAGAACCTTCATGTCTTTCTTGTAGTGAGGGGTCTAAAAACTGAACACAGTACTCAAGGTGTGGTCTCTCCAGTGTCAGGTAGAGTGGGACAATCGCATCCCTAGACCTTTTGGACACACTATTCCTGATACAAGCCAGGATGCCATCTGCCTTCTCAGCCACCTGAACATACCACTGGCTCATATCCAGCCAGCTGCCAACCAAGTCTCAGGTCATTCTCCACCAGGCAGCCCTCCAGCCACTCTTCCCCAAGCCTGTAATGTTACATGGGGTTTTTTTGTGGTCCAAGTGCAGCACTCCATACTTGGCCTTGTTGAATCTCTCCAGCATTCATGAATCACAACTCTGCTCAGGAACATAATATAAGGATCTGTAGACATTTCCTGTACGTTTGCTTTAATTTGTCAACTTCTCTCTCTCCTTGCCCCCTTCCCATATTCAATCCTAAATCTTCCAGCTAGGTGTGGTTTGTTTGCTTGGGTTTTTTTGTAATATGGTAGCTAATTACCAGTAACAAATATATAAAGTGGAACTCAAAAGTCTCAGTAAGGTATTATATCCATCTGATTTCAGATGTTTGAGTAACATCTTCTTTGTACTGCTGATATATCATAGAAACCCAGAACACACACATGCACTCACACAGAGTTACACATGTATATATCTACATATGACTAATTGGATTCTCACATTAGTGGTTTTCTAATATAAGTCACAAAGTATAGCACTCACAACTTAAGTGGCTTTTGACAGAAGTTAGAGTCACTGTCCCTGAGGGTGCTCAACAAACGTGGTCATGGCACTCCAGGACATGGTTTAGTGGCCATGGTAATCTTAGGTTGATGGTTGGACTTGATGGTCTTAGAGGTCTTTTCCAACTGAAACAATTCTATGATTCTACTAAATGCAACAGTTTATTCCTATGATGATGTAGTATTAGAACACGAGTGGTTCTGTGGGACTACAAAGGACTTTTGTGTTTAATAAGTTGTACAAAGTATCTCCCTTGAATTCATTGCTGTGGGAGACATCACGAATTAGTCAGTGCAAGACAAAGCAGCTGTAACAGATGAATGCTAGCTTGGAGAAATGAATTCTTTCCTTATTTTGGTCTCAAATTTCCTGCTATACTGTTTCAGGGTTACTTAGGCTATTGTCCTATTATCCTTTAGCAAAATAAATTAACCTGATAAGGTGCTTCATTATCATCACAGCTACACTGTTTTGAGTATTCACACTAGTTCAGAGCCACTGATAATACCCCTTTACCCCACAATGCATGCCTATGGGAGATAATCTACATTTCACTAGAAGACCCCATTCTATCAAACTTGATCTGACTAGTTCTTAATTTTTCAGATTCTCACTTCCAATTTTGATGCTCTTTTTATCTAGACAAAAATAAATAAATCTAAAGTTACCAAAGCTTCTACATAAAAATTAGTAGAGGCTTTATATTTATCATTTTTAATTACAGATACTGCAGCAGTTGCTGGTTAAATGGATGTGCAGTCTAAGAGCATGTGCAGGCATGGCTCTTACTGGCCATGAGGTTTTGATGTTGTTGGCTCATTTAAAAGAGTGCCCTTGAGGAAGTACAACATGTGCTGCACAGCTGCAGTCCAAACTGATGGGATAAAATAGGGAATGCATATTGCCAAAACACTTTATGAAAGTCAGTCTGTCTTGTGTCTGGGTTTCTAAGAAGAGGAGAGTGTGAATATTTTTTTGGTTTTATTAAGATTGGCAGTTAACAATGACACCCACAAACTGACAGTGAAGGTCTGAGTCCAGTGCAGCCAGCCTTCCCACCAACAGAGGCACCTATTGAACTCAGTCACATACTTCAAGGCCACAGACTTTGGATCATGCTCTGAGTAGGGCTTACAAAGGCAAAACTCCGCTTACTCATACAAGCTCATGACAAATGGAAATTGTGTTCTCAAAAACCAAAAAAACCACTTGTACCCTCATTACAAAACCTAAGTCCAACTTGATTATTTTGCTGAACAGTGGATAGAATTGCAAAACATACCATCCCTTTGTACTTAGCACTGGTGAGGTTGCATCTCAAATACTGCGTTCAGTTTTGGGCCTCCCGGTACAAGAATGATGTTAAGGTGCTGGAGTGTGTCCAAGGAAGGATCTCTCTCAAAGGCACTCACAAAACAGAGTAATAGCTACTAAAATTGCACACTTACTGTAATCAAAACTACTCTGAACTCCTTTCAACAAAGTTAATCTACGAGTTCAGATGTCAGTCAGGAATATACCATTAGACAGCTAATTCCTAGACTGTAAGGGTATTTTTTCCTATAAACATGAGCTTGTAAAGGGAAATCCTCCCATTCAAGGGTACCCAAAATGCAAAGATTACTCCCCTAAAAGGGGTGAGCTCACTCAAAGATATATCCAGAAGAAATATACACTCACCAAAACAGGGGTGAGGACTCACTCAATCTGCACAAGTTATCTTAGACAGCATCCCAAGTCTCAGGGAAGAGTCCAAGTGCTTTTTCAAGTCTTAGTTTCTGAAATGCACCTTCTCAAAGGGCATTTGACTGGGTCCTAAACACAGACAACTCAAAGTAAACATGCCATAATTTTACTTTATTCCACCTCAATTTATGGAGTGTACAGTTTGCATATATGTGCTCCACTATGAGGACACTCTGGTGCCCTTAACACAAGAAGGGTTTGAATCTGATGAAGCAGGTCCAGAGGAGGGCCAGAAAAATGATCAAGGGGCTGGAACACCTCTCCTATGAGGAGAGGCTGAGGGAGCTGGGGTTGTTCAGCCTGGAGAAGAGAAGACTCCAGGGAGACCTAATAGCAGCCTTCCAGTACCTGAAGGGGGCCTACAAGAAGACTGGAAAGGGACTGTTTACAAAAGCCTGTGGTGATAGGAAAAGGGATAATGGTTTTAAATTGGAGAAGAGTAGATTTAGGTTGGACGTTAGGAGGAAGTTCTTTACCATGAGGATATTGGAGCATTGGAACAGGTTGTCCAGGGAGGTAGCTGAGGGCCCTTCCCCAGAGATATTCAACATCAGGCTTGACATGGCTCTGGGAAACCTGGTCTAATGGAGGATGTCCCTGCACACTGCAGGGGTGTAACCCAAACCATTCTATGATTCTATGAACTCTACTGTTCTTGGTGGGTGTATGTCACAGGTTAAGTTAACCTGTTACAGTGTATCAATACACTGCAATTGGGTACAGATATGCAAATGGATAGAAAACAGCAAAAAGCCAGTGCTGACCCATTCAACTTTATGAGGTTTGAGATCTGCATTTCATACCTACTACCTGTGTACAGGTTGCTCATCTCTGCATTACGTAATTCTTAATGTCTATCCCTCTCCATCAGTTAATCTCAGTCCAGGGAAACACATAAGAATTCAAACATAATCACAATTTTGCTCCCAGTGCAGTATATGGACCTGGGTGAATCTTGCCCCACCACTGTGCTGCAATGTAGACTTTAATGGCACAGTTTGCAGTGAATGGGATTTGCAGTCACTGCTTTAACACAGCCTTTGGTTAACAGCAAAGTAAATGGTGCCTGAATCTGAGAGTTTGTATAGAAAACACTCTTATTAAGCACTGTAAAATAAACTTTCTCAACTGACTCACAGACATAGGGAAGTTTACAGACTTGAAATTTCATGTGATCTAAGAAAGGATACTACAAAGGACTCAGATGAAATATCTTGTGGGATAACAGATTGCTATCTGAAAGTAAGTAGGAGACACTAACTGCAAAACTCTGCTGCAGATAAGAATCTGTATTCCTAAATTGTCACCATTGTAGAAGCCTCTAGAATAAAAGAAAGTAGGACAGGAAGGGCACAAAATCTAAATGCCAGCTATTGAGGATATTTTCACACAGAACAAATTGCAGTGACTTTTTTTTTTCCTAAAATGACAGTCGAAATATTAAATCAAACAATCCAGCAGACTGAATCCTACAAAAAGAAGTCTGCAATAATTCAGACATTAGTTCTGCAGTAATTCCCATTACAAGCTTCATTCATATTTGTGTTCCTTGTTTTTGATGTTATCCATGGATATCAAGGTCAGGATGAAGTGGTTTAAACATTCATTCAGAACGAAATGCTACATTAAATGTGGTAGCGTTGACTGCTCTGGGGTTTCATAATCACGTAGCACAGTATTTTTTGCAACAAATTGATTTTATCCTTAATCTGTTTGAAAGTGAAAACAAATCCATATGACATCTGACATTAACAGTGGAAAGACATATTGAAATAAATACAAAATGCTCACACAAAATTTAGAATTGAATTGTATCACAGAATGTTTGAATATTTCTGAAAAGCAGTTGAGGAAGGAAGGATATGTTTTGGTTATCCTCTGAGGAGAAAAAGGAGCAATATTGAAATTATTCAAAATATATTCTTCACTAGGGTTTAATTCCAAGGCTAACTGTCCAGCTAATTTATTAGAGTTGAAATCTAAGAAAACATTTTTAACACACTTTACTGGCACTTTCAATAAGACAAGTATTTTTGCCCAGATCATTCTGCATACACCAACTTTACACAAGGTTTATCCAAGCAGTCAGTGCCTAGAACAAATAGCAAATTTCACTGAGATCATATCAGATGATGCCACATACCATCTAGCAGCTGCTGTACTCGTAATGCCATAAAATAAATACCAATGTCTTTTATAGTTATCTTCTTTCATGGATTTAAATGTGTTCTGCAATGAAAGGCAAGCACTGGTTGCCAAATTTGCCCCCTGCTCATGTGCATATACACTTCAGTGGTGGCTTATCTTGTCATTGGAGGAGACAGAGCAAACAGCAGGTGGAGGGAGACAGAATTGCAAGCAATCAGGCTCTCAAATTTTGCTTAGCAATTTCAGGCATCAATATGAACTGAATGCTTGAGCTTGACCCTCACTCAGCCTGACTATCAGAATGCTGACTAGGAAAGGCATGTGAACTGTAAATCTTGTCTGTTTTCCTCAGCTATCCAAGGAAACTATGTGTTTCCCTATTAGCTTGGCCTCTCACATATTCCTGCACCATCACAGCCCCTGTAGTGCTGGTACTACAATAGCTTTGATTCTGTTAATAGAGAACACTAACTTTGCCTCTTGGGTTCTGCTAACATAAAAACTTGGTGGGACAGTTGTCAGTAGTTTCAGCATAAATTGGTTAATGCAGAAGGTAGCAAAAATAGCAGGTATTAACAATCTATTTTGACTATCAGAACTTCCTGTGAGACAGCTTCAGGGAAACCTTGATATTCTTACAAAATCTTAATCATCATCGCCATTTACATAACAAGTCAGTGTGTGCTTTTTAAACATACTTAGTGGTTTCTTAGTCTTTTATTCACTGGAAAAATCTTTCTTCCTCTTCCTTGAAAAGTTATTCTCACTGACTTCTTGTAGAGCAGATAGCCATCACATAGAGACTGTTTCCCCTATTCAGACATCCATTTCATCTTTCACTTCAGGCAGCTGCCCCTTTTCCATTCCCCTTCCCATCCCTGTGGTTTATCTTTCCTGAAGGCTACAATTTCTCCAGAGATTTAGTTAGAGAGTGATAATGAAGACCTGTCTTAGGAAATTAGGTCAGATATTTGTAACTTTCAGAACTAGCATTACAAATGCCATCATGTGAGTTTATGCATAGGTACATGACAGCTGATGATCTGCAAATCAGTATTTAGTTTCCTGATATTAATATTCTCTTGTTCCCTAGTGTCCTAAGAATGCTGGTCCATGTATAGTCCTCCTCTGAACCCCTTTGCCCTTGAGGAACTGGATAACCAGGGAGGTGGATAAGCAGCCTGTGCCCAATAACTTCCTCAGGTTTCTGGGGGGTGAGGGCTGGTAACCATTTGTGAAGGCTCAGACCCATTCTGAAATTGCCCTGAATTCAGGGGGCTGGTCTCAGGATATGACCACCAACATGGCACACTCTATTGCTATTATCCCAACCTTTGGGTTTGTTCTTTCCTTTGTATAGCAATGCATAGTGAGTGCAACAGCACTGAAACACAACCTGTTTTGGCGTCAGTTCATAAACTGCATCATGCAAATGGTCAGAGTTAACAAATAACCTAAACTACTTGTTGCCTTCTGCTAACCTTAGGCATGGAGATCTTGCCTTCACTAACAGGAGCAGAAGGAAGAAGTTTTCCTTCTAAGTGGCCTATCTCTGCAGGCTTAATAACAATCCAGTGCTGTACATATGAATGATTCAAGATGAAAAATGCTGTTTAGTAATGCACATCTGGCCAGACGCATACATGAAAGTACAAAGGACATAGTTTTATTTAAGTAACCTTTAAACTACACGAACCAGGTATCCAGTTTGGCTCACCACAGAGAGATAAGGACCTATTCTGACAAAAGGCAGGAAAAACACTTAGCATGTACTCAGCAAACAAATATTTTCCTAGTATACATGAACGGAGAGATTTGCTTATCCTTTTATATATATATTAAAAAAACCTTATTACTGTCATGTATGCTTATAACAGGCACAGACAAGATTAATTTTGTGTATTGCCTATATCAAATCTTCCTTGTTTTTAGTGACACCACACTATTAAAGAATTCTGAAAGTAATTTAATATGTAATTTTTTTAGCTCTTTAGCTAATGTGCTTGTTATTATTTGTGAAAACAAAACTGTATTAAAAAATGAGACGTCCCTTTTTTCCATCCTATCCTTTCTGCAGATGAAAAATCAAATACTGAATTATGCAGATGAAGGCTTTAGGCAACAGTTTCAACATCATGAAAACAAATCATCGTAGTTGCCATGGCTGTGAGGTATACTATCCAAAATACCAAGAGTGGGACAAAGAATCACTATTTTCCCCATTAGAAAAAGGAATTCTCAGTTGTCATATTATGAATCCTTCAAACAACAGGTAGCCTTCTGGCTTCAAAAGGATTATGTGAAAAACAGAATATTTGTCAAAAGAAGGACAACACATTCTGACTTTATGGACTGTAAGTATGGCACAACAAAGTACTTTGACCTCTTGCTGTCTGTGAGGTATTTGTGCTGGGAGCAGACCTGTTCAGTACTCTGGAGGCCAAACCTGCATATTTTCTGAATGTTATACTAATACAAAAATTTTCAAGGAAAAACAAATAATTGACATGTTTGTCCTATTGATGTACCTCGAAAAATGCTGCAGTGATTTGAATGAGTCTTCCATGAGTCTTAGAATATATTTAGCCTAAATTCACTCTTCTCATTCTGTTGTCTAGACCTATACACTATTTTCCTAGTTTGAAGAATTTGCCCACTATTAACATGGTTCTTAGTTGCTATGAAGATGAATTATCTGAGACTGAGGTACATCATCACTTTTTTTCCAAGCTTGGTTCTTTGCAGTAAACTTTACTGAGCTTCTTTTAATTGTCCGTGTTTCACCAGTGAGTAACACAAAACTGAACAAGGCCAGAAACTCAGGCAGCATCAACATTGTCTTTGGGCATTTTTACAGTTTCCACTACTTGAAAGATCATGTCTAATACTTTAGATGCCCATTGCCCCTCCCCCCCCCCCCCCCTCCACCCTCACCCCCAATATATACATGACAAGAATCAGAGCTCTAGAATGCTCCTTCTTTGTTCCTATTGGTACACTATTCACTTTTAATTTTGTAGTCAAATTAGCAGCCTCCTTCCACCTGGACCCCATGTTCCTTTCTCAACATAGGGAAGGAAGAGCTCTCTGCTCCTATTTTCTCTCCTTCCATCTCTTACACAGAAATTCTGACTCTCTCCTGTACACATGCAGCCGTGGTTTTCAAGACATACTGGCAGCATAGGAGCCAGTTCCCAGTCTTACAGGGGCAATGTATGACTGCACCCCTAGCTGTCTGGTTACTGTACAGCTCCCATCCTTTTCTTTCTCTTCATCAAAGGTGACACATAGATTTAGTGCAAAAAGATCACAAACTAAGATGTTGTAGGAGAGAAGGAAGCAGTCAAGAAATTCAGACTGAGTAGTCTTGGGGGAGGACAATGTCTTAGAGCTTAGAACTTTCTGTACTGAAGCCTCAGTACTTGCAGAGATCATCCAATACAATTCACAACCCACTTTCAGCCCCTGTGAAAGAAAGGATGCACATTGATCCCTACTCTCAACCAGAACACTCATTATTGCTTTTACTCTGAAGATGCCCTCTCAGTCTAAGGGCTGTTTCTTAGGGATTCTCTGGGTCAACACTGTGTGACTAGTATTATTTAATGAATTGATCCTTTCCTTGTCTCTCAGAAACGCCTCATCTAAAATGCCTCATAGTACACAGTGAGAATTCACAAAGAATGGAAACCCTCAGTCTTACAGGCAGCCTCCTCATATTGGGGCAGATGTGAACTGAAACTCTGCACTGCCTTCAGATAAATCTTAGGTTTCAAGATTCAGCCAAAATAAGACGGTATATGAAACACTAAAGCACTACCCTGACTAACACTAGTTAGTCAAGTTACAAAGGCATTTGTACAGGCAGTTTTTAATGGAATTATGTTCCTGATGAATCACAGAATAACAGAATCATAGAATCACTAAGGCTGGAAAAGACCTTTAAGATGATGGAGTCCAACCGTAGCCCAACCACCATGACCACTAAATCAAATCCTGAAGTGCCACATCTACACAATTCTTGAACAGTTCCAGGGATGGCAACTCCACCACTTCCCTGGGCAGCCTGTTCCCCTAGGGATACTTGCAATAGTAGTGAATTGTAATGTCTGAACAATATATTACTTTTTAAGGTAGACAAAAATGTGAACTGTATCATGTTATGGTAGATGATTTGCAAACATCAAAATAATGCAGGCGTTATCCTGAAGCCCTTATGAAAAACAAATGGAAAACAGAAAAAAGGAACATGGCAAGAGAGAAAATCAGATGCCTTGAAAATTTGGGTTAAGCAGGTGCAAGAGCTCGAATAAGCAGCCAGTCAGTGAAGACAACATGCACCGTCAAATGAGTGCTCCCAGAAAGGGGTATTTTCTGCAGCTGCTTGGCAACTGAGTCACCAGAAGGTTGCAGCTGCATTTTTTACCCATGAAAAAATGGGCAGCACTGAGGAAATGCCACAGAGGCCTTGGTGTCTCTAGAGCAAATGCCCCCATAACCCCCAGCTTTAGTAGAGCAGTGATCATATAGGCAGTTTTTATTCTGCAGATGTTGAGGAATCTTCAGCTTCCAAATCAGATAGTAAATAAATATGCAGATACAGAAGATCACTATAGTAAGCACAGTTTCCTGTGCTCTGCATTCTATTGATATTACACTAAGGAATTCAGATATTTAGGAGGGGGTTGGTCTCTTCTCCCAAGCAACCAGCACCAGGACAAGGGGACACAGTCTCAAGCTATGCAAAGGGATGTTTAGGCTCGAGGTGAGGAGAAAGTTCTTCATGGAGAGAGTTGTTAGACGTTGGAATGTACTGCCCAGGGAGGTGGTGGAGTCACCATCCCTGGAGGTGCTCAAGAGGGGATTAGACATGGCACTTGGTGACATGGTTTAGTAGTCATGAGGTCTTGGGTGACAGGATGGACTTTGATGATCCTTGAGGTCTTTTCCAATCTTATTGATTCTGTGACATTGTGTAAACTACTATCGTTCTAATTCAGTGATATTCAACACCTGCTAAGCCAAAAGATTCATAATTAACACCTGCTAAAATCTTCAGGACAAAGGCACAATCAAATCTTAGATTTATATCGATTAACTCTGTTGTACATATATTATCACTAGTTATTTCTTTAACAGCTTGGTACAGGACTTTAATTCCTATGACTTTAAGAGACTCTGGGCTTACGCAAGAAGGTTTCAAAGCTTCCAAAATAGAAGTGAACTGAGGATACACAAAGAAGACCTGTTTTCTTTTAGAACATGTGACATGAAACAAACATTAAATATTAGATGCATGCACCACCAGTGCAAAATAAAGAGACATCGTATTTTACTTCTCTATCATATTTGTAACCAAAACACATTACTTTCTATATTTGTCCTAATCTTTCTTTTGCTGCCTTCAAGTCTTAATGCTAGAATGTTGTTCAAGGCACACTTTCATTGAATAAAAAAAAAAGAGATGTTGCTAGTTTTATTCATCATTGAATGAAATACCTTTTTTATTAGGTTAATCTTTGTACTGTTGGTGATTCTTTTTTACACTAAAAAAAACCATACCAGTGTAGAGCTGTTGTACATAGCTAGCTGCTTAACCAAAATTTTGCTTTCCAAATGTGGTGTGAGGAATGAAATATGAATGAAATAACTACCCAGAACATGCAGTCAGCCTGGAATTCATGCCATGAAGTATCACATCAGTCAAAAGTCTAACAGAATTCAAAAGAAGTCATCAATGTGTATGGAGAATGAGAACATCCAAAATAAGCATTTCTGAAGAGCCTGCAGGAGTTTGTGGAGTTCGGTCTCAAGGCAGATAGCAACATCTAATTAACATGGGTTAAGATGAACATTTCTGTGGCCAGTTGTAACATCTTCTGAAGCAGCCAATATTGGTCCATAACAAAGACAGCATGCAATTGGCATGACTGTATATGCCACTCTCAGGTTTCTTGCTGCAAAAGGGGAGATCTGTTCTCAAATGTCCTAAAATCCAAAGTAAACTTTTCTGACAGAATCAAACAGTATTTCTGAAGGGCTACTTAGTGAGTGTTGGTATTTCTCTTTGCAAATAAAACTTACCCTTTGTTTTCCTTTGTGCAGGGGGAAAAAATATATCCTAAAATACATGAGAAGTTTTTCATGTAAACAAATGAATTCCTGCTAGAAGAATGTTATATGATGACAGGGTGTCTGAAATAGTTGCAGCAATAGTTTGGTAAGTGAGATCAGGAGACACTGTCTGCATGAGGGCTGGGGATCTCTATGATGGAATATTCGTGAAAAGCAAAACCACAAGCATTGAGCAAACACTGTGGACTTTCCCCACCACCTGACACCATCAGGGCCTAAGGATTTGGTATACAAAGTATACAAATTTCTTGTTGTTACCAACATTGGCACAGTTGAATGTCTTTAAATGGTTTAAGAATGGCACAACTTAGGTAGCATGATAATTTTTCTGCAATTCTGGCAAATTCTTGAGATGCAAATAAATTCTGTGCTGCTGTCAGAAATCTTTGCCCTTATTTACACACTTCAGAGACCATTTCTGTCCAGCACTTCATGGGGCAAGGTGACACAGGAAATGTCAATACTGAGCCACAGCAGGTGATTTTTCAACACTTTTTTTTTTTTTCAGAGGCAGATAATCTTCCTTTGGAGTTAAGAAAATCTTTTACTTGGGCTGCTTTTGTTTGTTTTGCTGACAAAGGAATCAGACTAGTGTTTAAACTCCAGTATCTTTTTTTTCATTTCCCTAAAGAAGCAATGTAAGTGTGATATATGTATAGATGGCCATTCTACAGGGGAAAACTTCCCGAAATCACAAAACAAGACAAAAAATAATCCTGTGTAGTCCTTTTGAGATACCAACTGTGCTAAGGCAAAATCAAAAATGCTGTGGGTGCTTACTTAAAGAGATTGAGCCAATGTGAACATCCTGTGAACTCTGAAGGTGCAGTTCATTTACCTCTGGACACTCTGGTTCAAATGGAATAGCACAAGCTGAGGTCCCCTTGAGCAAATGATCATTTCCCATGTCCATGAGCTTGTCAAAAATAAAAAGTAACAAAATGTTGTACAACAAAAATGCTGTAATTTTACTTTGAAGGACAAATAAAATTCTGCTCTCAACACCCTTCCACCACTGTAACGGACTACAATGGGACTTGTTTATTTTCTTTCTTTTTTTTTTTTTAATTTTTTCTTGGAAATAATGGTTTGGGGGTTGGGGGTTTGGTTGTCTGCTGGTTTTGCTGGGTGTTTTTAGAACTTTGGAATGAAAAACGATCTTTCCAGTGTTTTGGAAAGAACCATTCAAAAGGTGTTTAAAGCCTGAGAGGTCTGAAGGTAAGCAATAGGTCACAGATCTGCAACATATAATATGAGCAATATCAGCCAGAAACTCAGTGGTTTAAACAGCACTGACCAGTTCCACTGAACTTACTAGAATTTAAATCTTTGGGCTATGTGTGGGGCCAAGGGAGGTGTGAAAAAAAATACTTCCATAGATACGAATCTGTTCAAGATTATCATCAGTAGTGCATAGAATTGCTTCTTATTAGTGAGCTTCAGTGACAACAGGCACTTTTGATTGCTCTGCTTATGTCTTCCACTTCTCCATCATCTGGCCATCTAACAAAGCATTTGAACACTAAAAGTTCAGTTCACCATACACTTTCAAGTATAGGTGGAGAGAGGGAAGGAGGAAAGGAGGTAAGGAGGAAGGAAGGGAGAAAGAAGTAAGCACATTTTGTTACAAGGATGTAACTCCTGACATCCTACTGAAATCTGAGCCTATCCTTGTTGATTAAGCTTCATACTGTTGGGGGCTGGGAAAGGAAGAAAGTCCACACATTTTCAATAGATTAAGATTTTAGCAGTTTAATTCCTCAAAGATGTCATCACCAAAGGACTAAACGTGATGCTCTCATGACTTGTGCTCCGAGTGTTGAGTCAAAGCACCCAAACCAAGGTGAGCAAACACTTTTTCGGGTCACAGTGATACTTCTGATTTAGGGAGTTAAAAGTGGAGAGAAAAAGAATTTGGGGAGGGGAGTCTGTTGTGATGGAAGTTAGTTGTGGGTACTATCGAGTGTGATAGAAACAAGACATGAGATAGGATAGGAAAGCAGTGTAGGAAAGCAGAGTACGAAAGCAGATTACAGAGGAGAATGATAAGGATTATCAGCATAATCATAATTGAGCAAGTAAAGACAGGCTTGGTCAAGGAGCTTGAGAGATTTGCAATAAGACTAACTGGCATCTTAAATTTTAGCATTTCATAGCCTAATCTCGTAGTTTAATTTTTTAGTATATCTTTGTTTTATATAATTGCTTGCAGAGATGAGACAATATTAGATATAGCTCTGTTTCATTCTCCTTCATCCTAAATCTCAGTTTAATTATCCACTGAAGCAAATGTTGATAAGAAAATATGAATAGGTTCTAGTTAACTTCTGCGAGAAATCTTTCTCTCAGGAGGCACAAAAAAAGTTGCTTTGTCAAAACTAATATCCATACACTGAGAATCACTGTAAATTACCTTATTTCAATCATTGTAAATGAGAAAATACTGTGAATAATAGGAATTATTTTTAAAACTGAGCACTTCAGATTTAAAGAATGGAAAGACTTCAGTGCATCGTAAGCCATTTCAGTTCAAGAAGCCTAGGGCAGCACAATACAAATGGACTCAGGTTCACATAGTGACCTTACCTGTTGGCCTCAGCAAGATGTTTTTAGAGATTGCTTGGCAGGTCCGAGTTAACCTGTCCATGATTTTATCTTTTACCACACCACTTCAAAATCAAATGATGGGCAGTATAATTTCAATCTTTCACAATACAGATACCAAAAAAGTACGATACTACTGAGCAATTTGGTGTTATTAAATGTTGTTAATAAAGGGGCTGCTAGAAGTCCATAGAACGTAGATGCCTTCCTTATCTTACTAGCATCCCTGGACTGCTGAATATGTCATGAAAACCTAGAACAAGTCCTTGGAGAGCGTCATAACATTATGCCAACTGAAGAGTTAAGTGGCATTGGACCATGTCTTCCACTCCAAGGTACAGCAACTATATGGTGTCTTACCCTTTTGGAATATTACTCATCATCACCTTTGGCCTGTTGGTAGATGTTTCTGGGTTTTCTTTTCTACTAAGTCTTCCTGCTCCCTGTATCTACAGAAATACAGAACATTTCAGCTAGAATCCACATTTCTCCATTGTTTATGCCTTGTATTGCTAAAAACTGCAGTGGAAAACATCTGGGTTACATAACTTTCTCCTCTACCTCATCCTGCCCCAAAGTCTCTCCTATGACTACTGTCAGGGACCTAGTGGATGAATTCTGCTGTACTGCAACCTAAAACACCAGAGAAAAAGTATCAAGAATAGTGATAAAGACTTTTTTTCCTGCAACTAGATTATTGTGTCTTGAGTAGAGCCAGTAAAACTACATTTTGTCTTCTATAGGCAATTCTGATGAAACTTATAGCAGAATTTCAAGTACTGGAACATTTCAAATGAATACCAGATTTATTTCAATTTCAAGAAATACTTAATGGAGCTGAAATTTGCATGCCTCTTGCCTTCATTTTTCCCTGGGGGATGGGCTCATACATGAGTACTAGGCCAGAAAATTATCCAGATAATTATCCCACCATATCTTGCTGTGTCCCCTTCTGGAGAGGTCAAAGAGTCAGGTGTTAAAAAGATAAGTTCTGTGCAAGTACTAATAACCTAGTCAAAAACTTTTTTTTTTTTTAATTAAATGGAGATCTATATTTTTTCCTATTGTGTACCACAAAAGAGAACAGGACAACAAGGAAAAGTAAATGAGCTTTCTTTTTGAGTATTTTCAATCTGAAACTCAACAACATTTGAAGAAAATATGAAAGCAGTGAATAACAATGAACTAGATACACAATCTTGTGCCCACTGTCTTCATTCCTTACTATGTCTGGAAAACCATGGTTAGAGTAAATCAGAGACATCATGCCTGTCATCACTGCTGGCTACCAAAGTGGATGACAGTGTAAGTGCCATTTGCAGAACAGGCTAGTGTCCCAGGGGTGAGTGGAGATGGCACCAGATAAAATAAACACTATACTATGATCAGCTGCTTGTTAGGGAAATGTAACAGATACCACAGTGTTTACACAGCCTAGATTTTGAGAGAGTGAAAGCAATGGTTTTGTTTGTGAAATATTTTTTTTATAAGACAATTTAAAATACTATATTCCTAAAATGTGTAGTTTAAAAACTATTCATTGCACCAACTCAGATGTTTCTATTTTCCTGGGAAAAGGAAAATAAAGAGCTCCCCCACATAGCCATAGGATAATTTGCCATTGGTGATATATTCTGTATGCTTTATTGACTGTACTGCTGAAAAGAATAAAAATGAAGCCAAAGTTAATGGTGAGAAATGACCTTCAAATATAAAAAGGAGTGATAAAGCTAGTGAAAAACAAAACAAAGCAAAACAAAACCACACAAAACCCCCAAACAAAGTCCCAACCCAAACCAACCCCTAAATTGCTCCAAAGCTAAGCTGCTAGCATTTAAAAGAATGAACTGAAGTCAATGGGAAATGCAGAGCTTTGAAACAGATGACCTACCTGAAGACTGCCAAAAACTAATCTACTTCTTGCACTCTTTCATACTATATAAGCCAATATGAAATAAAAGAATCCTCCATGTTTTTCATTAATTAGATACTAACATTGCTACCAGTCTCTTGTAAACTTTGTATTGGAGTATCAACAAAGTCCACAAAATTTGGGATAACAAAGAAAACACAAACCAAGCAGTGGAAACACAGATATATTTATTATTTGCACTATCAACCAATCCATAGTTTAGAATCACAGAATGTTAGGGGCTGGAAGGGACCTCAAAAGATGATCTAGTCCAACCCCCCTGCCAGAGCAGGATCACCTACACACAAAGCAACACATCCAGGCAGGTCTTGAATATCTCCAAGAGAGTAAGATTACTCCATAACCCACCCTGGGCAGCCTGTTCCAGTGTTCTGTCACTCTCACAGGAAAAAAAATTTTCCTCTTGTTCACATGGAACTTCCTATGCCTCAACTTCCACCCATTGCCCCTTGTCCTGTCATTGGGCATCACTGAGAAGTGCCTGGCTCCATCCTCTTGGCACTCACCCTTTACATATTTATAAACAGTAATGTGGTCACCCCTCAGTTTCCTCTTCTCCAAGATAAAAAGGCCCAGCTCCCTCAGTCTCTCCTCATAAGGGAGATGTTCCACTCCATCAATTTTGTGGCTCTGCACTGGACTCTCTCAAGCAGTTCCCTGTCCTCCTTGAACTGAGGGGCCCAGACCTGGACACAATATTCCAGATGCAGCCTCACCAGGGCAGAGTAGAGGGAGAGGAGAACCTCTCTCAATGTACTAACCACAGCCCTTCTAATACATTTGCCTTCTTGGCCATAAAGAGCACATTGCTAGCTCATGGTCAACCTTCCATCCTCTTGGACTCCCAGGTCTTTTTCTCCTTTACTGCTCTCCAGCAAGTCAGTCCCTAACCTATACTGACACACGGGGTTGTTCTTTTGCAGAACCTTAGCTCCTTAAGAAAATCTGCATTAAGAGCTCCTGTTGTCAGTTGAATGTGTTGTTGTCTTGTATTGGGTTTCTTTTTCATATTGCCTCCATTAATGATGAGCAACTCCAGCTGGAAATTGTTTATGTGAAAAATAATATTTTCACGTCATTGACATACTGTTGACAAGGCTGGCAAACTCTTAAGAAAATGAAAGTACCTTAGTGCACTAGTAACAGTGGGATGCTCTTCCAGTGGAGGATGCAGACCAGTATAGCGTCTATAATCACATGGCTCTTTGTAAGGTACCTGGACTAACCGACAATACAAAATGTCTCAAAAATTATTTAAATAGTAGGAATGGCTCTTGTTGAATGTACCACCTTGAAATTAGTTTAAACAGGTCTGCTGTTTCTATACTCCATACACAGAGAGATTCCATGTTCCTACAATTTCTGGGCAAAAGACTTAAATGCTGCAAGCCAGCACAGTTTCAATTAATTTTAGGATACTATACTGATTTATATCAACTAGTATATGATCCAAAACCAGTCAAAATTAGAGAAAAATAGATAGATTTAATATGCAGGAAACAGGTTTCAAGCAGTGTTTGGAGGCACTGCATAAAACTCAGAGGAGAAGAGGAAGGCTTTTAGGCTATCAATTCATCTGTCACTTTTCATAAGCATTAAATTATCTTAATCAATAAAAGCCTTTTTTTTTTTTTTTGAGGTGATAGGTGAGTGATACAACTTCGACTGATCTAAGTCCAGAAACCTATCACAAGATACATTTAAGAAGGAAAGCGGAAACAAGAATTAAGAATCTCTAAACCTTCTAATCATTTTTGTTTTGAGGCTGTGGATATAGTTTTAATCATATAATTAATTACACACAGGACTGGTGATTATTTTCCAGCAGGATGACAAAAAGCTTTGCTCTGCGAGGTCACCAAATCCTGTCTCACTTTGTACCTTTGCTTTTACTGGCCGCCCTGCTCTCCATGCAACCTCCAGCACCAGGAAGCAGATGGAACTTCCTTTCCATCTGGCTGCTGAGCAGGAAATGTTTGACTCTTCGACAGCCACAAACAGACAGCCAAGAGCTGCAGTGGGGGAGCACGACAGGAACTGACTGGCTGTCAGACGCTGCAGCCACTTCCTACTGGCGAGCCATTGAGAGTGCATATGCACACTCCCATCCTCTCCAAACCTGGCCATTCTTGAAAAATTAGAAATGTTGACCTGAGGTATAAATGCTGGAAATGGGACTAATTAGTCTGGAAAGCTATCTTGCAAAGAATCACTCATTCATATTATCCAGACACCCTCTATGCCAAGATCATACTTGCTCTAGACTACATGCTTCCTGTCCTCTTACAGTATTTTTTGATGCGAGTCCATAATTCATTTTCATTGTGTAGCCATCCCTTGTTACATTTGAAATTTGATTTTGCTTTATTGCTGCATCAATGCAAAGTTTCTTTTCAAGGTACAAAACAAACTCTGTCTCATTAAAATATAAATTTGTAATGCATTCAAATTATTAATCACCTACTGTGAGTACTGCAATATAGGATATTTCTGGAGTCTGAGTTTCCATCTTTTATGCAATTAATTCTAAGGAGATCTATAAATATAAATGCAATTGCCTTATAATGCTAATGTGAAGATCAACTAAAATTAGTCACAAAATAGCACCTCTCGAGGTTATGTAGTACAACCCCCCTACTTTATAAAGCAAGGGCAACTAGAGCAGGTTGCTTAGAGGCTTGTCCACATGGACTTTGAATTGCCTCTTTGGGCAAGCCTTTTATCAAAACTGATAAACAAATCATGAGATAAATGAAATGGGAGAAAATATGGCTAACAAAATTTACAACACTCAGATTAAGACTAGAAGAGACCATTTTATGGTCTCTATAAATCATGGGCTATGAATTCTCATCTGGACAGTCCTTTACTGAGGCTATTGTTGAAAAGCGCATCTGATATAGATAGCACACGAAAGCAAAACTGGTTGCATATCAAAGTAACTAAGACTTAGAAAACATTTGCTTTTGTGCTCTGAGTTTCCTCCTCTTTGCTCTATATGGATAGCAACAGGTTCACCTGATTTAGATACTTAATCTCTTTATGCACACATTTATTTACTAGTGAATGTTCTCAGTTTTGGTTTTTTTGTTTTTTTTTTTTTAAATTCCTGTGCCACACATTGCACATCACAAATGAGATAAGTGATCATCCATCTTAGCCAGTTCTTTGTCAAGGTAGTTAGAAGTCTGAGCATGGTACAGAGATCCAGCTGAAATTCTCTTTTAAAACTTGATTAACTCTTTCACTTCTGACTCTAACTTCTTTGATATTTGCATTGTCTGCCTTCTTTACACTTCTTTGTAATTAGTTCTATTTTAGTTTCAGCTTTCATCACAGTTGGTGAGAACATAAACCATCTGTTCTAGCTCAAATTACCTGATGTCTTAGCTTTATGTAGACCAAGAAACAAGTGGCTGTCCGTTGTCCCCCATAAAGCTTTATTTTTGTGTGTATAATGAAGCAGTTTTTGTAAATGAAACATTTGATTTTCTTTACAGTCAAGACAAGAGGGTGTTTTTTTCAGCATCACTGAAAGCAATTCTTTTAGCCTAAACCCAGTATGTGATTTAAACTAACTGGAGCTCACCATGTATCTTCTAGGAAGGCCATGATTACTTTGTGCCTGTGCATGATTTCTCATGTATTTCCAGACCATTGATTTACACTTCTGCATTATTGCTTAGTGACAACATTGATTTGATGATAAGTCTTTCAGTCTGAAAAATGTTCTCAGAACATTAAAATCAGTTATGCTGTACCACGATCTTATCTCTCTGCATGTGCCTTTTAATTGCTCAAAAATAAATTTCTACAGACACAACTAGCAGCAGATTCATCAGTACAATGCAAGCCACAGCAGAATACAAACATGGCTTTTAAAGCAGGTTTTTTTAAACTTAACTTAAAAAATCCCTTACTGACCAGCCAAGAACTGAAGTGAAAATAGTGGGAGTTAAATAGCTTCTATTCAGCCATGTCACAAATATTTATGCCTTTCACGTTGCTAAAATATTCCCAGCAGAGCTGACGGGCCTTAACAAAACCAGAACGATAAGGGATTAGTGTAAATTAACTCCTTGGCGTTTGGCAAAAATGAAATCATCACCACTACTAAGTAGTCGTAGTAGTTACATTTGACATTCATTTCTATCATTGCACGAACCACTGAGAAGCTATCCCAATGTTCAAAAGTGCATTTACGTGTATTGTTAAAGTAGCATCTTAAGAAGATCTGCCCTGAGGTCCTGATAACAGTAGCTCTTCAATTATGTGAATTATTGGTTATCTTCTTCTAAATCCTATAAAAAAATACCTGAAATATCTCAAACGTCCAGTACTAGCGAGATAAACTATGAGAAATTAATTCACCTATTCATATCCCAATTTCCTTTTTGATTATATAAACACAGATATTTCCCAAAGAAACGGTGTGTGAATCCAGCTCTGGTTTTGTAACTATTTGCAAAGAGTGGGTAAAAGATTTTAACACTGTCCAACAGTATAGCAATACAGAGTTCATATGATTTTTGTTTTGCCATGTTTGAATTCCATTAATTATAATGGCATCCTTGTGACATGGACTGACATCTAACAGCAATTAGCTAGGAGAAAAGTGTTAGATCTGATTTCATACCATCATGAGCCCTCCCACTAGTATTTAGAAGAAATATTACTGAGAGCCGAGGATGGAAACCAGAAGGCAGTATTACAGGTTTATGCATGCAAAATTTGTGATACTGACTGGATTCCAGCAAGTTGGGATGAAGAAATTTTCTCCATGCAGTCACAGAAAAATAAAAAGTAGGTCAAAAATACCCCATCCAATGACAAGACTAAGAATGACATAAGACTTTTTAACCTAAACTAATGATAATGGAATATTAGGAGGACTCCAAATATATCTGCTGCAAGTATTTAAACTAAAAGGTATACTAGCTGCCTCTTACAAGCTCAATATTAACCTCACTTCTTAATTTCTAGTGTTGCTTCAGTCACATCTGAAGAAGCAGATATTTTCCCAGGAAACAAGCTGAAACTTCACCAGTCAGTTGACGTCAACATTTTAATGCATATGTGGTAGATGTGCTTTAAAAAAAGAGAACTTTAGGAAGCCTTCTACTTTTCAGTGAAAATGCTTTAGAAAACTGCTGCATGTCAGCTCTGTCTCAAATATAAGCATATAAGTACTGCCCAAATTTAAGCCTAATCAGAGTCATCGTGCTCAAGGTGAAAGTTTTCATTTACAGATTATTTTTCATTGCAAAGGCTAGTTATGGGATGGGAGGACTACACAAGACTTGGCATGGCCCATGCCTGTGTAGCTCAGTCTTCCTAAGAAGAATGCAAAACAGAGGAAAAATGGTTATGTTTTCTGCTCATTATGGTGAGACTTGGTGCAGCTCGGTAAGAAGTTGAGGGAACTACCAATTTCCTGGAAGAACAGTGGTCATGATTACTTACAATTTTCTTGTTTAGGTGAGAATTACTTTTGTTTCCATTGACAAGACAATCTGATAGTTGATTATGAATGATTTGTAGCCTATTATATTCTGATGGAAAGAGGTGTAACATTAGGAGATTCAAAAAGAGTCTTAACTGCCTTTTAGTATTCATTATAATGAAAATTTAATTTTACATTAGTTAGTCCAGAATGCTGAACAATATAGTGGATATCTATTTCTGTCTCTTCAGAGAAGACATCCTGTATGATGATTTTGTGATATAAGTGACACTATGTCTAAATGTTTCCAGTTTAATTAGTTATTCTCTGCTACTAACAACTCACAGCAAAACTAAACATTCTATAACAGATAAACAAGATTCAATTCCAGAAACACCATGCAGTCAAGTATAGAGGTTGATAAAAAGCCTCTTAAGTGATTTAATTAACTACTCTCTCTCCTTTCACAGTTTAGGATTTTTCCTTGTAAAATAATTTTTAAATCATATTAAAACAAACACAAAAATTATACTTTGAAATTAATTTAATTTTTTTATGTGTATAAAAATAATAATTTCTTCACTATTATCTTTCTCATCCTCCAGCACTGTGTTTCTCTGAAGTAGTTACTGTCTATCCTGATGATTTAAAATAGTCCTGAGGAAGAAGACATCTTGAAGAGTGACTAATATAGCAAATATTTTTGAAACAAAATGTTATGTTATTATTCCAGACTGGTGAATTTCATGCTAATTAAAAAATAATTTAAAAATATTAAAAGCCAACACCTGGAAATAACAAAAGTAGGACATGACTGCTATTTAATTCACTGCAGCCATATCCAACCTGAACTTGCAAATGGAAAAGCTTGCGTGGGTTACTGTGAGACTCTTCATTCTCTATATAAGGTCACAAAACTCAAAACATCTCTTACTTTATGTCATGGTACTCTTCACTCTGAAGTTAAAGTTTCAGCCAGATTTCAAAATCAGATAAAAGCTCAAGCCTCAAGATTATGAGTCTCATGATCAGCTATGAATTCTATCACTAAAGCATATGATTTGTGTGTGTCTTATCCAGCCAATTGATAGGGTATGGAAGTCTGTAGCTACAGGAGACAGGAATGTATTAAGGTAATTTTTCAAGGTTTTGATATAAGAAAACATCATCAACATTTTTTTTTACATGAAAGGTCATTTATACACGTTGATCTGCATAGAAGTACAAGGAAAATCACATAATATTTCCATAGAGAGCAAAAGGTCTATTTCTCTCTTACATCTCCCCTTTTTTCATTATGTGATGACATGAAAAAAATATATATTAATATACATACATTCATATGTATTCATATATAGAATCATAGAATGGTCTGGGTTGGAAGGGACCTCCAAAGGTCGATAGTTCAACCCCCTCTGCAGTGAGCAGGAGATCCTCAACTAGATCAGGCTGCCCAGAGCCCTGTCGATCCTCTCTGTAAATATCTCTAGGGATGGGGCCCCAAACACCTCCCTGGGCAATCTGTTCCAGTGTTCCACCACCCTCATAGTAAAGAACCTGTTGCTAACATCCAATCTAAATCTGCTCTTCTCTAGTTTGAAGCAATTGTTCCTCGTCCTATCACCATAGGCCTTTGTAGACAATCTCTCTCCATCCTTCCTTCCTGTAAGCCCTCTTCAGGTACTGGAAGGCTGTTATTAGGTCTCCCTGGAGCCTTCTCTTCTCCAGGGAAGACAACCTGAAAAACCCCAGCTCCCTCAGCATGTCTTCATAGCAGAGATACTCCAAACTCCTGATCATTTGTGTGACCCTCCTCTGGACCCTCTCCATCAGGTCCATGTCCTTCCTATATTGAGGATACAGTACTCCAAGTGAGGTCTCACCCTAGCAAAGTGGCAGAACCACCTCTCTGGATCTGCTGGCAACACATCTTTTGATGCAGCCCAGGATGTGCTTGTCCCATATAAATATGATACATACATGAAAAAAAATTTTCCTATGGAAATATAACATAATGATTTTCATGTAACTGAGTTTTAATAAACAGAGTAACATCTTTGAGCTCATCTTTAACATTCTTTATAATGAGCTTTTCTGAACATTGGCCAAATTATCTGTCATCAGTGGTTATTAAAATAAAAGATCAATATATTTAAATGCTGCAGATTGCAGAGATGCATATATAACTGCTAGAATTACTCACCATCCCAGCCTTGTCTTACTTCTACGAACAATCCTGTGACATCTATGGGAGACCTGCTAACATAAATCTATTTAACAGGATGCTAATTTAACACAGTTTAGCAATTCTCTGTGATTCTTGATAGGTTATGACTGTAAAAATGAAGCAGCCTATTCAGCAATCTTTATTTCAAAGTGATTTTTTGGAGTAGCAATAATTTCTCTGCTATTTTGGAAGGTGTCTTTTTTTCCTAAGTAGTAAACTATAAACATAGCTCAGGCTGTGAGGTTTTCTAGTCTGACATCCTGAATGCCATGAGGTAAACTCTTTGGGGAAGTCAAGGTGACTTTTCAAGGTAGTATGTTTGAATATCAGGCATAATCCTTCTGAAGACTGAGTTAAGATTAGTTATGTAAAAACACATCTGTCTTAATAAAGAAAACCACGTAGTTTTGTCAGACCCCAACACTTAGCAGTATGCTTGAGATCTCTCATCCTGTTGCTTCAACCCTATCACACTAGGAAAGAAAAAACAAACAAACACAACTCAACATCTGCAAAATAAACAAACACCTTTTGCATAGCAAGAGTGTTAACAAAGAAGCCAAGTTACATAGATGTAAAATCTTCCATTCTTGCATTGGAAGCAGAGGTAAAAATACTCTCTTTTCTATACTTGCATAAGATGAAAAGCTTTTGAGCTTAGGGAATAATTTCTTGATTCTTTGTTTCCTACAAGCACTTCTTGTCTATAAGAACATCTAAGTCTTTTGAAGACTGATTCTCCCAAAATTTATTCTTCATGCAGCTAACCACAGAAACACCTGTTAAAGCGTTTTCCTCTCCAAGACAGTGAATGCATAAGTGTTATCCAGAAAAAAAGTTTACCAAACTGAAGCCCAAAATAACTATAACTTGGTTCCCACGTAAGTCGACATGTATATATGAACTCCACTGACAATCCAAAGGAACAAAAAATTTGGTTCTAGGAGGTTCCCTTCATGGGTTATCCCCGAATGCTTTTGTTTGTCTCTGTTCGGCACATGAAGGGAACCTCCTAGCACCAAATTTCTTTTTCCATTTGGTCTCTTTTGAGGAGAGAGTCTAAATGGAGCTTGCAATTCTGGGCTAGCTCTTTCCTGGCAGCAGTTACAGCCATGCGTACGCATGTGGAAAAAATATGACTGTATTAGGAGGCAATGAATAAAATAGTAGTTTAGCACATGAATAATTCGCTTTCCTCCTCGAGAAAAAAAAAAAAAAAAATCACAACTCCAAAAGGCTTGCCTTCCAGTGAAGCAAGGCAAAGCCTTATAAACAAAAGAACTAAAGAAATATGGCTATCACATGCCCACAACTGAAGACTATTACAGATATGTTAGGAATAACTTTTTCCAATGTCATAGACAAATACTAGTGGATGCAAAAATAATGTTTTCATCCCATTTCAGTAGACAGAAAAAGAATCCAGAAATCTGCAGTGGAAGAACAGTGCTTATCTGTGACTACTAATTTGGTGGCATTATTGTCAACTAGGGTGGGTACTTTCTTGGGACAGTAAGACACATCCTAATGGGATTTTGAGAGTTACCTTTCACTTTCTACCACAGGAGCACAAAGTTCTCATTCCTGCTATTAAGAGACAAGGAAATTAATCTCAACTAAAACAAGGGAAACTGGTATGATACTTGCCCTCACAGACGGTGGCAAACAAAACACAAAGGCATTCCAACATAAGTACAAACCTATGGGTACTAGCTAATGAAAAGTCTATCAGAATTTGTAAAGTCCCCAGGCCTTTCAGATTAAAAAAAATAAAAAGTGCAATAGTGTTTGCATATGTTAAATGCTAAAGCACTATGCTTGAGTGATTCATGATCACTGAAATTACTGAGAACAGCACGCCAGGTTTCATTACAAAAGCTACACTGATGCACTTTAGACAAATCACTGATGCACACAGACAAATTTTAAAATAGGCAAGTCTTGAAGCATGAAAATATGGCAAGTTAACATGATCTTCAGCTCATCTAGAAGCATCAGCAAAGCCCATTTTCACAGCAGAACTGGGAAGAATCCAAAAGCAGTTATATACTCACAGAAATGGATAGATGCATAGCCTCTGCTAAGATGGTCAGAAAATAGCAGAGATGTTGCACAGGCCTTGCAAGAATGCTGGAATTACAAAGATGAGATAAGTATATGCACTGCCAGAAACAAAACAACTCAAGACCCAGAGCACTGAGAACAAAATTATCTCTAAAGTAGAAGTCTGTGGCCAGAATATAAAGAAGTAATAAAATGGCCCAAAATTATATCTGAGACCTGCAAGTATGTAAACAACTGTTTTATATATATATATATATATATATATATACACACACACACACATACATCTAGCCATGAAGAGAGAGAACATTTGCCCTTTTCTTTTTTAAACAAATTTTTCAGCAATATAGGGATGGACTTCCCACCAAGGCTAAACCAATTACTGTTCACCCTTGTGGATTCTAGCCAACATATAAAATTATTCTGCAGTGTACATTACAGTGAAAACAACGAAATATTTCAATAAATGCAAACATTTTCTGATTTCAGATGACAGAATTTGAGAGGAGACACACCATTTTCTGTTTGCTATCTTGCCACACATCATGTCACTACTGAACCTAGATAAATTGATTATTTGGGTGCAAGGTGGGGGTTTTTTTTCTGGTTTTGAATCAATTCTTTTTTATCAAAATAGTCATAACTGATCCATTTCTGCAACAATTTTTAACCATAAGTAGTCAGTGCTTATGACAACATAGTGTCTAGTCAAAGTATTTCCAACTGGTTCTTTAAAATAACTGTTGTGTATACATTTTACTTTAATAAATACATATTTATCCACTGGTGGTGGTAGTAACAAATGGAAAAGATGACATGTGAAGGTCAAGGCCTATTCTGGGAGGAAAGCTAACTGCCCATACAAGCTCTGCTGTCAAGGTAGACACAACCAGAGAAATTCCTAAATATAAACCAAACAACTGCCATCAGTCTTTATCATTCCTGGGGGTAGGTAGTGAATTTGAGCTAGTCCTCAGAAGGAGGAGCATCCCTTTTCTTACAAAACTTGATGGCACTGACTGATTTAGGCCATTACAGTATCTGAGAGATGTCTGATGGAACAGTACCCTTTCAGAACTATATTGTAAGCCCTTCAAATGCATATTCATGTTCTGACATGGCATCGCAGTGTGATGCTCATGTCTTGGACATTTCAGATGAGGAGAAGAATGAAATAATGTGGAGGACAGATCTTCATTAAAATAGACTTTTAAATACTGAACTACTATGCCACTGGACTATGAATGATAATCAGCAGCATGTCTGGAGGCTGATATCTACTGTTAACAAAGCCTGTGCTGCCCGATCAAGGATTCAACAAAACTGAGCCCACTGACAACACCCTTCAAAATCTCCAGCCATTGCCTGAATCATAGAGGACCATGCAGATACAGGAACGCATCTACTATCAGATGGTCTTCAGCTGGCCTTGCAATGAACATCACAGTTTTCCTCTCCAGAGGGGCAGGTTAGTAGTTCTTCTGCTATATCTCTAGTTCTTCCTGGCATTCATTAACCATACTGTTACAATTACCTGAAAGGATTTTATAGAGAGGCTGGTGCTGGTCTCTTCTCACAGGAAATTACTGATAGAACAAGAAGAAATGTCCTCAAGCTGAAACTGGGTAAGTTTAGACTAGACATCAGGAAAAATTTTTTCATGGAAAGAGTGGTCAAGCATTGGAATGGCAGTGGTTGAGTCACCAACCCTGAATATATTTAAAGGTCATTTGGATGTGGTGCTTGGGGATATGGTTTAGGGGTTAACCTTGTAGCATAGAGTTGTCCATTGGACTTGGTGATCCTGAGGGTCTTTTCCAACCTGAATGGTTTTGTGATTTCTGTGAAGATACTGCTTCACAACACTATCACAGACAAGATTTTCTTTCAGATGGTGATAGAGCAAAAAAAAAAAAAAAAAAAAAAACCACACCACAGATTTGTTGATTTTTCTCAAAGAGAAACACCAAAAAACAGGTTTGAAATTGATTTGGAAAGAGGCAATACACAATGTGTGAGTCACTGCAAGAGAAGAGTAGCATTGAGCAGTACTGCAATTTGAATGCATTTACTTGCTTTAGCTTCGACATAAAAAAAGATATCTAGGGAAACAATCAAGAGGACCTGTACTAAAAAGCCTAAGGAAAAAGTGGAAAGAGTATTTCAGCAGCAAACATGCAACAAAACCACTCATCAAACCACTTATTAATTCATTAGGTACAACTTTATAAAAGGTTTTAACTATAAATACTGTGTCAATAAATGCAAAACCCCTCAGTGCTCCTGGCCATTTGCAGTAAAGACAATAGACAGCTTTCACTGAACCCTTTCATGCAGAATTGCTTAAGTTTGAGATATCCAATGCAACTAACAATTCAATTTTAAAAGTGAGATTTTTTTTTTTCTTAAATAAAAGCCATGCAGTTACATGTCTTTATTTTTTTTCTCTAATAATCTATTATTTCATATAAAGCTGTGCATGTGGCTTATTACAAAGATAATATCCAATAGAACCATCAAAGTTCACCTGTATTATCCTAAAGGAATGCTCAGCTACAGCAGCAGGTACAGCAATTCCTTCATAGCAAGCATTCAAAACATAGCTACCTCGTTCAGAACTCTGTACTCTAGTACTAGCTTTCAGAGGTGTAATTTAGAATTAACAGCCCTATGTGTGGCAGTTTGAGGCTAAGTGCCTTTAAGAAACCACAAAAGTTGCAGACCTCCAGAAGGTGGACCAGAAGATGTATTTCATTCATGTAAATCCTACATCTTATTAAAACTGGCTGTAAAATCAGTTTTCTTCCCTTTTTCCTCCCTCCCTCTCCTCCTGGGAAGGACACCCAGGCTTTTATCTCTTTGGCAGGGGAGTAAGGACTGGTGTCAGCCTTGGCAATGCTGCCAATTAGGCCTGGAGTGGTTTAATTGGGGCCTGGAGCTGCCAAGCCAAATTTTTTTTGCAGCATCATAATGATTTAGTATGAAGGGTAGAAAGGCAGGGGGCATGAAGACTTGGGTTTGTTAGCCTGGTTTAAATGGAGGTTTGGGCAAAGCTTTGTCTTAATGAGCTTCTGTTTTTAAACTCAGCTAGGGATTTTTGTGCATTTTATATGCTTGGTACTGTTGTATACAGTTGTGAACAGCCTTTCCATTTAAACGTTCCAACTCTCCAATCCTGTGTGTGAAGCATTTTTATTTTGCCCCTTTTGGAAGAGTTAAAAGAAAAATCTCTCTCAGTCTAAACCAAGACACTATGTCACAAGTTGCCTGAGAAATAAAGAAAGATGTGATTTTGGTCTACTGGCTCAGAAGTGGCAGCTGTTAGATATAAGAGTGAAGACATCCTTACAGAGACTCTCATGCAGTACTTGAAAAAGAATAACTGATAAGATACTATGAAGACTTCTAGACTATGTGACAATATATATACCAGAACGATACAAGGAAAAGATGATTCAGAATACAACATCATTCAAATTTAAAGAATTATTATTTCACTGGTCAACAGAGGAAAATGTTTTAGTCACTTTGTTTCAATGAATAATGTTATGGGAGGTTACTTTTTAAGCTATAAAGTAAAATGGCAAACAGATCTCAAAAAATCCCTTCAAAAGTGATCCAGGTGGGTCTAGCAACTATTGGAATTTTATTAAAACAGTTATATAAATAAAGGGCAGAACAAAACACTACTTCTATCTCCTGAGGACTATTAAAATAGATTATTTTATGCTAATAGCTTACTGATATTTTATTTCTGTTGTAATCATATGCAGTATTTTAAAATTGCTTACATTGCAAATTAAAATAGTTACACAGCGTGGCCTTTTTTTGCAGATCAGAAGAGCGACCTGACACAGAAAAGTCATAGGTAATGTAAGGATCCTTCCCTGTGTTTCACTTCTATGTATTTTCTTCTACAAAAAACAAGCAGCTCCAAGCACGCTAGAAAAAGTACCAAAGAAGAAATTTACACATCAGAGTAATTATGTCTGAAACAACTGCATATTTTTTTATCTTTTATATCCTAGAAAGAAAAGCTTTTACAAACCAAAAAAGACTCCAGGATCCTATCTAACTAGGTGAGATACAGATGCCTTCTGATCAGCTGTATTGCCCTTAGTCACCTGCAAATGATAATCCACTTCAGTCCATTGTTAACCTATAAAACACTTCAATTAACTTTCCTGAGAAACAGCATGCCAAGGGCACTTTGCTGAAAAGTCAATAGCACAGTGTGACCTTAAAATTGGAGAGCATCAGCTGCTGACCAGATTAATCAACTCATAAGAGCCTAGCACCTGTTAGTGTTTTTACCCTCCGCTGGCCACATACACTTGGGTTTTTTTAACCTTAACTTTCTTCCTGCTGCCTCCCAAGAGTGGTATTGCACAACACTCAGCATTTGTTTGTTTGGGTTTTGTTTTGGTTTTCTTTGTTTGTTTTTGTTTGCTTGTTTGTTTGTTTTGGTTTGTTGTTTTTCTTTTTTGTTTTTGTTTTTTTTTTTGTCCTGCAGGAGGACCTTTGATGGTTAGTATTCTCTGATATAAACCAAAGGAAGATTTAGTGATACTGACAGATTAAGTACTTGGCAAATGACTATTTGAGATATCTTTCAGATGATAGGTATTTCCCCATCAAAAATAACATAAATGTCAGTTTTCAAAAGGAATTACACTATAGTATAAAAACTGTTGTTTTAGTGCACGAGAAATCTAATTGGGTGAACTAACTAATCTCTGTTAATGCTTAGTGTCTCTAATAGAAGAACCAGACACTCATATATGCTAAATTTAAATTATTATTTAAATTAGCATTTAATCTATCATTCCAGTAAACACAACCTTACAGTTTAGTGTTTAATTATAATTTCTCAGTGCAAAGGAATTTTGATAATTTCTGGCAACCTAAAGAGAAACATCAGTTTCATATCAGGTTAAAAGTGGCCAGAGAGCAAAACCTTTATCTTACATAAGGTTTGCTCAGTGATACAGCAATTGAGAAAGGATTAAAAGAGTATCTTTCCCATGTGATGGAGACCTGACAATGCTTGTGCGAACCTGATGTAAATCATCCACATGACACAGAATCACACAGAGCTAAGGTCATGAAACAATCTGGTATTGCAGAAATAGTGCATTCATGAGAAAGTAGGGGCACCTCTGTGCTATGCTCCACTGTGCTGTATAGATACACTCATACTGACAAGCCCTTAAATTGTCTTATTTCTATTCTTGGTATTCAGTATGGATCAAATTCAACCACTACAAAAGGCAAAGTCATACTCATCATGCGAACTCGGTATTTGAGCCCTCTGCCCCTAAGATTGTCTACTCTTAATTTGCAAAACAAAGTGCTCTTTTTCAAAAAAAGAATCATAAATTCATAAATAAGTTTGCAACTAGTCTTAGAACTGAATAGACCAAAGCTTTGTTAGATAAACCTGCAGATGACAGTGATAAGTAAATTGCTGATGTGATGACAACGAATTAAGAAAGTCGTTCTGTTAAATAAGAGTACGTTCTGGTACTTCCACTTATCATAGTTACTGCTTTCTGCTGCAGAGGAGAGGATAGTCCCTGAAATCGACAAAAGCTAAGCCATTTAAAGTGTTTTGGGCAAAATTACTTGAAATACAAACATACCAGAAATTCCAGCAGATAACATTAATGGGGCAAAGCTTTGAAATAATAGTTACTTAAGTAAGGGAAACGTTGCCTTCCAAGTGAAAGCATATTTTTTAAGCGCATATTCTTAAGAGAATATTCTTAATTTATAATATATACTATTTATTATTACAGAAGGGATGAAGTCATATGCTGTCAATGTATGCAGCTGCCATTGATAAAACAAAACATTCTCTCTATGAATTACCAAGCTAACCATCACCCTCTGCATCACTAAAATTTCTGATGCAACATAAACCTTGACACTGCATGTTGCAGAAAAGCCCATGCCTAAAACAATGGATCATAATTTCTTCTTTATGAACAAATACCATTATTAAGCACTACTTTCAGATGGGGTACTTAAAAACAGCAGAAAGTCCAAGGTGACCTCATAGTTGCAAACTACTGGGCATAGATTATAACCTCCTTTATACCTCTAGATACTTCCTACAGCTTGCAAATGTTGCTGCCTTCCCCTCAGGGAAAGAACTAAAGAGTAATTTTTTTTTTATATTCCAGGAAATATAGAAATATAAACAAATCTTAGAATGCAAGTATGAATTTAGTGTACTGGAAAAGGAGCTTCCTCCTTATGCTAGGGTTGACCTTGATTCTGCAAGCAAAGGGTGAAGAAGATACTGGCTTTAAATCCTTGATGCTTTTCTAACTTGCTTTCTTACCAGCATGTAAACTTGTATTTAATTTGTCCAGTCAGCATAACCACAAATCACTGTTATCTGTGTTAGCTGGCTGGGTAGCTTATATTGCTAGTAAACTAGCAATCTAGAGGTATCTACTGACCTGAAACTATTGTGGTTGAGTTTAGCTCATGTCTTTTCAGGTGTTACACTGCACTGCAAACTATCAATATTAGACAGTTATCCGTTCCAGTTTCTTTATTACACATGACATGCATCACTAACTCTTTCCAAAGTTACTTGACATGGTTTTAGATTTGTTAACTTCCAGATTCAAAGCTTCAAAAGGACCAGACTTCTCTCTACTTGCCACAGATTTTAGAATTTCATTGTAAATCTCATTTTCTCTTGAGCCTGGAGCCTTTCTTTTGGAGCCTTACTGCTGATCTTAAACCGCATAGCACTGATGGAGGTTACAATACAACCAAGTGGATTATTAACTGTTGTTACTGCCTGGCATAACAGTGTTCCTACAGATGGCATGTGACAGTCACAAAGCTTTACACACTGGTGATATCAGACACCCACAGCAGACATGCACAACGAGATATTCATTGGCTTACGTGGTGCTCATGGGGCACTGACTTCTGTCATAGTAATGGAAAACGATATAGAGAAGCATGAGATATAAGTCCTATAGCTGGTATACTTCAGATCTTCCTTCCATCACAGTGTCATAGTATAGAGATACTATTGTCAATTCCAGCTAATGTAAACTCTTAAATAATGAAGCACTTTTTTTCCATGCCAGGTGTACAAAACCCCATGATCTCTCCAGTACAAACATATCACCGATGCGATCTCTTCTGTCATCCTAAAAATGAAACGCTTGGTTGAAACTTGGACTGTATTAACAAATGTAGTACATGCTCAGACACAGTATTATCTCTTAAAGAGTATTACAAAAAGCTGACAATACTAAATATGATTAAAGCATTTATTTGTAAAACCATTTAAAACAAACAAAAAACAAAAAAAACAACCACACAAACAAAAAAAAAAAACACCAAAACAACCCCCTCCCAAACAACCCACAACCACAAAACACCAAAACAAAGTAAATAAGCAAGGCCAACATTTTTTACATTTTCACAGAAACTAGTAATTAAAAGATGGTTTGGTGCTTAAAAGTTACAGTGATGAGTGTTTAGAAGAAACCCCACATCTAAAAGCACCTGTGGTTGTAAAGTCTTTTCACATAAAAAGCTATTTTATAATATATGACTTGAAGCACTTCTATGAAACAGATTATGTTCAGCTAGGTTTTCCATTAGCATGGGCACAGATGCTAAAAGAAATTAGCAAGAAGGCTTCCTGGATAACCCAGAAGTTCATTACTCCTGTTCTTTTCTCTTTCACTGACTTCCTTTTAGATGGTGAAACTCAGTTATTAACCTTTCAAACTTGCCACAGTTTAATTTCTTGAACAATTACATGCTCATTATATTTAAAGGAAATACATAACAATTAAACAGAGCTTTTGTGCTCAGGGCTCCCCCACCTTTAAACTGAAATTCTGATTATGTTAATTTTAATGTGCTCTTCTTTCTGTATTACCTTTAATCTTCAGCTGTGAGGGTTTTTTTTTCATATTTCTTAGCATTGGTTGACTTCAGGCTTCAAGATACATAAAAGTCCTTTTGAAACCAATAGTTTATTCAAGTATGATGTTTACCTGGAGTGGTGGAAACCTATATTTTGGGGATTTAAGTTCAAGGACTAGTAATTGCCCTAGTATTTGTATGGCTTATCATTGCAGGAACATTACTTTTCTCTACACCCATTCCTACCCCACACTAATTGCAGTTTAAATCCTATTATACAAGTGAATAAACTAAATCCTATTGTGAAGACAAGTTTAATCTTGCCTTAAGACATCAATTTATCTATTCAATGCTCAGAACATTGGAAAATTTTCACAAGGGCTTTTGAAGAAGGTGATTTTCAAGGACAAGCACGGTAGAAGTTCCAAGAATGCAAAAACATCTGAGAACAGCTCAAGACCCAACTTTCTATGAGTTAGGGAATGAGAAGAAAAAGAATGAAACTCTTACATGTTCAATTTTCTTTACCTTCTTTCTGTCTTTCATCATCCCTTGAATCAATTCATACTAAAGTATTATTTAACTTGAGGCTTATAGGTGCTAGAAAAATTTGGACATCTTGCTCAAAACCAGCAGTGTTTTTCAAGAATGACATCTTTAGCATTGCAAGAAATCCTGCAGCTTAAAGATAACTCAGCCCTATATAATAACTACAGCATCAGTTATTTCAGATTTAAAGTTACTTTTCTAATCATACTTAATTGAAAATAGAGACTGAGGCAGAAGAATATGCATAATGTATTTACTAACAGAAAAACAACTGCTATGCAAAACTACAACTTGAAGATTTCATACAATCATAGAACTGTTTTTGTTGGAAAATACTTCTAAAATCATTGAGTCCAACCATCAACCTAAGACCACCGTGGCCATTAAAGCATGTCCCGAACCTCCATGTCCACACGTTTCTAGAACGCCTCCAGAGATGGTGACTGCGCCACCTCTCTCGGCAACCTATTCTGATGCCTAACCACTTTTTCTGTAAAGAATTTTTTCCTAATATCCAGGCTAAACCTCCTCTTGCATGGTTTCAGGCCACTCCCTCACATTCTCTCACATGATACTAGGGAGAAGAGACCAACCCCACCTCACTGCAATCTCCTTTAAGGTAGTTGTGGAGAGCAATGAGGTCTCCCCTCAGCCTCCTCTTCTGCAGACTAAACAATCCTAGTTCCCTCAGCCAAAGCAAGTATGCTTTATACAATGGGTGACAGATGTTTCCATGCTTATAATTTAATTTATTATTTCAGGTCTCAGTTTATTATTCAGATATTTGATGTTGTAACTGTGCTATATTTAACTACTAACCATTAAAAAAAGGAAACCTGATGTAGTAAGGCTGCTTAACAAGTTTTAACAAACAGGTTTAAAGATGGTAATGTGTTTATAACTTTCTCTGTGACTACAGTGAGACAGATAAAAGGAACTAGAAATACATTCAGACACAATAAATTGTCGTCCAGAAAGTGGAAAGCAAAGTTAAAACGAGATATTTCATAGTATCTCACAAGGTTATTGATTGGACTTTTTGTTCTATTTGTACTAGGAATCCATTTTCTAATAATGCAGCCAACAACTAAATGTCCAAGACTTCAGTTTATGAAACAAGACAGGAATCATAGCTCATGGTTAATTTTGCTGGTCATAGGAAATACTTTTCAGGAGGAGGGGAACACTGATACTCTCCAGGCATATTTTTCCATGCTAGGTTAGGCATCTTCCCACTCCCTTCCTGAGGTGCTGTTCTGCAGGAGGATTGAGGAACGTATTTGGGATCCTTGCTCAAATTCTCTAACAGTCTCAACCTCAGATTCTCTGTAACAAATAAGCCAGCCTCTTGGAATTGCTTCTAAAGACATTTAGAATAGTTCATGATGTAAGTTATCATCTATCTTGCATTACTCAAACCCCGTGACACAAATGTCATCATGCTGATGAATAGGTCATGTCCAACCCTTCATCATATGGCTATGCAAAAGGGCCCTACACAATCATGCACTGTAAAGGTTTCTGCTACAGCTGAAGCAACCACAAGAGCAACTTGTGTACTCTATTTATAGTGCTTCTAATTATGTTTGTATTAAGTAGCAGTGGCACTTAAGATGTGCTTTAGAATAACTTCCTTTTCCACTGACAGTGTTTTTTTCCAGGCTGGCTCCAATTATCTCAAGGAGCAGGGCTCAACATTCTCACATACGAGTTACATATGCTTAAGACAAATTCACAATGGTAATGTCACTCTGTCTAGAGACTAGCAACTGTAGAAGAGATGTTCAGGTAACTTATAGAAGTCATGATCATATGCAGCATAAATTGAATGTGATTGTCTGTCTTCTCCTTTTTCCACCGCAGGGTAGCTACAGTGTTTTGTTCACTATTAGTACAGCTGCTAGTAGTCCTTGAATCTTTCAAAATACAATTTTGATGTTTACTGTGTGGCAGTATAATAAACTTTCAAAGTCACTGTCAAGATATTCTGCAGATCACTACACTTCTTGGATTTTCAAACATCATTTTACAGACTAATGTAAACATTTCTTTTTACATAACCACTACCATCAAGATTGAATTTGCACAAGAGACCAAGAGAAGGAAAGCAGTTTCAAACAATAGTATCAGGAGATTAAAATAAAAAAAATTATTTGTAAAGGAAATAAGTATAAAGTACTACTTTTAGTTTAAATTTATTATCAGAAATTATGTAGCCAAAACAAACCAGTGATTGTAAAAGGTGTGTGGAATTCTGTCATACTATATAATTACTTCTCATGTTGCATATTATACCCATTGACTACAATGGGACTGAGAGAGCACCTGATTCCTAACTCAGAATTTAATCTTCTGAATCCACTATTCTTTTATATGTTTTTAAAGTATTTCAACACCAATAATGGCACTGTTGTTGCCATTTTTTATTTCCAGAAAAAATAATGAGAAGCTAATTTTGATTTGAAAAACTGGGGATGGGAAGGAAAGAAAGCAGAGAATTTCAAGCTGCAACCTTCCATTTCAGGGTCAACGCTAGCAAAAACAATTTAGATCATATTTAATTATTTGGTAACTGCACCTTTAAAGATTACAATGATCTTATTTGAACAGAGAGTTCCCTTCGTAGTAATGAAGTGGGAAAAGTGTTCTTCTAAGTTTGAAACTCTGTTTCCTTAAAGAAACATTTTTTTGATAGCATTATTCTTCGTGTTGTTTCGTTATTGCAGATGAACTTGCTCCCACTATACAAAAGATTCGTTAGCATCTGGTAAAGCTGTTTTTCTATTTTTGTGGGAAAAGGCCAAGATGTGCAGTAACAGCTAGTAACTCTGTAGTAATGAATTAACCATTTCCTGGAAATTAAGAAGTTTAAAAATATTTTAAAAGAAATATCTGAAAAAGCAATATTACAGTGTAGAAACCAGAATTCATTGCTTTACTCCTTTAAAAGAAAACATTAGAAATGTAATTACTGAAGAAAATGTTATTTAGCAAATATAAGCATTATGTAGTAAATACAAGTCTTACTGCCTACTTGCCCCTGCTTTGCTACTCTGTTACATCTAACCTATAAGCAAATAAAGGTTTAGGTCTGTGATCATTGACAGGCCAATCTTGCACATATTTTAGTATAAACAGCTGTAGAAATTTAGGTTATTTCAGGAAGCACCCACAAATGGGGGGGAAATCAGGTTTATGCTAACCGCTCCAAGAGGGCCTCAGCACACAGTTTGAGGCATTGATTAGGCAGATGTGCCATGCCTTGCTGCCCCTGGATTTCAGCTGTATTGCAGAGATGACACATTGTCATAGGATCCCTCCTTGAAGGGCCAAGAGGTGGTCTGCTGCAAGGGGCAAACAGCTATTCTGAGGTTACATGAATACCTGCCCCTGAACAGGGTCAGAGTGAGCCCATGTGTTCACTGACCATCCTAACAGCAGCAAGGATCTAGTTTTGATTAGTGTCAGCTGTAGACAAGGTATCACTAGTAGATGTGAAACAAACATAAGCAGTGAAAGTGGGAAAATTGTGTTACTTCTTAGACATTATTGTTAACCAAAAACTAATGAGATGGAAACAGAAACCAGATCTTCTATAACCCTATCCCATGCTAGATCCCTCCTCCATTTCCTCTCTTAAATGGTTTTTCAACCTTCTTGTGGATGGATTTGTTGATTTAGAAATCTCTTAGGCACTACTGCAGAACAAGCTGAGGCTAACAGACTACACTGAAGTATTTTGCTTGAACTCTAGACCTTACTCTGGCACATCTTCCTTTTATTGTATTACTGCCTCCTCACCATAAAAAGAATGAAAATATATACTAACCATTTTAATTGGCTTACAGGGCTCATAACTTTGATGACTGATGTATGTTTGATAACTATGTGGCAGTCCTTTTTTAATGTTTTAGTCAACATTTACCCACATTTTATTCCAGGAAATCCTTCTATTCAAACCCTGTCTCCATAGGTGGATGAGCTCAGTGAGGAAAAGGAACACAAAGCTGCAGCGATGGTGGTACAGATTGCTGATCTTACCAAGGTTTTGCTTATGCTGCAAACTGGTGATATGGGAGAAAACTCTAAGAGCACAAAATGTCACTCTTTTTGTGCTTTTAGCTTCACCAGTGACTTGATGTTCTTACTTTTCTCTCTGTGTTCATATTTTTCTCTCTTATCTTCTCTCTACATATAACTGTGCAAGCGTCATTACTCACACTTGGAGCATTCCCTCATCTCATCTTTCTTTAATTCTGCCTTCAACACTCCTGTATTTTACCTCAGGAATTGTGTTTAGCTTCACTCTGTCTATGCCCTAAGATTAGTGCCTACCTGGTGATATCTGCCATGAAGGTCAGTCCCTATCTCTCTCCATGTACATTCATTTCTCATAAAATTCATTGTAAGGAACCCTGTGTATATGATGCTCAGTTACTCTTTTGAGGCTAGAATTCTTGATTGGGGTGAGAGTTATAAAACAACGGAAGTTACACTGTTTGGTTTGTTGTTTTATTTTCATCTACCTGCACTTAGCCGGGAACAGATATTATACAATCAGAAAGACTAAAACAAAAGAAGTTTGCATTCTCTCACAGGTTATGGTGTATTATTTTTCATCACAGAGGACCCTCAATTCTCTCCCACTTCAGCAAATCACTGATTTACAAACATGCACCATGACATTGGTGGTAACATGGAGCACAGGGAAGTACTTCCATTTTGGACTCTGCACTGAGTAAGCAGAGTTCTGCTGACACAGCAAAACAAACTACCTAACCTCCTGCCATACTCTGCACTGGCTAGAAGTCTCTTGCAAGTTTCATGTCTGTATCTCTTAGAGATGGAAAAAAAAAAAAAAGAAAAAAGAAAAAAAAGGGTATTTTCTTTGATAAAAAAAATTGGTAACTCAAAGATGTTACATGTCCATTTTGTTGCTGGATAGTTGCCAGATAGGAAATCCTGTTGAAAATGCCATGTAACAATGTCTCCAGAGGAATTCAGAATAATAAGAATCATGCTTAATAGAAGGCAAGAAAAGATTATTTTCTGTAAAGGGAGATATTTGCAAGTTTCATTTTTATCAACAAACTTTGAATTAAAAAAGGGCTCTTTAAGACTTTAGTACAAACAAATCATGTGTAATGACCATACACATTGTCCTTGTGCATGGCCTACCTGCTGCATCTTCCTTCTAAGTTCTAATTGGGGCACCTCACTAAAAGGTTATATTATGCAGTTTAAAGAAGACACCACATTGAGGCTTACTGAGTTTACAATTAAAAGCCTATGAAGGATTATCAGGCAATCAGCAATATATTTGTTTTAAAGCATCTAGACTCACATGAGAAAAACCTACAGAGAAGTCTATGTGTTAGTTTGATTGGATACCTGGTTATGAATTCATATGGCTTAAACCTCTCGAGAATTCCCCCTCTAAAAGCCTCACATTCCAGTAGTACTGCAACAGGAAGTGAAAGTACTGTTCAGTGGTGCACTCAGAGATATGTTGCTATAGCAATTTAACCTACAACAGGTGTTGTAACTATTTAATTTGAAGCAACAAAGTAAAATCAATACTATAGAGAGACTTAGTTCTGCAGGAGCATACAGGCATCTTTGGTTTCAAACAGACTTAATAAGCGTGCATAGGTCCAAGGATTTTGCCATCTATTATTTGGGATGAACAACGGCGGAGTAGAACAAAATGAAGACAAAACAAAAAGCAAAGCAGCCAGTCAAAATGGCTTTGTGGGCCAGATGCAACAGACAGCTTAGTTCTCTAGCATGCACCTAGGATTGAGATGGTGCTTATGTACTCAAATCTGATTTTAAAACCCAGACATGCTTCACTCTTCATGCTTTCCACTAGAGTCTTCTGCACCCTAAGAAGGATGAGAATTTTCCAAGTCTCCATGAACTGGACAATGCAATGCCTGGATTGATTCCAGGATCCAGAAAACATATATTTCTGCTAAAATATGTGAGGTGGTCAGTTTGATAGATATTCTCAAACCACTCGTAAAACACACCTGGAACACTGAGGTTCCTGCAAATGTGATAGTAAAGCTGCTTTCTGTTCAAAGAGGGGACCTGGAGAGGAGAGCTCCTGCTCGTGTTCTCTACATTATACTCCATAAGTTATTGCACTCACCATATTGTCTTCTATGCAAGATCACCATAACCACTACACAAGAGTGATGCTCAGAACAGGCATTACAGACCACAGGGTTTTGCTCCTAGAGAAATGCAGCAAGTAGGAAACCACAAAAGATTCATGATTCCTCACAGATTTTATTCCTGACTCAGTGATTCTTGAACTGTTCCTGTACACTTTCAGTAAATGCAATCAAAAATAGTCTCCTTTACTATTTTTTAGTCTCTGATTAGGATTTTATTACAGCCAGTGAAAGTTGTTGGTAAAAATGTTTTAAGCAGGGAAAATCACCAAAACCTTGTACTTCCTGTATAAGTGCTCGAACTAGTAAACTACAGTACAAAGGATGAGTGCCACCAGAAGTGCCTCTGACCATATCTTAAAAGAATAAAATGAGCCTTGCCTAGGTGTTAAAAAAAAAAAAAAAATCTCAGAACTGTACTCTGAGTTCTGAAGCTCCCCAGAACAAAGAAATCCTTTTTAAAGCCCAGAGCAGATTATCTCTGGGTTCCAAAAGGAGAGAAACATTCAAAACTGTTGTCTACCCTCAGCAGTTCCTTTTCTAGCATTCCCACCACTTTGCCTCTGGTAGCTGCTTGTTGATTTTAGGTAGTTGTATTCTCAAAATACTTCAAGTTTTGAAACTCATTCTGAGGCACTCCTTTCCCAGAAACACTGCAAAAAGAACCATGACTGATTCAGTGTTTTGAATTCACCAAGAAAAATGTACTGAAAAGAAATCAGGTAACAGACAGGTCTAGCCTGGTCCAGTATAGCTTCTATAATCTTCAGTGGAGCAGCTTAAAGCAAGGGCAGGACCACCTCCAGATGGTAATGTACCTTTAACTTCTCTACAGTGACAATTTCCTGTGTTTTACCATTGAGGCAAATGATCTTTGCTCAGTATGGCAAAATGTGCTGTCTGACAACCAAACTATGTATCTGTTCCACCTCAGTTTTACAATCTTCTCAACACCAATTGTAAGTGGAAATTTCTTTTTCCAATCTCATAACACAAGTGACCAGAAAAACAAACAAATGGAAAAGGGCATATATAGATATATCACTTAGATTTTCTTTAGGAAAAGATCTTCAGTGGAGTTTCTAAAATTTCTCAAATTAGCAGTATCAGTAACAGTTTGCTTCTGTTACTGATTTATTCACAGGAAACGGCTTTGCGGCACAGCAACACACCACAGATAGAGGATAACCTACTGTGAGTGTCCAAAACACCCTACCTAATTATTCTAACATACCAAAAGAGGAATATTTTAAATAAAACATTTTCAGAAGCGTTCTACTTCTCTTAACATCCGGAATAATAAATTGCCCTCCTACCTTTGCATAATCTGCAAGTCTCTAGTATCTACAGGAAATCCACAAGAAAAACCTCACTTACGCACATATCACCACAGCAGAATCATGTGCTCAGCAAGGTGAAAATAACAGCCAAAGCCTGATGCAGCTGGAACACATCTGAAATATAAACAGATAAAACCACCTACACCTCAGCATTACTTTATATAAGGGAGGGAGAGTTATATTTTAGTTGTAGCATAGATACAAACGTAATCTAGATGCATAAACATATCATTGAAGTACCTACATATAAAAAATACAGACACACACCCCCAAAATTATAATATTAATTTTAATTTTTTAAAGTAATAATTTAACTTAAAAATTAAATATTAATTAAAAATTCCAGTATGTGTACTGGCAGGATATAAATGCACACCTAGTCACGCTGTGTTATTATAATACTCTACATCAACTGAAATCATCTGTGCTGCTCCTAACCTGTCTACTTTAGAACTGCTTGAAATTTATGTTTGACCTTTTGGGTTTAAAATCTACATATCTATCAATTGATATCCACAACTGCATATTTTACAAAAGAAATCACCAGATAACTTTCAAGAAAACAAATGAGATTTTATTTTAAATTAAGGTATTTCTCATTAAGAAGTATTTCTAGACTAGTACTCCTACATTTAGTGTTATGAGGAAGTATTACATGACGACTATTTTATCGAGTGCCACTGTACAGTAACTGTCTTTACAAGGTAAAACACTTAAGTCAGACCTTCATAGCGGTCAGATTCACAAAAGAAAAATATATCACAAGAACGGGGAGGGATGAATCATTGTCATTCAAACACAAGCCAAGTACAAACTTTTTCTGGGGTTTGAAAAAGGTTACAGTGAATTTGCTTGTTTGTTTTCTTTCCATTTTATGTGCTGTGGCACTTCCTAGATTTGGGCAGCACCTCATCATACAGCGCTAAGAGAAAAGCTCTTCCTCTGCTACTGTATTTCTGCTCTGATGAGAAACAGGAAATACCAGCAGTCTCATGAGATTGCCTGTTCTCTGAAGATCCTTACACAAACTCATCTGAGCCTGAAAACCATTTGAAATTGGTTGACTTCTAAGTGAGACACAAGAAGTCCTATCAATTCATTAGATTTATCACTTGACACACTTAAATACATGGTGAGTCAATACTGTTTATCTGACATGCCTATATCAAACACTAACTATTGATAAACACTGAATAGGAACCTTTCAATATGCTTTAACAAACAAGAGTAAGCACTTTCAAACAGAGGGTCATGTTTTCACTTTGACATAACTCAAAGGGCCTGGATTTTTATGGGCACTATGGTCACCTTTTATGATATGCAGAAGCCTTAAATTTTGATCATTAAGTACACAAAACCTCAACCACTCTGACCTGGAGCTTTTAAATCCTTGATTAAAAGTTTTGAAACTCAAAAGATATTCAACTTTGATTAACAACAAGATAATACATAAGCAGAACAGTCATCCCACTGCCAAAAGTACTGCAGACGAGCCAACAACTGATGCTTTGAAAAACAGTATAAAACAGACAGTGATCCGTTCTCTAGAAAGGATTTTAGCAATCTGGTAAGGAACCTCATGAGACAGACAGCATATTTGGGCCATTATATTTAATGGCAATATGAATTTATCCTATGTATATTTCATAATTTGATTTTGATCATATTTTTGACCTCAAGACCTTGGGGTGATGAATCCAACAAGTTAACTATGTATTGTGTGGAAAAAGTGCTTCCTTTGTTTTGCTTTTGGAGTTCCTGTGTTACAAAGAGCATAATCATGCCTTACTCACCTTGTCCATTATTTTATTAAGCTTTTTCCTCTCAACTCAGCTCTGGTCTTTTGCCACACCAAAGGAGTCTCTCCTAATCTATTAACTCCCCCTGTTCCATACACCTGACCACTATTTTTGTGGTATATATCCTAATATTTACTTTCTGGAATGAGGTAACCAGAACTGCCCTTAATGTTCAAGATGTGAGCATATCCTGCATTTATTTAGTGACTCTATTTTTCCTCTCTGCTGCTTTCTTCATTATTTTCATGGTTTTGACCGGTAATGTGAAAGCTGATAGTTTCAGAAGTCTGCTCAAGGAGTCCAAGATGCCTTTCATTAAAAGTAACAGCTCATTTAAAGTCCATTGCTCTGCAGACATAATTAAGAGTTTTCTTCACCCCCCATGCCCCCTCTCTGCCCATCAAGACTTCAGTACCATCTTTTTACCCACTTGGTAACTTGGCCTAGTTTGACCATCCTGAAAAATTTTTGACTATTGCAAATTTTTTCCATGTCCTTATTCCATCACCTTTTTTTCAGTTTCTTTATTAAAGCTGAACATTTTCCCAGCACATACCCTTGTGGGACTTCAATGAAAATATTCCACCACCATGAAAACTTACTCATCTTTTAATCCTTGTGTGATGGTCTTAAGACTGCCTTTAATTTCTTCTCACAAAGTTCAAGAAGAAAAGTGAAAGAATGTAAATAAATCACTGTAACACCTCAAAAAGAGATTTTCTCTTTTCTCCTGCAGAAGTTTGGCCTCTTTACAAAACATTGGGAAGGACTTTGTGAAAAGCTTTTGGAAGCCCAAGTATGCTTGACTCATTAGACCACCCTCATACACATGCTGTTTTCTCAAAAACCGCAAACATATGAGAGTGACTTTCCCCTACAAAAGTCATGTTAACTTTTTATCTATATATTTGGCTATTACTTGTATTTGTTATTATAAAGATTTGGCTGGTAATGGAGTCAGAATTATAGTCTGTAGGTTGCCAGAATACCGATGGAGTTCTAAGGTTTGATAGCACATTTACCTCCTTCACCTCCTCAGATACAGTTGCTGATACCAGAGGCACATTACATGCATTTCTTTGTTGTCATAGCTGAGCTCTTTTAAAACTCCAAGGTGGCTCTGGCAATCTGATTATTATTCTTGTACATCATTCTGCAAACATTTTAATTTATTTTAAAATACAGTGACTGAATGGCATTAAAATAAAATTAAGGAATATATCCTGTAGGTCTCCTGTATAATCTTGCAGATATCAGTACTATTATTCTCCTACAGAACTGCTTCTTCCCATGGCTTCTTGATGGCACCCATGCCAGAGATTGTACGGGTAGCTTAGTTAAACTGTTTTCTCTCTACTTAAACTGTTTTCACTTTCATATGTGAACATGTTATCTCTTAGAAGAGCAGCTAGGCTCAGCCTCATGAGAACTACTTATCCTTAAGAAAAAGATTAAGAGGAGCCTGAATGACTGATTAAAGAAGCTAAGAGACTGACAAGAACTGCAGTGAAGCAGCAAGCACAGGCAAGAGCTTGTGTCCTGTCCACATCTCACTGAAAGTGAAAGAACTGCTAGGGATGGGCAGCATCACCAGATTAATACAGTTTTAAAGGCAGCTCCTTAAAATTCTGCAGAGCTTCGTCACTGTGACTAACATTCACAGAATTTGATACAATTTTTCTCAGCTGTAGAGGTTTTGGAGGAGGAACACAGAAAATGACATGTGAGACCAGAGAAGTTGGTCAGACTAGGAAGTGTCATTACTATCCCATTTGCAGTAGTGCTCAGTAGGTCTGCTACAGATTCAGAATTACAGAAAATTGCAAAAATTGTATCTCTTAATTTTATAAATCTAGAGATGTTGTACTTTCTGAATCTCATCTAAATCCAAATTTTCTTCTCAATCACGTACACAGATTTTAATATTCTCATTTTAGACTGTCTTGAACTCTCATTATTTCTAGATTCTCCTGCCCTGTTGAAATCAATTCCACATCTTAAATTTGAATTCCATGATTATTTTTTATCTATTGTAAATGTACTACCTTCAAACGCCACATCCTTGGGTTTGCATCATGAGGGTGGTTATTCAAATATATGCAACAATCTCACTTGCCACTCTTATCTAAAATGTCTTAAATCTAATGAGTCCGCATGCTAAATTTCAAGCAGTCACTACATATTTAAATTTTAATTTCAATCCACTAAGTTTTTTTAAACTCTGGTCAGACTGAGACATGTCAAAACAGTGGAAATGGGGAAATATTCTGCAGCAACTTGTATTCCCCTGAAATACAAATTAGTATAGATGAGCATAAATTACAAGAAGGTTTCTAAACACTTCTACCTCAAGGCTTTAAGGTCCACAGTTTCAGATAATTCCAACCAGATTTAGAAAAGTGTGGGATCCGGATGATGATTTTCAAATTAGGTTTCTGAAACATTCATCTCTCTTTTTCCAAGTAGCACCTTTCCCTTTTCTCTACCATCCCACTCCTGTTCATGTTCACGTTTGACATTGTATTCACTCCACAAGCACGCATTCAGAATCTCACAATGCATTTTTTTTCCCTGTCACATTATAAAAGTCCTAGACAGAAATACAACTCTAAAGACCTTTTTAGAACACCATTACACACTGCCATTTTAGCAGCTTCATCTGTCATCTTAATAATGTCCCTGGTGCAAGACTGCAGCAGAACATATCACAGCCTGTAACAAATCCTGTCAGACAGTCCTTATAAACTCCTTTCAGCTGGAGTCTATTCAGACTGTATTTAGACATAGCCACAATAGGTCTGCTTACTGTCCCCAGTAGGCTGTGGGACTTCAGGCAAGCTCTGACTGCCTGCTCTAGAATATTTACTGTACATAGTTTTTTTCATATGTCCATCAGGCCAGTCTTCCTGGGCTTTCTAGACAAGGGTTGACATTATGTCCATCATCCATTCTTCATTTGGGGACTCTGCTGTTACAATTCATTCTTCTGAAGTTTAAGCATTATCTCCACATGCCTCCTTGTTGTAGAGGATTCTTAAATAAATTTTGGGTGTTCTTTCAGATGAGGTCATAGGAGTCCAAGAAGACAAGAAATACAGTTCAAACCAATCTTGAATTCTGCCAAGGGCTGCTCCTCCAAATCATGGGGTCTACCTTCCATGCAGCATGACTTTCTCTTTCTTGGCTGGCTCTTCAATGAGTTCCTATTGTAACAAAAAACATTCGCTCTGGTTTTCTGCCTTTTCTATACTTCCTGCCTGAAAGCCTCACTGTGTAGGTCAAGACAAAGCTTCTGCAATTATGGCCTTAAGCGTGACACGCTCTGCAGCCTACCCACCTTCTATTTGCACTACAGCGGGTCTGCTATAGTTGAGCCAGCTAATACAGGGAGGTATCTAACAGCTTACTACTGTACCTCCAACAAATTTAAAACTGTTCTTAATGACCGAACATATTGCCTTCAATGCAATTGTCCTTCAGTGTAATTGTCAAAGACACTGTAGATAAAGCCTTTCAGCTTTCCCTCCACCCATATACTGGAGCTTGCCAGCAGTGCGGTTTTCAAGACTCAGCATTAGACTCATTTCTTTGTTTTCCTTTCTAGGGGATTTCCACATTCAAACCACCATCCCCAGCAGAGCTGCTGGAGAAGACTGACTTCATCAAGGATGTGGCCATCTCATTGTTATAAGTAAGGACAACTCAAGCTTTTTCATCACCGTAGGCAAAATTGAACATAGAGGAGGCAGACCAACCACCCTAGGCTCCATAGCCCATCCCATCAGCACTGTGTTGGTTCACTAGCAACACAACCTCTCCTTTCAGTTGCAAGGAGGGGAAATCGGGACCATGGAGACACTGGAGAGCTACCAGCACCCATTGATGTGGATCTCAGTCTATGAGAATTGCTCTCCTGCTATTACCACTTAAAAATAACACAGTTTCAGACTAAAACAGCAAATGAAGCCCAAGAAGATAAGAATCCTTCTCAGTCTTCTGTTTAATGATATGATTTGGCTATTCCTCTTAGTCCATCTCTCCAAATACCAACTAGTTTGACCATGGTTACATGCAGCCAGAGTTTCAACATCTTCCCATCTGTATCTGAGGGATCAAAGTCCAGTGATTCTGCTCTGTTTGCATCTGACACAGGAGCTTGACGGCCTCCGGCTGACTCAACACACATGAAAACGTCCTCTCACACGATGATTCATGAATGGCAGTTCCCAAATTACAACAACCCTTCTTACAACAGATAACATGTCATTGCTAAAATCAACAAGACAGTGAGGATAATGTTATTGCATACATTTCATAAATGGTACTATACTGTGTATTATTAGTACTCCAATGAACACAGCAAAAGGCAGAATATGTGCTTACAGAGGGGAGAAAAAAAAAAAAGGTGGATTTTGGAATTAAAACACAATCTTTAAACCTGAATTTTAATTCCTGGAACTCTTTCCTAAAGCTGAACAGAGCTAAGCATAACTAGCTTTTGGTTTCCTATGTTTTTGCATTTGGTTTGTTGCTGTTTGTCTGGTTTTGGTTTGGGATTTTGGGGGTTTTGTTTGTTTAAGTTAATAATAAAATGGTAGAAATTGGATGGCAAAAAAATGCCAGTCTCCATCTACAGGCCTTCTCAACATTTTACATGTTTGCCTCTAAAACTACCTATGTATCATGATCTTCTATATTACATTGAGAATGAATTATGATAACAACAGAAGACTGGGAAAATGAAGGCAGTATTATCTGCAATTTATTTGGTGGATAAAAGATAATCAGAAAAAAGACACATGAAACTACAATTCCCTTACCATTTGTATACCAACCCACTTTCTGTCAGAAGGGTAAATTTTGTGAAAGTACATTAAAAGCAATTTTGCAACAACAGCCAGCATTTCCTAACTAACCTTGGGGACTCCTCAGTAAATTATAATATCCAATAGATGACATCTCTCTATTAATAGATATAAAAAATGTCCTCCTCTTCCTTGCACATGTGTATGCCACATATGGAAGTAATTTCCTGTTACAGTATTATCTAGACTATGGAAAATAAAACATTCACTTCCAGGAGTCCTGACTGACAACTTTTCCTGTATTTTCCCTCAGGCCTGGATACATGATAGGAAAGTTCTAAGGAACTGACCTTCTGTAGCCTATTTATTATCCCTAATAGGAAACAAATTACAGGATGATGAGACATACTAGCATAGTCATATATACATTTCCCTAGAAGATGACAAACATTTTCCACTGCAATTACATATGTAACAGCCAACACTGATTTTTCAAAACTTGTTTTTGTTAATAGATGTTAGATACTTAATATATGTGCAGTCTTTAATTTCTGTAAATACAATTATTCTAGTTTACAAACAAAGGTTAATCAAACTGAAGTATTTTAAAGTGGAACACCAGTCAGATATAGACTAGGGAGTCTTGATATATTTCATGTTACCATAATTTTAAATAGTCAGCCTTTAGCATCAGGTTGTGTCTGCTCTTTTACTTGTGCCATACTCTTTAAAAGAACTCAAAACTTGGACACAAATAAAATAAGTTCAGAGCATTGTTCTATCAGACAAATCAGAAAACACCACAGCTTTCCAGAAGGGAACTTACTTAGTACAAGTCATAACCTAGTTGAAAACAGTGTTATAAGCACATTTAATAATAATTTATTTATATAGAATAAGGTTCTTGAACAACTTTACAAAAATCAGACATAAACAGTAACTATTCAGAGAAAAGAGAACAGGTGGATCATTCTGGCCACCTCTCCATGGCACCCCTTCTGGTCTACCTCTGTGAAGTGAGCAGTTTGCAATGCTGCAGCTGCACCAGTCATCAGCCTCACTGAACATGCAATTACAGACAAACCTGAACCTGGGCTTGGAGCATCCGACTTGCCTGGAAGGAGGAGGAAAGCAGAACACAGTGCCACGTGGAACAAAGCACTTCTGATGCAATCACACTTCACATTATTGACGTACTGAGTAGCTGCAGTAAATGCACTAGTGAAATATGTCTAATATAAATCCTTATGAGGTAATGCTTGTACTTAAAAAGAGCGTGAACTAAATAGCAACAATGAAGTCCTACATAAACCCCTAAAAGGAGGACATTGTTTGGAAGGAAGGAAACAGATATTTCTAAGTGTAGAGAAAGGGTTTATATGCATTTAATCACCTAAAAGTATAGAGATGAAGAAAAAAATTACAGGACTTCAATAAAGCACTATGGTGTCTTCCATGAGTATTCTTATGTATTAGCACATAAATATGAAAAGTGGTCATTGGTACTTTTAAAAATAAACAAACATGTAAGTCAAGGACACTGACTATAAAACTGATTACAGGCAGACTATCACTTGCCCTCTTAAACTTGCACATTACAGAGCCAAATTCAGGTTAATTGTGAAAATGGAGGCAAATGCAAAAGCATTTCAGTTGCTGAAAAATGCTTCCCTTTTTTTAGAAGGTAGAAATAAAAAAAAAAAAAAAGAAAGAGAAGAGGAAAAAAAAGAATCATCTCCAGCGGTTCACTGCTAGCTTAGTTTCTGGTTTGTGTCAACTTGTTTATATCAGCTGCTGATTTGCGTCATTGGCTTGGCTCTGTGGTTGTATCTGGGGCCTGATGGACACCCTGGTGCATTAAGAAATTCACCACAACAGTACAGCATGTTAGGATCAGATAGCACAACTTAATTCTGTTTTCTTAAGCACACACACAACCCTACTAAAAAATTACTGGCGGCAGCTAAGAGAGGCAGACTATCAGTTTAATACAAACCAGGTTTCAATTCAGGTAATAAAGAAAATGTCCATGGAACACTAAAAAAGTGCTTGCCAAATAATTTTAAGGGTACTAAAAGGTTGTACATATATTTTTTTTAAGGGTTTGTATTTCTAGGAATCAAGATACCTTACACCTCTTCACTTCCTCTAAGCTTTCGGTAGAAGTATCTTGAACCACTGTGTATTCACTGAGTTGTGAAGGGAAAGTTTTTACTGTGAGACACGAAACATTATTTTAGCTATGGCTTTAATTAGCTCCTTGGAAATTAAAAACAAACAAAAAAAATTCCTGAATATTTAAGCTTGAGCATCTGATCTGATCATTTGGAATACCGAGCACAACATAACTTAGATGCTCTGCTTAAAAAACATTTACTTTATAATATACTCACAGTTCAAAGGGCACCCATACAGAAGTCAATATTACATTGTAAGCTTTGTGTCCATGATTAGACAACACATGTTCACACATATAGAGCTGACAGAAATGCCTGAGCACTACAGAAATGAGTAAAAGGTGGTGCTGCTAGCAGCCTTCTTGCTAAACCAGATGTGTGTAGCCAAAAATGCCCAGCAGGGACTACTGTTCTGCAGTTCTGAGTGCAGATTTCAGTCAACCTTCTACTTCAACTGATATCCATCTCCACATTTTCTCTCCAAGCTTCCACCACCAACCCTTACAATTTTTTCTAGTTCATAGAAGACCTAGTGAATAAATAATACATGTCTAAAGTCAGAGATATTTCATAAGAGAAAATAAAATGTTTTTCAAAATCGTGTTTGCTTTATGCAAACTTCCTTTATAAAACACTAAAGGTTTCAAGAGCCTCAAAATATTCCTTGAAGATATTCCCAAAGTAAAACAGGAATTGTATATTTAAAAATTGCAACTTCGATCAAATTTGTGGTAAAATATTAAAATGTCTTTCAAGATAAGTACTACAGTTAAAATGTTTTGATCAATCTGTTTTATTTCTCTTTCTTTCTGAGAATTCAAAAGCATCTGGCTGTTGCCCAATTTGAAATGAAGCCAGATTTTGAAAGCTCAGATTCTTGAGTAGAATCAGATACTGTAGAATGATTATCCCCTACGTTGTTCTGATAATATACCACATTTTAGATGGAGAATCTGAAGCTCTTGTGATTCAAAAATAAGTCCACAAAAGCTTACTAACCAAAACTCTCAAAGAACAATAATCCAGTTTTTAAGCAATGGGTCCAGGAATAATCCAGAAAAAAAAAAACAACAGGCTGTAAAGTCTGACATAGACTGATATAGTTGCTTTTCAGAAGTACATGCTTCATTACAGCAGTAATAGTTTACTTGAATCTCCTTTTTCTTTCCAGTCCTCACAAGGAGAGACATAAATGGTGCTGTTACCTACACAGATTATGGAAAGAAAAGTCACAAGAGCAGCTTCACACTTCTCAAAAGATCCTACAATGCAGAATCAACTCCTTTAATGTGAAGCGTGCGTTAATTGCCATGAAGTAAAAATCTGACCTCTGTATCTGTCCAAACACACAATGCTCATTCTTATCCTAAAGACCTTCATTTCCTCCCTCTCATACATGTTAATATTAACAGCAAGAATTATATAGCATCCTGAATAGAAGATATTAACCTACAATCATCACTCTTGATGGATACTGAGAGCTTCAAGAGGAGCTGGAACATGTACTGTCAGAGAAACTTATCATTTGGCAGCTTGGTTTGCTGTGTTTGACCTCCCTTTTGAAATGAAGAGAATTTTCTGTGTTGGGTTGTTATGATTTACTCTTTCAGAGGAATAGTAAAAAAGCAATATTAGAAACAATTTTCATCGGCTTTTCTTTTATTAGTAACCCCTGATAAAGCACAGTTGAAGAGAAGCAAAGGGGTTCTGATTTCATGTGACACCTTCCGTAAACATTTCCATGTCTCTGTCTATATCAGGATTCCGCAGCTCTGGAACTGGTTGCTTCTGAAAACATTGTGAAGTGTTAATACTGTTGGTGGAGTCTACCACACCAGCTGGAGGAGGCACACCGAGGATCTGGTGAGTAGGAGTGAGCCAGAAAACTGGGCTGGGGTAGCTCTGTGGTTTCAGGACTCTGGCACGGACCTCAGGATTTAAGGTGTTCTGGCCCCACCAGCTCCAGCAGAACAGGAAAGAATTCAGCTACCAAGGAACAATAAGGAGCAATTTGCCCATACCCATAAAGACAGTATTTGGGACAGCAACCCTCCCTGGATGCCCAGCTCCCATCCAGGGAGGATGGGAAGAACACAGAAGTGATGAGCAGTGGTCTCCAGTGTCAATTTCACTGAATCTGTGCATTAAAGAGCACTATCACCTTGCCCAGGTGGTAGCTACATCCCTTGGGGGCTCCTCTGTTCCCACAACAATAAGTCAAGAGTTTTGCCTTCCCCATGTTCTGGCGGCTACTTTGCTCCTCATTCAGACATCCCTCAGTGTTTCCCTGTTTTCTAAACCCTCAGTGTTTCCCTGTTTTCTAAATTCCATTCTTTCAGACCTCCTTAAGAACAGCAGAAGGGTCCTGAAGTATGCCATTATGACAGTCAGAGAAACTTGGAAAGGAGATTTTGCAAAAATATTTACTATGTGAACTCCTTTCTGCTGGTCTTCATAGGAACTGAACTAAGTGACCAAGGGGGAAATTTGAAAGCAAAGCTTCTAACTGAACCCACAATTGAATAGAAAATCAACATGTCCTGAAATGACAACTGAAAAGCTACGTGAAAAGCACAAGTCTTCACTGTCTTTATAGATTCGCAATCATTTTTTCCCCAATTTGTTTAAGTATGTACTAATTGGATAAGAAACACAGGAAGATGACTCTCTGGTGCTTTGCTGACAGCTTAATCTACTTCTGTCTAGTTCAGAGCTTCGACTAACTGCTTTTATTGTTAATTCTGACTGTTAGTCACTGACTTTGATGCAGCAAAATTGGAAAAAAAGTTAAGCCAGTCCTTTAGTTTTGATCTCTAGCTGAGATCAAAAGAATATGCAATTTTAGCTGTAATGCATTTTATTTCTTCAGCCATTTCAGTATTTGGAGGTTATCTTATTGTAGGAAGAAGGTGTATAGGATTTTTTAAAAAACAATGAACCAGACCAGTAACCACTCTTGAAACAAACAACTGTAAACTGAGAAGTGTGTACATAAGGTGGTTTGAGTCTTTTCATTTATTTTTTCACACTCCTACTTAATTTTATGTAACTGACACAATGATACCATAGGTGACAAAGATGTAATTCAGTTAGAAAACGTAATAAACATGGTACTGAACTGCAACTATTCCTTTTAAAAATGCCATGCTTAGTGTCAGATTTATATACCAATGATGGGATTAAAAGTAGGCAGTGTCTTGGCAAAGGAAGAATTGTCTAAGAGGGAGTTGGAAGAGAAAGGGAGGAACCAGACAGTTTATTCTATCTATGTGTATGTAAACAACAAAGGGGCCTCTGCTAGGTACCTCATCTTGAACCTTGCTGTGAGTCGTTAGGGGGTCTGTCAGAAGACGACAGACACTGAACACAGCCTGAACTTCTGGACAGCGCAGGGTTAATAGGCTACTGAATATTGACTTCTCCACTCAGAGAAGTGAAGAACCTAATTTAAATGAACACACATTGTATGATGCAGGGGGGTGCATGTGAAGGGGAGCATGTAGTAGGTGTTTCAGGAAAGACTGTAAATCCTGAGTACCTTAGCCAATGGGGAAAGGGAGAGGGAAACTCGTGTCCAGGAATTTAGGATAAAAGGGGAGCTGCATCTCCCAGCCATTTGAGAGACCCCACAGGGAACTGTGCCATGGACTCTCCCTTTATTCAAATAAAGTTTTAAAAGACTCCTCTGACTCTGTTGTGAACAGGAACTTCTAAATCAGATTAATTTTTCCTTACACCAATAAATAGACACATTTTTTCCCCACATTTGTTCTTTTTTCTCAACACTATTCATAAGGTGTGCAGACAAGCCAGACCTTCCCAGAATGCTGCACCATCTCATCTAAAAGGAAGAGCTATATTCCATACCCACTGTGATTCTCAGCCTCAGAACTAGAAGACTTCCAAATAATCCTAGTGAGAGGACTAGAACAGTGGTTGTGAATGTACATATAGACAAAGCATCTTTAAGAACCATATGTGGTGATCTTTCTCCCATGAATACCTGTTTATAAACATTTTCACATTGTGTGACTCTATGAAAGACATCTAAAAAATTACCATTGACCTCAAGAATGATCCTGGACTTTGAAGATTGTAACAGGTTAACGTACTGTAACAGGTTAATCTGCCACCTTTCCCCCAAAAACACAAGTGAGGGAAAAGTAACACACAAAACATCTCTAGGTCAAGATAAAAAGAGTTGAGATAAAAGGTGTTTAATATGAAAGAGATAACATAATGCACAACTACCTTAGCCTATTTGCAGAAAATGCACAGGAGAAAGCAGCAGCAAGCAGAAGCCAGCAAACTAAAGCCCTACATCCCTTCCCCTCATGCCACCATCCCAGTGGGAAAAAAAGCCAACACCCAAAACCCAGAATCCAAAACCAGCAACAGGAAGCCTCTTATGTTACAATCTGAACTTTAAGCCCCATAATACTTTGTTCCAGCCAGCACTTTCATTTTGAAGCTGGCATGACAGCAGCACAATATGAATAGCAGCAGATTTAAACTCAACCCATGACAAACCTGAATATAAAGCCTTCCGAAGATAGACCTCAGGAATTAATATACTTTGCAGAGAGGTCGCTGATAGCCTCTTCACATCTAACAGATGTGAAGGCCTTGATGGTTACAGGTATAAAAAAAAAAAATTACTTTTTAACGTTGACATACCTATCCCATCTTTCTGCCACTACTATGAAGATGGGAGATACTTTTTAAACATCTTGGCCTATCCATATAAAAAGTTGAAAGCTTGCCTATTCAACAAAGTTATAGAGGGGAAGCTTGACCATGACAAATTGTATCTTTGAAAATCATTACATATTAATCTCTCATAAATTCTTACTGAGGCTTTGGGAAGTTGTCTTCATCAATAGAGGAAAGGAGGATTAAGTAACTGCCCTCACAGGAAGGTCTCTCCCTTCATACTGAAGCTTCATTGTATCACATTGGGGCTGCCCAAAGGCCCAAGCCAAGAGACACTTCTAAACATCACTTCAAATAGCAGGACATGTACTGCAGCGTTCAACAAAGTTGAAGTGTTGAAGAGGGCAGCCTTTGCCAACAGCAAAATAACACCTTGCTGTAATTTGTGCAGCTGCATCACAAAGATAAATGCCAAATGATGAAACACTTTATGCCAGATAAGGCAAAAAAGGGCCAACTCTTTCAATTTGCATAATTACACCAATGCTAACAAGAATAATCAAGATTATTGAATGGATGCCAATGTGTGTTTGGCAATCCTCACTTCTTTGGTTATGTTTCTGTAATGTAAATCATGTTCAAGCAAGAGTGCTTGAGGCTCAGGAAAGCTCTGTGGAGCTTTGCTTTGCCATGACAGAGACGGTTACAGTAATACATGAGAAAGTCATTCCTGGTCAAGAAAGTAATTTCATGGTACCAATGAAAACTGGGCTGACGATACTCAAAAGCCCACTTTTAGGCACATGGATTGTCCATAAGAAGGAATATTAGGAATTGTTCAGAAGAGACTACAGAGGTTAAAAACTAGAAGAAGAATCAGATAACTTCAAGGCGAACCAACAAAACTTTCACCCCAGACAATGAATGATACAGATTAAAATGGTCAGATTTAAAAGGCTGAAGAGAGGAAAAAAGCATGAAGCATCTTCTCCTTCATTCCAGAGGGTGGAAAGTGGAGCATGCTTTTGGGGAGAGTGGTTTGTGGGCATGCCTTATCAAACAAAAATTCTCCTTTATGTATAGGGACAGTGTGACTGTAGATGAGAGACAATATGAAGGAAGAGATGGTATTGCTAAACTGCCTGACAAAGATCTGGGTTTTTTTAGGAATATTTGTCCAGATTTTCATGTTTTAAAGCTGTTGTAAATCAGAAAGAACACAGTTTTGTGTAAAATATGTAAACAGGTCAGTATGCTACCCATTGTATGAATAGATAACTTATTTTAAGCCAGAGTCAAAAGCTGTAATGCAGTTATTGCTCAACATATGTGCTTAACTTGTGGCAGTATCACAGAATGAAAACACAGTTTAATATATTAGAATATCCAGCTACTGGCTTGGTGACCACATCAAAGTATCAGTCTTCTTTCTTCCTACAGTTTAATGGAACAGAAGTTTGAGGTTCAAAAGAGGAGAGTTCTTTCCCTCAGTCTGCCAAGTGACCTTCAGAAAATCACTTCAGTGTGCCACAAATTCGCTACAAATCAAATCAATCACAATACTTGTGATTCTTCAGAAAGTACTTTCAAAGCAACTGATCAAAGTTCCAGAAACTGTTCAAGTGCCATTGCTTGTATATGTTTATGTGAATGCATGACTTGACATGTTCACATTATTAAACCCATTTTTTCTTTGTGTTTTTTTCACCCAGTTTGTTAATTTAATGAATAAAACCATGCAAGTTATGACAACTGTCTTTCTAGCAACTTCTTGAAACTCTTGGACAATGCAGAGCATAGCTGCTCTCCGCCATCACTATTTTCCAAGCAATCTATATTTCTTAATCTTTGTTTAAACTAGCTTCCCTCACACAGGAGGAAGGGCTCTCAGAGAAATACTGCTGTAGCTAGAACAGACGATTCAGGATGTTAACCCTTTCACTCATCCTTCTCACACCACCTTTGGAAGCCTAGCAGACTTGGTCAATTTGAACAGGCACGCACTTTTCAACTGTTGCTGTGCATAATCCATCAACTCAGAGCAAATTCCCTCTCCCTGCTGTTAAAGCCAAGGCTCCAGGCTCCTTCACATTTTGTTCTGTTAACTCTGCCACAAGATGTTAAGGGCACAAAATGTAAATACCCCGGTGTTCATCACTGAGTTAAATTGCTCATTAGTTTTTTAATTCATAGGATATTCATGACAGAATATCTCAGGCTAGAAAGGGTCTCATGAGATTTCTACTCCAATATCCTGCTCAAAGCAGGATCAGCTCTGAATTCAGACAAGGTTTCTCAGGGATTTATCTGTTCAGGCTATGGAGAATGCACACCCAACTAGGCAAATTGTTGCTGCATTTGATTCTCCTCATGGCAAAAAAGATTTTCCTTACATCTAGTCTGAACCCATCTCACTTCAGCTTATACTTGCTGTATAAGCTCCATTATGCAGCAGTGTGAAAGAGCCTGATTTTCTTGATAATCTTGTCTTGGCTAGGGCAAGGCTGCTGCTAGGTCTCCTCAAAACTTTCTTGTAGACTTAACTAGCCTAGTTCCTTCAGCCTTCCTTTGCAAGGCTCCAGCCTTTCAACCATCTTGGCTGTATTCTGCTGAACTTGCTCCAGATTATCAATATCTTTCTTAAAATGGAGGAGCTTGAAACTGGACACAGCCTTCCAGATGTTGTCTCATGAGTAGAGATCTCATGCATAGTGAGCAAAGGGGAATAGTTACTTTTCTTGATCCTGTGAATATAGCTCAGGATGCTGTTGGTTTTATTCACTGTCAGGGCATGCTGCTTGGTCATGTTCAGCCTGTTGTCCAGCAAGAGTCCCATGCCCTTTTTAGCAGAGCCCTTTCACTATCTCTCTCTAGCAGTTCCTACTGTCCAAAGTAGGCCTTATGCTCATAAAAGTAAAATTTCTGTCAATGACATGAGCTGTGCAATCAGCCAGTGACCCATGCAATCTGTCTGCTCCTCAAGCCTTTTTTTCCTCATCACTGGCAGGATTCAGGCAAATACTACCTGGGCCTCCATGCGTTTGGCCCTTGTTCCCAAAGCCAACAAGTCGCTCCTGATTAGCTCATATTCCAGATGTATTAATGCTGCCAATGGAGTTAAGCAGGAAGAGAAATAGTACAAGGGCCAGACAAGCCTTGGCAGATTCTTTGCAACGTGCAGGATCTGAGTTTCCTAGCAAGTGACAGACCTCTCTAGAGTCAGATCAGCAGACTGGGCCTTCTGTACCTCAGAGTTAAGTCCCTAACTACTATTACTCCTGACTTTTACTTCATGCTAATGCATAGCTCATCAGGTGGCTTTGTTGCTTCCCCAAAGATGGCTTTCTTTCCCTTGTCTGTCACCAGCACATTGAAACTGTTCTGCAAGAGCAGATCTGCCATGCTGCTCTTGCCAGGAGTCACAAGCTTCCTGGCTTTCCCAGGCTGGGACTCTCCATTTGCTCTGCAACTGACCATGGTCTCTGGCTTCCCTCCCTTGGTGCAGTTAGAAATTCAGGCTTTTACCTCTGCATCATCTCTGTGAAGATGCTGTCAACATCTTTATATTCCCTCATGTTATGCAGTTTGCTCTCTTGCTCCCACAACGCCTTATCACAGCAGAGTATTTCTTCATCTAGCACTGTAATGGTTTGAAACTGTCTCTTTAATTTTCCTTTCAAAGTTCAAGCAGAGAGAGTGAAAGAGTGTAAATAAGTCACTATTGGGTGTAAGAAAGCAAAATAATGATTGTTCTAAACACTTCCGTTGGATAGATAGAGATGTTTAAGAACTATTACTCAAAGTGGGCACTCTGCAGTCAGGGCAGCTTGCTGGGGTGTCTGGTTGCTGTTTCTTCTTCTCTTCTGGCTGAAGATAACACACTGATCTTGGCGAGCTAAGTTAACAACTTTTCTGCTTTAGCTAACTCTGCTTTCTGCCAGGGGAGTCTAGGGGGGGAGGCCTCTGGGAGAGAGGCCCTTGGGAAAGGTCCCCTTTGGGGGGAAGCAAAGGGAGCTTGGTTGTGCTTTTCTGTTGATTGTATATATTTGTAAGTGTTGTGAATTTTGTATATTTGTACATATTCATTGCATTTCATCTTAGATTGTAGATTTTGCTTGTAAATACAGCTTTCATTTGCTTCCAGACTGAGCTAGCCTGGTTATTGTCGGGGGGTGGGGGGGAGGGGGCAGAATTTCAGCTCACACTGACACAAGCACATACCTTCTGTAGGCAAGGACACTGTTTCCTCCTGCTCTAGCCTTTGCTACTCTGCAGCCTGAGATCTGGAGAGCTGTGTGCTCCCATTGGAGTTGTGACTTGAATAGAGGCCTCTCCTATGCTAGGGGTAGTTGCTCTATTTAGTGCTGAGAATTGTGCCTTGTGGTGCAACACTACTGTTGATTAGTCCCACATGGGCTTCAGCAGATTTCTGGCCTACTTCAATGTGCCCTTCTGAGCAAACTGCTACTTCTGAGAGCTGTGCCCTGGGACCACTAAAACCCTCTTTAATCAGGATCAGACCTTTCCAGCAATAGAGACTGGAACTAAGGACACCAGAATTATTTTTCCATAAAACCTAGAAGCAAAGCACAGAGCTGCTCAGCAAGCAACAAGCACTGACAGGAAGCAGGAGCCTGAGAAACAAGCCCCCCAGCTCCCTGACACATGCCCAGCCCCATGAATTACCACTCTGAGTGCCAAGTGCCTTTTTGCAGCTCCTAGTCACACTGCTGCTCCAGGTTTAGGCTGGCTTCACTGCAGGGTCCCTTCTCATGAGGCTAATATCCCACTTGAACATGTCCTAACATCAACTCAATGTGCTCATGAACTCAATCCCACTGCCTGCACTGTCCTAACAGCAGCTAGAAGTCAGCACAGATGACAGCCATTCCAGAACAAGACTCTCCCCTCACCGGTTGTGTTTCTTCTTGTAAGACAAGTCTGCCAGAGCATCCCTAAAGCACTGCCAAGTCATGGAGGTTGTCACTACTCTTCTGCATTGCCTCCACAGCAATTGGAAATCCACCAGGTGCAACTTCTCCACCTCACCAAGCTCCCCCCAAGTGCCTCTTCTCACAACACCATGAGGCTTCTCCAGCAGCCTCTGAATAGGTCTCATTTAGCTCAGGACTGTGGCTGCTACCACACACTCTTGGCACCATTGTTGCCCTCATAGTATCCAGAAACCAAGAGAACTCTGGAAGAATTCACTTAATTTTTAAGAGAGGTTCATATTTTTATGTTTGTTTGTTTTAACTTTGCAACAGCAGCTGGTTTTAAAAAGACTATGTGGTTTTGTTAGTATCTCAGGCTTTCCAGTCTTAAAATCCTTAGGCTCCTTGGTAGAGTATAAGCATCTAGATATTGCTCATCCTCAATAATTATTTTATTCCACTACTTAATTCTGGATGCTTCATTCATTGACAAACACTTTATCTTACTCAAATGAGAAGTGAACAGAAAGCCCCCTAAAGTGTCATTTGTCAGTTCTCTTGACTTAAAAAAAACCCAAAACCATCACAGCCACCCCTACAAGAAACAGTGGCATAAAAGGAGATAAATTACACATACAAGGTGATTCCATGTTATTCAATATGCACATACTGCTCACACTGAAATGAAAAGGTTGCATTATACTGAAGGGTAGGCTTTAGGTTCAAAGACTGATACCGTGTTTAGACTAACAAATATACCAGAAGTGATAAGGTAAAAACGTGACAAAATATTTTTCTTGTATTTTTTTTCCAGTGCCCATGTAATTCTCTGGGTAGAAGGGTCAAAACGAAATAAAACTCAACATTTCTAAGCTCTATATAGGCTAATAAAATAAAATAAATGCCAAAGTTGTAACAAACTACTATGAGATGGAGAAAATATTGGTACGAAAAATACTTCTAATCCAGAATGCCAAATAGACTCACACAGATGACAATGAGGAAAAAAGACTTTAAATACAAGAAGAATGTGTGTTAAAATAAAATAAGATAATAAACTGAAAGTTAATAATAAAGGAAGTAAGGACTAAGAAAACTAAATTATGCCATGTGAAACTTTATGTGAAAGAGGAAGAGTCTTTGACAGGGACATGTGCAGTTCCCATTGTTATTGATAGGATCTATGCACATCTATCAGAGACAGTGTGGTTCATTGTATGTAGCAGAAATCACAAATAATGAGAAAAGCTCCACAAAAATGAGGAGAAATTATTTACCATTGCCATTACTTCAGCTCTCTGACTTCACTGGTAGGCACTGCCTTACCTACTTTATGTAGGACTGAAGATTAGTGTGATGAGACTGAACTCATATTTTTTGCATACCACCAGGAAGCATGTCTGAAGTCATGAATTACCCACGACAGATTACAGAATGGTAGGGTTTGGAAAGGACCTCTGGAGATCACCTAGTCCAACCTCTCTGCTAAATTAGCAGCTTTGTTCTAGATCAGGTTGCCCAGGATCACACCCAGGTGGGTTTTGAAAGTCTCCAGAGACTCCACAAGCTCTCTGGGCAGCCTGTTCTAGTACTCTTTCACCCTCAAAGTAGAAAAGTTTTTCTTCACATTTAACTGAAAAAACACAGAAAATATAAAAGATAGTTTTATCTTAAAAACAAGTTATTTCCATCGTATACTCACAGGTTTCAAAATTATGTAAAGGAATTGCATAAAAAGTACTTTCTTAAAAGAAGGGAGTTCTCCCACACGTTAGAAGCGGTGAGCATCTGCTCTCTACATCTTACCAAAGGATTGAAAACTTGAATTTAAACATCCAGCAGTTTTGAACACACCATTCTGGAGTATTGTGTCCAAAAGCAAAGTAGATGGGGATTTTAGTGGGGTTTTAGTTCTTCACAAATGGGTACATTTGACATGTTGCTCCAATGTGGGATGAAAAATACTTCAAAATATTGAAAGTTTTCACAGAACTAAAATTAGATTTGCCAGCTTACACCACGTAACACAAAAAACATTTCAAAGCAAAATGCAACTATTTGTTGTATGTATGGAAGAGGAAACATTAGAACACAATGGGCTAAAGTAAACTTAAGCTGTTGATTTTAACAGCAAACAAATATTTCTGTACTCACAAGGAGTGAGCCCAAGAGGTCTGGACACTGTGTGTACATGCTGAGCTCAGAAATGTACCAGAATGCAATGCTTGGAATCGCTCCTTTCTCAGGGTTCATTGCGCAAGGGAAGGGGGAAAAAGGAGCTCTCTGAAGGCCCACAACATTTTACATCTCCAAAGGCAGTATTGTCTAAAGTGAAAACCCTTGCCCTGCAGTTTACAAGGAGTTTCTATGGAAGCTGAGCTACTTGTTGAATTTAGGGAGATTCTTGGGGCAATACTGCACACAATTGTTGAAAATGTTTCTACTTACCAACTGCCTTAACATTGCAGCAGTCCTACCCAGCACCTTCATCAAGGTAGTTCACAGGCCAACGCACAGCTCTGGTTCACAAGGAAACAATGAAAATGGCGGCGTCAGGACCCCGAGTGCTCTAATAGGCCCTAACTGCCTTGATCTGCCTCACCTGGCCCCATTTAAGCACAGTCTGTGTTATGTGGCCTCGGCTGTTTCTGGTTAACTCCTTCACTCCTCTCTGTGATGTTTCCAAATGGTGTTTTTCACTAGGTAATCACCCTGTATTTTGTATATTTACTATTATAGTTGTTTATTAATCATCATAGAATATACCAGGTTGGAAGAGACCTCCAAGATCATCCAGTCCAACCTATCATGCAGCCCTATCCAATCAACTAGACCATGGCACTAAATGCCTCATCCAGTCTTCTCTTGAACGTCTCCAGGGACGTTGACTCCACCACCTCCCTTGGCAGTCCATTTCAATGGGCAATCACTCTCTCTGTGAAGAACTTCCTCCTACTATCCAGCCTATACCTCCCCTGGCACAACTTGAGATATTAAGTCAAGATGAAATAATTTACTGTAAAACCAGAAAATGGCACCCTTGTAATGCATCACACCTTGCCAGCCTGTCTTGTCAAGATGTGTGTAGTAATACATTTGCGATGATAAAAGTCAGCATGTTAACAGACATAAATTGAGCAATGGACACCATGAAATTTGGGTGCAATTCACTAAGTTTTCCTAGTTTGTGACCTGTAAAGTTTTTTAGTAACTCATCAGACTAGCATTACTACTATAAGAGGTTATTTGATACTGCTATCATGTTTGGCTGTTAAAGGCGTATTACAAAATATTAACAACTAACCTAATGGAATTGTTTCTGCATATAGCAGTACCCAGGTAACAAAACCTTTTTTTTTTTTTTTTTTATTTTTTTTAAGAAGAGGCAATCATAGTAACTGGTTTTAAAGTGATTTTGATCTACCTGGGATCCTGAGAATGTAGAGGAATGGCTTATCTGCAGGAGACAAATATGAGGCAAAATGCTGTCACTTTACCCCTCCAAATCATTGAAAGTAAGTAGTACTGGTAATTAAGAATCCCAATTCAAGAATCAGTGGCCCTGTTTCTTTTTCAGTTCTTAAGTGACAACTAAAGCTCTACTCACAAGCATCAGCCAATGCAAAAGATAACCTTCAAATTTTCTTCTGCACCAGTTAATTTTTCTATTAGCAACTCAGAGTAAGCTCTATAGCTTCAAGCTATAAAATCTATTTCTAGGTGCACACACATAAAATTTAGCACCTGCTTGTCAGATATGAGAATGAAATTTTTCAGAAAAGCAACTTAGTAACTTATGAGAATAAAACATAGGGTGAATATTAACAGCATGCATCCTTTGCTGCTTCTGGTTCCATTTGAATGGGCAATACTATAGATCAGCTAACAAAAATGTACTGCAGCTAATCAGTAGTGATACAAAATAATTTTGCTTTATTGGCAGTATTTGAAATGAGAGTTCTAGTGTATTTTGGAAATGCTGTTAGTCTAACTTTGCCCACCAAAACCACTACATAGTTCTTTGACAACAATAAATTCCAAACACTACATGAAATTTTCTCTAAAGGTTAGTTTTTAGGACATAGCTGAAGTCATTCTTCCCAGTGAAGCACAGGGATGAAAAGCTAGGCTTGCTAGAGCTAGGATCATGTAAGACCTAGAAGGCTGGGCAGGAGGCTGGATCAGGCAAGTGGGCTTTGGCTGACGTTTCACCTAGCATGGTGTATGGGTTGTTGGTCTATGGTTAAGGCCAGGGTTCAAGTCCAGTTGTGTCAGGTTTTGAATTGAGGACAACAGTGACCGAAGATCTAGGTTTACCCTGGCAATTATGAGGACTGATGTAAGCAGCATCAATGAAAGATTCATGGCAGGTTATTGGGCATCTGGTGGTCAGTGGGCTGTAGTTACTAAGAGTTTGCTTTGCTGCACTGCATGGGGTTAAGAGAAGTAGTGCAAGAACTAACCACAGCAACACTGAGCGGGGCCAGCTTAGTGTTGCATCAGTCACATGGCAATAACTGGTTTGAATGAAGGTTATGGATTGGTAGAATATAGGATGGTAAATTCTCCTATTAGAGTTAAAATTTGAACAGCATTGGATAATGGGTTCTCACCTCTGTCTTGCTGGGAGATGGCATTTGCCTGCACTTGGCTTGGGAAGTATTAGTGGATTTTAGGTTAATACCCATGCTTAATTCTGCAAGACCTGCAGTGGTAGAAAATAGCTAATGTTGGGAGAAACAATGGCTTATGACAGGGCAATTATGAACTGCTTGGCTATTATTACATCTATGAAAAAAATGTTAAAAGATTTGCATAGGAGTCAGGACTGACACAAACACTTGAACTGGCCCTGATAGTGAGTTACAAAACTCAGATTTGTTATAGAACACTCAATAGCTTTGCCATCACTATCATAATCATTCTTTTCCTCCTACCTGTATCCTAGAAAAACTGATGAGCTTCATCAAGCCAGTATATTAACATCTGAAAGAACACAGAAGACAATTTTTCTATTTTCTATGCTAGGGAACTCTGAGTGGCAAAACGGTATGATACACGTTACTTATGTGTAGATTTAAATTTCCAGACTCAATGTGTCCAGATATTAACATCTCCACCTAATTAATAATCTTTTGTTCTTGTAGTATCCAGCACTGCCTTAAGATCCTGGATGAGGGGCCATACTGCCTTCTCCTCAGTTCTGACTGTGCTCAATACATGAAGCTATTTCAGACGATAGATAGTATCACATCACATGCACCTGTGCAAAAGATTTTAAATACATTTTAGTGTCTTTGTGAAATGAATTCTTAAGTTTCTGTAGCAGTTTTCCATTTTCTTTTAACAAAAACTTCTGAGAGCTGGTCTATCTTTCAGCCAGTAGGACTGCAAAGTTGTCCACATACGACTATCAGGGGAGCAACTACATCACTAGTGCATACAGAGAACCTCTGTACAAAGGTTGTGTAAAATCAAACAATAGATGAACTTGCACCTACTTAATTTACTATTCAAGATGCATAGTGGAATTAAAATATGTAAGCAGCTGAACAGTTTTATGATGTGTCATTAGAAGGTAATAGTGTGTCAATTAGTAAGTACTGTGCCCATGAGTGTCTCAGGGAAGGAAGTCCACTGAAATACTTAATACAAGACAATTTCTTAATACGTAAATAGGCATATAATTTCATTACATGAGCATTGTAATATAGTCCTTCATGTTTGAACTTTGTTGCAAATGGCGGATCAGAAATTTTTACTAACAAAAAACAAAGAAAACCAGAAAATTAGATATTTTGCCTTTCTTAAGCAACAAAGGCCTCAAATGTGGCATATTAATGATACAAGACATATTTATCTGTAATATCTCGTTATATATCAAGACTATTAACAGTGAATTTATTAAGGTATGCCAAGAGTCAAAGTGTTTCACCATGTAAAGTGAAACTTTCAGCATCAAATTAAAACTTTTTTGAATAAATTTTGAACAAAGTACCAAACAGCAATTGCAAATTTGAGATGTTAATTTAGTGTGAAATAATTCAATTTACATAAAGCTACAAAAATCCTCTGCAGTTTAAGTCAGGACCTTGCATGTAACCTATTAAAAAAAAAACCAACAACTGTGAGGTGATAAAACCAATATAATAAATCCAACAAGTAAATGCAACAGGAAGGACAGTATTAGATTTATTCATCACTGTTTATTGTTTTTCAGGATTAATTAAGATCCAGTCCTACCTCATATTCCAATTGTGCAGAAATAAAGTGTTTAGAACTATTTTTTAAGCTGAAAATATTTCATCAGTTTTTATAATGTGCAATACTTTCACCAAGTTGCTAGGTTTGCTTGGGTCACCTCAGAAAAAAAAAAAATAAAAAGGAGAGGATGAGAATCTAACAACCCAAATCCAAGCTCCAGGAAGAAAGAACCAGAGAAAATCAGTCAGTTTTCATCACCTTGTGAAATATCTGCTAGTTTCTCTTTACAGTGCTTTCTTTATCTGCTCTTTTTCTCTATATTGTAGAAGTCCATTACAAGACACTTTTAAAAGTAAGAACAAATTTTTACTTAAACTTTTACTTTAGTGTGTTTGGAAAGTAGTAATTAGAAATTAATGCGATAATGAGAAAACAGGACACAAATTTATTCAGGAACTTACTAAACTGATCAACACACTTTTGTTCAGAAAACAGTAACGCAGCACTTGATAAGAAAGGTTGGCATTAAAACAAAAGCTGTATAAAGCCATATGCGTATGAAAAAATCTTTTAAGTTTGTAAAAAAGTGGTAATCCTTTTTGATTGCCACACATGAAAGCTGTTTGTTTTTTTAAAAAAAAAACAAAAACATTGTATTTTTAATTCTTGCTCACACAGAACTCTAGGTACACAAGAGAACCAATGTTGTTAACTTAGAATATTGCTTAATCCTTTTGAAAAGGAGCATTACTTTTCAAGATTTTTAGCTTCCATTCAGAGTGTAACGTTCAGATAGAATCTGTTTAGAAGAAAAATTGACAGGGTTTTTGATTGTTTTTAACCAGCATATCATGCACCTCAGCACTGGATAGAGCTGCATAAAGTTATCATAAAGTAAAAATAAAACTCTTGGCCTCATTCCCTTGAGAAAAAGAAGGTGTAGGAGATCCAAGACGAGAACAAAGCTCCACAATAGTATATTTAAGTACACCTTAACTCACCCAAGAGGAAATGTCCTATCTTTACGGTTTATTATTTTTGTTAACACATAGCTCAGTTTACATCCCTGTGTTTGTGTTACGTGCCAAATATGAACGGTGAGGCTTCTGCAAAACAACTCAAAGGGACAGAGGTAAAATGCTCTGTGTGAAGCTTACGTGTGGAGGGACAGTGAACTACCAGTAGTATGTTCTCTCTCTTCTCTACAGGGTATCTTAATAACATAAGGGTGCAGATGAAATGTTCTTCATCTCACCATGACTAGGTGGACACTGAAACACTAATAATGAAAATTATTATTCCTGCTAGTTCATTCTTAGATTCTCCCACTCCTCAGGGAGGTCCTGATCTCATGATCAACTCTTGTAGAGCAACAGCACCCATTCAGCTAACCTCTAAGCCTTACCTACTCTCAGAGAAAGCTACATGAACACTGCTTTTTCCTTTTGCAATGCAATTGTTCCTTCCCAAAGAAAAGTGCACATATTCCTTCTATCAAGCCATCTCATGCTCTTTTGTACATTTTATCCAAGCAATAAAAACAGTCCTTAGTTTGATGATTTTGCCATAGGCAGTTTCAGAAGAATATGGACAGTAGAAGTGGTCCAAGAGAAAAAATATTTTGAGTTTATTGGGGGGTTTTGGGGTTTGTGTGTTTAATAAAGAACATTTAGTGCAATCTGATTTTGGGTGTCTAATTCTTTTCCTCAGCTCCCCTGTGTCCCTGAAGAATGTATGTCATTAACTTGTCAGCTTTGCCCAGAGTATGAACAGGACAGTCTAAGGCAATCATCGAGAGAGGTTAGGGATTAAGCCATTTCAGTTCATTTGAGATGATCCCATCAGCTTCTTTAGAACTTCTCAACCACCAAGAGGAGTCAGGACATGATAATGTTGTTCCCACTCACAGGGGAATGGAACACCTAGTATTTGCCACGGTGAAATCAGACTCAGGACCAGAAAAATACGTAAAAGAAAAGTAAGTTTTTATATTAAAAATGTTACATTACAAATCGTGTATTACTAGATTTAGAGAAAAATGGAATGAGAAATTGCAAAAATACATTAAGTGTCATGTGGATACCATTTGGTATGTCTCTGCTCTGTCTTGTTGGCAGAAGCGAGACTTGAAGATAGGGAAGAACTTTTGCAGTGGTGAAGTGACCCAGTTCTTGAAAGAACAGCACCCTCAGGCCTAGCCTTTCTGATTAAGAACCATTATTTGGAGTACAACTCAGGAGACCCTCGAGTGGAAATACACCCTTGCATGTTTCCTGTAATCTTTTATCTTGATAGGATTTTTTTAACAGAGAAAACAAAGTTCAACTTCTTTGCTAATGAGATGGAGCTTGCCTAAAAAGCAGCCTGTGGTTGGGTAGTTATAGACAGATTTAATGCTTCATTTATTAACAAAGAAAATATTCTTATACTGGCATTTCTGTGTAAACTGAGCATGACAAATAACTTTTTATGACATGGGGACATAAGCTCATTTCTCCACATTTTTTCTATAATATATACATTTGACATTTAGTTACTATATAATAATTACATAATTAAGAATGTACTTTTCTATCAGCTCCTGGTAACAACTACACACAACCATGAACGAGAAAATGGAAACAACGGTATCCTAGCACTAGGTACATCTAAATCACAGCTAGTCTTATTTCAAATATTACACTACAGCAAAAAAGAAAACTGCAGCTTCTGCTACAACAATTCATGATTCTGGATATGTCAAACCCCTGGGCCCCAAACCAAGTTCTTTCTGCTCTTCATCTCACCTTTTCCTTCTCCAAGTAACAACTTGGAGCACTTCCAACTGCTACAGCAAGAGGAAAAAGAAAGATGAAGAAAAGAATCGTGCAGGTCACAGGTTAAGCAAAATAGGAGAACTCCCTCAAGCAGTCCCTGGATTTTCTAATTCTCCCTTTCTGGCTTTGAGACCAGTCCAGTCTCCTGCTGTGGTGCTCTCACTACAGATGCAGCCAGAATAAGCCTAGATGGGGGCTAAGGATGTTCTTTTGAGCAGCTCAGGAAGACAGTGGAATACGCACCAGAGTTTTAGCTGAAACCTACCAATTCATGAAAATATTGTTACAGTTGGTGATGCAGACAATGGCAGGTTAAGCTATGATCTCTCTCTGGCCTTGTACGAGTGTGGGGTTTGTGTGGTTGAGCACAAAGCCTAAATGAAACACCTCGGTAAATGTGAGAATATTACCACTGAAACCAGTCTGACACAAGTGCACAAGATATCAACACCTCTGTCATAAATGGTGTCCTGTATTACAGTTGAGTGAACCAGAAAAAAGTTAAAGAGAAACAGAAGTTCTTTGAAGTATTTTAATTGAAAATATATTAATATGTAAAGATAAAACCAAAGCAAAGCTGCAAAGAAAAAGGTGTTTTTCAGTGACTAAAAAACCTTATATTTTTATTTCTCTATGTTAATACAAGATAACAAATGCATTTATTCAAAAAAGGAAAGTTTGTAACAGAGACTTAGGTCTGAAGCAAGCAAATGCTGTCAGCTGCAAACCACTTGAGATGATGAAGTTCCACAGCATGCATGGGTCACAAGTACAATGGCACATACCAGCAAACAATGTAGTCCTCTGTGGCTGAGAAACATGGTGATATTTTCTGCATGCATTGATCAATTTCTGTAAAGTGCAGAGAGGACTGTGAAATTTCAGTGTCTTGTCTTTAGCTGTTAAGGGTTTATAGCTAATTCACTAAAAAAAAAAGTACATAAAAATAGAAAAGGGATCTGACAAATCTTCCTTTTTAGGATGCCTTTTAAAAAGGTGAGCTCTCTTAATTCACAAAAAGGGCTTTTGTAGTGTAGTGGTTACAAGAAGGCAAAGTAGACCTTGGGACTTCTTCTTCCAGCAACTATTACCAGATTGTCCATCAAATAGTAAAAACAAGAATACTATTCAGCTACCTTGAATGTTTTACAGCATTCAGAGTTTGTGTAAGAAAAACACATTGTTCAAGTTTAATATTACAATTAATTAAAAATAAACAATTGTGATTCAGCAGCTATTTGTAAAAATCTAAGCTTTTAAAGAAGGAAATATATGAAAGACTAATTTTGTAACACAAGCAAAGAAGCGTTTCAGTTGCCTTGCTCCAGCAGAAGTTGATCTAAATTATTATTTGACTCCAACAGCGATCTTGTGTTGCTGAAGTGTTTGAAAAGAATTTCCAAATCAGCAATCAGCAAGTACTATTTGGCAATATGTGCCTTCCTATCAGAGCCTGTAATGAAGAGTTTCTTTTTATTCTGTGAAACATGGACTTTTCCCACCAAACACAGAATTGAACATTAATACAAACTTGGAATAAAATAATCAAAAGGGACATACTTGATGGTGCCAGAAAATTAAATAAAACAGAAAATCAGAATAATTTTTCTTTGATAAATATTATGAAATTTAAGAGTGATCTATGAGCTGAAAGGACCATTAAATCATCTAATAACCCTGTGGAGGTTAGATTTTATCCAAGTACCTGTACATAAGTCTTAAAGACTTTAGGAAAATGCTTCAGTTCTCAGAAGATTAAGCTGTGTGTCCCAGGCAAAGACAAGAGTTTGGCTCTCAGCAATGACAGATGCTGGCTAAGCCAAAAAGAACAATAGCAGCAGGCAAACCATACAGTAACTGCTGAAGGAAGCAAAACTTTGAAAAAGTTCTTGCCAAGCCAAGCCAGAGAAAGAGCTCCTTCCCAGGTCCAAAGCAAAGGAATAGTACATACTTACTAATTACCTCAGCCTTGAAAGCACCTCAGCACAGGCACTTACGTCACCTCAGCTTTCTTTCCAATGAACAGAATTGGTTGTCCTCCTCTGAAGTTCTGTTTCTGTGATCTTTCTTTGGACTGTCTCTAGGAACTTCCCGGGCTGGTCAAGGGCAAATATAAAGGGGTAGTGGAAAGATTAAAAATATTTCTTGGAAATTTTTGGACATTCAGTTTAGCAGCAGTCCCTAGAAAAGAAAAGAAAAAATAAAAAAGGAAGAAAAAAAATTTGGAATAACTAAACCCCTACATGACTGCACAGTGAGTTTGCTGATGGTACCAAACAGGGAGGATTGGCTGATACACCAGAAGTCTGTGTGGCCATTCAGTGAGACATGGACAAACCAGAGAGATGGGCAAAGGGGAACCTTATGAGGTACCACAAGAGTTAAGTGTAGAGACCTGCACCTGCGGAGGAACATCATGCACCAGTACAGATCAGAGGCTGACCTCCTGGAAAGCAGCTCCATGGACCTTGGAGTTCTGGTGGACAGCAAGTTATCGATAACACAGCAATGTGCCCTTATGGCCAAGAGGGCAAACGGTATCCTTGGGTGCATTTTTAAGTGTGGCAAACAAGTCAAGGCAGGGTCTCCTCCCCTGTACTCTGCCCTGGCGAGACCACATCTGGGGTACTGTGTTTGGTTTTGGGCTCCCCAGTTCAAGGGGGACAGGGATATACTGGAGTGTTCAACAGAGGGCTATGAGGATGATTAAGGGACTGGAACATCTGTTTTGAGGAAAGGCTGGGACACCTGGGGCTGTCTAGTCTGGAAAAGAGAGGGCTGTCAAGAAGAGGGTACGAGCCTATTTTCAATGGTGTTCTGTGAGAGAACAAGGACCAGTGGATGCAAAGTAGAAGACAGGAAGATCTACCACAACAGGAGGAAAAGCTCCTTTACTCTAAGGGTAGCAGAGCACTGAAACAGGCTGCTCAGAGAGACTGTGGAGAGACTTCTTCTCTAGAGACTTTGAAGACCCATTTGGATGTGCTCCTGTGTGGTGTGCCATAGGTGATCCTGCTTTAGCAGGGAGAGTTGGACTCAATCTTCAGAGGTCCCTTATAACCCTACCATTCTCTAAGTGAACTAACACTCATCTTAGTTGTGATGAAAATAAATTGTGTCAAATCCTAATTTCTCTCTGTAAGAGGATAACAAGCTTTGTGCATGAAACAACAGATGCCATATATTCACCTTTTGCAGAGTTTTGGACACTGTCTCACTTGTCTCTATCTTGCTTATGTAAATTTACCTACTCTAGAGGAAGTAAGTACACAGATGGTATAAAATGGTAGGAAACCTATTTTGAAGTATCTATCATTAACTCACTATAAGGAAGGCTGTATCAAGGTGATATCTGCAAGAATCTGCTCTGTGTCTGATACTATTTGATGCACTAGCTCTTTAAGTGGGTTGTATAATAAAGAGGAAGCTTTTTACACTGGCAGTTAAACCAGTCTGTGAGGAACTGTGACCGTTTCTGGACAGGAGGGCTGTAATTCAAAGTGATCTTGACAAACAGGAAATAAATCTGAAAAGGGAGACTGTGATTCAGTAAGGACATGTGCAAGACTCGCATGCAGAGCAATAAGCATGCATGCAGGTTGGGGAACGTTTAGCTGGCAGCTCTGCTGCAAAGGATCTGAAACTACAGGGTTGACAAGCTGTACATGAGTCAACAATATCAGTGCCATTGCAAATAAGAATACATGAGTATCATCCAGAAGAGTACCATCTAGATAGGTGAGAAGTGAGAAGTTGGATCAGATGATCTTTTGAGGTCTTTTTCCAGCATGGATTGTTCTGTGAACTTTATTAGAGCAAAGGCAACAAGACAGCAGGACACAGTGAGTGCAGAGACTGTGGAAACATCAGCTCTGGAAAATTTTTAAGAACAGTCTGTGATGATAGGTACATAATTACTTTGCCTTAAAAGGGGAAAAGAGACTGCAGGCCAGTTTAGCATCCACTGTCTATGAATCTAAGGCAAGTATATAAAACAGACATTTCTCTTCACAGCTCATTTAATATCAGTCACTGCACCTACTAAAAGTGGTAAGTAGAATTAATTCAATGAGCTAGGCTGAGATAGGCAGGCTCTATCAGGTCATAAAGAAACTTAAGTTTTGGCAGTACAAACAAAATGCAAGAGCCATGAAAATAAAAAACAAACAACAAAAAACCCCCACACAGTACATTATGCAAAGCATACTAAAAAGCATAGTGAGAAATTAATTTCATATCCATTCACTAGTAACTGGAGTAGTTTATGTTTTATAGGAGTGAGGATTCAAGTGTTCTCCAGCTTTATCCAATAATGCTGAGAATTAGGCTGCAGCATGGAACTGGAAAAACAAAACCATTTAGACAAAAGAAGGTGATTCAATAAGCAGTGTAAGAAAGCTTCAGAGGGTTGGGGTAATACAACAATAATCTTTTACTCTTGAAAGGATATGCAGGCCCAAGTCAGAGAAATTATCAAGAGATCAGAGACATGTAAAAGAAGAATTGAACCAAAACATAAAATGCCAAAATGGAGAATTATGGAATATTATTGTGTCTGACAGGTAGAACCTGATTACCTATGATCTTAGGAAAAGACTTCTTATAATACAATGGCCATAGGAAAGAGACAATTTGGAAAATCATAGAAATGCCTATCAAGAAATCTTTCCTGTCAAAATACTAGAGAGTAGTAAAGTATCTAGTAAGTATTTCAGGAGTAAATCAATTAACATCGATACTGTTATTTTCCAGTGCATTATTATGCAAAGTAGGTTTTTCTATTTGATTATGTGTCTGTATCTGATATCTTTGCCCCCCTTTGCAATGCAGTCAGTTGGCATGTCCTTGCTTTACAATGTTTTTTTGAAGTGATGGGAAACCAGATGGCAAAACACAGGTAACTAAGTTTTACGTCCTGATGCAAAAGAATTATTGCTAGTCTCTTGCAGCAATGAGAAAGAGTAGCTGCCTTTAGATTACCTAGCTTAAAAGAAAGAGGATATAGAAAGATCATAAGATGATGTCAGGCAAAAAAAGAAAATAATAAAAAAAAAAAATGGCCTAAACACAGAAAAAGGAGGCAACACCACATTGAGTACAAATTCTGACTGCAATCAAAGAGCAGGCAGAGTAAGCCTGTCTACACCCTGTAGACAGAGTATAGAAGGGAAAGAGAGAGGATTAAGGTCAATTCCTAGATTTCTGGTCTTTGAAACAAAAGTTAAGAACTAAGTTAGCAAATGTATTATGAAACCAGAAATTGGGAAAACTTTTTGCCACTAATTTCTTTCTAAATTAATTCATGCCCACATTTGGGAGGTAACAGAATCAAGACAAGCATGTAAGTAAGAGTCAGAAAATGTAGAATTGATAAAATGTACATAGAAACAATGGCTAAAATAGATACTCATTATGCATTGTGACAGGGTAAAGGTGTATGAAAAAACCTGCTAAAAGTGGATTCTTAAAGATCTCTAGAGATCAAGAGAGGAGGCTGCAGAGCTAGCCAGTACTGAAAATTGAACACGTAAAACGTATCTTCAGCCAGTTCTCGGTTTCTTGTCTGTATTGAATACCTGAATTGCAAGATTTTTTTAACTACAAGGACCTTCACAAGTAATTTGTGTTCTTACTTTGCATATTACTTAAGGAGGAATGTTTTATGAAAAATAATGTTGTTCATTTTGCTCTCAATCAACAAATTTTTCAGATGTTGAATTAATTTTCTTTACCAAGATGCATTTTTAGTTCGTTTTACTCAGAAATTAATCTATGAACCTATAGTGGCTTTTAAAGTGTCTTTATACATCCTGTATGTAGCTTTGACAGAGTGGTGTGTTTAAGTTACACAAATCAAAGCTGAAGTGTTTTTGTTTTTTTGCTGGTCAGTACCAACATCTTATTATATCACAGTACCGGCACATCACCCTGGTAAAAACAGAATTACTGAATACTCAGTGCTCATTACTACAGAAGTAAGCAGCACATTAAGTTGAATGCAGAATTTCAGTACAAAATGAAGATGAGACTTCTCATATTGTAGCACAACAAAATGAAAGCCAGTCAAAACTTCTATTTTTTGGAGTTTGAATAAATTTTGAAAGTCACTGCAAGATACCTCACTTTTGACAGCTGTTTAGACATGCTTGAACCCAAGCTGCTCTCTACAAAACCCGGCTCCTTCATGTGCATCAGCCAAGTGTAACACACTCAAGGGGATTACCTGGAGTCCACCTAGAAAACCAGATTCTTACACTTCAGTGCAAGTCCAAAAGTTTCATTACTCATTTGCTAATCTCATAAAGACGACACATCAATGGCTTTACTATAAAAAATGTAAACTTCAAAAAAGAGTAATGTTTTGATAGATACACCTTACAACATTCCTATTAAGTCAAACTAATTCACACAGTGTTTCATCTACCTGTCAGATCCTTCCAGTGAAGCTCTAGCAATATTCCACAACAGACTGATTAGAAACACGTAACAAGGACACAAAACAGCATATTTGCAATGGAACTATTAAAGTATTTCCCAAGTTAAAAAAATGGCAACTCTTTTGCTGACAATAGTGAGTCTTACTCAAGAAACCACTGAAAGCATGGAAGAGATGAACCTTAACAAAGCACTGAAGGATAAGATATCCCAGTGAAATAAACAATAAAAATTAAGAAGATAAGCTTGAAGGCTTTGAAGATAAGAGTTATGAGACATTACCCAAGGACTATGAACTAAAATCTCCAAACTGACCTGCTAAAATAATAAAACCCTTTAAAAGAAACATACCAGATGAAACACATCAACAATTGCATTTTTAAATCAACAATCACATTTTAAACTATTTTATATATTAAAAAAAATACTGTGGTGAGTAGCCTACAAATAAAAAGATTATTAATCACAGAACACAATAGGGGAATTTGGGAGATTCATTATTCTGTATTAAAGCTCACTGTATCGCTAATAAACAGCACAAACAGAAAACAATGTAATTAGAATGTATGCAAAGATGCACTAACCACACAAGGGTAACGATGGTATTTTGAAAAGTTACAAAGCAATAACGCTGCACACAGTTGCAGGCAAATTCTAGCTCCAATAGCCAATGTTTCCAGAACACTTCAGAAAAATTTAAGACACATGCTGTTACACTGCCATCCTGTGGCAAGATGCCTGCAGCTTTCTGTGAACATAATGCAGTTTTCCAGGTGATAACCTGCTTTTACCAGCATGAGAATCAGCGTTCTTGTTCTGAAGGCATGAAAACATCATTTAGCTATACCTCAGGAGATGTTATTCAAGAGACATTAACTCCACTGAACTTGCAATAAAGATTTCACTTCAGAGGGCTCATGACCTCCTTATCTGGAAAGTCAACTTGAAACCTAGTTTTCTGGCAGTTAAACAAAATGAGTTGAACTTAGTCTTTTCCTCATGTTGTAAAATACAACACATTGTCATAAAGAGCTAATTTAACATGCTGAACATATTGGTACACAATTTGAGATATGAAGGAGTATTGATGTGACCCTCCTATTAACTTGAGCTCACTTTGAAAATAAAGCTATTAATTAAAAAAAAAAGGAATCTCACATTTCATATTAATACCAGATCCTAGGATTGTGCTACTTCGTAGTTCCAGTCTTGCTCCAAATCACTGCATTAATATAACTAAGTCTTTTGTTTCTTAAAACATATAAAAGTCCTAAACTGCAAGCATCTTCAAATAGAAAAAAATGTTTTGCTGAATTTTAATAAAATAATTTTTTCCTCTTGTTCTCTAAGTAAAAACTGCAGTAAACTGTGAAACAAATCTTCTGCATTATGGAATTTCAGCTTTGGGAGAGCTGTCACCCAAAATAGGTAATAATAATTTAAAAAAACCATCTATGGCAATAGTTTTATCTCAGGAAAACACTTTAAGATAGCAATTATGGCTCGACAAAGTCAATGAGGATAAAGGACATTCTTGAAACACATGCAAAAGCCCTCTTCTGAGAAAGAACCCAGTATGTTACATGCTTATGTATACTCTGAACTAAGAGCACTCACTTTAAGACTAGAAGGTGGTCACAGATTGAATAAACATGGAAAACTTTACATGGAAAACTTTTCAGCTCAAAGAACTGAAGCTTTCTGAAAGCCACAGAAAGGTACACTGACAAATAAACACGTACACACACACTGCCAATATCTGCACATTTAGGGAACATTAGCTTTCCAAAATAGTTAGATCTCAAGGTGTGCTTTCAAAGCACTAAAAATTTGGTATGCAAGATACAGTAATCTCAGGATGCAGAGTATCCTGCACAATTGGTCTCTAAGTTTATTAAAGAAGTTGGTGATTGACTTCAAAGTCACTTTTGTGATATGTGCTTTTCTCATCAATATATGTTTGCTCCAGTGACAGAAACTGAATTATATTTTACTCTCAAGAGAAAATAATCCATCGATCAGTTAAGCAATTAACATCCACCACAGTATTACTGCCTCTTTAGAGCCAAGTTGCCTAACTGCAAATCTTGTTTCTGTTTTGTACCTCAAAGTGACACCCAGAGGTTGTCTCCTACATGTGACAGATTTCACCGTTTTGCTTAGGCTCTGCAAAAAAAAAAAACAACCAAAATTGATTCATTCCTCGTCATTCTGGAATTCCTGCAAGACTTCCAGAATATACTTCATATTTACAAACCCTCTACCTGTATGCTAAGCATCTGCTATGTGTGGCAAGTAGAAAGGGATGTGCACAAAGCTGGCACAAACATTCCACTGACCAGAACAAAGGATATTTGTTGGAAGACATATAGCAATATTTTTAGATGTCATGGAAGTGTGATAAGCAACCTTAAGAACTGCTTAGTATCAGCAGATCATGTTACACACTATGCAAAGTACACAAGAAGAACTGTAACACATAGGAACTCATAGGAAGAAACATGGGGGTAAAAAAAAAAAAAAATCTTCTTTAGCATGTCAAATCTTGGCTTATAGTAGTTCTGTATCTGGAATATTCTTACCTCCAGATAGCAATGTGCAACTATCCCAGGCTGAAGGTATCAAATTTAACACAGAATTATATTCTTGGTTTTATCACAGAATCTATTCTTTACGACTAAGCTGCAGTGTTTCCTTTTATTCCCCCCCAAAATCAAATTAAACAAGTCAGCTCAAAAGGTGAGATGGAATTTTCCTCTGACATGGAAAGTGGGCCTGACCACTACTCGGTTCTAGAACTGAGACTGCAAAAACACCTCAGGTCTTTCACAGGTGTCATGGCCAGAGAACTCTTTCAAGACATTCTTATGAAACAAGTATTGCTGGAAACTTGACCAAAATTTGTAAAACTTGTTGCTGTGGAGTGTCTGGTTTATTTATAAGGCCTTGTGGCCTCACTACTGCTAGCCAACAGGTCAAGTATCAAATCTGCTTTCTGTTTCAATGACTAAAAATGACTGTGTTTGAATAAACCACAACTGAGCCTCCCAGCAGCCAGATGCCACTCACTCTGCCAGGCTCAGCTTTCATGCTAGCCCTGGAGGACTTGCACAATCTCATCTTTCAAGAGTTTTGAAAAATAAGATCTTTCTTGACTCTTGATGTCAGAAAAGCTATCTGGCAATAGCCTCAACACTTACCCTTCTAATAACTACAGCCCTACATAGCCTGGGATTTTATACAGTGGGAACAAATCCACATCTTAGTACCATGAGCCACAGAAGATTGCCATTTAACCCCGGTCCTAATCCTCACTAGAAGCATGATTTCAAGACTGACAGCACTCATCAGAATTTTAACATAAAAGATTAATCACTTTTCAATCTACCTTGCTTTCCATAAGCCTATTGATTTGCTACATCCAACAATGTATTCTACAGTTCCTGCTTTCCCAACTATCAGAAAATTCGTCATAGCCAAAAAACTTCACTACAGTGATGGGAACTCTATCTCCCATTTAATCAGTTATGAGACTGCCCCAGAAAGTCTTCTTCCTAAATCCTTGGCACACAGGGTCCTGCAACACCATTAGCTTTACAACTCCCTTTTAATGGAAATTAACTCAACTGCATGCTAACCACACCACCAACAAAACCAACTGATTCTCAACTTCAAACGAGTCCTACCCCAAATTTTCCTTGCTTCAGTTATGTTTTCTGTGATAGCCTCAAAGGATACAGGAATACCTCTTCAGTCCTCACTCTCCAAAAGTTTAAATCTAATTCTGGGGTCTTCTCTCACCTGTGAGTGATTCTACTGTATAGTTGATATATTACCATACACCCTTAAATGCTCTTACTACAGCCCTCTCTCCAGCAGTGTGGCCATGGAAGGGTCCAGCAGTCTGATTTTTTTTTTCTTATAGGACAATGATCTTTTTAGAGGACTAAACATGCTGAACTATAAAAAAGTCCCCTACAGAAAGGTATCTCAACCAACCAGGACGAAGAGTTGAGATGGCATTGCAGACTGTCCTCTCTGTATGTGCACAATATGTACGACAGGGCTGATGCTACATTACCCAGGTAACTGTTAAACTGTGCAAGGGAGCTCTCAGCTTACTGTGCCAGATGGTACATTGAAAGCATTTGGGACCCTGCTATCATCAGTCACAGTCTTACAGTGGATTCTCAAGCAAATATGTTTTCAGTACAATTTGTCAGTCACAGCTGGTAAGCTGGTAGGGACCTGTACATTTCTTGACTGCAACAGAATTATTAGGCTTAGTATAGGTATTTATAAAAGAAGACACTGAAGAGGTAGCTTTTTTTCTGCTGCATCCTAAACAATGTGTGGAGGTAACAATAAAGCTAGTCAAACAGTTAACATACCACAATAATCAGTGTTCTCTTGAGGAACCACTTTGTCATTTTCCCTACATTGAAATTTGGGCCTACACTTTGGATTACTGCTAGGCTACAGACACAGACTGCTGTAATCAGGAACAGTAATCAGAAAACATTATAGTTGTCCTACCTATACATACTGAAAATTTGGATAAAGCTTCAGTCCTTTGCTGCAACTTCCTGGGACCATGCCATTAAAATAAAGGTAGCATTGGGCTAGTACATCTACCTTAAGACCATGAAACCATTTTAAGTACCTTGGCTACTGTAAAAGCTTGCACAAGAACAGCCATATAGTTAATTATAACAAATAAGCTCGTAAGCATGCAACTTAACCAGAAATCCAGATGTCCCTGGCCTAATTATCTGGACCCATCTCCTGTTCAAAGCAAGGCCAATTTCAAAGTGAGATCAGGCTGTTCAAGGCCATTATTTAATCAAGTTTTGGGTACTACCAAGGATAGAGAGATACCAAGTATACAAAGCTGCAAAAGAAATGCTGAAGAACTACTTGTGTTATGTCAAGGCAATGCCAGACACCTGTTGGTTGAATATGAGTAAGCACTGGAGAAAAAGTACCAGAAACCCACAGAAAGATGCGTCACTAAAAATACTTGGGAAACAAGGTTTCAGAACGTGTATTTTTCTGACAGGCAGTTTCACTTGCCAGAACCTGAGGGACATGCAAACTGACCAATAGTGTGATGAATAGTTCTTCCACAAAAGGCATGATGAACTACTATTCCTAGATAAAAAAAAAAACAACCAGCCTACTGCATAAGTTGCCTACTAAATCAGAAAGGAAGTTTCTGAAGGATCCGCATAGCTTCAAGATTTGCAAAGATCCACATAGATTTAATCCCCTTCCAATCAACTGAGACATCCTCCTGACTCCAAGCAAGGCTATCACCCAGAAACTGTATTACTGCAAGCAACCTTTGCAGCCTGTTTTGTAGAACATACTGCCTTGGTCTAACATAACATCTCTGCAAGGCACACGCCTGCAGTTTATTTGATCCATTTCCCAGGCGCAGTCACACAGGGGCGCGGGAGAAAGCATGCGCAACCTGCCCTTCTCTGCGCCAGCAACACTTCTCTGCAGGGATGGTTACTGCCAGGAGCTGCTTCTTAGCTCCTGTCCACCTCGCGTCTGCCAGACAGAGCGGCTCACCGTTTGGCGGGCCTGGCGGAGGGCAGCACTACTGCGCCTCCAGGGCCAGGGCCCACCCCACAGGCCCCCGCCAAGGGGAGGGTGGCACCGCCGGGAAGCGGCACCAGCAGCTGGCAGACGCGCGAGAGGAGTACCCGCGCAGGCGGCCCGGGACGCTTGCCGACAGCTTCCCCCGTTCATGGCCAACTCCAATCCCACTCCCGCTGCCTCAAGGCACCAAGTGAGTACAGAGCCACCACCCGCCAGCGCAGAACATGGGCATACGACTGAAGGCCGCGCATGAGCACAAGGACAGCCTACAGCTGCCGCTCCCGTTCGCCTTCCTCTTCCCTAGGAGAATAACCCTGCTACGCAGGCGCTCCCATGCACACCGCACGACTCTTTTACGTATGCGCACGCTGCCGGTCCGATTTCGTCGCCCAAGGGCGCACTGCCTAAGCCATCCCGGCGTGCAGCGTGCTGGTCGCTTATTCGTTGCTGCTCTTCTCTCCACACCCCCGCCTCACACCGCTCCCCTACACGCATGAACCACGTGCGCGGTTTCCTTGGTAGCCGTGATTGTTTTCGGCAAAACCACCTGCGTGGAGCTCCGAGGGGGAGTCCATGGGGAGGGAGACACCACTGGCGGCCACGGGGGAGAGGAAAACAGTGTAACTGCATCAGTAGCAGCCGGCCGACTGCAGTACTGCTAGCCGAACCGGACGGGGCTGACGTGAGTGATGTTCTGACGCTGCGGAGGTGCGGCGGGCCAGGGGCCGCGTTAGGCAGGGCTCGGGCCCAGAGGCTGCGTACTACCGGAGTCCCGCCGGGCACTGTAGCCACTCATCCTGGTGCGCGGCTCTAGGAGCGCGTAGACCGAGGCACGCCCCCGCTCTGCTCTTCCGTCCCCCGGCTCCCCTCCTGTGTACTTTTCCTCCCGTCTCTGTTGCCGCACGCAGGGCGCTCAGCCGAATGTTTGGAAGCCGTTACAGAGCACGCCCTTGCCGGGGCCTCTGGCGCGCGCGGCAGGAGCAGCGCGAGCGGGAGGTGGCGGGACCGGGGGCCGGCTGGCGGCCAGCCTTACCCGGGGAGCACGGCGGCATGCGGGCCGCACCTCGCCTCTGAGTGCGCAGGGCAACCTCCGGAGGCTGACTGAAGGGCCGATGCGGCTGGGCGGCCTAGAGAGGCCGCTGTGTGTGTCGGTTCCCGGTCTCGGTACGGAGTAGTGGGGTTGATTAGCTGGGGTTTGCCCTGCTCGCGTTACAAACTTTGGATTTTACTAGGCTGAGAATTCCTTGAGCAGTTCGTACTCCGCGGCACACCAATATCTGGTGCTCCGTGCCTGACGTGTTAAGACCGGGGGCAGCGATGCCTCCCTCATATACGGCATTCATCCCATCTACTAATTCAGTTGTGATTTGTGAACATTCCTTTGTACCTGTTGTTTATTTCTCTAAGCAAAGCAAAATGACGCTTAAGAAATTAAAATACTTAGGGTGGTCTTGTGATGCGAACCCATTTTCGTAATTAAGATCCAAGATAAGGCAGAGATATAAAGCTCTATTTCCTTCTACAGAACCGAAGTCCATACATTTGCCATCAGGGCAGAAACTGACTTCCTAACATCCTAATCAACAAAGAAATAAAACCAGATTGGTTTATGATGTCCCTTTTCTCATTAGTGAAGAGAAACAAATACCTACTCACTGTTATTTTGCTATATAATTGTGAGTTAAAGCTTTCCCAGATCTCAAAGTGGTGATACCTACAGATAGCTGAATTTGAAGCCTGCTAATAAATCCAGGATTTCCCACTATGATGAGCATTCTCATCTGAAAGATGAGAAGTAAACAAGGCCTGATGTTTTACTTATTTCCAGCCACTGAAAAATTATACTTAACTTTTCATGACAAAAGAAAAAAGAAACATTCATGAAGATCATGAAAATCCTGGTGTGCAATTACATTTTGTCATCTCAGATTCCGTACCGGTCCTAATTAGGACATTTGTCATTTCCCATTCTGAAGTACAGATTCTGTGTGTTCTGCTCCATTATAGTATACGTTTGATTGTTTTGGCTTTTTTTAGTGATCAATAAAAGTAATTTTGTAAACAGTGGACTTTGTGGCATGTTTTGCATAGGGAATTCCTATGCAAAATGTCACAGTTCAGTGTACTGTGAAAAGAGTAAGAATTTAATGTAAAATCACATTTATAAATACAGATGCAATACTAGAGAATAGCAAAGTAGATCATTTGCAGGAAGGTACATAGTCATTCTTGAAATTCATGGGAGGTTTGGATTCATGATTTTGTTTTCCAGGTTATTCCTGGTGGCTAGAATATGCCACTGTTGCAAGTATGTGTTTTTGTCATTCCTGGACTGCCCTGATGAGGCAAAAATGCATCTTATAAGACTAATTTTAATGATACCTAAATTTATGCAGATTGGGGCGCTGTGGTTGCTGAGCTTTGATATACGATTAAATCTCTTCTATTTTAAGGTGAGATTACACTGACTAAACAGCCTTGTTCTTATCCTTGTTGATTAATGATCTATATTTATGCAAGTCTAATAGTTGCTTTAATTTACCATGTCAAAGGTAATGTAATTCAAAATTGGAAACAAAATAATAGCACTGTCATTACAGGACTCCATCCCTTAATTTTATTGCCAGAAGAGGATAGACTTTTACTGAATAAATAGAGGTAAATAAAGCATTCTAGTTTGAGGTGTCTCTGCCCATGGCATTGGAGGTTGGAACTAGATGATCCTTGAGGTCCCTTCCAACCCTAACAATTCTATGATTCTGCACTCACTGGTAAATTGGCAAACCCATATGTTTTACAGACAGGGCTGGCAGATATGAGGTGAATGTAGCCTTTGGAAAGGTGTTTGTTCCATCATAAGCAAAAGTATGTGCAAATTAATTTACATATAGGGTTTTTTTTTTTAATAGTGTGATTCACCTTTGTCCATAAAATTATTTTGATGTTTGGAGCAAATATTCACTTGACTTAGTCTGGATGAACGTGAGGTAATGGTGTCTAGAAGGAGATGTTACCTAGGGGGAACTTGGAGCTATTGCCTTACAGGCTGTCAAGGAGATATGTATGGTAGTTCATTGTATAGAACACTAAGGGGAACATACCACAGTCATAGAAAGATAGGTTTCGTTAGTTCCACTGTTTACAAAACAGCTTTGAGTGTTAAAGTTTTTTGTAAAACATTGTGCATTTTCTAGATGAGATGATAAAGCTGTATAATATTTTTATTTGCCTTCGAGCTTTGTTTGGATTACATTTGTAGGCTTTTCTCCACCACCAGGAGAGCCTAAACATTTTTTCTTTAGAGAAATTAGTTTCATGTGAATGCTTGTCTGCTTTATGTAAAATTCAAAGGCCTTATGTAATCATAACTATGTAAATATTTGTAATAAAGTTAGATTTGCTGGCAGATATTAATCTTTGCATTGAAAACTATCAGCTGGCTACAATGTGACTTCCTTGGTGATGCTTGTGACGGTAGGAACCTTTTAAGAAAGGCTTCAAGGTAGAGGGCTTTGTGGGTTAGTATTGCTGAAATAAACTGTAGGGGAGGTTTTTAGGAGACTGGAGGACTACAGTGCTGGAATATTTGGCTATTGCCCAGAAATACATAGCTAGTTCATAGAATCACAGAATCATATAATTTTTTCAGTTGGCAAAGACCTCTAAGATCATTGAGTCCAACCATTGACCTAATACTACTATGACTCTTAAACCCTGCCCTGAGCTATGTCTAGCATGTTTTTTTGAACACCTGCAGGGATGGTGACTTCATCACCTCCCTGGGCAACCTATTCCAGTGCATCATCACCCTGTCAGTAAAGAAATTTTTCCTAATATCCAATCTAAACCTCCTCTGGTGCAACTTCAGGCCATTTCCTCTTGTTCTATCACTTGATATTAGGGACTCACTACTTCCAACTTGCTGCAACTGTGTTTCAGGTAGTTGTAGAGAGCAATGAGGTCTCGCATCAGCCTCCTCAAGGCTAAATCCCAGTTCTCTCAGCAGCTATTCATAAGACCAGTTCTCCAGAACCTTCATCAGCTTCATTGCCCTTTTCTGGACACACTCCAACACCTCAGTGTGCTTCTTGTGAGGGGTCCAAAACTGAACATAGTATCCAAGGTGCAGCCTCACCAGTGCCCAGTACAGGGGCACAATTACTTCTCTACTCCTGCTGACCACACTAAAATTCAACTGCTCTAGTTCTGGCTTTTATGTACTCCAAAATAACAAGTATCAGATAGATGCTGAGAATCCTGAGCTGAGATTTGATGGCAGAGAATTTCTAATAATTTAGACAGATAGCCTAGAAATAAATAGTTTCCTAAAAGATGTGTACTCGTCCTTGATGTTGCTTAGTGAGCATTCAATTGTTAGTTTCAAGTCTATGGACCAGTTATGTTAATGGAGTTGTTAATTACTTTACATAGAATGGTGAATTTTGAAGAAGGAGCAGCTGGTGTGTTGAGCCACTTCTAACTGAGGATTGAAAATGCCAGCAGGTAAGAATACTTCATGTTTGATTTCCAAGCATATTTTGTAGTCAGATCTAGATGTAACTAGGACTTACTTCTGTCTACAAACTTTTAATGCTGTATTGACTCTGTTTTGAGTCCATGTTTGAAAGTTATTTTCAAAGTGTTACTGTTTGGTTGATTAGTTGGTTGGTTTGTTTTTTTGTGTGTGTGTTTTATTTTCTATTTGAGGCCTTTTGGAAAAACTGACAGTATGCCATAGCTGAGGATTCAGCAGCCTCTTTGATTGCTGGGTCAGACTGTATTTTTAATTCTTTAGTTATTAATTAAGCATTTTTCCAGGGAGGTCTAGAATACCTACTATTTCAAGGCTTGAAATGCTGCTGACTGCACTACTGTGATTCACAGAAATGCAGGGACTTTCAGCTCCAACTGATTTCAGATCTGTGCATGCTCCTTCCTTTTACTGATCTTCTTAGGGTGATGCTTCTCTGAGTTCCACATGCAGTCAAAAACCAGAGGTGATGCTTCTCCTGGAGACTCTGTCACCTCTGTTATCAGTGTGCTACTGTTCATAAACAGTGAGGGCAATAATCTGTCCTCTGCTTTGGCAGTTTTATGCTGATCCTGATTGTGTGTGTTCTTCAAAACTTGCTTTCTTCAGGAAACAGTAGACAATACAGACTTCAGCAACAAGTAATGAATAGCCTGATGTGTTTGTAAAATGTTGCTGAGTTATCCTTGTAGTTTACATTGACAGTAGAAATTCTTAACTGAATACTAAGTGAATTTCCTGGTAAACTTTTCCTGATGAAATAATTCTTGTGCTTTGCAATTTTAAAGCATGCTTGTGGACTTTATTAGCAATGGTGACTATTGAACCCCGTGAATCATACTCTGGAGTTCTTTTTGCAGTTGAAAGTGAGGCAAAGGCAAAAACCAGAGTCCGCTTCGAGGAAATCTTCAGGCATCATGCTGGTCTAACAGACACAAAGAAATCAAAGAAAAAGAAGTTTCACACTCAAGAGAATATTGTGGTGAGTTTGAACATATGCAAATTTTGTTTTATTGCTTTCCTTAATGGAAAAAAAGATCAGGAAATTCTATTATTAAAAGAAGATGTAAGCAGTTTTTTAAAAATGAAGTATATTTCTTCATATGTATTTTTAGATTTGTTTTGGCTTTTATTTGTTGTGTACCAGCAAGGTATCCTTGAAATTTGGAGGTATGCTAAAATTTTATAGAATATAATACTGGTAAAAAGAAAGTGGCACATGAGGTCATGCACACTTTTAAAGTCTGCAAGTACATTTGTTTCCAGTTACATATTTCAGAAAAGTTTAAGATTTTCAAATTCAGATATTTAGTCAATAGTCTATACAAACAATCAATGTGGTATCTAAAATATGGAATAGAAGAGGTGGGTTCCCCCCCCTTTTTTTTTTTCTTTTTGCTAATGTGTGTAGACTTCCTTGGTTAGCTTTATTTTTTTGATGGAATGTGAGTTTTTCAATCTGTATGTGTAAGTATGAGTATTTTTGAGTATGTAACTGCTTATTCATATGCAACTACATATTACTCATAAGTATTTTAAGCTTACTTTGGTTTTAGAATTGGCTTCTATTCCAGAAGTCTCTAATGTAAAACCATGCACATGTGCTCCATGACCCTTACTTGTGTGCATCTTGGCTGGCACCTGTCACTTGTTCCTATGATGCCAGCAGATCTGTTCTTGGGGAAGAATGCTTCCTCTGCCCTGGTGTCCTAATGTGGCCATTAAGCTCTCTTGGAAAAAAAAAAAAAAAAAAAAAAAGACAACCTTCTGCTTTGTTCATTGCTTGAAGCTGAGGGGGCCAGGGTCAGGTTGGCAAACTTACGGAGTTACTCCAGAGACAGGCCCATTCTCTGAGCTGCTTTTCCAGCTTAATTGCTTTTTCCAACTCATTTCAAGTATGTCTATATATAGATGATTGCATGTAGTTATCTCTCTGTCTTGCATTTCAGAGAATCTGTGCCAGTATCCCTGCTTCTGACTAAAACCTAATCTAAAGGTTTTTATGAACCTCTTGGCTTTTACTTTATTGTTTTGTGACTCACTCCCATTTTTCCATCCTGTTTAATTACAACATGTGGAAAAAGAGACCTGAGTTAAAATCTTACAAGCTATGTATCTGAGAAATTTGAACTGCTGAAGCAGTTTCGTGTTGTGTACCACCAGATGCTGCCTGTAGTATCTGGTAATGTTCGTGGAATTTGCTGTCGTTTGAGATTGTGAATGCCATTTCATTTCATTATGGGAATATTCTGTACTTTATTTCTATGAGTAAATTTTCTATAATTAAGTGAACGTGTGCTTCTACATTTTCATAGAAATGCAGACAAGGAAGTGGATAACCCATTAGAAAGCATTATTTTGGGTTTTTTAATTTATACAGAGATTGTTGCTTTAATTTTTTTTAATTTATTCTCCTAACGCTATTCTGTATTTCAAGTTATTTGAAATCTTCCACATCCTCTTAAATCATTGATTCATGAATGCAGAAGGTGTTACTGGTCTATTTAAGGAAGTAAAAGATGAAGATACAAAGACAGGTTGCTTCATGATTTGATATGGAGATAGTTTAAACTATTTTTAGACATAGGATGCCAAAAATCAAGATAGCTACTGACAAGGTATATGAATGGCTTTAGATTTTTCTGATGTGTTAGATAAGGATACATGCACGAAATTCTATATGCTTCCTTTTTTTAACTTGTACTTCATTAGGGCAATGGTTGTTTAATACGTAGCATTAGTACACCTAGTGCTTTTAAAAGCTTTGCCTCTAGCTTCAGACACCAGCTTAAAATTTGTTTTGGTGTATTTTTCTTCTCACACTGCATTTATTTGACAGTTTCCCTGTACAAATAATAAACTTGCTTGATTTTTTTTTTGTTTCTGTACTTATATGCTTCAAGCTTTCCATTCTTTTTTCTCCCTTCTTTTTCACTAGTTACTATATTTAAAAAAAAATATTTGCTTTCTTTGTGTTTTAAAGTTCTTTCTGATATTTGATATGGAGACTCTAGAGAATTTTAGGTATGACAGCAGAATAAAAGAACCTGAATGACTTCATAGAAGTTCCATCAAGGAGCTATTGCATCTATGTGTCGAGCTCCTTACAAAATTAGGCCTTAGTTACTTATTCTGTTTTTTGGAGTTACCACAGAATCACATAATGATTGGGGTTGGAAGTGACTCAGTATCTAGTACAATGGCCCCTGCATTGGGCAAGGACATCTTCAGATAGATCACATTGGTCAGAGCCTCATCCAACCTGACTTTGAATGTTTCCAGGGATGTGACATTATAACTTTAAGTGACCAGGACTACAAACCTGAAGGAGGGAGGAAATGTTACAATGTGCTTTCTAAAAGCCACCAAAATTTGGCAGTACTACACAAAAATGCATTAGCTCAAATTAATTTTAGCTATTTTTACTGATTGGTCTTTGGATCAACTTTCTGTCATTCTACTAAAAACAATATAGAGGGTTTCTTCAAATTTAACAGGTTGGTTTGGTTTTGTTGCTTGTTTGGGGTTTTTTGTTTGTTGGTCGGTTTGTGTTTTTTGTTTTGTTTTTTAGAAAAGTCTTGATGGAATTTTTTCAGTTTTAGCTCTTTTTTAATATCATTTCATTATCAAAGTTTGGCAAGCTGCTTTCAGTAAAAGAAACTACAAACAAGTGAGCCTGAAGCCCATCTGTAAGTTGCATATTAAATACGTGGTGTATGTAATCTTCACATCTTCCATAATCTGTAGCACTGGAACCCGTTTGTGGAGGAGACTTGTGGATTTTTCTTCTTACTGGATATACATAAAAGTAATTTTAAAACACAGTGAAAGAAAATTGAGGGTGAAGTGCTCAAACATAGAATTTTATTTTTCGCTGTGTTTTTTCTGTTGCCCTTCAATCCGTCACTTTTAAATGAGAAACTAGATTTCATGTCTTTGATTTTGTTTTATTGTATGTAATGTTGATAAATAAAGTACTGTTTATCCTTACAACATAATTTTCAGTATGTTTTATGTTCTTCTCATTTATAGCTTGACACCTTTAAAAGTAATATTGATCTAGCTAAGGAGAGTGTGAATGATGAAGCGATTATAAACAACACATATAATCCTGAAGAAGAGAGCCCTCGATTTAAAAAAAATAAGCTGAGAGAGAAAGTCTCAATTGCAGAGAAAATAAACAATGATATTCTTAGTGGAGAGCAGGACATGCAACCAAAGTCTACCAAGAAGAAAAAGAAATCACTGTTACAGGAACAATTTAATGAGGAGGAAAATTTATATGAAACTAAATTGGAGAGTTTTGAGGAAAAGATTAATGATTTTCCAAAGAAGAACACAAAAAATAAATCACAAACAGATGTACCTCATCAAGGAAGCAATAAAAAGATTAAAAATTCCTTGACTGAAGTGAGAAATGTAAGTGAATTAGAAGAGGAAGAAGAGCTAATTCGAGCCTATCAGATGCATGTGGCTGAGGATGAGGCAAACGCAATTAAAAAGAAAATAAAAATGAAACTTAAAGAGCAGATGTCTGAATTTACCTCTACTGTTCAAAGCCATGAAGTTGTATCGAGCAATGAAGTGATCAAAAAGAAGAAAAAGAAGAAAGAAGTAACAGTTTTAAGTGAAACTGAAACAAGGTACCATGATAAACTGTATGCTGTGTGTCTGAATCTTGAGTGAAGTGTTTCATTTTGGTTTAAGATAGGCAGAAGCTTTCTCATAAACTATATATTTTCCAAGTGATGAACTGGATGATTCTGTTACGAAAAAATATTAACGGGTAACATTGTTTGGTTTGTTTGTGGTTTTTTGTTGTGGTTTTTTTTTTTTTTAATGCTGCCAAGATTAATATTTAACACAAAGATTCTGGTTTGTTTATTTATTTATTTGTTGATTTATGTATGTATGTCTTTATAAATATCCTCCATTTCAACACTATTTTTCTTTGGAACTCACTCTTAACTAATTTAAGGGAATTTTGTGCATGGTTCTTTAGTGATGAGTGATGGCCCTGATCCAGCTGAAGGCACAGGATAGCTCTACTCCCATGAATGCTTCTGCAATTATTTCAAAAATAGGGGGCAATGAAGAGGGAAGAGAAATGAAAAAGGCAAGATACTAATGTTGGGTGTGTATGTGGGATTTTCAAGATACACAGATGATGACTTGCAGAATTAAAGTGGAAATTTCAAGTGGATTAATAATGGTAATGAACAATTTTATCAATATATGCAGTACAGTGCAATTCTGTTATGTTACAGCGCAATGTCCCTTTCTGAGCTACAGCATCATCCAGCAGAAGATGGTAATGAAAATCAGTCATTGGAAAGACTATCTACATCAGAAGAACAGAAACTGGAGGAAAGCATAGAAAAACAAAAAGCTAAAGCAAAGAAGGTTAAAAAGAAAACCAGAAAAGGTCTGCCAACAAAATGTTAGAATGGTGTGCTGCTTTGCTGCTTTATCCAAGCCCCTTTCCCTTTGCCATAGTAGTAATGCATGGAGGAGGCTGAGCTGTTGAAGTTAATTATATTTCTTTAGCTAATTAATTGTATTTCTGTTCTCCAGTTCTGAGGGTAAGGAAGCTTGTTTGATATATCTGTCTAAAATCTTTAGAATTCAGTTAGTGTAAATCATTTTGAAATTGATAAATATTTTTTTAAGTGGACCTTTTTAAAGCATAATAATACAATATCTTAACAACGCATTACTTGGATGCATATTCTACTTGTCTTTTTATTAATTTATCTTTTTTATTTACTTTGTGCTATAAATGGTGTATCACCACTGTTTTAACCCAATGCTTAATTCAAACATAAGGAATACTTTTTAATGTAATACATAGTCAAATTGGAGAATTCATTTCCTCAGACGCAATGAAGGCCAAAATAAGTAACTAGTTTTAAAAGTGGAGATGACAGAAATTGATGAGGAGTAAGTTTTTTGGTGTCTCGTAGGTATGATGATCTTGCTATAACTTGTAAATGAGGAAATTCTGCAAACAGTGTTTGGTAAATTCAGGGAAAATGCGTTTGGAGAAGATGTTAATTTCTGTTTATCTTTTTTTTTCATGTTTTCCTTAAAAAAACAACCAAATAAACAAAACCTGCTATAGCCCAGAGCAGGATATTGAACTGCATGGATTTTTAAGTTATTTCTTAGAACTTCTGTCAGTAGAAGGATGACCTCTGATTGTAAATAAAAAAATGTTAATAGGAATAGATTACTTTAATATATATTCATGTCTATGTTTAAAATACTGCAAATCTGATAATTTTAAACTGTTACATAAAGGACATGTTAACTATTCTTGTCATTGATTGCTAAGACACCACAGAGCATTTTTACACTTTAAACTGTCACTAGTGGAACATAGTAATCTTTGTATTCTTCACATTTCTAGAAGAAAACACAGAAGTTGCTGCAGAAAATGATGAGGTGAATAACTCAGAAATTTCAGCTCAGTCTAAGCTTGGATTTGGTGATGATCTGGTGTTGGGAGTTTATATCCATCGATCTGATCGACTTAAAACCGATCTCCTGTTATCTCATCCTGTGGTTAAAATTCATGTTGTTGATCAGAGAACTGGCTTATATGTAAAGAAGGATCAGAGGTGACTTTTAGTAAATTGTTTATATTATCAATGGTTACTGTAAACAGATAGACTCTTCCCTAGAAAATTGAGAATAATTCTGAGTTTTAAGCTTGCAAAGTAACTCATTAGTTTCTACATCTCTGATAATACATGCATGCGAACAGTATCTGTGATTCTGTGATTCATTAGTTTCTACATCTCTGATAATACATATACACTTACAGTAAATTGGAGTGGTATTTTTCTTTTCTTTTGGCACTTTTAAATGTCCTGCACTGCTGTATTGCTCTAGAGGTCCCTGTATTTACAGCTCAATTCATTCTATATTCTTCCAGACAGAAAATTTCCTAAATCTCAAAAATATAAAGAAGCCAAGATGAGAATAAGCAAACTCTTGTAGCATAAATAGTATCAGCCTTTTCTTTTTTCATGAAATAACTTTGAAAATCCTGAAGTGAAATTTACTTTTTCTTATTTCAGAATGCTTCAGTTACTTGTTTTCACTGCTATTATGCATAATGTTCCTGAAAACCAAATTTTAACAGTGTTTAAGTGCTATACTTTACCGTGATCATTATGCATAACTTTGGTATCAGTAACTTGCTTGTTAGAATTTTGAACTTCCACATGTAGCACTTCTTTGTACATTGCAAATTGTCTTAAATTGTGGATGGTTTTAGGCATTTTATTTTTCTAAAATCAAGTCAATGGTATCCTGTATTTTTCTTTGCTTTCAGTAACTGAAAGTACTAGTTTAGGTTGGTTTTTAAAAGGCACTAAAGCAATTCTAACTGTTTGGAAATTTTCAAACAGCAAGAAGAAAGTTTCATCTCACCAGGAACAAGAACAAATGGAGCACATTCTTCCTGTTATGACACAACCATATGACTTCAGACAGTCTAAATCAACAGTTCCGGAGTGGGAGGAGCAAGTCATATTTAATAAGTGTTTTAGTTATTTTATTCAAAACACTGAAGAAAGCCCTCAAATAATCCTGTTTTTTGAGGTAAGTAAGGTTAAATGTTTTACTTCCAATATATGTTTGTGTTATGATGTTCTGTTTGTTTCTTCAATGGTATATATTTGACTGATTTGGACATTTTGTTTCAGTTATCTTGCATTAATAACTTAGCCTTAAGATACAAAATTAAGTGGAGATACCAAAAAAGTGGTATTGGTAATTGCTGATAATAATAAACGTTTGTTGTAGCAAACCTCCCCTGTTTTGATAGTCATAAGGAGGACAAAGCTTTCTTATTATAACTGTCAAACTTCTGGGAAAGGTTAGTAAAATCCTTCCAGATTAGCTGGGATGGCACAATGTATAAAAGATGTAACTTTCTCCTTTTTCACATTTTTTAAATTTGAAAATAAGCTTAAGTACCAGAAACTCAAAGATGGAATTTGCCTGCTTGTAGCAAAACCCTTTTTAACCCTTTTACCAATGAGCTGATTTAGAGAAGGACAGGAAACTCAGTAAGTTTCTTTTATTATGCCTTTATTACAGCGCTGGACACAGGTAGGATCTCTCCAAAAGACCTGTGTATCGAAAGAGATTTCAGTACAAACTTACATAGTCCATGTTGCTTATCTTATTCGGAAATATATCAATGTGAAAATAACAGAGGGATGTTGAGGTTTACACAGGCAACCATGTTTCCTCCTGTCTATACAAAGGTTATCTATCTAAAGATGACAGGGAATGGCAATATTTCACAGAAAATCAAAGGTTATCTATACAGGGGATGGAAGTCCTGGTTCCTGTTTGTTGGTCTTTTCCTTCTTTTCTTCAATCAGAGCAAACTATTGCATTGTTTTCCGTTAATGTTTTAGACGTCTACTTCTCTCCCATTCTTCACAAAGTATTTAAAAATTCATTCTCCAGTACAACAATGTTTTAAAAGAAAAATTGTGAGTTATATATTCAACATAATTTTGGGTTGAAGTACATGAATATTTGTAAAGAGAGATTCTGTAGTATTAACCTGAAAATGGGAACCTAATACAGTATTTTTTTAATTCCTTTTTATATTTCAAATAGTTTTATATACTATCACTACGTGTTTATTTTCTGTTATACTCAGAAATTAACAAGTTTATAGAATTGAGTCCTTAGTTGCTTAGTACAGAAGTAACTACCTTTGTAAGTCAAGTTTCTTCATGGAAGTCATGTTATTCTTGGGGCCAAAGTATGATCTGGGGGGTCTCCATGATCTTCGTAGGTCCCTTCCAACCCCTAACATCTTGTGATGGCTACACTGAAAGCATGCCAAAGGGTGGTTGCCCAGAGGATGGAGACTCCCTTTTTACAAGGAAGCACATTGAAAAGACAAGGGGTAATGGCTGCAGGTTACTCCTGGGGAGATTGTGTTTGGAATCCAGGAGAAAGTTTTTCACAATGAGAACAGTTAGACACTGGCATAATCTCCCAAGGGAAGCAGTGGATTCCTTTACATTGGACAGTTATAAGATTCAGCTTGACAGGGTGCTGGGCCATAGCGTACTATGACCTAGAAAGGTTGGACCAGGTGATCCTGGGGGTGCCTTTCAACCTGGCATTCTGTGATTCTGGGACTTCATCATAGTTTATGAAGTATCAATTTGAAGAAAGCACAATTCCAAGATTTTGTATACCAGATAAATGTCCAGGAGAAGATTCTGGTTACTGACCAGAAAATTGAAGAATCTCATGGACATAACTGGAGATTTTGAAAGTCAGACTCGGCAGGGCTTTGGGCAGCCTGGTCTAGTGAAACATGTCCTTGCCTGTGCCAGTGGGGTTGGGTGACATGGTCCTTGAAGGTTCCTTTCAATCCAAACCATTGATTGATTCTAAGATGTAAGTGATAAATCTAGGAAAGGGAAACTACCATTTTCCAACTAGATTAACATACAGTTGGTTTTAACTGTCAGATTTGTGGTCTGTGTGATTTGTGAATTATACAGGACTTAGGAAAATTACACATAAATATTTTCAGCAGTATTTTTGAATTGCCATTAAGTATACGTTCATTACAAGTATTTTTATATTCCTATCAATACTTTCAGATCCTTGATTTTCTAAGTATGAATGAAGCGAGAGCCAACTCTGATGTACAAATGCAAGAACGTGGTTTCCGAAAAATTTGTTGGGCCTTTCTAAAGGTATTGTAAATAATTAAAGAAGAAATAAAAATTGTAAGTCATCTTACTCAGTTTTCTAGAAGACACTAACCATGCTAATGGGAAAATGTTTTTTAGTATTTGCAGTCAACATAGATGGAAAAAAAATTCTTCCTTGCTTGGCTATGCTCTCCTTTTCCTTTATTCTATAAAATTTACAGTAACATGCTTGATAGTAAAGAATATGTAAAGAAAGTAAAGGAAGTGTAAGAAACTTTTTCTAGTTAATAAAGTACAGGAGGTTTTATTTGAGAAGGTTTTGTTGGTTTTGTGTGTTTTACTAGATTGTATCTGCAAAGAAAACAACAAATCCACCAACCTCAGCTATTCTGAATTGTAGTTGCTTTTTCAATTGACTAGTCCTTGGAAAGGATCCCTAGCCTGACTATAAAATACCTGTCATTTTTTTAGTTGCACATTTTGAATTGCCACAGCAATGAGATAAAGGTAATTTAGCCAGCACATCGTCTTCCTTTTTTTTTTTTTTTTTTAACCCTTTTAGGAGAGTCTTGAATGTGCTGATTTGGTCTTTGAGTCTTTAACTTGCTTGAGGGTTGTTCATTTACACCTACCCCTGTGGACAGCAGACCTTGACAGCCATTGAGCAGTCCACAAGATGAGACATACAGGAGGAGACAGGTGTATTATCTGCATTATCCTTTCATCTATATCAAAGTAAAAATGTCCTGATAAACAGTGGTCAGTGTTAATGGCATGAAGTACACTTGTTCAACAGAGAGAATTCTCTTTCCTCTGAACCTGGAAAGGTTGCTGCTTTGCTGTATCTTTTGCTATATCCTTACCAATGCCCTCTGCTGCAGCTTTCAAAAGAGGCAGAATTGGAGGAGGCTCTTTGTAGATCAACTGTCTTTTGAGGTCTGGGTGATTCCAGCAAGTAATGATTTAAACAATAATGGTGATAGTGCAGCGGTTTTCCCACATGCAGGATATTGCTCTTGTGCATATAAAGCATGTTTCAAATCTAGGCTGACGTCTAGGGATCCTGGGGGTATTTAATACACTTTACCTTCACTATAGCTTTTAAGGATAGTATATGTCCCTAACAAGACGTGGATTTCGTTTAAGATATTAGAAAAAAACATTGGCTTTTATTACTTCCATATTAATGTAACACTTTTTTTTCCCTCTTTTTGCTCACCCTTCCAGCTTGTAGGTGCAAATGGAGTTCTGAACATTGATAGAAAACTCCGTCTGCAATTATATAACCCACCTCCAAGGACCAAGGCACGTTCAAATGTGGTTGAGATTTATGACTGGTGGGAAAAATGTCCTAGAAATCGTTACCCATCAACTTTATATGTCACTGTAAGAGGCATAAAACTGCCAGATAACGTAAGTTAAATATTTCTATATATCAAAAAATATACAGACTTTAGGAACTAGCAGCCAGAGCATGTGAGTGTATGTGTTTGTATACATGTGTGTAAAAGCTGTACTTACATGCAGTATGTAAAATAGAAGCACAGAATCAATGAGGTTGGAAAAGACCTCAAGGATCATAAAGTCACCCAAGTCCTCATGACTACTAAACCACGTCGCCAAGTGCCATGTCCAATCCCCTCTTGAACACCTCCAGGGATGGTGACTCCACCACCTCCCTGGGCAGCACATTCTCAAGGGCTAACAACTGTCCCCCACAGCAAACTCCTGGCCAAGCTGTCAGCCTGTGGCTTGGACAGCAGCACTCTGTGCTGGGTTAGGAACTGGCTGGAGGGCCAAGCCCAGAGAGTGGTGGTGAATGGTGCCACATCCAGTTTGCAGCCTGTCACTAGTGGTGTCCCCCAGGGATCAGTGCTGGGCCCCATCCTGTTCAGTATCTTTATTGATGATCTGGATGAGGGGATTGAGTCCATCATCAGTAAATTGGCAGATGACACCAAGCTGGGAGCAGGTGTTGATCTGTTAGAAGGTAGAAGGGCTCTGCAGAGGGACCTTGACAGGCTGGACAGATGGGCAGAGTCCAACATGATGGCATTCAACAAATCCAAGTGCCGGGTGCTGCACTTTGGCCACAACAACCCCATGCAGAGCTACAGGCTGGGGTCAGAGTGGCTGGAGAGCAGCCAGGTGGAAAGGGACCTGGGGGTACTGGTTGACAGCAGCTGAACATGAGCCAGCAGTGTGCCCAGGTGGCCAAGAGAGCCAATGGCATCCTGGCCTGCATCAGGCACAGTGTGGCCAGCAGGAGCAGGGAGGTCATTGTAGCCCTGTACACAGCACTGGTTAGGCCACACCTTGAGTACTGTGTCCAGTTCTGGGCCCCTCAGTTTAGGAAAGATGTTGAATTGCTGGAGCATGTCCAGAGAAGGGCAACGAGGCTGGTGAGAGGCCTTGAGCTCAAGCCCTATGAGGAAAGGCTGAGGGAGCTGGGACTGTTTAGCCTGGAGAAGAGGAGGCTTAGGGGTGACCTCATTGCTGTCTACAACTACCTGAAGGGAGGTTGTAGCCAGGAGGGGGTTGGTCTCTTCTCCCAGGCAACCAGCATCAGAACAAGAGGACACAGTCTCAAGCTGCACCAGGGGAGGTTTAGGCTGGAGGTGAGGAGAAAGTTCTTCACAGAGAGAGTGGTTGGCCATTGGAATGTGCTGCCCAGGGAGGTGGTGGAGTCACCATCCCTGGAGGTGTTCAAGAGGGGATTGGACGTGGCACTTGGCGACGTGGTTTAGTAGTCATGAGGACTTGGGTGACTTTATGATCCTTGAGGTCTTTTCCAACCTCACTGATTCTTGGTGTGTGTGACCTCCCTTTGTAGTCACAGGAACCTAGACAGTTATTCACCCTAAAGTGGATACCTAGCAGCTGTCAGCCTGAAAGAAAACAGTAATTCTGCCTGGTACTCAGATCTGTTTCTGAAGAGACTTGTCTTAGTGAAACTGATCAGAACTTCAACTACTGTGTGATTATCAGACATGGGGCTGCTAGGCTTCTTCACAGCATTAAGGCTTCCTCTGTATTCAGGCTTGTTGTAACTTGTAGGTAAGGTTCTGTAAGCATACTTAAAGAAGTTTGGAAAGTATATAAGCTCTACCAACAATTGAAATCACAGATGTGTAAGTCCTGCTTTTTCCTTTGCAACCTAGTTTGTTCAATACACAACACTGCTAATGTCTTTCAGCATCATGTTCATGCTGAAGCAATATTCTGATTTGAAGGTGGTAGGTTAATGTCACTGCTGAAAATGTACATGCTGAAATCCTTTTTTTTTTTTTTTTTTTTTTTTTTGTCAGCCCTTACCAGGTGGTAAAGTATTTGTAATTTTCACTAAGCTAGATAGCTAATAAAAAAATAGAACTATTAATTATTTGAAAAATCTTTTATCTGGAAGCTCAGATTACTTTCTGACTTGATGGTTACTTTAAGTTTTTGCTAGGCAGTTTCCATGTATTAAACTTTTTCCAATCTCTGTTGTTCAGGTACAAAAATACAATGCAGTTAAAGTTAAAAGTACCTTTTAATCTTTCTAGATATTGCACTGTTCATTTTAAAAGTATTTTTTCTTAATACTCTTTTTGTTTGCCTTAAGGTTGCTCCTTGTTTCCCCTCTATGATAGCTGGTCAGCAGGAAGAAAGTAGTGCAACATTGTGTGAACTCCAGGGAGAAGGATCTAAAAAATCACGTGAACCTTTTCCAGAGGAGAAAAAGGAGCCATTTAAATGGACAAGATTGCCTGGACAGGTGAGATGTTTTTCTTTGCTTTTTAAAGAAAAAGAATTTAAAGATTACTAGTTTTTTATGACATTACTGTTATGGTATAGTTGTTATAAAGTCATTCATTAAAGCAAATTAAAAAAACACTAAACAGAATAGGAAACATAAGGACAAGTAGAGTTTTTTAATAAATGACAGCTCATTTAACCATTTTTCCCCCAAACAATCAGGTATTTTTATTCCCAGAGTTCTCTGGAAATTTGAAAGAGTAGGGCTATGCAGGTAGTGCAAGTTAGATAGGAAACCATTTCTCAGATTTTCAGCATTTATAGTTTCTGACAAGATCTGTTTATTCTGAAATGAACCAGAAATATTCAGTTATTTTACAAGTAGATCTATTTGTATACTTATGACTCTGTTCCTGCTATTTTTTAATTCATAAACATAAATTTGGTTTAAGTTAAAATAATCACATAACTACTCTGGGTATTTTAATTCTTGTTAAACTTGGAATTTAGTTCTGGAGAAAAAGACCTTGGATGAAAAAGAGGAAATATTTTGGGAGAGAGGAAGGAGGACTGTTAACACTTGTGCAACTTTTGGAAATCTTTCATCTGCAGTTACATTTAAAAAAAAAAAAAAAACAGAAGTTAAAATACAGATGAGGAATGCTAAAAGTGATTTGATAGACCAAAGGTTTGAGTGCCTGTAGTTAGTCTTCTGAGTTCACACTGCAATTACTAAATTATTAAAGTTGTCCTTAGACTCCTTAAATAAGCTTGACTTACAGACTAAATCTAAAGCTTGTATTATTCACAATAGTCATCATTCGGCACTTCTTAACATTAAGGAAATTATTTCCGTTTTAAGTGTTCTTAAGTTTTTTTAAAACTTGCTAGTTGTCTGTAAAAATACAGTAGAAACAAATACACAAAACAGGTATGTTTGGTGGCCTAAGTTAGGCCAAAGTTCATTACTATGAGGGTGGTGGAACACTGGAACAGGTTGCCTGGGAAGATGGCTGGGTCCTCATCCCTGGAGATACTCAAAGTGAGGCTCAACAGGGCTCTGGGCAACCTGATCTAGTTGAGGATGCCCCTGCTTTACTGCAGAGGGGGTTGGACTTAGATGACCTTCAGAGGTCACTTCCAACCCAGACCATTCTATGATTCTATGACAAATTATGCAGCAGAACTGGCTCTGTGTATAAGGTTGAACTCCTCTTTTAAATTCCTTTTAAGGTGTTCATGGCTTTTTAAAACTTATGCATGACAGGAACTAAGGATGTATTTTAATCATTGAGGAGATAATATTCATAACTGTGTAATCCCAATTCTTGCCTGAAAAGCTAGGCTTGCCGCATACCCAACAAGCTCCTGTTTTCCCTGCGAGCTGGAGATATGGGCTGCTTCTGTATTCGTTTCTCTCATGACGGAAAAACACTGGCAGCAGCATGTGCAGGAAGGAATGGCTATCCCATTATTTGTAAGTTCATAGTAATTTTAGGTTGTTGGGGTCATTTCTTGTAACTGATACAGTTTGAAATTAAAGGGCAAAATATGTGTTTTTTTCAATCGTGATTTTTTTTTTTAATGTTCTGTTTTTTATAATTGTATTTTACAAATTGTATTGTCCACTGAGAGCATTGAGGGGAATGTTCTTTCTGTGTTAATAGGGCTGAAACTGGCTTTTCATACATGATGATGCATATACAGTGGTATGAGATCACACTAATTCTGTGCTGAGGTCTAACAGAAATATTAAATCAGTTTGCATAAAGAGCATATTTTCTGATAATAAGGTATTAAGTGAAATAATTTTTCCAGCCTCTAGCTCACACGCTTTTTGTGTAAGTTTTTCTCCTACCCTATCATGAAAGTTAGACACATGAAATATTGTCATCTCCAGACAGATTACTGGAAGCAGCTGTCTTCCATGTTCCAGGTCAGTTGGAACTGCAAATATTCCTGTTACTCAGATTTGGGCTCCTTCTTCACATGGCATAGATGTTAAGCCCTACCTAAGTGTACATGAAGTAAATATTTAAATGTAAGGAACAGTAAGTCTAAATTCCTTTGTTACTCAGCCCCAGAAAATGATCTCAGTGTTAATCTATTTCAGAAATTGTTGGATAGTTGTAAAAATATTTATAAATTATAATCCAAACCTATTTCTAATAATTTAGAGAAGTAGGCTATTTCTTAAGGGTTAAGACATTTGTGACATGCATGAACCACTAGATGGAAGTATATGCTTGCCATCCATGCGTATCTAACAGCTATTTGGTCTTGTTCTCTGAAAATGAGAAGGTAAAGAAAATTAGCTGACTTATGCCAGCAGAAACTCAGCCTAAGGTCAGACTCAACTTTGGACTAATAATTGTAAATACAGATTTTTAATTTACTTTTTTGTTTAATTATTTTTTGTATTGAAATCTCACTAGTGTATGAAATCCCTTCTGGACGGTTCCTGAGAGAATTTTATGGTCACCTTAACATAGTGTATGATCTATGTTGGTCAAAAGACAATCAATGCCTTCTTACTGCATCTTCTGATGGCACTGTAAGGTCAGTATGATGAAGATGTTCTTACAGATAACATCAGAAGCAGAAAAGAAAGTGGTCCAGTTTCATGTCTTATGACAAACTGTACTATAATGTTTAGTTAAAGATTTGATTACAACCTGACTTGCCCTATAATAATAGAAAAATTCTGATGGAGTATGTCATTTATGCTGTATTTACTACATTGGTTTCTAACATACATGTTTGAGAAAAAAGCTTTTACAAACCCTAAAGTGTCTAAATCTACAATACAGCAGAAAAGCAAAGGCTTTCTCTCTTAGGAAGTCACTGAGACAGCTGGAGTATCCTGTCCTTGGAGAAACTACTGTATTACAAATGTATTATTATGTTTTCATGAGGCAGGAAACTGGAAATTTAAGATTCAAGTTAGGTATAAATTTGCCACACAGCACATACGCATGCTTATGGGGGCTTCGTAGTTTGTGGACGCTTAGTTAAATAATTCAACTTAAATTGCTGTAAATTACATTTTACAGTATTATTTCTGAGACTGAATATGTATACATGTTCCTTTATAATTAAAAAGTGTACTTTAATGCAGTGTTAACATTAAAAGACTAATCTGTTCAAGGTTTAAAAGCAAATCCTTGAAATTGTAGGAATACATGAAAGTATGGCTGTGACACTGCACAATCTTGTTACAAGCAACTTCATAGTTTTTCAACGGGGTTTTTTTTTGTGTTCTTCAGAACCCCATCTGTTGTTTCTGTTATGCAACCCAGAAACGCTACAGGCAGTTGCATAATTGAAATGCCAGAAGAATTGTTAAATGATACATTGTATGTATGGAACTTTTTTTTTTCCTGCTGCTTGTACTTCGGCATTAAAAGAGTATTTTAAGAGCTTAACCTAATTTCTAAATGAAATCAGATATTTTTTTTGTATTGAAGTAAATGGCAATTTCAGTAATTTACCTGTGAGAAGGCCCAGCTGTTCCTCAATTCTTGAAGTTTTGGCAGCAAGTTGAAACTAGTAGTCTGACTCCTTTTCTGTCACTGCACAAGTTACTAGTTCCTGTATTTACTGCCTGTTGCCTTAAGCTCCTTAAAATGCCTTCATTTAGGCAAGGAGTTTTTGGGTTTTTTCCCTTCCATGCTGGTAGAATGGTAGAATTGAAAGACGAGGGCTAAAAGGCACTCCATTGCTTTAAAGTCATGAGCTTATTACTTGAGTCATCTCTCAGACTCTATGCCAAGGCAACTTAAAGGGAAAATTAGGAATTTATGTGAATTCTTCTTTATATCATATTTTATGTATACCTTGAGCCTTTCCAAGGTTTATTCCCATGTTATTTGTGAGCAATAATTTAACTTTTATGTTACTAGAGCAAAAAACATTCTAAAGGTTAGGTAGACTCCTTGTGACCTTTGCACATGAAGTTGCAAGTTAATTGCTTCACTCTACAAAACTGCAGTTTCTTAAAAGAATTCACCTCAGAGTAACCTGGAAGGGTGGCACTCAAACAATTGAATTTGGTGTAGTAACTGAACTCTGAAACGTGCTGCCCCATCAGTAAATTGTATAGCATCAAACAAAAAACGTTTCCTAAGATAAATCTGATCTTACACCTATGGGTAGAGAAGGATAGGAAATAGATGAATAGTAAGGGCTGAATTTATGTAAAGAAAACATAAACGTCCCTGAGATCACACTATGTGGTAGGTAATTGTTCTTTTAAAACATTCTGGCATTTTAATTTTATCTAATGGTCCTAAATAGTCTTTTGTGGTTTATTTTTGTTCTTCTTTTTTTTTTTTTAAGAAGTCACCTTAATTTATTTATAAAGTCCTGAAAGAAACTGATCAATTCCATGCAATTCTTTGTGTGTTTTAAAATATACAAAATATCCATTAAGTGAGTGAGCAGTCATGAATTTACTTTGAAGACAGAGTACTATGTCAAGCAGTAAATACATCTCAATTCTTACTAGAAAGGACCACATTAAAGGATTAAATATAGGTGGAACAAATTGGTAGGATAAACAGATGGTGTTAAGTGTTTGCTAGTGTTTGCCTCTAGAACTACTAGCACAGAATATGCCATCAATTATGCATGTGACAGCTTTGTACAGTAGATATCCTAACATCCTTTCCTTTTAGAATATGGAAAATTGAAACACAGGCGGCATATGCAGTGAGAGTTTTCCCTCATCCTTCATTTGTGTACACTGCAAAGTACCACCCAACTGCTGACTCCTTGGTCGTGACAGGATGTTATGACTCAGTGATTAGAATCTGGAATGCAAATGTGAAAGAAATCTATGGGCAACTACTACAGGAGCTTGATGGTCACAAAAGTTTTGTCAACACACTTTGCTTTGATACAGAAGGTATGTACTGTGCTTAGTATTACTTTTTCAAATAGTCTTCTGTTCAGTTGAAGACAAACTTGAGGGCTACTTAGTTTGCTTTGTTAGAGGAGGCAGTATGCAATGATACAACAGAATGGTTTTAGCTGTGTTTGGAATTAATACATTATTATGATGAGGAACACAAAGGGATGCATAGTCCCTTCTATAAATTGAGAAAATTCAGAAAAGTTAAGTGTAGGCAAACAAACGTGTAGTGACCAGGCTATGATGACTGGGCAAATCTGGACACTACTTTTCCTTCTCCCTATAACTAGCTATTTGTAGTTAGCTAATACTTTATACACATTGCAGCAAAAATTAGCAGAACATAAAGCACAGGTGCCACTGTTTAGAGGAGATAAGTGCATCAGGATGCAGGTGGAAAGCCTAGGAATTAATATAGAGAGGTAAGTTTCAAAAAAGACAAATTCAGCTAGAACCCTTCTAGGTGGATGAATTATGTACTAAAAAGCAAAAGCAGAAAATCTGAAACCAGCTTCTAGAGAACTCTACATAGAGTTTCAGAACAGGAGATTGCATGATCAGATCAGTGTCAAAGACAGCTCTACCATACTGCAATTCAAGGTTATCAACGCAGTACAAAGAAAAAGAACATGAGGTAGCAGTATTTAGATTGTGAGAATTTTAATGCTAGACTGAAGTGAGAAAACGATGAACTTTACAACAGGGACAGAGAATGTGAAAATTTGAGAGAAGGGCAGAAATTTGACCATTGCAAATAATGTTAACTGGTAGATTAGTATCTGTGAGTGAGTCATGTAGTGATGGAGGGTGGGAAGAGTTGAAGATTGATGAATGAATAAGATACTTGGAAGTGTCTGACTTTTTCTGATATTAATGACATCATTTTGGGAGGTAGTCACTGGAGTAGGGCTATGAAGAGGAAGGAGTACTTGTGCTTAATTTAAGAACAACTGTTAGAAAACAGTATTCTTGTTCAAGATGCTCTCAGTGAACATATAGGTTAAGCAGTAGGCTATTGTGTGAAGCTTATTGAGCTATAAATACTTATTTTTTGCTGGTACTAAAATATGAGGCAAAATGAAAACCTTCAATAAGTATTCAGCACCCTGTTATCTGACTTAAGTGCTGAATCCAAATTTATAGTATGAACTTACGTCATGCAGTATGAGCCAAATGTATTTGCAATGAGTATATCATAGCAAAAGAGAGGAAATAATTGCTCTTCACCTATTCAAAAAAGACAAATTGTTTCTTGTTCATACATACTTTTTTAATTCTTTGTGTGGTATTCTTATAAAAAGTTATTATTTCACAGGGCTCCACATGTTCTCAGGAGATAGTTCAGGACTGATAATAGTTTGGGATACATCTGTCAGAGGAAGTTTTACTCACTGGAAGATTAATAAGGTATACAAGTTTCTTAAACTGGTATTGTAATTTTGATGTGAACTGTTTCCAAACCTAGACATTTGATTTTAATTCAGAATTTCTATACGTTAATTCTTGTTTAACTGAAAACTTACATTTCCTTTAAATAAAGGTACAGAAGAGCTGACAGTACATGCTGGGTTTCGCTAACTTAAGTCTTTTGAACAGTTTTGCAACTTCATTTTTTTTGTGTATAAAACATGAAAATGCTTGAGGTTTAAGAGCATTGTTCTAACATATATTGGGTTTGTTTTCTAGAGACAGCAATAAAATAGGCCACAGGCTTTACAAATTACCTTTGTTCATGTGTCAAAGGCCTAATGTTCAGCCAGCAGTTTTGTTGCCAACTGTAAAGTTCAGAATCCCATCAGACTTTGCTTTATGGTTGTGAAAAGTTGAGTGCCTTAATATAGGAACAAAACTTTTTCCTTAACCAAATAGAGTCAAGTAAGCAGAGAAAGAATAATGCAAGATAAAAATGAATAATGTGTAAAAACCATGAGGTTTAAAAGCACAGAGTTATAATTTTTTATTTTATTTCTTTCTGTAGGAAATAGCAGAAAATGATATTAAAGGAACACCAATAAACCATTTGGAGATGCATCCAAATGGAAAACGTTTATTAATCCATGCCAAAGACAGTACCCTGAGAATCATGGATCTCAGAATGTAAGCAGATTTGTGGTGACAAGCATGTATTTCCTTTTAGTTGAAAACTTACTTGGGGAAATGAAATAACGTAAAATTATTAAGTGTTCTGGAGAAGAAAGATATCCTAATAAGCAAGGATAGCAATATTAGGGTTAGGAAATTATTTCAAAAGACTGTCATATTGCAGACCGTTTGTGTGATACTGGTTGTCTTTTAGAACAGAATATCCAAAATTTGTTAAATTACTTGATAGCTTAATGTGACATGAAGGAGAAGACACTAGTCTCACAGAAATTGAATTCACTTTTGAAAATGCACTCTGGGTGTGAAAATAACATTTATTTGTGTGCTAGTTTCTCGTTGTTAAGATTCTGAGAAGAGTATTTAGATGATAAAATGGAACGAAAATTGTCATAAATACTGAAAAATGAAGTGATACATGTATTATGGTACATTAAGCAGCCAGTGAGATATTTTTAACATAGGTTTTGGTAATTTTCTTGTTTTTAACAGTTATGAACATTAGTGTTTAGTAATAAACTACAATAAAAAAAAGAAGACTATCAGAGAATCACTTGTGTACATGAGGTTGTCCAGTCCTACCCCAATAATCAAAGCATGAAAATATGTTACTCAGATTTGATGAGTTGGGCTTTGAATATCTCAAGGGATGAAGAGTTCTGTGATCACCATGTTCTAGTGTTTCTTCACCCTCAATGTAAATTAAGAAAAAAATCTTCTTAAAAAGGATTTCTTATATTGCAATTTGTGCCCATTCTATCTTGTCCATTCACTGGCTGAAACAGAGAAGAGTCTCAGTCCTATCAGTTAGACACATGATGTGTCTGAATGTTCTGTTCTGTAAAGTCCTGTTAAAAATATAAACACTCTTTTTAAATCATTTGCCCTTAATTTGATGGGTTCCCTTCCTTCTCTCCCCATGCAGAAAATCAAAGGTCCCTCATGATCTACGTGAAACTACCTGAGGGAAATACCTTTGCACTCCGGTAGCATGAGACATTCCTTTATAACATAATTTTGTACATATATATCCTGTCTCATGAAATCTCACTTTTAATTAATATGTTGGGTTGGATGTTTGAACTAGCAGAAGACTTTCCACTCTTATAGTGTACTCTTCATCTTCTACAATAAATGATAAATAGTAATGGCCAAGTTAGAAGGCTAAACTGTCCACTCAATTGAAGTCTAGAATTGGTGGATTAACAGAGGGAACCTGCAGGTTTTGAAGCACATAGTGTTCTATCTCTACTGTTCCTAAGAGGTGCAGATTTTTAGACAGAGAAAAATGGACATATGTATTGGTATTTAAGAAGGGGTTAATATGGTGTGCAGTTTCCCAATTACTTTAAGTCAGTTTATGCATAGGACAAACCATCTTCTCCTATCTCCCATACCTTTGGTCATGTATTCCTAGCATTTCCTTTTTATCATCTCTAGAGATCTTCTGATGCAGGGTAAGTCAGATCAGTGAACTGATCCGACTGAAAGTCAGCCTGCAAACACAAATGATTAATTTTCATTGTAATCAACTATCTGATCTAACTCCTCTGATAGCTGCTCAAACATTAGAGAAGAAATGAGGGAGAGCCTGGGAAAATAAGGGTGGAGAGGACAGCAGCAGGACTGCTGCTTTGACCACAGCCCACAGTTACATTGGCTTAAGTCTATCAATAAACCACAGGGTCAGATACCCAGCAGTGATAATTGTACACGTCAGCATTAACTGTTCATTCCCTGCATGAGAAAAGAGGGGGTGGAGGTCACAGATCAACACAATTCACTTTGATTGACAGCTAGTTGTTCTTAACTTTCCTCTTTCAACTTGTCTTTTTGATCCTTTTGGATAATGCTGCTGTCCTGTCACTCAGGTATGTGATGAGGGATTTGGTTTTGGTTCAGACCTCTCCTTAGGGTTTCACATGCAGGTTAGTTTTACATCTTGCAGAGCTCTTCTACATGACATCTCAGAGATATTATCTTTCTTATTAGCCCAAATAGAAATTTTAGTTGTGTGAATATGGTCTTGTACTGTGATCATGAAAACATCATTTTCTCAAACAGACCTGTATCTAGGGTATAGTTACTCAGAATATTGTTAAAGTTTTCCTGTTAAAGTTTTCACTGCACTTCTCCCAGAGTACCTTCATTGTTTCTGCAGTAACTCATATTAAAAATTGCTGTCTTCTGTCTTTGAGGGTTGTTGTGGCCTAGTACCATTCTTCTTGTCTCATATTCTGCATTGTAGTATTACTGCTGTGTTAGTCTGCATTTTGAACTTTCGTATCACTTTCTACCCTATGCTTTATGTTTGACACAGCCTCTTGCAAGCTTGCCACTTTCCACCCCATGCTTGATGTTTGACACAGCCTCTTGCTTCTTTAAATCCTTTTGGAGATTCTTTCTTACTTGATGCCTACAGACTTTTTGACAGTAGTTCATTAGTTGGTCATCATTACTATGCTGATTAGTAGTGTTTCACTGAAAAAAGATTAGGATACAAGTTGCAAAGCAATATTAAAAATATGAATGTTAATAGTAAACCAACAGTGATGTCTGACATTTGTTGTTCCTACTGCTGGTTTTCTAACCAAATGTTTAAAGCTGAAGAGAGCTGCTGAATAGATTTAAGCACTACTGGAATATAATCAAGTCAGGAAGCATAATGAGAAGGTTTTTGGCAGAGCTTGGAGTAATAGTGCCAATTTGCCCTTTTTTTGCAAAGCCTGGGATCAAGAAAATGTAAATTACTACATCTGTATCCATTCTCTGCATCTGAGTATTTCCATTTTCTGTTGAAAGACAGAGATGTACACTTTCATGTGTAATTTCAGGTGCATTATGAAAACCAGGGAAAAGAAAGGGTACACACTGCACTCTGCAAAAGGTGGGTGTTTGCATATCTGTTTAGGATGCAAAGTGTATTGATTATTTTGAGGAACAGAGGAGGGGACTGACACGTGAAAGTTGAATTTTCTGTTCTGAAGGTATCAAGATGTTCTTTGTCTCTAGCTTGGCTACAAAGAAATACATTGGTGCTACAAATCACAGAGAAAAGATCCACAGCACCTTAACACCATGTGGCACCTTACTGTTTTCTGGAAGTGAAGATGGAAAGGCTTATGTTTGGAATCCAGAAACAGGTAAATATTTTATGATCTTAAGCCAAGTTGTCCAGGCCAAGAGAGAAAGGGTTTTGTAAGATTTATTGAAACACTTTTGATATGGAATGAAACTTCAGTAAGATGTTGTTAAACTCTGAAACCTTAGCTCTAACTTTTAGATGGCTGTTACTAAATATCAAAGATTTAATTCTCTAGATGAAATTAATAGGCAGAGGTAGTGTTTATAATATCTAACAGAAATGGAGTATCTGAAATTCAGCTTTTTGTGTACTGCAATTCTCTATGAGGGTCATAGAACAGAATGCAGAAATATGTTGTAAGTCTAATCAGTCTTTCTCTTGAGTTGTTTTAATCTGGGAATTGGCTTTGTTTCTGAAGAATAGTCAAGAGACCGGGTAGTTTTGGCTTTTGGAATGTAAGGTTTCTTTGTAAATTATTCCTCAAACTCAGTGGTTTCAAAATGTCTATCAAAATCCTTCTGGGAAAATGTTAAACAAATGTAAGGTAAAGGGTTTGTCATTTTTGGATTGGGACAAAAATTACAGTAAAGGTAGCAGAATACACTTTTTTGTTTTGATGACATTACATTTTGTCTCCAGTTGTGATTTAAATACCTTTCAAAGGAAAAAAATGGGTATTTTTGAACTGGCAGCTAACCAGTTCTGGTTTGAATTTCTTTCTCTGTTTCCAACTATATTAGCTTACATCTAAGCCATAACACAATTTGTCTGAAAACTTTTTAAAAAGAATAAAAGGAGAGAAGAACTTATTAGTGTGTTTTCACTGGGCTTTGACTCTTGCTTGTACACTATATTTCCATAGTGCCATCACCTGAAGAGCTGATTGTATTAATATTTTTAATAATTTTGTGCTCAACATTCACTCCTATTGCCAGTATTATATAATTGAAATCCACAACTGAGATAGCTATCTCTGGCAAAGCTCAAGCACAAATACTGTGGAACGCCACCTTTCCAGAACTTGCTTATCAGTACAAGAGAACTCAGCTAACCTGATGCATCCTCTGGGGTTTCCTGCAGCTATTGCAACAGCACTAACTTTTCTCACTTATTCAGTAACTCAGAAGCATACACTGTTTTATGGCTTATGCCAAATAGTATTTTTCAATAAGGAGATTGACAGAATTTCATTTATTTACACTGGCACTCACTGCTCTGTAGTAAGGTATGCTCTAACAAACTGTTACTTTGCTGCATCAAATGTGTTTCTGTGGTATTAATAAGCATATTTCACTTCTGTAGGAGATCAAGTGGCCATATATTCTGAACTCTCCTTCACATCTCCACTTCGTGATGTGGCCTTTCATCCACATGAACACATGGTGTCGTTTTGTGCCTTTGGTCCAAACCAGCCAATACTTGTATACATATATGATTATAAAGGTACAATACACATTTTTTTTTTTATACACACCTGTAAATATTATATTTTTAGAAGTTACTTTCTTGTCTTTGTACTTCTTTTGAAGGAAAAACAAAACAGTCATTTGATGATAATGCATATCTTTATTCTGGGACATAGCAAAAAGTGAACTGGATAGGATGCTGAGCAGCCAGATCTAGGTGACTCTACTTTGAGCAGGTGCTTTAGCCCTGCCAGTCATCAGAGGTGCCTTGCAACCTCAGGTTTTAATGTGTTCCTGTATGCAATCCTGTGTGATTTTTACAGCACTTCTTCATATGTTGGCACCTTTGCACAAGTATTTTAATGTTCCTTTTCAGTGTCAAGATAGGTTATGGAGCCAGAAAATAGTATCATTCTGAAAATTAATCAGTATTTTTGGCTGGCTGGTAGAAAATAACGTTGAGGAGCTATATAAAAACCAGTGAGAGAGTATAGTTATTTAATAAAGAGGTGTAACATCTGTGATGTGATTATGGGAGAAATATATTTATTCTACGTGCTACATTAAAAAGAAGATAGTGATAAATGCTGACAAAATTTTTTATAGATAAAATAAAATTTAGATTGTTCTTTGCAGGCTTTTCTGTCAGTTCTGTTTTTGTGGTTAACTTTAGAAGTGTCATTGTTTCAATTAAGGACATTGTTTCAGATACCATGTTGCATCTGGGCAGGGGATAATATTAATACAAATGTGATAAATTTTGCCTACCTGTAAAATATTTTGATTTGAATTATATTTGCAATGAACTTAGGTTTATAAAGCTAATTCTGTCTGTCTACATTTTGCTTTTCAAGACACATGTGGTAAAGAACTTAGTAATATCAAATTTCACATTTTAGGTTGGTTGTCTGTTGAACTGGTTGACTTTTACAGAAAATAAAGTGGAATGACTTTACAATCAATACCCAGTGTTAAGCTTTGACCCAGTAAGATCTGTGTTCTAGACAGAAATGGAAAATTGCGGGGGGGGGGGGGGCGCGGGGAGAAGGATTTCTTTAAGATGTTTTTGACTGTTAAGGAGACAGTGAGTCTTCCAAAAGCTAGTAGGGTAGTATAAAATATATGTATGTGTGAGTGTATATTTAGAGATCACAGAGATATCACACTGGTAGTTACTTGTATAATCTGACTGCTTAGCTAAGTCACTGGTTGTGATGGTTTGAAACTGTCTTTTTAATTTTTTTCCTTGCAAAGTTCAGAACAGAGAAAGTGAAAGAGTATAAATAAGTCACTATTGGGTGTAAGAAAGCAAAATACTGATTGTTCTAAACACTTCCATTGGATAGATAGAAATGTTTAAGAACTATTACCCAAAACAAAGTAGGCACTCTGCACATTCTGCATTCTGCAGTGGGGGCAGTTGCTGGGCTGTCTGGCTGCTGTTTCTTCTTCCCTTCTGGCTGAAGATAACACACACTGACCTTGGCAGCTAAGTTAACAACTTTCTGCTTAACTAACTCTGCTTCTCTGTCCAGGGGGGTCTGGAGGGAAGCTCCTGGGAGAGAGAGAGAGAGGCCCCTTTGGGAGGGTCCCCTTGGGGGGAAGCAAAGGGAGATCGGTTGTGCTTTTCTGTTGATTGTACATATTTGTAAATGTTGTGAATTTTGTATATTTGTACATATTCATTGCATTTCATTGTAGATTTTAGACTCTGCTTGTAAATACAGCCTTCATTTGCTTCCAGACTGGGCTAGCCTGGTTATTGTTGGTGGGAGGGGAATTTCAGCTCTCACCGACACACTTTTTATACTGGTGACTGTAAGATTTTGCATAAGCTGTGGTCTTTTCTACCTTGACAGTTACTAACTTTTTGTTCCTTTTTGGTTAAAAGCACGCACACTGCTTTCTGAAGATAATCTTACTGCCCTAGTGTTGAAAGAGTTAATCATATGGTAATACTAATTTTCGTCACTGACACAGTTTTTTGAGAGTGTTTTATGTACACCAACAGTTTTATGAACATCCTGGACAGGTTAGGGGGATATGGAGTAGTGTGGTGAAAATTTTAAGTCATTTTCAGGTTTCTCATGTAGCACTATTAATATAGATTCTGATGGTGTTTGACTGAAGACATGACTGGCGAAAGGAGAGTGAGCATTCAATTATTTTCTTTCCTATGGCAATGTAAGACTTCACCTGACACTTTAATATTGGTTATTTCTACAGTTGCACAACAGGAAGCTGAACTCATAAAAGATCTCAGTTCATCACTTACCACAGCTGCACCAAGAGGGCCACAGTTCCTTAGCAGTTTTTCTGAAATTCCTGTACAGAAAAGTTCAGTGATGTCTCCAACAGATCAGTTTGTCAGTGTTGCAAGAGCATCAGTGAGAATGCAGAAGGTGAAACAAAAACTAGATTCTGTAATGGTAAGTCAAATTGAATTAATTTCCAGAAGTATATAGTCTTCTCAGCTAAACTTCATGTTCTGGAACTGGGGTATGTGACAAAACCTATATATATGTAGTCTAGAGATCTGTTCTTCAGAAATGAATACATCTCTCACTAGTATTAATGTACCTGTAAGTAGCTGTTTAGAAGAGATTCATCATACAAACCAAAGCTATTTTGTTTTTTCATGTACTGGTTACAAGAGATGTTTAATGGTTTTTGTCAATGTCAATTGCTGCTCATATGATTCACTCTATAGATCATTATGACTGAGCTTTAGAGTTTTATGTGGCTGAAAATGGCAGGGTTTTGTAGCAGGGGGTTGCAGGGCTGACCTGTGTGGGAAGAGATTACAGACTGCCCTGTGCTGGACAAAGCCATTTCCTCCCAACTCTGCAAAGGACAATGCAGACACACCGTACAACTGAAATGGAACTAAACAGAAGAGCATATTTGCACCTCTGCAAAAACAGGTTTAAGAAAGATCAGTAGCTACTACAGACAGGAGACACCAGCACAGAGGAAACGCAAAGGTAAACAATGTCAGGAGTTGCAAGTGGAGATACAGGAGGAGGAGCAGCTTTTTTGGCCTGTGGAGGACCCACACTGTTGAAAGGAGTAAGAAACAGAGAGGGGCAAAAGGAGCAAGATGCTGTGCAGTAACCTCACTCTCCTGCACCACCCATCGCCTTCCCAAAGGGACTGAGCATAACATAATGGCAAAAGCAAGGAATCTGGAGACTAGAAATAAGTGGAGAGAGGTGTCTGAAGTGAAGCTGAGACAAATAGGGTGGAAAAGTGTTTTCTTGACTGTTTGTCTGGTGTCTCAATACCCAAATCAGTAATTAAAGATTTGTAATTGGCAATAAATTTAACTAAGTGAGATTCGCCCTACTTGACACACCGAGAATAATGTAGAATAATCATCAGTAGCACTGTGCAGTTATAATTACTGTTTGCAGTGGCATGAACTGCATTTGGGTTTGTGCTTACTATTTTTCACTGTTAAGTAAATTTGAATGCATATAGATTTTATTTTTTTTTACACCCAGCTTTAGGCTTTCTCTGCATTAATAAGTAAGAAAGTGCAAAAGAAAGAGAAAAATAATGAAAGCAGTTGTTGATGAGGATGCTCATCATGTTTTAGGAGGTTTGCTTTGGATTAAATCTGGTTTTATTGCCTGACCTGGACATCTCTGTTAGGCCTGTGCTTTGAAACTATCCAAAAGAAAGGTGTAGCTCACAGGGGTAATGGTAGCATGTTGCTGCTGCCTTTACAATTACATGTAGTAGCCTTTACAATTAAAGGAAGCCAGCCTTGTTTCTGTTTTCTGCTTCTTTTGTTCATCTTATGGTGGGCCATAGTGCCTTCAAGTTGTTTATCAGTTAGACGGAGGCACATATGGAGAGAATGAGCATGTAACCTTGTGTCTGGAACAAGTACCCAGGAAAACATTCTGGAAAAAATAAATTTTACTTTTCTGGATGTCTTCAGAGGACAAAAACAAGGATAATGCATTTTTGGGAGTCTTTGTCATTGCAGCTCTTTAGTCCCTGATTAGCCAGTGTTTCTGAGCTGTGGAAGACAAATCTAGTGTAACAGAATCATGTAGTGGTTCCATGGAACCAGGTCAAATAGGTAAGCCTACAAATATGTTTGAGAAAGTAACTTTCTGCCATTGGATTTTGTAAGCCCAGACTCCTGTTGCTCAATCAACAGCTTGGGGTGAGTAAGGCAGGCAGAGGTTTTGGTCAGCATTCTCCAAAGTCTCTCCCAGTGGACAATATATATGGGAGCTGTCAGAAAGGTCATTTCCAATATGCATTTCCAAATAGTGCAGGACTGCGGTTGAAAGGGTCCACATCCAGTTTGATGCCTGAGGCATAACAGTGATGATTATAAAAACCAAGAGTGCTTCCTTGCAGGGTGTTATGATCCACTGAGATACTGGGAGAGATTTCTTTTCACTGAAAGGACTCTTCATACTCCTCTTTTCAGCAATCCAACATGAGATTCAGGGAACTTAGGGTGCCTTCTTTCCAAGTAGGAATAGGATCATTTCTTGCATAGGGGTGCAGTATTGCCTGTGTGTATTATAAGACATTCTGGGCAGCCCCAGAGTTGAGGTGCTCAATGCCTACTTTGCCTTGGTCTTTAGCAGAGGATCCAGCAGTTCCCTGGACACCCAGCCTCAGGAACTAGGAGTCAGTGAAGGGAATCAGAATGAGGTCATCACAATAAATGAGGAAGTGGTCAGTGATTTGCTACGCAACTAGACGCACACAAGTCTATGGGGCTGGATGGGCTACAGCCAGGGGTTCTGAGGGAGTTGGCAGATGTGCTTGCCAAGCCACTTTCCATTTTTTACCTGAAGTCCTGGCTAACTGGAGAGGTCCTAATGGACTGGAGAGTAGCAAACATAACACCTGTCTACAAGAAAGGAAGAAAGGAGGATCCAGGAAACTATAGACCTGTCAGTCTGATCTCAGTACCAGGGAAGGTCATGGAACAGATCATTTCAAGTGCTATTACATGCCATATAGAGAAGGACCAGGGTATCAGGCCAAGTAACCATGAGTTTATGAAGGGCAGGTCCTGCCTGACCAACCCTGATCTCCTTCTATGACATCATGGCCTGACTGTTGGATGAGGGAAAGGCTGTTGATATTGTCTACCTAGACTTTCGAAAAGCCTTTGACACTGTTCCTCACAGAATTCTTGTGGACAAAAACTGGCTGCTCGTGGCTTGGATGAGCACAGGCTCTGCTGGATAAGCACTGGCTGGGAAAATGGGCCCAAAGAGTGGTGGTCAATGGAGATATATCCAGCTGGTGACTGGTCACAAGTGTTCCTCAGGGCTCAGTGTTGGGACCACTTCTGTTTAATGTCTTTATTGATGACCTTGATGAAGACATGGAGATGACACCAAGTCAGGTGGGAGTGTTGATCTGCACAAGGGTAGGGAGGCTCTACAGATGGACTTGGATAGATTGGATCGATGGGCCAATGTCGATTGGCCGAGGGCCAGGTCCTGCACTTGGGTCACAACCACTCCAAGCAATGCTACAGGCTTGGGGAAGTGTGGCTGGAAAGCTGTCTGGCAGAAAGGGACCTGAGGGTTCTAATCGACAAGCAGCTGAATATGAGCAAGCAGTGTGCCCAGGTGGCCAAGAAATCCAATGGCATCCTGGCTTGTATCAGAAATGCTGTGTCCCGCAGGAGTAGGGAGGTGATTGCCCCCTTGTACTTAGCTCTGCTAAGGCCACACCTCGAGTATTGTGTCCAGTTTTGGGCACCTCAATACAGGAGAGAGAAGTGGAGGTGCTGGAGCGAGTGCAGAGGAGGGCAACGAAGCTGAGGAAGGGCCTGGAAAGTAAGTCTTAGGAGGAGCAAGTGAAGGAGCTGGGGCTGTTTAGTTTGAAAAAGAGGAGGCTGAGGGGAGACCTCATCACTCTCTACAACTACCTGCTCTCTACAACTACCTGCTCTCTACAACTACCTGAAAGGACATTGTGGAGAGGCTGATGCTGGTCTCTTCTCACAGGTAATTAGTGATAGAACAAGAGGGGAATGGCTTAAAGCTACGACTGGGTAGGTTTAGACTGGACATTAGGAAAAAAATTTTCACAGCAAGAGTGGTCAGGCATTGGAATGTGTTGCCCAGGGAGGTGGTTGAGTCACCAACCCTGGATGTGTTTAAAGGTTATTTAGACATGGTGCTTGGGAATATGGTTTAGGGGTGAACTTTGTAGAATAGGGTTATCGGTTGGGCTTGGTGATCCTGAGGGTCTTTTCCAACCTGAATGTTTCTGTGATTCTGTGGTAATAAATATTTCCACATGAAAGTTTCTACTCATTTGTAATTGGGAATTACAGTTTGGGATGTGTATGCACAGGGTTCTGCACCTGGGCTGGAACAATCCTCGCTATCAATACAGACTGGGGGATGAGGTGATAGAAAGCAGCCCTGTGGAAAAGGACTTGGGGATGCTGATGGATGAGAAGCTGGACGTGAGCAGACAGTGTGTGCTTGCAGCCCAGAAGGCAAATTACATCCTGGGCTGCATCAGAAGATGCATTGCCAGCAGATCCAGAGAGGTGATTCTGCCACTTTGCTCTGGTGAGACCTCACCTGGAGTTCTGCGTCCAGGTCTGGAGCCCTCAATATAGGAAGGACATGGACCTGATGGAGTGGGTCCAGAGGAGGGCCAAGGGAAAGATCAGGGAGTTGGAGCACCTCTGCTATGAGGACAGGCTGAGGGAGCTGGGGTTGTTCAGCCTGGAAAAGAGGAGGCTCCAGAGAGAGCTAATAGCAGCCTTCAGTACCTGAAGGGGGCCTACAAGAAGGATGGGGAGAGTCTGTTTGCAAGGGCCTGCAGTGACAGGACAAGGGGCAATGGCTGTAAGCTGGAGAAGAGCAGATTTAGATTGGATGTTAGGAACAAGTTCTTTACTGAGAGTGGTGGAACACTGGAACAGGTTGCCCAGGGAATGTGGTTGAGGCCCCTTCCCTGGAGATATTCAAGGTGAGGCTTGATGAGGCCCTGGGCAACCTGGTCTAGTTGAGGGTGTCCCTGCTGGCTGCAGGGAGGTTGGACTAGATGACCTTTGGAGGTCCCTTCCAGCCCAAGCCATTCTATGATTTACATGAGTGCAACTCCCTTTCTTGTGTGAAAGATGATGCATATGAATAAATGCAGGCTTTGCTGGAAGGCTCGCTGGAATGTGTACTTACATAAATGCTTTACTGAAGTGTTCATCAACGTAGGCCACTCAGCCACATACGTTAGAGTGTGCTAATACATCTGGGTACAGAAAAGTGAAAATGGTGAAAGGAGTCACAAAAGCTAGGACATTTTCTTAAAAGGTAAATATTAATTTCTGCATGAAACCAGAACAGAGCATTTTTTTTTTTTACCACACAGGAAAATTTCAGTATAGTGAATCTTGGCAGCAGTTGTTATTTGTCTGTGCCTCAAGGAACTAATAGTGATGTATGTTGCTATGCAGAGAAGTTTTTGATAGGAAGACACCCATTTCTGGTCATTGAAAGAAGTCATCAGTGCTTTTCATTGTATGTCACTATTTAGATATATATAAAATTCTATCTAGCAATCAAAATACCTGTTTATAATATTTGTCACCCCTTGTTATGTAGATACCGGCAGAAGGGCTTCCTTTAAAGATAAAATACCCTAGCTCTGAAGTTGTGATTTTTAGATGTCAAAACTTGCCTACTCTAATTTGAAGGAGAAAACCACCTTTATAGTGCTTGAGGACAAAATTTATATCGGTAGTATTAGTTTTTGAATCAATTATATGTTGCCTGCCTTGTCACTTAATATGTGAATACTTGTAAATTTATTAAAAGTATGTTTGTTTTCTCCAGTCCTTACTTCACAGTGTATTTCTGGAAACTGCAACTGAAAGGTTATCAGAGTGGTTACCAAAATTCTAATACTCAGAGGTGTTAAAAAGTGAAATTTTTTAAATGCAATATTGGACAAGTAGAATATAAGAATATTCTTTTCTATATACAGAAATACAGCTGGTTGAATTTGGTTTTATCCTTTGAGTGTGCTTATTACTATGCCAGAATTCATTAAGGAGTTGGTACTGTGTGGAAAATCCAGAAGCTTTTACCTTGGATTGCATCAAATGTACTGAACTTTCATCATTAAGCTGTATGACTACAAAGTATAGTTATATATGATGCTTTGATACAGTATACATCAAATAATATGTGTACTCCTTCCAGATGGTCTCCTTTGAGAATTTAGTTGAGATGCAAAATATATCTCGTTGTGTGAAAACAGAGTAGAATCAAAGCCATTGCTTTTCAGAAGAAAACATGCAGCTTTTTTAATGAACGCATAAAAATGGTACTGATATGAAACCATTAAATGGACGAAGATCTAAAGTTATCCTTTTGTCTGCCACAAAGACCTAGAATCAGCAAGGAATGCCAAAGTGGTATATATTTTCAGTCTTTTAAGTATCTGTCCTCTGGGTCATCTTGGTTGTTAGAGATTCTGGAATACCATGCTTGGCTTCTGTGTTTTAATGCAGATCAAGAAGAGAAGAGTTCTTTCGTAACTTACTACAAGTTTTACTTGAAGATAGAAAAACAGAAGATTGAGAACTCATGTAAAAACATTGCCCATTTCGTGAATATTTTTGGCTAAGTGCAAGGCAATACCACAGTGGCTCTGCAGACTGAAATAGCTTTTTCACTTGATTATGCCTGCAACATAAAATTTCTATCCATAAATTGTCAGAGGAGTTACTGGTATTCTGTAATCTTATCTATCATATTTATAAGAAATTTGTAGCATTTTTAAAACCTCTCTCACTGAGTAGGTTCATGAATTGTCTTAAATTTCTCTTTGTTTTTTCCCAAAGAAAACTTGCAAATGAATAGGAAGCCAGTTTTTGTCTGTGCATAACATAATGAGGAAAAAAAATAAGAGGAGCAAAAAAGCACTTTATTTTGAAACCAAAACTTTAGCTGAGCATTTTTTAGAAAATCATAAGTAAGATCCATTCCAGAATGTATATAAGGAGGATGCTTGTGTCCTCCTATCTAGGAAATCTAGGATGAGTCCATATGTTCAACACTATTATTTCATTACTCTTTCTGAAAAACAACATAGTGAAATGAGAAGAAGTTCAAACAAGAGTAACACAAATGCCAAGAGCTATTGAAGAGCTGTGTAATGAGATTAAATACACTAGTAGAGCTCTCACAGCTTAAGTTGGCACATGCAATGAAGCTGTGGTGAAGGCCATAGTGTACATCCATTTGCAGAGATTTTGTGTGGATTTGTAAAGGAGATTTTCAGCAAAAGTTGTTGGCCTAGTGAACTTTTATTACTGCTAGTTGATGCTCAAGAAGTTCCTAAACTTTTGAGTGATAAAAGTGAAAGAGCCCATAGGAGAAAGATGACTCTAAACTTAATCTTATCTAATACAGTTTGTTGCTGAAAAAAAAAATTAAGGTGGATCTTTGATGTAACAGAGAACAGTTATTTTGTGGAGTATATATGTAACATATATGAAAGTTACCCTGACAAGTGTGTAACATCATATTATGTATGAGTGGGTTGTGTGATAATTCTCCCTAGGAGTTACTAATATTCTTTTCATTACATCAGATTAGGATACTAATATTAGTATATGTGTATATCTAGGCATGTCCTTAAGCTGGAATGTCAGTTTTAGCCAACCCAGTAGCACTCTTTGTGTTTCATACCTGAGTGAGTCTACACTCAGTGTATAACTGAGCCTGTATTTAACTTTTTTTGTGTCTTATACAAATAATTTGGTTGGTTTTCCTGGTGGCTAAAAGAAAGAAGCTTACTATTCCAAATATTTATAGTAATGTTAATTTCTTCTTTGTTTTGTTTTGGTTTTTTTAAGAAAGGAAAAAAGGAAGAAAGCTTTAATGGCAAGCCTGTAATTGAAATGCCAGAGCTCTGTCAGAACCAAGGGACTGAATATGTGTCATTACTGTGTGATGAATCACAGAATGTAAGGGGTTGGAAGGGACCTCCAAAGATCAAGTCCAACCTCCCTGCCAGCGCAGGAAATGTATTGTCTGTGTAGACTATTTCTAAACTGTAGGATCAAACACTTTTTAGTTTAAATTTTCATATATATATATGTGCCATGGCTATTTCTGGGTTTCTGTGGGAAAAAGCAATGAAGCACACAAATTATGAGGGAACTCTATTGCCATCTAGATGAGTTTCCTGATCTGGATGATTGGATTAAGAGAACTGTAGGGAACGTCAAAGAAACTCACTTGCTTCAGAAAAGCAAACTAAATATGTTTTGGTTTTGCAAATGTCTAATGAGATTTTTTTTTATTCAGCTGTCTTTGGTTTTCCTGTTTAAGTCTAGAGCAGTCTCTAAGTGATTTCCAGACACCTGCCCCAGTATAATCCCAGCCTTCACAAGAGACTTCCTATTGCTGCTGTCATAAAAATCATTGTTTTATTTTCATAAGTGGACACTTGATTCAGACTTGCATTGTGGATTTAAAAGCAGTAGTACTGCACTCCTAGTTCAACCATTATTGCCTATATAATTTGAGAAAAATAGCAGAATTTGTATTTTGTTTTTATTTCAAATTCAATTGTCAACTTTTAAATTCTGCAGAATCATGGGTTAATAATGTTTTTTAAGTATCTTTAAAAAAAGATGTCCTAGAGGCCTACATTTTCAAAAGGGAAGCCTAAAAATAGAAGAGTAAGAGGTAATACAGGGCTGAACAACTTGATTTGACTTGTAACTATGTATAGAAATGTTAATTGTATTGATTGCAAAGGTCATAAAATTGCATTCTCAGGAAAAAAAGATAAATTGTAATTACTTGTCAAGTCTTGTATTTTGGGTTTTGTCTCATGCAATTGACTTTTAATCTGAAAACAAGTTCCATTGAATATGTAACAAAATGCAAATCAGCTTTGTTTAAACATGACAAAACTGTGTTAAGTATCCTTTTTTGCTGCAAAAGCTACATGAATGTTACAACTCTTACTTTTACTCAATCCAGGATAGTGGTAAACTGTGTATTTGATAAAGCTGTGGTTTGTGCATGTAGCAAGAGGAGCCTGTTGTGAAAAATAAGTAGACTGATGGTTGGCTGTCTTAGCCAACTTTACTCGTTGTAAAGGTATTTGGCAATGACTTCTCACAGCATGCATTTAAAAAAAATGATTGCTTCACTTCGTTCTGTAGGTAGTCTTATATCTGTTTTAGGAGAATTCATTATTCTTCATAGGACAGTGTACTTCATCTGGAAATAGTTCTGCTGAACCATTAATACTTATTAACTGAGTGGTTCCTTCTTCTGTTGTGGAGTTTTTTCCTCTCTGGGTGTTTTAGAGGTTTAAATAATACTTAAGATCTAGTGGGAGAAAAGCCATTAAAACTCTAATTTTGTGTTTACTTTGGATGGGCAGTCTTTTATAGCTCACCTGTGCTAAATTTCACTGCTGTTAAGGGAAGGAATGAATCACTCCTGTAAGACTGCCTGAATTTAAAGCTTTCTTTTTAATATGTCTTTTATAAAAATGGGGTTTTTCTTGGGTTTTAAGGCCTTGGAGAGGAAGGAAGAGTTGTAAGAGAGAACTTTGCGTTTTTAAAAGGCCTGTTTTCTTAAATATTCTGGAGTGTGCTTTCGTTCTCCTGTGTTCATGTCTGTTGCATTTATTTTCAAAGCATGCTGTTTGGCAGGTAAAAAGAAAGTGTTTGGGTAAGACAGCAGGAAAATAAAGAGAAATTGATTAAATGGTCTACAGGAATAATTTACATACATTATATGCATGAATATGTAATTCATTCAAACACAACTAAGACAAATTTTACCTGATACTTGTTTTCTTCCAGGGTGAACTATTCATCCTGGAAGCATCTGTTAAGTGCTAGCTTTGAGTAGTGTACTCCACTATGTTTAGTCTGATTTCCAAAGGCTAATATATTCAACCCATCTTCATTTCTCAATAGTGTCTGAAATCAACTTTTTGATAGCAAATTTGGAAGAGAATTCCATGTGAATACTTAACTGGAAAATGTACATTTGTATGACTGATGGAGTAATGTGCACTCAGCAAGCAAGTCATACAGCAGGGAGATCTCATTTATCTTACTGCAGAAAGGCTCTCCCTGGAGCTGACAGTGGGTGAAAAAGAGGAAACACTGAGAACCTGAGCTTGACATGTTTGCAGAACAGGTTATTTTACAGTGTTTGAGTAAGCACACAAACTAATGGCTTTCCACTGTATTTGTTTGTATCAGAGAAAAATTTATATTAGTGAAACTCATCACTTGTGTGCGTAAATACAAGAAAAGCAGAATGATGATGGTTTTATTCAGAAAAACAGACCTTTCCATTCTGCTGATACTTCACAACTACTACTTACTACTATTCTGTTAAATTTGTATACTGCAGTAAAATCAGTAGCTGAGGGAGTACTTGACTAGTAAAAGCCAGTTGTTATTATATATTTATTTCAGCAGAATTAAAGCCATATTGCTACACAAAGCTCAGATACGTTAAGATGAAAGTCTAATCTTAGTAATACAGATGAGATGATAGCAGATATCCTCTGCTTTTGCTAAGAAAGTTGGACCAGGTGATTCTTGAGGTCCTTTTCAACCTGCTATTCTATAGTTCTGTCACCTGATTAAGTTACTCGTTTTTAGTGCTATATAACCCACATCCCATTACACCTGCCAATTCCCAAATATTCTGCCTTATATAAACCTGTTGAATTGTTTGATACTTATTAAATGGCAAAAAATAGTAGTTAGATAAATGATACCACTTCTGGAAATAAGCCACTGATTCACTTTGTTTTAGCTGTCTCTTGTTTTTAAACAGAATTTACAAACCAGTTTCAAAATTTGCAATGTATCGTTGTTCTGTTTAGATCCACAACTGAAATTTAAAGGTTTGATCTAGAGTTTACAGAAACCAAAGGAAGTGCTCAACTGAGTGCAGGCTTTTAGTTGGATTAAGTCACTGTATGTATTTGTTCTAGATTGTGTAATAGGCCTGATTTGTGAAAGGGTCAAGAATGATGTGGGTTTATGTAAATAACTCTCAAAACTTCTAGCATATGAATCTGTTTTGCTTTAAGAAAGCCACCAGTCTTTTATTTAAGTCCTATTTCCCTCTCTTTTGCCTGTATTATCCAGACAGTGAAATATGTTTAACAAACTGTAAAATTCTCAGCTGGGTCAGGTGAAAAAAAATTAAGATTGTTATAATATACATAGGATGTATTGGATAATATGTCAAGAGTAATGTTGGGGAAAGATTTTTGCCATGTGGTAGGTGTGTGTATATCAAGAAACTCCATAGCAAACCAAATTTTAACTACATTATCTTCGGTGCTGTGGAAATGAGGAGTGCAGAGATATATTTTGTGTAGCTTGCATAAAGCAAGTGTCTGTTGATTTGATCTAAGTATGCTTTATTGATTTGTAGAAGTCAGGTTTGTGGTGGTTTAAGATTTACTATTTTTCCTCTTATTTTGATATTTAATAATTTCATCATAGCCGTAGTATAGTTTGAGCACTCAAATTTTTACTTTTATAAGTTTAAAATCACATGTTATTTTATTTTTATATACGCAGATAACAACACAATGCTAGGTCAAACGGTTCTGCTTCCATTGTTTGCATTGCTTATATCCCTGTCTAAACAAGCAATTCAATGTATTGCTTTCAATAATTTTTCAAAGTTTATATATCCAAACATTCTAAACTCCCCAAAAAACTACCCTATCACTGGAATTTTCTTTATCATCAAATTCAGTCTTGAATTTTTTCCTGGAATTAAGTAGTTATTTAGTGTAAACGAATATTTCTCTTATAGCTGTTGCATCAGTAAGTAACCCAGGAAATTACACTTCACTTTCTGATTTGTCTTTCCTATTACAGGCAAGCTCAAATCTCTTGCTTCCTGCATCATCATCACTGTCGCCAGACTCCAAGCTAAGACTGCCAAGCACTCCTCTGAATCCCCTGTATTCGTTCCCTAATAAAAGTGGTAAGTTTCTTCATTTCTTCATTCTCACTAGGGAATGAGTAATAACTTCCATGAAGGGTTTTTTCTACCTTTATAAATTTGCTGGGCAGCTCTTTAGGGAGTGTCCTGGTTCTTTTTTGTGATATTGTTTATGAAGTGTAGTGTGATAGAGCCCAATGCTCATAGATGTTCTTTTGTAATGCCTTTTTTTTAAAGCTATACACTTATTTATTAGTGCTATGAATTTCTAGAACCATATGAGATTACTAACTTTTCTTAATTTAATATTTGATAGTATTTTAATGCTCACTGAAGTATCTTGAACATAGACACTGAAATCCAGTAAAATTATATTTTAAAAGCATATGTACAGATGTAAGAAAACACTAATTAGAAAAGCAGTTTGCTTAAGAACAATAGTGCTTGGTAGTCTATTTGCAGTTGTGTTAAATTTGTTTTTAGATTGTTGTTTCTAAAGACATTTTGTTTCAGAGATCTTTAGAAAAGGGTAAGCTAGGAAATTACTCATTTTTGTGGTACTTGCTTTGTTAATAGTTGCGTTGCTAATCAAAGTATTTAATAATGAAATGGATAATTTCATGCATTTTTCCTTTTTTTTTGGCAGATGTAAAATAAGACAGAAAACTGAAACCTCAGTTTCAAAGAGGTTTTGTTTTGTATTGAGAAGAGTAAAAAGTCCAGGGGAAGGATGGGATATATAGTGAACTAAAACCACTTAATAGAGATTTAAAATGTAAAGATAGTATTGTCTGTAATTGTATAGAATTATCTCCTAAAGACAGACAATATACTTTACAAATCAAGTTACGATTACTTTTTCTGAGCTGTGGGGGAAGGGGTCCTTGCCATGGACTAGAAGATTGACCACTAGTCTCAGAGTCACTTTCAGTCACTAATTCACAATGCAGATGGCTATATACAAATTAACAACTTCGTGTCCATTTTCTGCCCTAGAGCCACACCACAGATGCCCTGCGTGTGTAAATCTTACAGCAGCTGTAGAATACATATGCTGTCCTTTGTATTGTGAATATTTAAAATAAGTCAACTAACCTTTTAAACGACATTAATGTATACCTTAGATTGTTTTAAATGGCAGTACCAGTGCATTTTATTGTCTTAAGTTTTATTTCATGCAGAAGCATAGATAAATGTGTTGATGGAAACTTCTTAAGTAGCATGAACAAACATAGACGTGTTTTAGCTGTTTGTGTGTGCAGCAATGTAATTCTTTCCAAAACTGACTAATACTGCAAGAGAGGTATAGTAAAAATAGAGATCTTTCAACAGTCAGTGAAAGCAATGAGAAAATGAAGATTTTTAGGGGGAAAGACCATAAAAATCCTAGTGGACCACAACTGAGATAGATTTTCTTGTAAGAAAATCTGCTAAAATCCTAATTTTCTTCTTTATTATTTGGGGGGCCTCTAAATTGTTCTACTGTAATAGAGTTGTTTTCAATGATACATGAGAAAAATTAACTCATTCGATCTTTCCTCATTGGTTTTGAAGTGTGAAGATAGGAGCTATGAACATAAGCACCTAACTGCCAGTTTCATTTTACTTTGGAGCAATAAAAAAATCTTTACTTAACCATATGGATTAATTTATGGATTTTGCTGGAATAACAAATCTTTTTTTTCCTGTTGGTTTCATACACATGCTTTTCTGTTCTTTTTTTATTGGGATGTTGCATTGTTAACAACTGTTTTGCAATAGAGATCCTTCATTTTTGTCCAGCAGATGGTTACACATTCCTGAGGGTCATGTTGACAGTTACTTCTCATTGTCACAGTTCCCTGTCACCTTTTGCTGTGTATTGCATGTATTTAGTAGACAGTGAAGTCCCCACAGGTAGCATGTGTATGCTCTGTTAGCAATCCTCTTAACCATGTAACTGGTGTATGTGCATGCTTGCAACTTGATAAGGTTGTAGCTGGTGTCCTGTGGTATAGACAGCCTGGATATATGCAGCACTTTCTTCTTTTAACAACATAATTTAATTATCCAGGGAAAACAAGTTGTTCACCTTTGTGATTTATGGGCAATAGGAGTAATACTCTAGATCTTTTACTGACTTATACATCTTCTTGTGTCCAGATACATTTGCAGAAAAAGTATAGTATTTCAGGTAACAGTACAACTCATTTACTGCTCTGCCTTTTAAACATGCCTGTTCATTTTAACAAATGCTATATACTCTCAAGCATATAGTATGTTTTGGCTTTTCTTAAGTGTGTACATCCACACGTTTATAGGCTTTCATGAATCCCTAGTCCTTGTTATTCTATTTAGCTTCCCTCACAGTAAGTTATCTCATGGTTAAGTGAGGCAGAACTGCCTTTGTCTCCGACCAGTTCTGCCTTATTCATTATTAGCATGCTCAGGGGTGCAGGCCCCTTAGTCAGCCTATCTGGCATCTCCTTCAAAAAGCTGTCCCCAGTGCATCCCAGGAGTCTGAATTGCTTGTAGCCTGTGTTTTTGTCTCTGAAGCTGATACTGAGGTGGTTAAAAACCTCTGGTGAGAAGAGACTGCCTGTGATTGTGAGACTTCTTGCTCTGTGTAAAGAAAGCTTTATCCACTTCCTCTTCTTGATCAGGCAGTCTGTAGCAGACACCTCCCGCATCTTTTAGGCCTCTTTTCCGATTCTGACCCATACGATCTTGACCAACCTGTCACCTGCTTTGTAGCTCTGTGCATTTGAGCCATTCCTCTCTGCTTTACAGTACTCTTTGTTCTTGTCTTCCTTGTTAGTCCTTCCTAAAGAGCCTGTGTCCACAAGCGTAGAATCAGAGTTTAGAATCATAGAACCGTGTGGGCTGGAAGGAACCTCCAAAGGTCATCTAGTCCAACCCCCTCTGCAGTAAGCTGGGGCATCCTCAACTAGATCAGGCTGCCCAGTGCCCTGTAGAGCCTCATTTCAAATATCTCCAGGGGTGGGGCCCCAACCACCTCCCTGGGCAACGTGTTCCAGTGTTCTACCACCCTCATAGGAAAGAACCTGTTCCTAACATCCAGTCTAAATTTGCTCTTCTCTAATTTGAAGCCATTGCCCCTTGTTTTATCACTACAGGCCTTTGTAAACAGTCTCTCTCCATGCTTCTTGCAGGGCCCCTTCAAGTACTGGAAGGCTGCTAATAGGTCTCCCCAGAGCCTTCTCTTCTCCAGGCTGAACAACCCCAGCTCCCTCAGCCTGTCCTCATAGCAGAGGTACTCTAAACTCCTGATCATTTGTGTGACCCTCCTCTGGACCCTCTCCATCAGGTCCATGTCCTTCCTATATTGAGGGCTCCAGACCTGGATGCAATACTCCAGGTGAGATCTCACCAGAGCAGAGTAAAGTGGCAGAATCACTTGTCTGGATCTGTTGGCAATGCATCTTTTGATGCAGCCCAGAATGTGACTGCCCTTTTGGCCTGCAAGCACACATTGTCTGCTCATGTCCAGCTTCTTGTTCATCAGCACCACCAAGTCCTTTTCCCCAGGGCTGCTTTCTATCACTTCATCCCCTAGTCTGTATTGATAGCAAGAATTGTTCCAGCCCAATCTCTCACAACACTGCAATTAAACAGTAAGAAACATAAATATATGAATTTCTCATTGATATAAAATATTCATAAAACATTAAAAATATGGTTCAAATCCATTTATCATTCTAATATAGCCTCATCTCCTCCAGCAATACTATTTTGTGTAAGCAGTCTTAAGTTACTTGGAAACTACTTCAGTTAGTCTGTCCATGAATACTGTTACAATGTGACAGCAAACATGCCTCTCCTGATTTCAGTCTTCCCTCTGTTTTATAATGTTTTAGAGACTTAAGGTAAGCTCCTCTCTCTCTATTTTCTTTAAAAGGTGAACTGTAATGTTTGTGAATTGACACCACACAGAGGGAAACAATCTGTAAGTGATTGGTTTTCTGCATGCTCAGATGCTGTGACTTCTCATTGTAAGCCAATGTTAGATCATTCCTTGTCTCCTTAGAGTTTGTTCAATTATGTTTTGGGGTTTTTTTAAATCCCTGATCTTTAATTTTACTAGCAGTGCTTAGATATCCTGACTTATTTTGTTGTCCTAACATAACACTGTTCTAAATTTTAAAATTCATTGTTTAATCATAAAATAGCTTCAGCACCTTTCTCAAACACAAGATGTTCTTTGTGTGAGGGGAGTAAAGATGAGATCATGGTGTTGTTGATGTGGAAAGGCATCTCTGGAAACCATATAGCCCATTCCTCCTGCTCAAAGCAAGTTTACCTAGAGCAGGGTGCTCAGAATCATGTTGAGCTGGATTTTGAATGTCCCTCAGGGCAGAGACTCCACTTTGTCTCTGGATAACCTATTACAACATTTGACAATTCCCACAGTAAAGGAATTTTTCTTATGTGTATTTTAGTCTGCATTGGTGCATGGGTTTACTATTCCCCAAATGAAGGACTTTATATTTCCCTTAGTTGAACTTCATGAGGTTCTTGCTGACCTGTTTCTGCAGCCTGTTAAGGCCCCTCTGAATGACAGCATGGCTGTCTGGTGTTATCAGCCACTCCTCAGAGTGTTTTATCATGTTCAAACTGAGGGTGTGCTCCTTCCCATCATTCAGGTCATTAATGGAGATGCTAAACCATGTGGTCCTCAGTATTGACTCCTGGTGGCAGTTTTCCAGTTAGAGTTCATGCAGATGGCTACAAACCTCTGATCCCTGCAGCTTAGCCAATTTTCAGTCTGCTGCAATGTCTTAAACAATCCATACTTCAAGAGTTTGTCTGTGAGAATGTAATGGGAGACAGTGTTGAAAGTCATGCTAAATACAAGGTTGGCAACATCTGCTGCTTTCCCATCAATGCTGTAGAGTGCTGTACAAGAAATGTATTTGAAGTTTTCTCAAGAAGATGATTAGAATTACTAAAAAAAGTAATGAATTCTGATAAATAGTAATTAATGAAACAAGAACCACAAAGCAGATACAAGACGTGGATGAACTTGCTTTTTATGTGTTATGTATAAAGCATTCCATTAAGAAAGATTTCTTTAAATTAATTAAGAAAAAAGGTGTCATGTGCATTTCTCTCACAAAGATTGTGTTGTATTTCAAAGGAAGGCATAGAACTTAAGTTTTCCTACTCTCAATCCTGATAGCCTGTCACAGGAATTCTTCACTGAGATTGTAACTCATTTTGCTATATCAGGGGGGTTTTGTGTCTGCCTCAGTAAAGCTTCATCTGTGCTGATAGGTACTTCAACTGTTTAAAAAAGTTTGTTAGATGTGTGTCATCCCCTATGGGCTCTACATTTGCAATTTAGATTAGTGAAGTCTTTACTCAAACTTCTCCATGTTGTAAAGCAGATTACTTTATTCTTACTTGATTATTGTTGAGGACACTTTGGGTAATCTGTTCCTAAAAGTATTTATGGTAATAAAATTTGTCTAAGACCTGTCTTTGATAGTCAGAATTGAGATTTTACCTTCCTTGTGCTGTATAGTTCGGCATATGCTCATGCTTAAGTGCTAATTTTACCATACCTATCCTGTAGTATGCTACTATGCCGCACTCCACGGTAGCATTGTCCAAGACTTCATCTTAGACAACCCTGTCTTTTCCTTGTTCTCATCTTTGTACCTTCTTTCAGGATAACCCGTTTCCTAGTTTTGTTTTGTTTTAACAAATAAGGGAGCAGCAAAAGCTCCAGCTACCTATTCTCTGAAAGACATTCAAATCCTTTCGGTTTTGTTTGCCTTTCCTGCTTAAGACCCTTTTAAGCGTCTTTGGACAGTGAAATCATCTTCCTGGGCTCTCAGACTCTCTTGCATGCCATGAAAGAAATGGTTCACAATTTGAAGCGTTATTCAACAATGACTCCTTGGTAACTCCCACTGCGTTCAGGGCATGTTTTCTAAAACTGAGTTTTAGGTTTCAAGTAATTGTAATCATCAGTGACCCTAATTATCAACTATGTGGGAGATTGAAGTTTGACTATAAATACTGCACGGATCTTTTCACTAAAACTTTGACTTCAATAAAACCAGTTAATTAAACTAGCTCTTAAAAATTACTTACAGATGTGCTGGGAACATGATGGTTCTTGTATCTTTAAAAAATCTTGAAGACAAAAAAACACAACACTTTGGCAGCGTTGAGAACAATTAGAGTTTTTCTCTCCCTTAATAGAACTGACAGTCAGAGGTGTTTTCCACCTATATAAAATGAAAGCTTCAAAGAATTTTCTTACTCTCTGAAGATACTAACAAACCTGACTTTGCATTTAAATCCTCTGTTATACCAGATAGACTATTTAAAACCTTTTCTTAAGTCTTGAGCAAGTGGTGAAATGGGTTTCTATATAAAAAACAAAAAATTGTGCATCAGCTAAATGCATTTAAAATACTGGTTTGATTTTTTTATATTTTTTTTTAGAAATAGAAAAAGGATAGGGCAAATAGGAAAATTCATGTTTTTACAGAGATACTGCAGAGACTTGTCCAAAGTTACATCCTCATATGTCTGTTGGTATCATTGATTACTTTTTGTTCAATATTTCATACTTTTTCCCTAACTCTATAACATCAATATTCAGTACTACCACAGTCCTGGAGGACTTCAGCAGTTTTGTTCATTTGGTTTGGGGCTATTTATCTTGCTTCCACACTCAAGGAAAGATGTGTTTAGAAAGCTAGTTCAGTGTGGCCTTGTTGTTTTTGTCTCTTACTAAGAAAATATCAGGGGAAGAAAGACTCATACAAACTATCTTTGGAAATATATCAAATGAACAATTTACAACTAAACAGTAGTACAGAGTATATATTAACTAAGGCTGCATGTATGTGTAGTATATAGTGCAAGCATAACATGAAATACAGTATTTGTAGGATGTCTCTGGCTATATTTGATACAGGTTAGTGACATTTTCAGACAGGACTGAAAGAACTGATTGACAGACAGAAGGTGACTAAGAAAAAACATGTGGCACAGCCAGCAGTATTGTCAGGTTTCTGACACTGCTGTACTGAAGTCAGATAACACTGATCTTGGGGGACCACTTTTGTTTAGTAGAAGTGACAATAGCAGCATCAGGTGGAGAAATCTGTTTCCTGGGATCCAGCCCATACACACAAATTAAATGGCACACAGATCATTTTGAATAGATAGTTCTTGTTTTGTTCTGCTGTTTTTCTTTGTTTTCAGACTTTTTTTTTTTGCCTTGTTTGTTTGCTTTTTAAATCCTGTATTACTGTAAATACTGTATTTAATTTTAAAGTAGTAGTGATTATTTATTTTTAAAAATAAATAGCTTGAGTGTATGTAAAAATACGAATATACAAAAAGAATTCTCAATTTTGTCAGGAAACAATCTGGGTGTATTTGTTCCCTTTTCATCCGTAGTGTGTGTTGCCTCATTAGCTCACCCAACAGCTTCATACAGATATACCGTGATGGGGAAAGCAATTAAGCCTGCAGGGCTGCACAGATCAGAGCTATGGAAATAATGTAGTAATTTACCATAATGTCTTGAGTCACTGAGATGTTTGGGGTTTTTTTTTTTCAGCCCCACATCTTCTTAAAAGTAGAACAGGAACATACTGTGGTGAAGAGTACCAAAAGCATACCTAAAAGTGGTTCAGTACCCACACTATTAGATGAAAGTGATTTAAGTGCAGTGCAAGCTGCTGGGAGGAATAGGTGATGATTGAAACTAATTTTACTTTTTTTGTATGAGAATGCCTACAAAAGGAAGTAATGTTTAATAATCTGACCGTCTCTCAGTTTCATTAGCATCAGTGAATGCACAGAGCTTTTTGAGATGGCAATATGAGGCCTGTGTAAAAGGATTTGCTTATTTTTTCCTTGATGTCCTGATATATTTACCTTTTCCTATTTATCCTCACGACTACAGAGGGGACATGTGCAAGTTTCCTGTGTGCTGTTGCCTGAATGTGATGAGGCAGTGCAGTGGGTGAGATATCTTTGATTAGTAGTCTACTGCCAATTGTCTGTATATAAATACATAATACTGTTAGTATGTCCTGTAGAGGTGCTGCCAAAATAGGAAATGGTCTAGGAGTACATGAAAGAAATGCTTACAAAATGGTTAGCTTCCTGCAAGCTATAATTTACTTATAGTAGATTGCCATGTGTTTGAATGTAGGAAAATAGCAAACTTTTGAACAACTTTTGAGAAGGCTATGTTTTGTCTTTGAGTTGGAAAGAATGTAAACACCTTGTAACTGAAGACTAGGCAGAAGTTGACTGGATATGGTGAGAAGCTTGTTTGTCACTATTAACCTATTGTATGCTTTGTTTGAACCCATGTCAGTGAAAGGATAGCCAACTGGGATGTGACAGCTCTGTATTAGAAAAGTATATAAGTTGACTATGTAACAGAGTAGTAGGCTTGGGCTTGGGCTTTGGCTTATGCTTCAGCTTTAGCTTTTGCTTGTGCTTAGTGCTTTGCTTAGTTACATAGACAATAAATGCTTTTGCCTTTCACAATAAGACTCGTCTTCCCCTGGAAACACCATAACATGCAGTCTATGAGAAGAATACTACTGCTACAATTATATTTGAAAAGGGTAAATGTGCATTAAGATGGAGGATATATACCAAATATTTGTCTTTCCCTTCTCAGTTGTGTTTCTGTTTCCCTGCTCTGTCATGTATTTCAAGAGCTGATTCTGCCTGACCCAGGATCTTTTTTTGCAGAAATTTAAAACCTTTTAAAAATCCATAAGGTAATTACTCTAAAATTTTTATGAGGAAAGAATTTTTTTGAAATTTGCTCTTTAATTATTCTAATGGGACAGTTGTTCTAAAAAAGGTGAAAAATTTGCCTGTAATGTTCTTTTGCATTCCTAAAGGTAGAAATATTAATTTCTTTTTGTTATTCTAACAAATACCTAGTTGCAGTTTTGCAGAATGCTTGCATTTTGCCAATTTGTAAAATGCCCTTGCTTTTAATTCTTTAGTTGGATTGAGTGTGTATGTTTTCTCTCTCTTAGAACGTGAATTACTTAACTATCACTTCATCTCCTAGTCTGGATAACAATAGCATTTAAAAACTGTTACAAGAAAGTGCAGGAAACCAGCATTTTTTGAGGTGAATAAATTTTGCTTATTGTGGTCTCGATTTTTTTTTTTTTTTTTTTTTTTAGTATATTCGTACTATTATTGTGGTTTTTTATTTTCTCTTGTCAACCAAAGATAATACCTTGACATTCATTACAATGTTTTAACTATAAATCACTGCATAGTCACAGATAAAATACTATAACAGATTAAGTTTTAAACACAATTTCCAGATCTTTTTATTTTTTAAAAGAAGGTTAGAGAACTGAGCAGAGACCAAGTACCAACAAAAATCATCTCTTTAGCACATGTGAACTGACTTAACTACGCTGAAGTAGGTAAAATATTTGTACCAAAAAATAGGTAGGTCTGAAATACTTTTTATCTATGTCTGCATGCTAATTTGAATGGGAACTCCCCTGGGGAAAATGAGCATTCATTTTTAGATATTCATATCTCTCATTTTTACTTATGGGAAAAGTATAAGAGAGAAGGGAGAAAGGAAATAAACCTTTTTAATTGTTGTTATTTGATTATAGCAAATTGAAAGTACTGAAGAATTCAAAATTTCTTTTAAAACAATAAAAATGTTCATCACAAGACATTTAAAAAAAAAATAATGCCTTTCTGATTCTTTTATAACCTATTTTTTCTATACCACTTATATTTTGAAGAAGCTATGTCTCCATTTCTTCACTGCAAATAGATTACAAAGGCTTGCGTGTCACCTGCAGCCAACCTTTGTGTGTACTTCCCTGATTTTTTTTCCTTCTGCTTACTCACTAGAGGCATCTGAGATATTCCACTGTGCAGCTGACTTCGGCTGTAAATCAAAATTAAGAGTACCAGGACACAGCCATGCCCTCATCATGGCTTACAGGCAGCTCAGGGCATTCTGCAGGGGAAGGAACTTCATGAGAGCTCTGTGGCCTTATCGTGCCTTTGTCAGAGTTTGGCTCAAAGCACAAGTACAGAACCTTGTTTTTAGGCAGAAGAGCTGAGCATTTACATTTATAAAATTAATAGTAAAAATATTTTTTTTCATTTGTAAACAAAAGGTGTATGAATAGTTTCATCTAACCACAATTATGTTCCAACAGAATAGTAAAGACATAGAGACAAAACCATTAACATTAATGACAATCTAGTTCTTCTGTTTTAAAGCTTGGTTATCCAGTTTCCTCTATCTGATTGATAAGATGTTATAAATGTCAGAAGTTTGTATTTTCTAGTTAAACTTGCTTGAATTGTATATACTGAGATCAAAGATACATGTTTCTTTATTATATGTTCTTTTTCACGTTTCTTCTAGCCAAGTTAATTAAAACGTTTCACTAAAAATTACACTAAATACAGAGCACAATAACAGCAATCTTTGAAGATTCCAAAAACTTTATCAAAAGAACACCATTTATATTTACTTGAAATTGGTGTATGTTAGGTTAATTACTGCTGTGCCTTCAGGCTAAAGGAAGTACTCTCAGCCAAATTATACAAGGGTGTGGATTAAATGAAGCATTACTCTCTGTTTGGCAGCAGTGGGTATGGATTGCAAAATCAGGGTGTGACGTAGTACTGTGGAAAGACTCTGCCAAACATGATTTGGCCTGAGTGTGCCCCTACTTTCTCAATTATGTGGATCCTAAAACAACTAAATCTAATTAATTTCTAAGTAGGGAGGTCCTATTAACTGTTTTCAGTCTGAGCTTCTCTATACTTTCAAATAGAGCTTGTCTGTGCTTTTTGAGCTATTGAGCCACAAGACAGCAAGTGTTGACAGTGTGCTTAAATGCAATTCTAGCTGGTGGAAACAGTTCTTCCGTTCAAGGGCAGTGCAGTAAAGTATCGATTCCCTGCCAGCAGAAAGTTCAGGTCAGCAAGGATGCTGTCTGTACAACAATGAGGATGAGTGAGTAAGATGAGAAAATTGATCCCTCCTTACATCACTGCAATGTTTCTGATCCTATTATTTCCAGTGGATCAGGGTAACTGTGCAGAAGACCCAGTAGCAGCCATGGTGCACAGAGGAAGGCATTTCTCTCTCCCAGGAAGAGACCCAAGATCCTTTGTCAAGGGAGCGAAAACTATGTAAAAAAAAATCTGTACTTCTAAGGTAAATTATCCATCCTTTTTTGTGGTAATACATACCTACTTTTTCAAGTATTTTTAAAACCCTTTGCAAATTTTGTAGACAGATACCTTTTTTTAAATATGTATGAAACAACTAAATTTTCATGAATTCTTACACAACTGTTTCTACCCTTGTTGCTGAGGCACCAAGTTCAGTGAGAGCAAGCTTCCCTCATGTGATTCATGCTGCCAATATAACACCTTTTACATTCACTTTGGGTATCTGTGGTTCATATTACGCTCTGCAGCAGAGTGGGGTACCAGTGTAACTTCATGCTGATCATGTTGGTCCTATAGAAAGTGACGATAAAGGATGGTGGCTTGGGAAAGCACTTAGAAAGCAGAAGACACAGAGAGAGAAGTGAAGGCCTCTGGAGGTGTGTAGTTTATACGTTGCTGTTGTCATGCAACCTAGTGACCTGACATTATTTGTAGAGCTGGCCTGCTTTGATCCACATGAAATGAAAGCTTCACTGCAGTCTGCCTGCTCACTTGTAGCTTGCTTTCTTGCTCACTGGAGACTTTAAGGAACAGTGACTCATTGCTTGTTGGCCTCAAATGAGGCAACAGAATTGCCTTAAAACTGTACTGGAAACGTGGTTTTGGGTGTTTTCTACAACCTTATGGCACATTCCAGTGAAGGAACAGATTGCACAGGCTCCTTTCTCATCTTTTCCCCTCAGAATTAGGGCTTGGTTTCTTCGGTTTTTACTATCTTGGCCAGAGAAAAAAGATCTGAATGACACAGAGGCAAATTAAAAAAACTCTTTATAAAGAGTCTTTCCTGCTCACTTGGCCCCAGCCTTGCTATGGTGTGCCTGATAGTCTTCCTGAAGAACACTCTTCCTCAGACCTAATAACAGTATTTGAAATTGTGTTTCTCATTTGAAGATTGATTCCAGCATATTGAATCCCCATATGCTTCTAGATAGCGTCTTTTCCTACCCTGTCAATATATTTTGTTTTAAATAGAGGGACAGTGTTTCTACTTCAGCTGTGTGTGCTAGCTTCTGGTGCTTCATTGATTTGTTGGGGTTTTTTTCCAGTTTAGCTGAAGGGTGTTGCAGTGACATATGTTGGTACAGGCCTTTCTGGAATCCATTCAGAGCCTGACTGGTCAAAGGAAGTAGACTGATGCAGATACTATACCAAAGATAAAATATAGTAAATCAGACCTTATTTCATAATATATATTGATGATTTTTAGTGTGATGAATTGCATAGTAGCAGAAAATATTTTGAGAATTCTTTCACCAAACTTCTGGTTGTCACTCTACCAGCAGAGCATGAGAAGTGATTCTCCTAGCTTGGTGTTGTTTCCTAGCAAGGACTAACTGCTAAGGTTCACTTTGTAAGAAGTCATATTTTCTGCTCTTTTCAGGTGAAGATGATAAATAGACTCTTCCTACTCCTTGCATTTTTGAATTTTCATTTAGGGATACCCACATTTAAGCAGAGTTCACCTCTAACAAAAAAGGACAGTCTTATCCTTGAAGGTTTGGGGGGAGGAGGTAATCAGTGAAGTCTGTTACCTCCTCTGCTTTTTCAAGAGAATCTGTTGCAACCAAGCCCTTGAGAAATTCTGTATAGTACACGTTGACAGTTGAAGAACTTCACTTGTGGGCCATATACAAGCTAAAACTGAGTTGTATTTATCTCCTTTAAGGCCTCCAAGTCATACTCTTGAAATTTTCAGTTTTATAAACACATTCAGGACTTGTGTTTTTTAGTATATATTGATTAATTAAGTGATAAACTTTCACCTTTTCTGTCCAGCAGTTTGATCTAATAATATGTTCAGCCCAATTATATTTGTTTCAGATTTTGCTGCTTCTGTATAAATCTGGAATGCAGTTGCCCACTTAACATGTATCTATAACATATCACATCGTGTGTACCTTAATAACAGTACTTCATTGGAAAGTTGTTTTCCTTGTGCTAAGGAGCATAAAGGACACATAAAGGACACTTCTGTCCTTTTTTTTTTTTTCACTCATGCATGTAAAGGATCTTCACCTATTGAAACTGCAGGAAGATTCTTAATTCGAGTTACAAATCAGCTTTTCTTACCAAAACAACCAATTTTCTAGGTTAGTTCCAGGAATCTCACAGAGAACAAGGTGTGTCCAGCATTATCTCTATCACCAGCTATTGAGTTAAGAATTTGGCACATGCAAATGTGGAAAAAAACATCTAGGAAGATTTAAAAACTTTGTACTTTTATGTGAACAAGGCTATTAAAGGCATGTGCTTTGAGAGTTCTGACTTCTCAAGTGTTACCAGACAGTTTTCTCTGTTTTACCAGACAATTTTCTCTGTTTTGTACAGTTGCTTGGTCCTTTTGAAGAAACAAAGTTTTGTGTAGCCGTGAGCAATTAAGTTAATCTTTCACAATAATGTATAGAAGTGGGTTACTTTCATAGTAAGCTATGGAGAAGGATTTCCCGTCCTTGAATATTCAGACCTCAATAATCCTTTTTTTGTTATTGAGTATGAAACTTAGTAGTTGCTGCTTTTATGTGGATTTAGGGTTGTTGGAAATGAATTATGAGCATAGTCAGTAGCTGCTGGTGTTAGTCAAACCAGAGAGGATGGTGATGCATTTAAGCTTTTATGTTAAAATACTGCAGTTTTTATCAGTTTGGCACTACTTGTGTGATGATGTGAAAAAACTCTGATTATATTAAGCACTGAATCCAATTGTATTTCGTAATACTGTAGAAAATATTTAGTCAAATGGCATTTCTGTATCCATTCTTCATTTCATGTTTATTAATATGTTTTACATCTGTGCACATTTTTGCTGTGCAGATATCCTTGTTTGTAAAATTCATATACAAGTTCACTAGACAGGACTGTAACTGCTATTTACTGGCTTGATACTGAGATTCTGTTAAGTCCTACTTTCTTGTAATACCAGTTGCTGATTGAACCAGGGAGAGAAGTCTGTTCTCTCTGGGATATAGAGAGTTCTGGAAATGTGATCTTAGCCCAAGGCTGGGCATGGTCCCTCTTTATGAACGTGCCCATCTTGGTTTTCTGTCTTTTACCTCTGGTAAAAGATCTGGTACCACTTTGTAAATTAAAGGGGTTACTGCCTCTTAATGATGTTCTTTGCAAATGGTTTGATTTCCATGATTATTTGTTGCATATCCTCTACCCAAGACCTAAGGAAAAATCTGTCTACAATAGATTACTTTTCATCTCTTTGTCAAGTGATAATTCAAGGAGACCAGAGCCTCCTGTACTAGAACATGGCTCTTTATGGCCACATCATTGTTTTACTCTCTCGTAACATTTGTTATCCATGTGTTTATATGTATAACCAGTGTAACTTCTGCTACAGCATTTGCATGGTGGGTGAAGATTGAGTATAGCAATAGTGGTATCTTCTTAAAGGCATTCCGTAAATCCACTCCCGTAAAAAGTAGCAGCAGGTTGCTACTGCTTTCTGGAGAATTTTGTGGATCTTGTAAGACAAGGAAACTGAAAAATCAGCATTGTTAAAATCTGTGTCCACTGGTTCTGTAGTGTGTTGCTTTAATATTGGACTTAACTCCTTGGTATTTTTTCCTCTGTAATAGATAATACCAATATTAGTTTCAAGCACTTTGTCAATATATTATTTACCAAAACGTGTATTCAGATTTTGTTACCAAGGTTGCTGCAGACAGTTATTTTATTTACATACATGTGCAGTTGGAAACCAATTAGAAAATATTTACTTACTCATAATGACAGCCACAAAAATGATCAAGGAGAGACTGAGGGAGCTGGGGCTCTTTAGCTTGGAGAAGAGGAGACTAAGGGGTGACCTCATGAATGTTTCTAAATATGTAAAGGGTGAGTGCCAAGAGTATGGAGCCAGGCTCCTTTTGGTGATGCCCAGTGACAGAACAAGGGGCATTGGGTGGAAGCTGAGGCATAGGAAGTTCCATGGAAACAGGAGGAAAAAAATTTTCCCTGTGAGGGTGACAGACACTGGAACAGGATTCCCAGGCAGGTTGTGGAACCTCCCTCTCTGGAGATATTCTAAACCTGCCTGGATACATTCCTGTGTGATCTGGTACGGGTGATCCTGCTCTAGCAGGGGGAAATGGACTAGATGATCTTTCAAGGTCTTTTCCAGCCCCTAATATTCTATGATTCTGTGATAATTGCTCTAATCACTGGTATGTAGAAAAAAATCAGAATAGTTTGTTCATAATGTATGTGAAAACTTGAAAGTATGCATGCACTAAAACTCATGTGGTAGATTGGTCTCACCACAGACACATATACTCCTGAAATATCTACCCAATCTAGTTTCTGAACTATTAAATAGAAAGTAAATTTGTATTTTAAAGACATAGCTGCCTACTTCTAAAAACACAATAATAAGTGTATGTGCTATGAACTATTTTGTTACTCTTTTGATTCTAGACCATAGTAAAGCTCTTAAATAAACAGTTTCCAGATTTAGTGCCTGCCAATGGTCTTGCACTTTTTAGGTTTAATAATGTATGGATTGTTTGGCAATGTCTTAGAATTAGACTATATTGCAGCTATCACAAAGATGTTAATGGCTGATTTTTGAAAAGCGTTTGTGGTATTCTGAGTATGTTTTCTTACTTACAGCTTTCCATTTGTAGTGCAATAGGCTAATTTGGTTTAAGTAACTGTGAGCAAATGACCATTACTGAATTTTAGTTGTGGGATGAACCACACTTTGTTTTCCTTCCTTCCATAATTTTAATTCTTTGTCTTCTATCCCTAGTTAAGTATGTTTTTAAAAGACGTGAGTAGAGCTCCTGAGGTCAGTAGATACTTCAGGTTGACAGTTAAAGATGGAGTTAATTTCTATGTAATACAGTTAAACAGAATTTAACTGTGCTACATATTTTTAGGAAACAGAAGCATAAGTCCTGCTTAGGAACTCCATTCCCTCTCATTCAGGGAAAATAAGTTGATGGAGAAACAAAAACATTACCAAACCCAAAAGTGAAGGCTACTACTTCAGTGTTGTGCATCCACAGCTGTTTTTCAGTAGGGTGACACCACAAGCTTCATTTAATATAATCCAAAAAAATATTTTCAAATTTAATTTAGCTCCCTCACTCTTAAATGGTGCTGTGGAACTTTGCAAAACTCATAATTACTTTTTCAAGATATCTATAGCACTAGAAGAAAAATAACCTGTTAATACAAAATATGTGTCATAGTCTGCATTTTCCTTACACCTTTTTTATCTACTATCTAGAATTTGTTAATAATATTGCCAATCTGATTTCAGAATGCTGATGATATCTGTGCAGGCTTATTGATGTTTGCTGTAGTCACTTTCTGTTCTCTATTGTAGAAACAAACAACTGGATACTATAACCAATCCCTGCTCATTTTCAGTTGTATCTACTGCCATTATGATGTAACGTTGGAGGTTGTCATAAATTAGCACATTCCTGATTAGCATTAATTCAATAAATGTTCTTTACTTCAAAAGAATGCTTTGGACACGTGCTACTACTTGCATTGTTTATATATGGTACTGTAGAAACCTAACATTTGGAAGAAAAATGTAAGATGATGATTTGATAAGATTAGTCAGAAATAATTGGGTGGGTGTGTAGGCTACTAAATGTATTTGATTTTAATCTCTAATTAAAAAGTTGGATTTTTAATTGTTTTTGTGATGCAATAGTTCTTACTTCATTATAGCTTTGTAAATAAGGGCCAAATTCTGCCTGTACATTGTGCCCAAATACAGAAAAATGTATTTGTATGAAACAATATTCTCCTCAAAGTCAGTCACAGACTGTCTCTGTACTTTCTTCTGGGAGATTATTCTAAGATTTTGGAGCAAATATATGTTTATGCCTTTATACACCTTGAAATGGGAATGAAAATGGTGGCTAACCTTGAATGACTATCTCTATTCATTCCTTTTTTCTGATGGTAGATTTAATAATCTTGTGGGATATGGCACTGCCAGAAGCATAGTGGGTTCTGTCGTGTTGATGCTGTCTGATTTGGAGGTCTGCTAGATGAGGTTTGGAATTAGTTGATGTTATAGGGGAAGTATCTTGCTGTGGAGCTACAGGTGTGAATTCAAGCCCTGCTCTATTCTACTGCTCCAGTATTTACATAGCTTTGCCATTAGTGTACTTGGTCATTTGGGTTAGGAAATCAGAGACCAGCAGATGCAGTAGCTAAGGATAACTCTACTTGATCCAGCTCTGGCAGCAGGATTGGACTAGATGATCTTTCGATGTCCCTTCCAACCCCTAACATTCTGTGATTTCTTCCAGTATCTGGAACCGGGGCATCTACTGGAAACAGCAGCAGCAGTATGTGTGGAACTGCATGGTACTGAACGTGTAACTCCCTAGACTTGCTTTTCTAGATAACTGGTTTGAATACCAGAATTTAGTAAAGGATTGGTTAAAAGATAAATAGTTCATACATTTTTGTTGAAAGCTTATCCTTCTCTGCCAACTTTTCTATATAGTAGAGTATTTTGAATGGCAGCTACAGCCTGATCTACCGACATGAGCTAAAAGTTTCTTTTATCTTGTTAGTTTATAAACTGATCTACCGACATGAGATAAAAGTTTCTTTTATCTTGTTAGTTTATAAACGTTCAATGTATTCATGGGGATGGGGAAGGGAAACAAAAAGAAATTATGCTTTTTCACTGATGAGTGCAGCTCTGTTTTGGCTTATGGGAGGGACTTAGGTTTCTTTATTTGTTCTGGTTTTGTCATTGCCATCTAAATCAATCACTGCATTAATTGGGGAAGTGACATCTGGCAGCAGTATAGCAAAAGATTCTCTCTCATTTTTTTAAGTGTATACAGCATGAAACCAGCTCTTGTGTCCAACTGGTAAAATAAATTAACAAAAGTTTCTGTATTTAACTTACAGAAAGTAACACAGTAGCAGAAAGGGATTTTATTTGTTCTATAGAAAATGAAAGTGATATAGAGGAGATAGTTGAATGTTTTCCAGATGCTCCAACAGAAAAAAAAGTAAGGAAAAGACAGGGAGAGGGCTAATAACAGAAAGGACTCATCTAATGCTGAGTAGACTTCTACAGTGCAGAATATGTTGCAAGAACCTTAGGTGTTTGTGGAAGTCTTTGCGTTCAGTAGTGGTGCCATCACAGCACTTCTGTATACACACTTAAAAATAGCATGCGAAAGCCATCTCTGCTGAGAACACACATTTTAAGTGGCTTGCAAGATACAAGCTCTCAAGAGAATTAACAGTTTTCTTGGGCATCATAGAGAACACTGTATTAGAAAGAATGCTAACGATGCTCTTCCTTTTCTCACATTGCACTGCTTTTGAATTGCAATTTTCTTGCTCTGCCTTCAGCCAAATGTGTTCCAAAGTAGTTTTAAAAGCTGTGCTCAGATTAAGCTTCATTGAAACAGTTTGCAATACAGTTGCATCCTATATGTTCTCCTATTCAGCTTGGAATACGTTCAAGATCATAGGTGCTAGATGAAGTTACGTAGAGCAGACTTTGAGGTGGGTTTCCTCCTACAGCATTAGATCTTAGTAAAACATGTATTTTGCTGGTGAAACAAGAAAGCACACTTGTGTTCAGTGGATGCATCCATTCCTTTGATTTTGTGTGAACTGCAACTGAAAGTGTTTGCAGTGGGCTTTGAAAGTATTTGTGATCCTGTGTTTAAGTAAAGGAAGACAGGTTCTTAACCAAAATATAAACAACCTTTTTGTTTAATGAATCCCGTTTGATCTGTTAAAGCATAACTGTTGTGAAGATAAAGCCTTGAAGGGAATATTAATATATATTTAGATCATTACAGAATGATATTATACCTAGTCTGAAAAATAAAATTACAGAAAGAACTGAGGAATACTGCTCTGAAAACCTGTACTTCTAAAGAAACCTCAGAACTATCCATTGAAACCTAAAGATTATGCTGCATATTGAATGATCTTTTGGTCACAAAGGCCATACTTTTGAATAGGTGACTGTGCTGAAAACATAATTCTGTTTACTGGGAACAGTTTTAAAGCCACAGAATATGATTAGGAAAAGGACTGAGCTGATAAACACATATTTATCTCATATTGGAGTTGGCTTTTTTCCCCCTAGTATTTGTTGTTTATTTGGGTTTATTTTACATACGCCACCTTACAAGAGGCCACAATATAAATCATGAGAAGAATGTCTGCAATAAGAAATACTATTTCCTAGAGACATAGGTTGTTTTCGTGTCTTTCACAATTTGTTTGTGCATTTTTTTAGATGTTAATAGTTAGTACAAACTTTAGAATAATATGGAACTGGAATAGGTACAATTAATTTTTTTCCCTCTGTGCATGTTTTAGAGGGGTTCATCACAGAAGGGTCTGAATGATGATTCTTTCAATAATGATTCCATGAGACTGGAATCTTTAGAGATTTATGATACACAAATACCTTTACTGATTAACAGCCTATATTAAGTGGAATTTTTCACATAAACCTTTAATAGTAGGTGACTGTAAACACTCCAGTAGGATAGTAATGGAATTACTCATCTTCCTAGATGGACTTTCTTCCCTATTCTGGATGTCTTGCTGTTAATTAAAACCAAATGTAATAGCTAAAGATACTGTTCTCAAAAAGGAAATGTTCTTAATTATTACAAGTGCTATTTGGGGCCATTGTTGCTGTTTCAGTCTGTTTGGAAGTGAACTCATCTACTTCATGTGTATTTCAGCCCAACTATTTCAGATTTGATCACTTCACACTAATGCATTTATCTAGAACAGAGGGTAGTTTTTCAGTGAAAGCATAAAAAAGAAACCTAGTAGTACAGACATATTTTGGATAGGAAGACAACTACTGGTTTCTGTCTTCTTTTCCCATTAGTTGCAATTACACTGGCAGAGGATATATTGCCAGAAGTGACCCAGGGTCACTAAGGGTAGACTTTCATTTCACTGTGCCAATTGTACAGGAAACAAGTAGAGTTTCAGACTCCCTCTCAAGGCAGATAGCTATGCTATCTTTCAGAAAATACCTCTTCTTTGGTAGGCATTTACCTAAAGTCAGCACATTGCATGGATTCACAAGATAATGGTAGCAAGAGGATTGTGTGGACTATAAAGAGCTGTCCTGCTGTTAAATTGTGTCAATGTGAAAATTCTGATCATTTAAGAAAAAGCATTACCACAATCAATTTGAGACATGTGACATTGCATTTAGACGTTTGCAGTAGGATTTTCTAGAAATAATTTTTTCTTTCAGATAAAATTCCATATAAGAGAAACTGCTGAAGAATCAATGAAGACTAATAAGAAATACATTAATTCAGATGTTAATATTTTCATAGAGAAGATTAGCTTCTTGAGATTACAGGATTGTGAAGGTGAATACAGCAAATGCTGTTGAGAATTGTTGGAAATTACTTGAATTGTTGGAAAGTTCAAGTAAACCCTATGAATCAATAAAAATGCTTCTCCATTAGTGATTCTGAGGCATCCATAAGACAGGCTAGGTTGACATGGGTGGTGTTTTTTTCTCAGGTTTGACCTTACAAGGGATGTAATGACCTCTGTGAAAACTCAAGCTAAGTGGTGGTCTCAGTAGGTCACAGTGTCCTGTAAAATTCATTTTTGGATGGAGTGGAAATGCAATTTTTCATTCCTGGCCACGATTTTAAGTACATTGCTATAGTAGTTGAAAAGTTTGCACTGCCTGGATCAGAGCAAAGCATTACTGAGGCTGTTCGTCACACCTGCTTGGTGTCATTTACACGCTTCATCAAGCATGGAACCACGTCAAGCCAATAGCTGTGTAAAAAGGCTTTAAGAATCTCCTGCATCATTTGAGAAAGAAGGGATGAATATTCCCTCACTTGTCAAATAGGCGTTGTTTTGTGAATGAGGAAGATTTGAGTTTGAAGATTCATGGGGGCTGGGTTTTGTGGGGGTTTTTGTTTTGTTTTAAATGACTGTTCTGAATGTAGGAGCTACTAAAGGGATGCTTTATAACTGAAAACAGCTAAAAAATGACACTAAAGAGTAGTTTGGAGTATCCCAACATGATTAGTGTGAACAAATAGCACTGGCTCTGTGGAGTGCCAAGGTCTATTTAGTATTTACAACTCAAGTGGAATAATAAGAATTTCCTGCTTGTTTTGAAAGAAGGCTCTAGTTATGGGAAGTATGAAGTCAAAACCAGTACCAGCTGCTAGAATTCAGTACTCTTTACAACTTTGAGTTACACATCTGTCTCTTTCCTACGCTTGCAGCAGAACAGGTCTGTGCTGCCCTTTATGGAGGTTTGGGGGGATATCAGCCCAACCATAAAGTTTTCATCTCACAAGCAGCGAAAGATGGAGACTACTCAGGAGTACTCATGTAATAAACATACAGTCCAGAAGTACTTGGGGGTAATACATCTTTTCTTCAGGAGAACAAGAAAATCAGTGATATTACTGATAAAAATACAGACATTTTCAAACATTTTTTTGTTTAATTAAAGTTGTAAGGTTTTTCCAAACAAACAGTTGCTTTCATCGTATGTTTTACATGTTTCATATAGCTTTTATCTTAGAATGAGTTTCTGTGAACTGGCACAACGCTACAATGCTCAAACTAAAAATCTTACAGCTGTCAAAAGAAAAACGTGGGGTTTTTACCATGTAGACATTTTATTGGTCTTGTGTTTGTTGGATTTTTTTCTTTTAATTCAAAGAATTGATATGACATTTGTATGCAACAGTATATCCATATGTAGTATCATCTTTGTGGCACCGTGTTTTGTAACTGTATGGGTATGTAGATAACAAATCACTAGGAGCAATGTTCTCACTGACTTAGTGCTGAACAAATGTTGTAACAAATATCTTATCTGAAGAAAGGTAGGCTTGAGGTCTTCCGTCTTCAACTATGGGGTTAAATTCAGAAAATTATTTCTATTCTCATCTCTTTCTTCTTCTGAAAAGAGAGAGATATAAAGTAGTAAAAGCCAAACTAAGATTTTCAAAATTAAGTATTTTGGAATTTTTACCACCTTTTCTGAAATTAAGATCAGATCAGAAAACCTTTAATTCCTGCACAACATCTAAAAATTAATTATTGCACTTCTTTAAGATTTATCACAGGTACAAAATCATTCATGTGCATGAGATCTGCATGAGCATAGTTTAGCTGATTATTTGAGCTTGCAGCTTTTATTATATTTAGAAATAACTAAATATCTTAATGATTAAACATTAATGAGTAAATCTCCTGTGAAAGTCAAAACCACTGGGCTTCAGAAAATAGACTGGTACAAAGGGATTCAGAGAAAAATCAAGTGAGCTTAACTCTGTGTTGTCTGGCGTCTCTATACTTCAGAAACCCACGCCAGCATATTTCACTGTCCTGCTCAACAATTTTTCAGATTTCTGTATCTTTTCCTTTTAAGATGTTTTCTTAAGTATAGAGCGGAGGAGACCAATAACAAAAAGATAAATCCATAGATGATGAAAGGATTTTCCTGATCTTAGTAGTTAACATAATAGTTTGAAAAGAAAAGAATTTACAAGTACTTGTTCAAATGCAGTACGTAGAGAGTGAATAAAATAAACAGCAAGATGTGTTCTGATAGGAACTCAGATGATCAAAGGGAACTACTGAATAGGCATAGTTATTCTTTCAGATAAAATAAGGAAGTAATTCCTTTGAGAGTTTTTGTGATCATTTCTGTTGGAAAACTTTGTATGCATTACTCAGAAATTCAATGAAGAGAAAAGCAATACAGCCTAGATAATAGGGTCAGCTTTGAGCATGAGGTGGCATGTGGACATGGCTTGACTTATTTCTCCAAATCATTTGAATGGAAATATTGGATTAGTTAACCTTGTGTCAGGTCTGTTAGTTAAATAAACCCTCCAACTGTTCCTGACTGAAGGATGCATAGTTGTGGCTGAAAGATGCTGCTGCTTTTCATTAGAATTTTGTCAAATATATCCTGCTAACATAATGATTTTAAAATAAAATGGTTTATTCGATGGAAAGGATAACAAGCAGAAAATTCACATCCTTTTCTTCTCACAGGGTGTTTCAGCCCAGTAGGAAATCCTCTTAGCCGAACACTATTGGGTAGACTACAGACGGTAAGGAATTCTATTTTTGCATTTTTTAAAATTGATTTTTAACTATAAAATGTCGTTATTCAGAATTTCTCATTGTAGAAAGGAGGATGTTGGGGTTTTTTTTACCTGTCTTTATTCTGATATCTTCAAGCAAATTTTCTACATGGGCTTTAAGCTCGTGCTGCAGCCAGCTGGTGGCAACATCAGATATTTACAAATTAAAAGCTATTTATTTTTTTCATTAATTACTTTTTGATGTTTTAGAAATAAATAAACTGAAATCACAGTCCTCTGGGTTTTATTATTACTAAGAATGCAGACATTGAGAAATAGGTAGAGAAAGCTGGGATAGTAACTTGAATCCTATTTGCAACACCATGTTTTTATTGTTTACTCATACTTCACCTTTTTGCAACAAGCGAAATCACAGCCATCCTCTCTTTATTTAATTACTTACCTGTTAAATGTTGATTGGAAAGTGCTAGTAATTATATTTGTTCCGTTCTTTCTGATATGCTGATCACCATACTAAAAATCCAACAGGATCTGTAAATGCCATTAATTCTAACTGTACACGTGATAAACCTGGATTAACCACAAAACAAGTGGAGAGACTGGGGGATGAAGAACAAGTGGTGCTTCTGAATACTGAATGTAGTGTGGCTCTAGAAGGATGGGCCTGTTTTACTTGACATATTAATCCTCCTACACCCATGGACAGAATGCCGTGATTTAATATTCTGTCTTAATTGCATGCTAATAGTAATCTTCCAGAGAACTGTTGGATATTCACATAAATTAACTTGGATCATTCATAGGTGTTTTACAGTTTGGATTTGAAGTTTGGGTTTGGGTTGATTCAGGGATATTTTTTTTATCTACCTTATGAAACAGAATCTATTTTGTAATACTGTGTAAATATCATAAGATACATAGGGTCACCAAGAAATTTCAAAAGAATGTGTTGTTGTTTTGTTAGTAGCCAAATGATTCTTGTTTTCACATTTTAAATTTTTTTAGCTGTCAACATGTAACTTTTAAGAAAAAGTATAAATTATTCAATCAGTATTTTAGTTTCTCCATCACAATAGCTCTACAAACACAGGATCTACTGTTTTGGAAAATGCTAAATAGCAGCTAATTTGTTCTTTTTCTGAAGGAGTTAAATTCAGGTTTTGAACATTTTTTTTCTTTTGTAAATGCAGTAATACATAAGTTGTAAGCACTGGTAAACTCTAAGTTATATCAAGAATGTAACATATTTACAAATAACGAAATAGTTGAAGAGATTTTAAATAATTTGAGGAGCTGGAATATTTTACATGTTTCTGAATTGATCTTTTTTTGTGTCTTTTTTCCTTCTGTTTTTATGTTTTTTATCCCTGTAGGGTTTACTAAAGCAGCTGTGTTTGCATTTCTGTTTTCTGTTTGTGCATTGCAGGTTTCAATAAAGTGCAGCCTGGCACAGTTTTGTTTTGTTTTCTTTTCTTTTTTCCTCTAGGCAGATTATAGATTCCCATGCTCATTAAATATTGAAGGGCTGTAATCAAATAAAGATTGTAGTCATCTGAAGCCTAAGGAGGTAGCTTTATAGTGTCTACAGACAGATTAATTAAGACCAAAGAAGAGTACATTATTCTTAGCAATTAATGGTTTTTAGAATCATTTTAATTTAGCTATTAATTCTGGCCTTGGACTTCTTTTCCTGTAGACTAAATTTGTCATTTAGATGTCCTGAGGTAGGAGTGTGTTGACAATTAATTGAATTAGAGAACAAGAACAGAAATATGATACTGCTAACAATCTTTAATTATTTTATGCTAAGTCTCAGCTTATTTAGCGTTTCACTTTAAACTTCAGTTACTAGGTTAAGGAGATTGCATGGCATTGTTGGGGAAGGTGAGGATTAAGTACATTTGTAACCTTTGGGTTCAAAAGGAAAAATGAAAGCAATGGAGCAACTGTAAAAATTCAGATTGTCTTTTTAGAATTCTTACGTTTTCCATATTTTCTCATTTACAAGCCAGTTGTGAGTTATTTTGAGCACTGCAGGTTCATTTCATTCTTTGTCTCCTTTTAAAAAATGAAAATAAAAAAAAAACCCACCATAAAACCAGCAACAACAACCAAAAAACCCAAAAGGGAAGAATATCAGAACTTAGGCTATTAAACACGGAGGCACAGATTTAGTGAACAGACAAGAGAAGCTTTGACACTTAATCCCCGTGTCTTCACCAGAGTGTTTGCATGAGCAGTATCTCTTCCATTCTGGCAGATAACAGGTATAGGGAAGTGGAGTGGAGAGAAGCAGTGGCACTGTGCAGCATCCAATAGAATAATGTTTCCCTTCTTCATTGTCACTGAGCCTGTCACTCTGAACTGGAAAAGCAGGGAAGGTGGCTTTGGCCCTGCACACACACGCATTTGGGATCAGCCCAGTATGTGTAGTCACTGCTTAACCTTAATCTTAGAAAAACTTAGTTTTCAAATGTAGTTATTAAGAGTTAATGACTAATTAGAAGTGAGACTTAATCTGTATGTTTATTGTGTTACAATGGAGGATGTATTTTTATATAAGGAAGAAGCATGAGAAACCACTGGTAGACTTCAAATTTTTCAATATTTGTTTTCCTTTAAACTTTGTTAATGTGGTATATGAAATATATTTGTTCCACAGCAGAAATGAAATGCTGGGATTTTTACAGAAAAGACAGTAATGAGATATCACTTGTTCTTACTCAGTGTTGCTTTTTCCAAAGGAAAGTATGCTTTCTGATGTCCAAAACCTTTGGCTGCTGTACATCAGCATGATAAAAGCAAAACCTCCATTACCACAGTCACTGAAATTGCCCAATTCAAAATAAACGATAAACTTTATTTCAGTGACACTTGATACAGCAACTTATTTAGCAGTTTACTCTTACCTGTAGTGCTTTCTTTTGTACTAGTGTCTTAAAACATTTTGGGGTGATTGTGTGTGTGTGTGTGTGTGTGTTATGAATGCCAAGACTAAGTAGCTTAGTCATGAATAACCAGCATGATATTCTATGATCTAGAACTCTGCATCAACTGCTGGATCTGTTTGTTTTCTTTTGAGGATGTTCCTCATGCTGAAAGCTCCTAGCACCTTTCTGCAACCAAAATCAGAGTGAAATGGCAAGCATTTTCAGCAAGCATTTTGTTCCTGTTTCTCCCAGATGGTTTGCCTCCTCAGAACACGACTATAGCCCCACATCTGTTCTGATGGAAGAAAAGGACTAACTAGTTTCCATCTTGCATTTAAAACAAAAACAAAAAAAAAAAAAAAACAAGAAAAGGGATCTTAATATAGTGTTAAAAGCGATGTATTCCTACACTTCAGTATGGAATACTGAAAATGTGGCTTATTGTTGGAACAATGTTAAAAAATGTTTCTAAATTGAAAGGCCAGTCATCTTCACTGTAACTTGCAGTGTAACTAGTATTTCACACTGTGTAACTCGCAATGTAACTAACTAGTATTTGACACTGTGTGTAACTTGCAGTGTAACTAGTGTTTGACACTGTCCAAGAAGTGGTGTGGCTCACCAGAGGTAGCTCTGCTGCCTGGCGGTAGCTATGTCAGTGGTAGGCTGCCCTGGCAATTCCCCAGTCCTGCTGGAGACAGGGGATATGTGCAGCCCCCACAGAGTGTCTCTTTAAGAGGAAACTTTGGAATGTTGCTGCCTTAGAAGTTTAACAAAGTGTTCGAGAACATTCAACATAGTCTCAGTGTGACTCATGGATTTTAGCATATTTCCAAGTATCTGGTTCTCTTCAAGCTCTTCTTATGTTGAGTGTTTGAGAGTGCATGAATACTTTATTAAAAAGAGAGGTTGAGACACAATAATGGGGCAATACGAGTACCTGAACTAGATACCTAAATAATACTGCTAATAATTCTGATGAATCATTTTTGAGCAACAGGAGGCACTCCCATCCCACGGGCTAAGCACATTGCCTGCACAGTTCTCTTAACCTTGAGAATGGAAAATGAGAATTAGCTGAAACCTGTAAGGCAATGCTGACTACCAGTAGACCACTGAACAAGCCACGTACTCTGAACTGCAGCTCCACCAGTCTTTGTTCAAAATTTGTTTATCAAATCAGGCAGTTACGCTGTTACACTGTTGGTGGTTTTTTTTAGTCTGTGTATGTGCATAATTACTCAGAACTCTTTAGGTGGTAGGCTTAGATGTTCTCGCAGATGATAAGAAATGAATGAGTCTGTTTGCTTTTATACTTGTTAGTGTGTCTGTAACTACTGTGGCACTATTGAAACAATCTGGAGGCTAGATGTAATCTCTGTGTTCAGGATAGTCAGTGATTTCTTTTCCGTATGGTGTAAACCAGGCTCAGGAAAAAAATGTTGAAGGGAAGAATCTATGTTCTGGAGAATGCCATTTATTCTGCTAAGGACTGCACTAATGATTCTCCTTGGATCAGCCTAATTTTGAGAATAATAATAAGCCTCACAAGCAAAAAAAGCATATCAAAAAACCAAACCAAAATATTTTCTGTGATCGTTTTTTGTTTAAAAAGAGCAATACATTTTCGATGTATGTGACAAAGCAAGAGAAGAAAAAGAAGTTAAAGCAAAAGACAATTAAAGGAGGGGCTATAAATTATGAAAAAGGTGAAGCATGTTGGGTAGAAATCTTGAAATTTGAATGTTGTTTATAATGCAGTACACTCTGCTATGGGTGGAAATGTTTGCTTAACAAAGCTCACATTTGATTCTTTGAAATATTTTCATTGCTGTGTAAGATTTCTATTCTGTGTTATATTTTGTGTCTTTTGGCACACACAATCTAGGAGGAACTGATTTCCCGATTTTGAAAACAGGCCTTTGAAAAAATTTAAGTAATACCAAGAAAAGACTTCCATCTCTTCCTAGTTTGTTGTTCCTCAGCTAATTTTAATAGTTTTTCTGGTTTTAATCTTTTTTCAAATGAAGAATTGTTTTGTTTGACAGAAACCAAATTTTATAGGTACAGGCACATCTTAATTATTTCACTGCATACCTGCTACCCCTTTGACTTTGTTGGAAGTCTGAACAGTAAGTGATAAAGGTAGAACAATTAGAAGTAAATGGAAAGCATTGGTGATTAAGACCAACCTGAAACTCTCCATTATATGAAAGTGCCATCTTTTGCATAGTGGTTCAGAGGTAAAGTTCACTGCAACAACTTCTTAAACATTTGCTGTAGTATTTGCAATGCAAACAAGCTTATACTTCATAGTCATCAATCCTCTGCCTTCCTCCATGCTGTCTCTACTGCAGTGTGCGTACTTGCAAATATCCAGTATTACTCATTGTTGCCTAATACCACTTCTGCTTTCTCTTTTGTAATAAAAAGATTTTATTACAGATAATTCTTAGTGCTTTACAGTAGACATAAAAATACTCAAAATTATAGTTTATAAAAATATTTCATATTCAACTTTTTTAATAATTACTTGTAGAATGATGACTGCCTGACTGCCCTGGGACTGAGAGGAGGAAGCAGTTGTCCACTTAGGCAAGAGACAGTGAGTATTATGTGATTTTTTTTTTTTTTTTTTCTCAATGCTTTCTATACCTGTTACACTGTATCTGTGCTTTTGAAAGAACTTGTTTGGTTTGGTTTGGTTTGGTTTTTGTTTGTTTTAGCATGATCTCATGGAATTATTTTTTTTTTTTTGCTGCCCTAGATTTTATAGTTTTTACAGACGTGTTCAAAACCAGCATAGCTACATTACTGCTTTTTTTATATCACTTTTGAAAAACAATTTTGTAAATGTTCATGAATATCAATATCATTATTTATTTATTTTGTGCTTGAACTTAAAGCAAACCAGAACTTACCATGTGCCTAAATGTCACAACAGAAGAAGTTATATTGCATTGGGCGTAATTGTGAGTGTTTTACATTCTTGTTTGGGCCTGAGATGCATTTCTTGTATCTCCCTATGGTCATTTTCTGATCATATGTCTCCAGAGAATATAATAGCAATTTCTACATTTCATTTAAATTGTTAGGCTTGCTAAACCAGTTGTATTACAAGACACACTGGTATTTTCATTTTTTATTTCTGGGAGACAGACAGTGGGACTTGCTCAATAGGTTTGAGCTGTTTGTTGGCAGTGTTTCCTGTTACTGAATTTTTGGAATTTTTTCCAAAAGAAACATAAAATCATAGAATTGTCAGGGTTGGAAGGGACCTCAAGGATCATCTCGTTCCAACCCCACTGCTATGGGCAGGGTTAGATTAGATCAGGTTGCTCAGAGCCTGGCCTTAAAAACTTCCAGGGATGGGCCTTCTGTCACCTCTCTGGGCAACCTGTTTCAGTGTCTCACCACCCTCATGGGGAAGAACTTCTTTCTAACATCCAATCTGAATCTACCCACTTCACACCAGATCTTACAAAAGACATTGCAGAGAGAAATATTTGTTGTTCTGGCTTTCATTGTTTTTCATGCTATCAAATAATTAGTGTTATCTTTTTTTTTCTTCTTGAACCTTGAGCGACCTCATGATTTTCATAGTACTGCTAAGGAAACTTTTGTCACTTAACTGAAGTGGGCACTGTTAGAGCACCCCTTGCTGGACATAATCATGCAAGCTTCCATTTCTGTACTGTTTCTCTATGGTACTCATTAGTATATTTTAGTTTGGTTCTATTCTATAGATCATATCTGTATATTGCCAACATTTGTAATTACTGTATTAGCTTTCCTAATGCAGAGAGGAGAGTTATTCTAAAGGATATTTCATTGTTTCACGTCTTTATGAATGCATATTTGAGTGAATTTCCCAGCTACTAAGAACTATGCTCATAGAAATTTTTTCATGATGACCAGCTCACAAATTACATAATAGAATTTGCAATGGTAGAATCATTTCCATCTTTTGTCATTCATAACTGATGTAATCCACTTGATTGCTCATAGGGAATTATGAAAAAACTAAATGACCTTGTCAGTATTTTTACACTCAGCTCACAGATGATCTTACTCAAAAGAGAAACAAAAATATGAAAAGCTGCGCAGTTCAGCAGTCTTAGGATTTCAATATATGCATGAGTTGTAAAAAAAGGAAGTATTTTCTCCAGGTCCCCATTTTCATAATAATTTTGCTGTCTCCATCAGTCACCTATAACTTTCTAACAGACCCTGTTTCTGACCTCTTAGATTTTCATAGAGGTATCTGAAGTGAAGATTATATGTAGGGAAGCAGTGTTCTTTGTGTAGAATAGGTCATAATTTTACTCTTCACTTATGATGAGTAAAGTGAGCAATTCCCTTATTCCTAGAGTTCACTTGTTTTCAGTCCTTTTTGAGTCCCTCAGGACAGATTTTTGTCTGCAGGGCAATATTTGGATATGCAGTGTTGAAATTGGGTTTCTGGTAATCATGGAATCACAGAATGCCAGGTAGGAAGGGACCCTAAGGATCAGCTACCTTCTTGTAGTATGCATGGTGCTGATCACTGCTAGTACTTCTTTTCAGAAAGGTATAGATGCCCTGTGTTTTACTGGCAAATGGATTTATTGTGTGAAGTGGAATATAAATGTAATTTTGGCAGGTTAGGTATTTGTACAATTGTATATGCAAATACTTGTTGCTGAAGAAAACAATAATAATTTCCTTCAGTAAAACTGTCATGCTGCTGAAGTGTTTATTCAAACACATATGCTTCATGAGCACACACAGAATGGGATATGAAGGTGGTGTAGCAATTCTGAGAAAGTAAATATATGAAGGTTGTGTGTTTTTTTTTCTCTTCCCTTTGCTTCACAAGTAAATTGCTTATAAAACTAGCAGCTGCTGTTTTGAAGCTAATCTTAGTGAATTGAATGTTCTTAACTATTTCTACAATCCCACAGTCCTTTATCTTGCCTCTCCTGCTGCTTTCCCACCACCCCTGATCCCATTAGCAAAACTTGAGACAGCCTCAGCTTTTACCAAAGTGCAGCTTTGGTTTCAGCTGCTTTTCTGCAAGAGGAAGTGAATGTTGCGCTTTTTTCTCTGTGGCATGGTTGTGATAAAGCTGTGGTGCTCTTATCTCTCTTTTAGGTAGTGGCTCTTTATGACTACACAGCGCATCGATCAGATGAGCTAACCATCCATCGCAGTGACATTATCCAAGTGTTATACAAAGATAATGATAACTGGTGGTTTGGCAGCCTAGCAAATGGACAGCAAGGCTATTTTCCAGCTAATTATGTGGCTGGTGAAAGTAAGTTTACTGCTGTCTTCCTGGTATACCAGTGCAGGTTTAACTGATGGTCCAGGATTTTACTATGCTCTACAGTTTATTGTTCTGAAGATACGAATTTATGTAGCACAAAAATGGCATGATGCTGACTTACTGGGATGCAGAAATTGTATAATGTTAGCTAACCACTTAGCAAGTTAACATACCTGGCTGAAGAAGGTACTGGCACTTAGTTAAATATTCCAGCTTATACAGTAATAGCTTAATTATCAGTCAAGTGGATTGATTCCTTATCTCTTCTTACATATAGCCACCCGATTCGTGCCCTGCTTTGGCGGTGTTCTAGGGCACATCAAAACATTTCACAGAAATCATAGGTTGCTATTAGGCAGTATCTGTTAGATCTAACTGGTTACTTTTATGAAAGCTCTCGATTTTCCCCTCAGTCTAATGGAGAATATGGAGTTCCCCAAAAGTGGACTGAAGTGTGAAATTTTAAAAGAACACTAATGGTTAACTCTCATATCTTAGCATTGAACTTGCTTACAGGTGTTTACCAATGTTAACCCAAGATTTCTCAAGATATTTCCCCCCATTTTCTAGTTCCTCCCTCTGTCTTTCCCTCTGTATTTTTGTCTCTTTCTTAAGAGGTTGTAGCAGTGTGGTAGCCTGATGATGATAAAATCAGCTTAAAATCAGCTTAATTAATGCTCTTCCTCTCTGTTCTCCACTTGCACATCCTGTGCATTTTCTCCTTCCTTTATTCCTTGCAAAATAAGCCAAAGAGCAGTCTTTAGAAGGGTCTTCAGTGATGATCTGTTGTTCTTAAAAATAAAAGTTCCAAGAGAAATGGCGAAAAAAAAAAAATGGCATGCAGTTTGTTGTTTCAGTTGGTGACCATCTTTTTACTGGACCCAAAGAAATGCATATGACACGTTTGTTAAGTATTAGCTGAGTTGCTGCCAGTATGCAGCTTGTTCTTAGTCACATAAACATTTGATTGTTTTCATATAACAACCTATTTTATAAATGGTCTCTATATTAAATCACATCTAAAACTAACTAATATAAATAAAATTTAGTGAGCACATTTTGATAAACTCTCATACAAAACTTGTCCTTAGACACTTTTTCACTTACTTCAGTTTACATCCCATTTTTGATAGATTTTTGATAGTCACATAAAACAGATACTTTCCGTAATTTTCAGTGACTCATAATGGTGAATTATCGATCCTGTTTTCAGAAGAATATGAAGAACAACCTTCACGATTAATACCAGATTCTGCTCCTCTCCTACCTGAAGGACCAACAGAGGCAGAGGAAGGTTCTCCAACACTACATAAGGTAGTAAATTGAGAAGGAAGTATGCTGTAAATAGTGGTGGAATATGTCTTTTGTGTGCTGGGTAGCCTGTATTAATTCTCATTCCTTTTGGAAAATTTTCTGATGTATAGACCTCCTTCCATGTAAGCAGGTAGATTTTCAGCAGATACCTAATACTTGTCTCATGTGGAACCAGCTGTTCCATCATGTGCCAATTAAATATTCTGTCTACTTTTGCACTCATTGTAATGAGTGTCAATTCTCTCATTGACTCCAAGGTTTACAGAAGTATCTTTACCAGCTACCTGACATAAATAGAGGTTGCATGTGGATTTGTCAAAACCTTGACATACTTCTGGGCACTTAACTGCCATTCTTGGCACTGCCCACAGATTATTCAAATTTTCTGCTATTAAATATGGGTTGTTTAGGAAAAAAAAACGTTGAAGCTTTTCTCTCAAGAGTTTTCAGTCCATGTAGTAATATTCTAATTATAGATATACAATGTGATCATAAAGCCTTAGCCCAGGAGACATGCTGCATTTATATGTTCTTGTCAATGGATATTTCAGTTTACAGGCTGCTGATGGGTTCTCTAATGTGAATGAGTGCACTTGCATTCATCCTGTAGATTGCTCAGGAGAGTGGACTTCATAGTTTGAAGGAGCAAAGGGAAAGAAAAGCTTTTGTTCTATCTCCCACTATATGTTTATATTGGGTTGCAATTGCATATGGCATTATGTTGCTGTTTACATATCACATACTATGTGTCCAGAGAAGGGTGACGAAGCTGGTGAGGGGCCTGGAACACAAGCCCTATGAGGAGAGGCTGAGGGAGCTGGGACTGTTTAGCCTGGAGAAGAGGAGGCTCAGGGGAGACCTCATTGCTGTCTACAACTACCTGAAGGGAGGTTGTAGCCAGGTGGGGGTTGGTCTCTTCTCCCAGGCACCCAGCAGCAGAACGAGGGGACACAGTCTCAAGTTGTGCCAGGGGAGGTATAGGCTGGATATTAGGAGGAAGTTCTTCACAGAGAGAGTGATTGCCCATTGGAATGGGCTGCCCAGGGAGGTGGTGGAGTCACCATCGCTGGAGACGTTCAAGAAAAGCCTGGATGAGGCACTTGGTGCCATGGTCTAGTTGATTGGATAGGGCTGGGTGATAGGTTGGACTGGATGATCTTGGAGGTCTCTTCCAACCTGGTTGATTCTATGATTCTATATTGTGTGCAGAAGCTTTCCTGTTTCTGTGACTATAGTGAGCAGTCAGAATATGCTGTGTGCAGAATAACAAACAAAAAACAGCAACTAGGATTTTTTTTTTTTTTGTCAAGGGAAAAATTTGTTGGGTTATTTATTTAATTTTCTATTTTTTCAGATCTTTAGAGATACTGCTATGTGCAAAGCAGGCCAAATGATTCTCACTTCTCCAGAAAAGCACAGATTAGAAACTTTGCATAGCTTATGTTCCCCTTCTTTGAAGACTGATTATTATCTTAAAATGTGGGATATTTTGTAAGCAAAAAAAAAAACAATGGTAGTTCAATATCTGCTAAAATTTAATTCATTTTCTATTACAAAATGTCTATATCCTTCTTAAATGTGATTTCCACAGCTGTTCATTTAGTCAGATGGTACTAACAAATCCTTTAAAAATTGTTTTCAGATTTCTTCCAAACTACTTGACTTTTGCCTGTACTTTCCTAAAATTGAGTCTAATGTTTTGTCTGATTTGCAAGACTCAAAACGGGCTCTGTGTTGCTTAGTTACAATTCTTTTTTTTTTCAAGTGATTTATGTAATCGTTGCTGCATAATATATATTCCAGTGTTCAAGGTTAAAACACTCAAAATTACTTCTATTTTTTTGTGTAGCTTTTGTTTTTAATAGGTGAATAGAGAGAGGCTGCATTTAATAAATTATTGAGTACAGGTTGCTCACTTGTTAGCCTTGCTGAAACCAGCTGTCTTGTTGAAGCCAATTGCTATAAATCAAATTACTAAATGTTTTGTTTCTAACTATACTTGAAAACCAGAATTATTCATTACACCAAGTGGTAATAATTAATCTGAAGTATCTTTTACCCCTATGTAGTGAGAAATTCCTAGCCAAACCATTATGCATGACAGACAAGAGTGCATTACTTCTGGATACTCCTGTAAAGGCACACTGCAACAAATACAGGAAAAAAGATTACAACACTACTGGAAAGCCTGGGGATTTCTTTCATATGTTGTCTATGTTGCTAGAGGCAAGGAAGGTATCCCAGAGGGATTATGCTGCTATACTCTTCCAGTTTCATTTACACCTGGATTAGAGAAGGGGAAAGGTGCTGAGACATACACTGTCATTAAAGACTTGATCATTTTTATCCACATCTTATTTCCTGTTTTCATATAGTAGGAATCTAGTTGATTTACTGGATCAAAATGCTTTCATGTGTACCAGCTAGTGTTACTAGAATGTACAGCTGCTATTTGTTATTCATCTCTGTGAGAATTAACCTTGGATTAGTTTTGATCACTTGTATTTTCTCAAGTGTCTGTGGTTGCCATATTTTTCTAACAATAGACCTAGTAGCACTTTTTTCAGTAAAATTCAGTTTTAGTAATATTTCATTAAAATAGTCTTTACTGTGATTCTTCTGGCTCTTCAAATTAAATTGACTCCATTTTTAATAACTAATTGGAATTTTGTAATAGGCTGAATTAATACATAGGTATTCAAAAGGCACATGTGTACAGTAACCAAAGCAAATATGTTGCTTTTTATCTTGCACAGCATCCAAGGGCAATACAAAATCATAGAGTCCAGAGAAAAGTATTTAATCATTTACAAGTCCTGGAAAAAGTTACATAAGAGGGTATACTTACAAGATTAAACTAGCAAAGAAGTGGTGAGCGAAAAGAGTGTAGAAAAGAGTCCATGATTTAGAAAGGTGAGCTGGGTGCACTCTTATTTTCCTTTTTTTTTTTTTCCTTCTGCTTTTAAACAAGATCAGGGAACACTAAGCTGGAATGGAATACATCTAATAATAGTAGAAGAAAATTTTGTTAAACCTAGCTACTACATGTCAAAAGCTCTAGCTAGAGATTTAATTTTTTTCACTAAACACATTTTAGGATGAGGTAATGACTGAGATTCCAAAAATACTTAAATGATTGGGAAACACAAATCAGGCTGTTTTGCTATGTTTTTGAATTTCAAGTTGCTAAGAAGGCAGTGAGTTGAATCAAAGAATGAATCAAATCTCTGTGTAAGGCTTGTGATGCCTTGAAATGTAATGGTTTTACAGAAGCTAGAGTGCTGCATAGAAGAAACAAGCTGTCATTCAGCTGTGATAATGAAGGAAAGTTTTACAGTACTTTGGCTTTAGGCAATACCTGATTCTTTTGAGACAAAACTGCTAAGAAGACCACTGAGGGGGCTGATCGGTTATGGCAGTTCCTGTGTTGCAGCAGTGACACAGCAACTTTTCTTCCTATTCCTGTCTTTTTTTTTTCAGTATAAGAGCTGATGAAAGGCAATTTCTTTTACATGAGAAATAAGGCAAATCATTATTTTGTAATACCCTATGAGGGGTATTTGCTCTGGCAGAAAATTAATCTGCCTTTTTTTTTTCCCCCTCTTTTTTTTTTTTTTAAATCCAAAAATATTTATTGAATAATGAAGTTGTTGCTTAAGTTGTTACCATGAGCAGGAAGATATGACTGCTTTTTTTTTTTTTTTGCTGTGTTTGGGTTTTGGCCACAATCATGTTTTCCCAAATACTGAGTTATGCACAAGTCTGCTACATATACTGTCCTTACTGGGGTTTTTTGAGGAATACTTGAGTTCATAAGTCTGCAAAACACAACTACTTTGAAAATCATCATAGTAGTTACTTTTAAGATCTTGCTATAATATGAGACTAAATAAGGCACTTAAAATGTAGAATACTAATAGTGTTTTAATTACTGATAATGCCAGATAGTCTAATTAAAAATAGTTTTCCATATCTAGGTAAGCATCAGAATTTTATGGTGAGTGAATAAAATGGAATCATTAACATCAGAAGAGGGTGTAGTACTCAAGATCCAATATTAATCTTTGCAAATAATAATTAAAAAAAAGTTGTAGTTCAAAGAACCTAGTTTCAAAATGCTTTCTACCATCAGCTTTACATTCATAACATAATCATTTTATGCAAAACTTGTTTTCCTGCCTTATGAGTTACTTAACTTCTGACCCACAAAATTAGGTCACAGTCATCTTTAATTACAACATACATCTAAACTGCCAATAGAAATTTCATGGAGTGAAGTTCTTACTGCACTGATGAAGAATCCCAAGAAATTGAGATGGACCTGTAACCTGGGTGCTGCAGTGAATGTGCTGTTTTCAGGTTCCTTAAATGAGGGCAGAAAAGACAGGAATTTAGAAAGGGGTCTATTAGAAAACAGAATTTGGATTTTGCAAAATTTTGGTGAATCAGAGGCATTTCAAAGTCAAGGCAATGTCTTCTCTGCCTTTGGCTCTGTCATTCACAGACAGAGAATGTGCTTACTTTTACCACTGACTTAGTCTCAAGTTTATTACTGTATTAGCAAGGATTTTGTATGTGAAGTGGAAGATTTGTTTTCTTCTCAGTCCCACCAGTGTTACATTATTATACTCTAATAGGCTGACTCCTGCTTAAACTAATCCAGCAATCTGTGTGTTTTCAGCAGACTATTTCTAATGACTAATGTTTGAGTATGGCTGTTGTGGGCAGTGTACTTATATTAATTTAATAAGCAAATGGGAGTTTGACCTTGTTTCTTCTAAGTCAGCAGAAAAATAATATTAAGCTAATAAAATACTACTAGATAGCAGGACTGCAGGACCAGGACAAAAAAGTTCAAATTTCATTCAACTGCTAACATTGACTAGATATATTTTTTAATTAATTCTGCTTAGAATTTTAAAAAGTAATTAAACTAGTCATGACCTAGAACTGATGTTTGGGAGATACAGGCTCTGGTTCACATATGATCTTCATCAGAGCATGCCAAGACACTTTACATCAATGCCTCACTTTATCCTGAATTAAAGCTGGGCATTAGTACTTGAATGTTAAGTTTTATTAAGTTTAAGAAGGAGAATGTTAAGTTTTATTCATTAGGGCTTTGAAATCTGTGATGGATAAGTTTAGTCTGAAAACAAAGAATTTTCATTCCATTTTTAAATACTGAAACTAAAGCTTAAGCCATAAAAAGAAGTCATGAAGCAACCCTCTGTTTTCTCTTTATTTGATGTGTTGAGGGTGATGGTATACCTTGCCTGTGAGGTCACACAAAATTAAATGAATAACTGGCAGACTGGAGAGTCAAGAACTGTATTTTTTTTTATTCTATATTGCTTGCAGAAAGCTCTTGTTGACTTTGTGGTTTGTTTTTTGAGATGCTGTTGTTAGGCACTCCAGAGCTGCTGAATGATTCTCCCTTCCTAACATTGCTCATTTTTAACTGGAGTTTCAGAGACAGTAGTCTCCATAACTGGCTGTTTCCTGGAGCAATTCAGGCTGATAGCAAAACTTTAAGCATCTTATTTACAAGCAGATTAGGTACCTCTGTGCTTGGCAGAACTGGATGGTCTGATAATTTTAACACTAAGGCTATTTCAGCTGTTCAGAAACAATATAGTAGGTTTTGCTTTAGGCTGGCTATGAATCTGAAATTCAACTAGCAGTCAAAAAGTCATAAATATGGGCCAAGTTAGTTTCAAGCCCATCCTTCTCCCACTGTGATGCTGCGTGTATGAACCTACAATGTGCTGCACTGCTTTCCACAGCTGTTCTTCTCAGCTGTGGTGCTCTGGAGGCATGATGTTCATAGCTTGAGGTATTGTGTATGCCTGGTTCCAGCAGAGCAAATTTTGAGTGAAGCCTATCAGTTGTGTTGGTTTCTGCCCTCCATGAAAATGAAACTGAATGAGTAGTTACTAGATACTTGTAGGGAAAATAATTTGTCCTTGAAGACGGTAAACTCAGGAAGGACTTTCACATTTCCTGTGTGAGACCTCTTTATAGAGGGAGTGAGTTGCATAGAGACCCGCTAATTGCATTGGAAATTAGAGAATTTATTTAAATTCTTCCAGGTTTGAAGTTGGTTGGGGTTTTTTCTCTTTTTTTTTTTTTTTTCTTTTCAGGTGGGGGAAGGATGTTGTTGGACTTTTTAGTTCTGAATTATAGTCACCTGGATTCATTTGAAGTGGGCTTATAGAATAGAGAGGTTTTTCTGGTGAAAACTCTGCCATAAGATGGCTTTTTAGCATTCCTTCCTTAATCGTGTAGTAGCCAAAATAATTCATTACAGACAGATAATGAATGATTTCAGGCAGATTCATAACCTTCTGTTTCTACACATACTGAAAAGTGTCTTTTGTTTGCAAGTAGCTTCCTTTCCCCCCCACCCCCCACCCCTGTTTTTTTATTTTTTTTAAAGCAGGGTACTGTTTCCTTGTTTGTAACCACATAGGAGTTAACATTTTATGGCTGATAGACACTCTTTTTCAAACGAGGTATATTCTCTCCTTATTCAGGAAGCTGGTGGGTTTTCTATGTACATGTGTTGGCCCCATTGTATGTCTTCGTTTTACCTTCCTGCTTTTTTTTTTCCTCTCTTTTACAGATGTCACCAGTCATCAGTAAGTCAAGGGACCTAAAATGTAGTTCAGAGCATGACACAAATGAAGCCTCACCTGCTACACAGTAAGCAAGAAATACTTAAAACAATTTGCAGTGTTATTTCAAGTTTCATAAACAACACTAAATTGGGTGGAACTGCTGATGTGCTTGAAGGTAGGAAGGCTCTGCAAAGGGATCTGGACAGGCTGGTTCAGTGGTCCGAGGTCAGCGGTACAAGGTTTAACAAGGTCAAGTGCCAGGTGCTGCACTTGGGTCACAACAACCCCATGCAACTCTGCAGGCTTGGAGGAGAGGAAAATGTTAGAGGTTGGAAGGGACTTCCAGAGATCCTTGAGTCCAACTCCCCTGCCAAAGCAGGATCACCTAGGGTAGTCTGCACAGGAATGCATCCAGGTGGGTTTTGAAATTCTCCAGAGGAGACTCCACAACGTCTCTGGGCAGCCTGTTCCACTGCTTCATCACCTTCACTGTAAACAAAATAACAGTTTGTGTGTGTATATATGTATACACATATATACTCACTCTGTCCCCCAGAAGATCAAGCATATAAGAATCAAAACTCAGGGAGATGGGATTGCCCTGTGTCATCCCTTAGCTATGTGCATTGGGCTTCTTGCTGCAAACTGCTTTTGCACCTTCTAAAAATTAACTGATGTAAATTACAGAAGTTTGTCACATAGTGAGAAGACAGCATTTGTTAAAAAGTTGTATGTATTCATTGTGTGAAAGCTGTAAACAGATAACATCTCAAGATTTTAAATAAGAGCTTCCACAATGTCTTTACCTATTGCAATCACTTAGACTTCAAGAAACACATCTGAAAATACTTCCTGTCTTTCCCATTACAGGTATCTGTCATCTAAGCAGTTGTTTCACTGATCATTTTCCAGAGTGGTCCCCTCCCCTTATAATTAATCTGCACATGTGCAGTGTGGATGCAGATACATACCTAATTTTAGCTTACCTTTATATCTTCATTTTCTGTCTCAAGCTATATCTAGATCTGAAAATAAATTGTGAGTGGAAAGTTTAACCTTCATTATGATGAGGAGCAGGCCATGTAACTACACATGGGCAGAATTCAGCATTGAATTTTGGACATAACTATTCTGATAGTCTAGACATTAAAGAAGTCCCTTAAAAGGACAGTTACTGTGGTGGTTGGTGTAATATTTTAGAAGCCAGTATGAAAAATTTGGTGTAATTCAACTGATTAATAGCACTTCAGGAAACTATTATTTTGAATGGCCTTTCCAGGACATCCGGTAAAGAACTTGGGGCCACAGATTTAAAATGTGGGATCACAAATGATTTGATCAAATTCAAGATTTTTGAGTCACATCAAATGTGAAGTACTCATTTTAATGGAATGTCCTTAGAATAGGTCATACTGAAAAAACAGAGCCCCAAAACCACTTCACTTACCTTTCCAAATGTGACAAAATACTGATGTGTCTGAGTCACTGAAATGTACTCCCTCCTCCTGAACTATCAGGAGCAGGAGCATCATGGAGATGCCAGTCTGAAGTCATGCTTCATGTGATTGCTGTCCTGTCTTGGCAAAGAGCAGTGTTGCAAAGCCTCATTCACAAGCTTTCAGGGCACTGAGCCATTTACACCTGATAATTAGTGAAGGAGAGTGAAAGATACCGTGAGGTAACATTTGGTACTGAAGGACATCCCTGTCAAGGGAGAACTAAATTGAAAGGGAGTAAGACAGACATGTCAGTCCTCCATGGTGCTGTATTTTCCATCCATGTACAAGGACAGTGTAGGCTTCCCTACATTTTTGCAGCTTTTTTTTTATCCAGTGCTTGCTTTTTGCCTGATGTGGAGAGAGCAGTTTTCACTGCATGCTTTAAGATCAGAATGCAGATCTGAGTGATGGATTTCCTTGATCTTAAAGCTTGAATCTAAAAGTATGCATTTTGCAAGCCCTTCCATGGACTAGAACATAATGAAATGTGATTCACTTGTCTTTGTAATGGTAGCAGTGACTGCATGTAGTGAGTCTTTTTTATGGAAAAGACTGGAAGTGTTTGCCCTGGAATAGTAATGATTAGATATTATTTGTCAGTGCAAACATTATCTCCTAAGATGTATTCTTACTGTACAGTTTTGTTAAGCTGCACTAGGTAGTGCTCTCTGCATAAATTTACAAGTGATTATGCATGAGACCGAGCTGAACACTCAGTTTGATACATTGGGACTTATATGACTGATTAATTAAGATTTTGTCCCCCAGTTTCCTGATGCAGCAGTACTTCTCAAATTCTTCCAGGAAACTCCACAAACTTTTCCTTAGGATGTTCCAGTATCAAAGCTACAGCAGTTCATCTATTCATTGAATACACAATTTACCTTAGAAAAAATTCGAACTATAGGTAGATATTCATCAGTCCATTAGCAAGGCTGATGTGTAAAGATTTTCATCTACTAAAATATGAGTATATTAGAACCGCATCGCCAGCAATAAATGCTCTTTCCCTTTTGGGGGACCAACTGCACCTGGAAAAGAACAACCCCATGTATCAGTATATGTTGGGGACTGACCTGTTGGAGAGCAGTGAAGTGGAAAAAGACCTGGGGGTCCTAGTGGATGGAAGGTTGACCATGAACCAGCAATGTGCTCTTGTGGCCAAGAAGGCCAATGCCGTTCTGAGGTGTATTGCAAAGGGCGTGATTAGTAGGTCGAAAGAGGTTCTCCTTCTCCTCTACTCTGTCCTGGTGAGGCTGCATCTGGAATATCATGTCCAGTTCTGGGCCCCTCAGTTCAAGAAGGACCTCAGGGAGCTGCTTGAAAGAGTCCAGCGTGGAGCCACAAAAATGATGAAGGGAGTGGAACATCTTCCTTATGAGGAGAGACTGAGGGAGCTGAATCTCTTTCGCTTGGGGAAGAGACTGAGGGGTTACCTCATTAATGTTTATAAAGATGTGAAGGGTGAGTGCCAAGGGGATCTATCCAGGCTCTTCTTGGTGATGCCCAATGACAGAACAAGGGGCAATGGGTAGAAGCTGAGGCATAAGAAGTTCCATGGAAACAGGAGGAAAAATTTTTTCCTTGTGAGGGTGACGAAACACTGGAACAGGCTGCCCAGGGGAGTGTGGAGTCTCCTTCTCTGGAGATATTCAAACCCCACCTGGAAGTGTTCCAGAGTGATCTGGTATAGGTGATCATACTCTGGCAGGGAGGTTAGACTAGGTGATCTTTCCAGCCCCTAATATTCTGTGATTCTGTGATCTCATTACATACTTCAGTCTTGGTTCATCAACTAATTTATGTGTTTCAGCAGTGTTCAACTTAACAGTTCTGGTTACAAACCAAGACCCCTTTGTGCTAGGCACAACAAAAATTTTGAACACAAATTTTGAAGAAAGATATCACCTGCCCTTGAAAGGTTACAGTTGAAATATTAGGTATTGATAGCTGAATAGTTACAGCTTCTGCCAAGAGTGGGAATTCATGGTAGAAGTAGTGTAACATCTGCATAATCCCTGGCGTCATCTGCAAGGCCAGTCTAATTCCCTTGTTAAAGACACTAACTAGGAAAGATACAGGAACTCAACTGATGCTTTTGGCATTGTATGAAGTTTGATAAGCATAAATAGCCCTTAAAGTGATTTCTAATTCTGTAAATCTGTCATAGGCAGGTAAATTAAAATGGAAAAACCTATTTCATGCACTTTGCCTGCCTGTCTTATTCTTGTTAAATAAATAAATCACAAATTTCTCTTTAAATGTAAGTATTTTGATGTTTGAGTTTAGGAAATGAGGAAAAAAAAAGTACAGTGGCTTTTATGGGAGGAGGAGATTGGTAATTTGTATTTTTTAATTGCATCTGTTGACTATTGATTAAGACTAGCAGGTTTTTAAAATTATGATCAGTTCTCTTCAAAGCAGTGCTATGATAGGTGATAAAGTGGACTAGTGGAATGGTCTCTCATTCTGTCTTCGTGATTTTTCTGCCTTTGTTCTGCTGTGGAACAGTAGTTTCTGTAGCTGTTTCAGCATTATACCCAAGGAGGACAGCCAAACAATTGTTCTAACACATCAGCTGTGAGTGGAAAGTGCTCTAAATTTGGACTAACTTTGTGTTTCTTTTTACTCTTTTCATATCCACCTTCCTCTAGAGTTGAAAAGAAAAAGAAGAAAAGGATACAGAGAAATGAGAGGGAAAATCAGCACAACTTAATGGGTCTCGATACTCCTGTATCATCAGTTACCACTAATGGTGCTGAAAATGAACCTACAGCCCACAGGGTGGAATTGAGGAAGAAGAAAAAGGCAGCAAGAGGCTCAAACTTAAGCACAAATGGAAAGACAAATACTGCCTTTGAGCCTGAATGCTATGATGTATAGTCATAATTTAACTCCAAATGCTGATGTGATATTCAGCATACACATTGAAGGCTGCAACTACAATCTCACCTCTAGGATTAGCAAGGAAAAAATAAATTAAAATACTCCAATATGCAAAATAGCATCAGTTGTGACTTAAAAGTGGTGTAAACCTGTTTCGGTAGACTTTTGCCCTGGGCTCCTTGAAATCAACAGAACTTGAACGTTCAGCTCCTCATTGGACTGGTAAAATCTGAATCTGACTTTCATACTTCATGAGAACCCCACTGAAAACAACAACGTTAACCAAGTTATTATCTGGTTGCAACTTAACTTAGGCATTTCTGTAGACTGTAGATCAATCCACTGGGAACAGAAAATCAAGTGAAAAAGTGCAGAGCAAAACAAGCCAAACCACTACATAAGTTATTAAATTAGCATTTTAAAATGTGTTGTAAGTAAAATGGAATGTTCAGAATAGTAAAATCCTAAAGGAGCATTAACATCCCAGTGTACCTAAACCATAAGCTTTTTACAAAGATTTTCCCAACATCAAATATTCACTTGGACTGTTTTGCAGCTCAGAAGTGAATTGTTGAATAACCAGCTATGCAGCTACACTGTCTTCAGTGGGACTGCTCATGCTTACCAAGGTAAATAAATGTTGCCAATTGCAGGCAATTATATTTTTCAGATGAGGTTTTCTACACATAATAAAGATGCATTGCAGTTTTGTCAGATTTCCTGGCTGCTGTGGCAGCAGTCTTGCCAAATATACTTTCTTTTGTCTGAATGAAATATTTCATATCCAACTGTGCTGTTTGTTTTACTTGTAGTCCTTACTCCCTTGAGTAAGTGTCATTCTGGTTTTTTTAATGAGCGTTATGTTGTGAACTTTTGCTAATGACTTCACTGATGATCTACAGTGCTAAATAATTTATGTTTTATATTAAACAGAGCACATTCTATCTGTTAGTGTCGGTATTTTTTCTGGTTGATGATGTCCAGTTTATTTTTACTCTGCTAGGAAATTCTTCCTCCTCCCCCTCTGAAGCAATAAATAACATAAAATTAGAAAGCCTTTATTTAGTAGACATGGCACTTGATTCTATTAAAAAAAGAAGTGAGAATAACAATGTTGGGCACTGATGTGTGAAATACACCCAGATGCAGAGGACTAGTTGCTATATATTGTAATACTTCCATGCACATGTTTCAAAGCCAGAAAAATCTGTAAACTTGCTTCCTTTGAGTAAAGCATGGTAGCAAATACTCTTTTTTTGGCTCCACTAGTGGCTGTTCTCTGCTGACAGTGCTGGCTTTGCTCTACCTACAGCATGTGTGCTGAATCCTCCCCTAAAAGGGGCTTGCATATGTATGCTGGAAACTTACCAATGCCTATTTCCCCACTCAGAGGTGATGTAAAATTATCTTTGTCCTGGGACTGCCTGATTTAGGGAGGCTTCTAGCCTCTTACCTCTGTGCTTTTGCAGTGTGTTCTAATGCATCATTCTGTGCAATTTGTAGGATTTAAAAAATTTATAAAAGAGATAAATCTCAACATTTTAATTTTCTTAACATGTCCTGGATCACATCTAAAATAAGGGTAGAGCATGACATCAGGTTCCACGTCAGGGAGAGCTGAGCAGTAGCTAAGTTCTGGGAGCTCATTGGAAAGCATTGTAAAATGTTAATTTGGCATTGTGGACACTGAAGACAGAAATAACACTTCAGATAAACACCACAGAGAGATGGTGGTTCTAATCAAAGGCACAGCACCTCCTTTCATGCTTGCGAAGTAGGGCTCCAATTATGTTCACTGCTCTGAAGCTGAATAGAGCTGCTTTGCCACACTTTCCAAATTGAGAGGAGAGGCAGCAGTAGTGTCTTCCAAGGCATAGTTCCAAATAACAATTAAGCAGAAGGAATCAGATAAGAGCCAAACATGAAAATGCAGGGATCTGAAAATAAACTTTTCATAACGTTTTGTTGTACTTCCAATGGCTTTTGTTTTCTTTTTTTTTTTTTCTTCCTCTCCACCACATGGTTGGTTCAGCACTTCTGTTTCTTTATACCATGTCACTGGTGCTGGAGTTTCTTGCATTCACTTAACAGGAAATGGACAAAAAGATCTGAAATTAAAAAAAAAAAATGTCTAAGTGATCTTTCAGTATTGAAAGTAGAGCCTTCACTCTAAAATCTTGTTACAAATTAAGATGGCATAGTATCAAAGAGACGTTTTACCTTTTCTTCAGAAATATGGCTTCAGAAAACTGCTTTTCTCTTCAGTGTTAGTAGATTCTTTATTCTTCAGACACTGCCATTCAGATTTTAAACTTAGAAGAAAGGATGAAAGTTAGAGACAGTTTAGATTAGGGTAATACTTTAAAAAAGAAGTTTTTAATTTCAACTTTGTGTAATGCTTCTTGCTTCTGTGTTGTTGGTCCTTAAAATCACTTTAAAATGGACATCGTACATTTGCTGAAAATTATCCCAAGTATTTAAAGGACTTCAATTTCAGTGGAAGAAAAGAATTCCAGGAGGATTCAGATTACCTACTGGAAAAAAATTTCATTCTTTTTTCTTAGTTGAAGAACTACATTAAATATCCTACAACACAAGTGCCCTGCAAAATTGCTCCCTGAGCCATGAATTAAAATACAAGTGTTATAAAAGTCTATTTGAAGGATTTTTTTAGAGGGTGATACAAGTTCATTGCTGGAACAAAGCAGATAAAACCTTACTTTAAAAAGGGGTAAATATTAGATAGTTATAACTGCCTGGTGATAACAGCATAGTGAGTCTTTCATTGTTCTGCTGGGTTTAGGTTTTGTGAGTGTGGTTACAGCACGCAGTTCCTATTACATTTTATGACATGGCAGAGACATTGAGAGCAGTGCATAAATTAACAAAACAGAAAAGAAGGGCTGGCCCATTTTTCCTGTATTTCCCCATAACCACCAGATTGCATTTGGTTGTTTTGTTGCCTTTTTTTTTTTTTTTCCTCCCTTAAAATAATTTGAGGAACAGACATCATAAAACACAGTAAGTGTATTTGTAGCATCACTTAATTCAGAAGGCAGTAGGGGATGGATCACAGTCAAACAAGGGCTAATGAGAACACAGAGGAACATGACAACTGAAAGTCTCTGTTGACTAGTGAACTAAATCTGCCGGCTGGACCCAATTGTCTGATGGAGAATTGAATGTCAGGATCATTTAGGGTTAACAATGGCCCATTACAAGCAAAAGCAGACAGCTATGAAAAATAGCCGGCATGGTAGCCATTCTGCAGGGACCATGGATACAAACTTGATAATGAGGCACTTCATTCACTACATCCTTCTGCTCTAATTACGAAGGTGAATAGGAAATACTTCATTTAAGGCGGGAACAGACTAAAGCAAAAACACTTGTTTGGTAAACACAAAGAGTGGTGAATTTTCTTAATGATCTTTTTTCCTAGCATGTATGAAATTAGTATGTATGCAGTGCAACCTATTTTATGGATGTGGAAATTGGGAGGGGATAGAAGTGTTTTCTGAATACTGAAGGGTGGCCAGAAAGATTCGTGTGCAGGTTTATATGTCGGGGTTTCCCCTTAGCATTTTGTAGAGTGACTATCAAGAATGTTTTGGACAACTGAGTTTATGGATGTTCACCTGCACTTATAAAAACATCCTGTGTTAGTTCAAGGAGTTTTATTGCTTGGAGTATAAAATATGCATATTAGGAACAAAACTACTGCACAGAAGGAATAGAAACAAGAGGAGGCCTGAGAGAAGGAAATAAGCAACTTAAGAAGAAAACTGCTGTCTGGAGGAGACATGCAAGAATGTGGCAATTAGAAATTGGAACTTAAGAAGAAGGAACAAGATAGTGAGAAGGCATGTTATGGCAGAGCTTTGGTGGCTTCAGTTGTGTTTTAATACACACTTTTTAATACATTTCAGTTCTGTGCCATTTACAGGAGCGTTTTGGATTAACTCTTAGAACCCATGAAGAATATTCTCTTGTGTCTCTCCAGTAATTTGTCGCTCAGTATCGTCCTAACTCTGAGCTGGAACGATCTATGTTATCCGTGGTTTGAAGTGCTGTTGGGATAGGTGAAGCTTTGGTTCCATAATTTCTGGCTGAGGTCTTCAGAAGGCACCTATGTAGTTTTCTTCTGCTGCAATATGCAGGTCTGCCTTGATTCAGTGCACTCCAACCTCTTCATCTGGCACAAAACAGAGCAGAGACAAGAATTTCACATCAGGCATCGAGCTGCTGTTCTCTGCATCAAATATCTTACGATCCTTTCCTTATGCATAGATGTGTTCTACTCAGTGGTTTTGGCAGGAGTTTTGTCCTTTGTTCAGTCTGTTATGTGCCTGTTGCTTGCTGCCTTCCCTTCAGAAGGGTCTGTTTTCCAGTGGTGACGTGAAAAATACATTCTTAGTCCTGCAAGCTGCTCGGATTAGATGGACCCTGATACTCAAAACTCCAGAAAAGTCAGGGAGGATTAGACTTTCAGCAGCAACATCATGGCTGTTAGTTTATGCTAACTTTAAAGACTGAAAAAAATATTTTCTGGCATGTATTAAAAAAAAAAAAAAAAAAAAAGGTAGCTGCATTTCATCCAAAATCCCAACTATCTGATTTATTGGTTGGTTGGTTGGTTTGTTTGTTTTTGATTTTGGTGAGAACTATGTCAGGCTGAATGAATTTGCACTGTGTTTGACTGGCAAACAAGTTTACAAGACTAAATGCTTGAATGCAAATACTTGACAGAAACTGCAGATGCCACTTTTGGCGGAAAAATGTTTCCACACTGCTAAAGCAATATCAGTAAAATCTATGCTGTGAGCAGAACATCAAATTTTTGTTGCACTTACATCGCCTGCCCAGGCAGGGAGTATAATAAACTAATGTGCAGCAGCTGTAAATTTTCTGAGGATTTATCTAACCACAAATACATCGAAATGGGGAAATAGGGCTATATTAAACTGTGCAAGATGCTGCTGGCACTCAGCCATTTCTGCAACATCCTGTAATTAATTTATTATGACAGGTCTGGCAAACTGAAACACCCAATACACTTGCGACAGGCTGTTATGATATAGCTCTTTGAAAACTCTGTAGTCACATAAAATGCAGGTATAGTTGGAATAGGAGAAGGTGGGAGAGGGGAAAGAAGAAAAAAGGCCACTATTACCATTGTTTCTTTGACGCTAGAAATCTTTCCCAAACTTTCCCAAACATTCACTGACATCATGAAGTGTCCCTGGCAAAGTCAGTGCAGGCAGAGGTACTAACTGGAAAGGAAGTTGCGGAATATATTGGCTTAAATCCCATTCTTCTGCGAGTCAGGAAAAGAGTTAATGATGTTCTGTGGACATGTTCGACTGAGGAGCCTCTTTTCACACATTTTGTGAGTCAGTACAGGCTCTAGCCTTGTGTTTGGAGACTGAAATTAAGAAGTGGGGCTGAGACACTGATCAGTACATATTGTTATATCTGCCTATGTTAAAGACACTCCGTTTTGTTTAATAAGAGAGAGTTTCAATTGAATTATCTGTGAGCTGAAAAGAGAAGTAACAAATTTTTCAGAAGCCAATTTTTCAATGTCTCTTACTGCCTAGTTCTCACAAAGGTGACTTAAATAGGTCTTCCATGTACTCATCTGCTTACCCTAAATTTGTTGCTTCAGCTCTCAGTTAAAATGGAGGCATACTGAATTTCATGTGCTTCTGGAGGCACCTTCCATCTTGAAGACTTTGGTGTTAATCCACAGCTAAATGTAGCCAATTCAGCGCTGTACAACTGTATAATCTGAAGAAAAAATCCTTTCTTCCCTCTCAAATTTTGCTAAGAAGACTAGGTTGTTTTGCATCCTTTTTTGCACCACGTTTTAATGTGCACAAGTTAAGCCTTTGCATATGTGTTGGTACAGGTGAGTGGTGCAGAGTAAATCCAAGTAGTTGCCATCGAGTGTTACACACTTGGTAGTGTCTTTTTTTATTATGGACTGTATTATGGACTCAGTTACACTTTGACATTTTTATTTTGCTGTTGCATCATCAGCCATTTTTATTTTCAGTGTTTGTCATCAGGATTTTGACACCTTTGTATAGATGCTTTATAAAGGAACTTGATTTTATGTTCCACATTAATTGTAGCACTTAACAGGCATATACAGTCGTGAGCGTAGCCGTGACATCAGCCTGAAGCTCATTAAAATAAATGCCATCTAAAGCTCTAGCAGCCTGCATAAGCCTATAATAAGCTTATACGGGGGTGGTTAATCCCCATTGTGATTTGGTATAATGTTATAATGAGAAAGTGACATCAGGGAAAGGACAGAAGGGGCAGTAAATGTGCTCTGCAGTGTGGCCAAGGCCTCCTGCCACCCCTCCTGTTTCACCAACAGTGTAACTGGAGCTGCTCTGGTCTGGGTTACAATGGGTGGGTGACCAAAAATGGCTTTTCTGCTGACTGAGGCAAGTCCTACAATGCAGTTAATATCTTGGGACAGCTTTCCTTGGTGATGCAGCATAGACCTGTGTAAGCAGACAGAAGGTGTGGAGCAACATGTGGCCTTCTGCTGGCTTACTGCCCAATGAAGATACAGCCTTGCAGGTCCTTTTCACTGAAGGAAACACCCTGGAAACAGAACTCCTAGTTAAGACTCCAAAGCTCCTAATTTGTTGCCTCAGTCCAGAAGTTTGGATGAGAACCAGGTGGGCTCCCCCAGGGTCACATCAGTAGGCAGCAGAGCACACTTGCGTCTCAGAGGGATGCCACCTGGGGCACATTCCTCAGAGAGGACGCTGCAGGTTGGCACTGAGCATGGCAGAGCCAGGGATGCACTCCAGTCACTGAGCCAGCACAAGGAAACAATGGTGGAAGCTGTAGACATGTCACATGCAAAAGGCAGGGTCTCTGGATGTTACCCTTTTTACTCTTTGGCAACAAAACAGGGTGAGGTTTTGGATCACATTTGAAACCTGGGCACCTGACTCTTGACAAAACTCACTCGAGGCAGTGTTTATGCTATTTAGGTTCGTTGACCAAGGGTACAAGAATCAAGAATCAAGAAGGTTGGAAGAGACCTCAAAGATCATCAAGTCCAATCTGTCACCCTAAACCTTATGACTATCTAAACCATGGCACCAAGTGCCACGTCCAATCCCCTCTTGAACACCTCCAGGGATGGTGACTCCACCACCTCCCTGGGCAGCCCATTCCAATGGCCAACCACTCTCTCTGTGAAGAACTTTCTCCTCACCTCCAGCCTAAACCTCCCCTGGCACAGCTTGAGACTGTGTCCTCTTGTTCTGGTGCTGGTTGCCTGGGAGAAGAGACCAACCCCCTCCTGGCTACAACCTCCCTTCAGGTAGTTGTAGACAGCAATGAGGTCACCCCTGAGCCTCCTCTTCTCCAGGCTAAACAGTCCCAGCTCCCTCAGCCTCTCCTCATAGGGCTTGTGCTCAAGGCCTCTCCCCAGCCTCGTTGCCCTTCTCTGGACATGCTCCAGCAATTCAACATCTTTCCTAAACTGAGGAGCCCAGAACTGGACACAGGACTCAAGGTGTGGCCTAACCAGTGCTGAGTACAGGGGTACAATGACCTCCCTGCTCCTGCTGGCCACACTATGCCTGATGCAGGCCAGGATGCCATTGGCTCTCTTGGCCACCTGGGCACACTGCTGGCTCATGTTCAGCTGCTGTCAGTCAGTACCCCCAGGTCCCTTTCCACCTGGCTGCTCTCCAGCCACTCTGACCCCAGGCTGTAGCTCTGCATGGGGTTGTTGTGGCCAAAGTGCAGCACCCGGCACTTGGACTTGTTGAATGCCATCATGTTGGACTCTGCCCTTCTGTCCAGCCTGTCAAGGTCCCTCTGCAGAGCCCTTCTACCTTCTAACAGATCAACACCTGCTCCCAGCTTGGTGTCATCTGCAGATTTACTGATGATGGACTCAATCCCCTCATCCAGATCATCAATAAAGTTACTGAACAGGATGGGGCCCAGCACTGATCCCTGGGGGACACCACTAATGACAGGCTGCCAGCTGGCATGTGGCACCATTCACCACCACTCTCTGGGCTCGGCCCTCCAGCCAGTTCCTAACCCAACGCAGAGTGCTGCTGTCCAAGCCACAGGCTGACAGCTTGGCCAGGAGTTTGCTGTGGGGGACAGTGTCAAAGGCCTTGCTGAAGTCCAGATAGACTACATCCACAGCCTTCCCCACGTCCACCAGGTGGTCACCTAATCATAGAAGGAGATCAGGTTGGTGAGGCAGGACCTGCCTTTCCTAAATCCATGTTGGCTGGGCCTGATTCCTTGGCCATCCTTCAGGTGCGCAGTGTTTGCCCCCAAGACAATCTGCTCCATGATTTTCCCTGGCACTGAGGTCAGGCTGACAGGCCTGTAGTTCCCAGGTTCTTCTGTCCGTCCCTTCTTGGGGATGGGTGTCACATTGGCCAGTTTCCAGTCTTCTGGGACCTCTCCAGTGAGCCAGGACTGGTGGAAAATGATGGAGAGAGGCTTGGCCAGCTCATCTGCCAGCTCTTTCAGCACCCTAGGATGAATCCCATCAGGTCCCATGGACTTGTGAATATCCAAGTGACTCAAGAAGTCTCGAACTAATTCCACATGGATTTCAGGAGTACAACACTGCTCCTTGACCCCATCGACCAGCTCAGGAGGCCAGTTATCCTGAAGTCCTCCTGCCTTACTGTTGAAAATGGAGGCAAAGAAGGTATTTAGAATCTCAGCCTTCTCCTCATCCTTAGTTACAATGTTACCCTCCACGTCCAATAAAGAGTGGAGGCTCCTCTTGCCCCTCTTTTTAGAGTTAATATACTATACAGACTTCATTGCTTCCAGCTAGGTCCCTGAGTGGACTGAATTCACAGGGAAAAAAAAAAAACTGCGTTAATTCCCAGGTTCTGGTTGTTAATCAGGTTCTGTGTCGAAGGACAGAGACCCATGTAGACATGATCTGAGGTACGGTTTCCTAATTGGTTTGTGCTATCATCTAGCAACAGTTTGATTCCATTTGCTTCAACAGGAGAGAATTTTTGGCAATTCTTAGTTAGCATTTACTGGTGGTTTTTCATGCCAGTGTAACAGGAGGCAATACAGGGCTAGTAAAGCTGACAGCCAGGTCATACCACTATATCAACTTCAGTTTCTGCTGAGCCATGAAAAAATAGGGGGAGTAAACTGTAAAATTTTCAGCCTAAATATACTTACTGGGCCTGCCACCCAAGGTGATAAATCCTAATGTTTATCTCAGGTTGCTTATTCTGAGAATAAGTTTTGTGTGGAGAGGACTGGTCAAAGACTGTCAAGGTTCAGTCTTTTTGTAGGCTGAGGTTGCTTCACTGAATCATTTGCACTCAGCCAGTTTCCCACGCTAAGAGCAGTGCTGTAACATCTGTGAAAGTTCTGGGGTATCTTTTTTTGTTTTCTGTTTTTGTTTTTCTGGGTTTTCTTTTTGTTTTCTGGTTTTGTTCCTTTTTTGAATGTGTGGTAATATATATTGGAAACTTATCTCTGTATCATTGAAGAAATCTGTTCCTAATTCGTTTGAACTGTTGGTACCTTTTTCTGGAACCCTGCCATCATTTCCTAGAGCTAGAATCAGCTAAGTTTAGATACCTGCTTACTTAGGACCCAACAATGGACCAGCACGGCTTCCAAATTTGAAGGTGCATTTATTTGCACCTGAAGCTGTAGCTGAACAGTGGTTAACCTCACTTGCAAAGTTCTTATGTGACTTGGAGTTTCTTGGCATGAGTACATCCTGTAGGGTCAGGTTGAATCCTGCGAGTTGAGTAAAAGTTTAGTGAGAAAGAGAAGAAGAGAATTTGCTTGTCACTTGAGCCTGTGCAAAACCAGCTGAGTGTTGGAGCAGCACACTGGCAGTCTCCTTGCTGCTCAGTACAGCAGTGTGGAAAACAGGCCCTGCTGTAAGCAGATTTGTGTGCGGTGGCAAATGTCACATGGGATTAAGGGCTCCTGGAAGGACACGCAGTTTGTGGTGCTGCTCTCATTCTCCCTCCCAGCCGCCCTCAGTTCCCCGCTGGCCTCCTGCCTCCTCTGTAAAACTCCAGCTGAAATGGAGAAATGGGATGGGTGGCAGTGTGCCAGATGCCCAGGCATCAAATGCTGCTTACCTCTCTGACAGACACCCTGCCATCCATCCCCAGGGCGACTCACTTCTTCAGGCACTCCTGCCTCCTGGAACTCAAAGAACCTATTCACACATTTGTGCAAACATTGCCTGGTTTTGTACCGGCCCTTTTGAAGGTTGGCTTTTTTGATTAGGTTAGTTGGCCAGTTATTTGTCAGTATTATTATAACTTTCTTTGACTGGAAAGGTGTGAGTAGAACTGGGTTTAGCTGCTTCTGTCCTAAGCTGCTGAAGTACCTGCTCTAGGATGAAAAGCATTTGAAAATGCTTTGGAAAGCTAAATTTAAAGTTGTGATCTGGAATCTTAGTGCTGTCTGAAATGCAAGAAAGTGAGTTATCAAAGGTGTTGAAATTATTATTTGTTTCCATTTTGTGGGGTTTAATTTACAGCTGGTTTTGTGAATTTTAAATTAAATCAGATTAACCAACTTTAATCTGACACTGTTGTCCAAATACTTAATGACCTAATAAATTAGCCTAATTTTATTGGTATTTACTTAAAAATACTGGCAGCGATTTTACAGTAATTTTTTGGGGAAAAAATAGTAGTTACGTTGTCACAGGAAATGTTGACAACATTGACAATTTTTCACAAAGAACTTCTGCGCTTAAATACCTTTCTTTGTTTTGATAGGGAGGGGAAAGTCTTTGTGTGGAAAAACAGTGATGTTGAATACCCAAATTAATTTGCTTCTTTGTAGTTATAAACGGTCTGAGTAAGACTACACAAATTTTATTTCAGTAACGTTTTTGATCCACTCCTATATTTTATAAGCAAAGGAGGGAAAGATGTTCTGGGTGAAACTATCACAAGGAGTTGATGCATAACTAATTCAAAAAGAAAAGTTGCATTCAAAGAAGAGGTACCCAAGTGCAGTTATCATACCAGGGAGATATTGCATGTGAGGTCCCTGAGGTCAGTTCTCTGTCACTTCTATTCACTATTTCCATTAACGAGCTGGAGGATGTAGTAGTATTTATAAAACTTGTGCGTGACACCGGGAGGTTGCAGGCTCTTGGAAGGACATGATTAGAATTAAAAATTATTTGGGGAAATGGAAGTAATCGTACAAATCTGGTAAAGAGCAGCCAGTAAGATTTGTGCTAAGTAGAGGAAGAAGTAACCAAAGGCAAAAATCTAAACTGGCTCTTCAGTTTTATGCAGAAAAAGTTCAACGTCATGGCTTCAAACACAAAATAAGTGAATCAATGCTGCTGTTCTGGGGTGGATTAGAAGGGCTGTGCTCAGCAGATCGAAAGAGGTTCTCCTGCCCCTCTACTCTGCCCTGGTGAGGCTGCATCTGAAATATTGTGTCCAGTTCTGGGCCCCTCAGTTCAAGGAGGACCTCAGGTAACTGCTTGAAAGAGTCCAGCACAGAGTCATGAAAATGATGAAGGGACTGGAACATCTTCCTTATGAGGAGAGACTGAGGGAGCTGGGGCTCTTTAGCTTGGAGAAGAGGAGATTAAGGGGTGACCTTGTTAATATTTATAGTGATGTAAAAGGTGAGTCCCAAGAGGATGGAGCCAGGCTCTTCTTGGTGATGCCCAATGACAGGACAAGGGGCAATGGGTGGAAGTTGAGGCATAGAAAGTTTCATGGAAACAGGAGGAAAATTTTTTGCGCTGTGAGGATGACAGAACACTGGAACAGGCTGCCCAGGGAGTTGTGGAGTCTCCCTCTCTGGAGGTATTCAAAACCCACCTAGATGAATTCCAGTATGATCTGGTACAGGTGGTCCTGCTCTGGCAGAGGATTTAGACTAGATGATCTTTCAAGGGCCCTTCCAGCCCTTAACATTCTGTGATTCTGTGAACAACATGCTGTGGCTGTTTGAAAAACAATTCATCTGAATCTTGATTTTAGCAGAGATGAAATATGTAAGATCAGAAGATGGTTCTTTCTTTCCAAGTCATGCTGGTGAAGCTTCAGTGGGAATACTTTGCTTTAGTTTTGGGCACCACATACTGAAACTTGAAGACAAACTGAAAAGTGTCCAGGAAACAGCAGTGGAGGTGACAAGAGATTTAGAAACCTATGTGGAATGTGCAGGGAACTGGCTTTTTTAGTGTGGAAAAGAGATAAGGAACGGGACACATAGGAGTGCTTAACTGTGCATAGGTTTTTACAGAGAGCAAGAGGTTAGACATCCTTGTCTGGTATGACCTATGTCCATGTGATTTCATTACAAAGCATATCTTTTTTTTCCTCTGTCTTGTGAACAAGCTTAGTTTTATCTGACAGCAGTGTGACAGAACAAAAAGAAGCATTTCTGGGGCCATTTAAATTAGATGGTCATATATTTCCTATCTCTGTGCTAAGCATATTATTATTAGTTGCCTTTTTCTTCCTCTAATACAGCATCTGTAACACCCACTAAATCAGTGTTGGTGCTTAACAACCATTCTTTGAGGAAAAAATGACAGTGAAAATGTTTTATTCATTATCTCCTCTGTCATAAATCTCTAACTGAAGCAAAAATCCTGACCCCGAATCTTTCTCCAGAACTCATGAGCCCATGGCTATTCAGTTTTAACTGCACTGTTCTGATGATTTATGGCATGGCCTGGGGTAAATTGAACCTCCACCTCAATTTCCCTGTCTTTAGCTGGAGATACTAATATTTGTCCTGCAGACAGCCTGGGAGATAATCTATGTACAACTGCCTTGACAATGCACAGTCCTCAAGCCCTTGTCTAGAAGCATCTTCAAAGTTTATCTGTCACGTACCTCTATGGCTCAGTTAGTGGTTGGAAAATTGTTCATATTTATGGTGGGACCAAGTTTTGAGTTTGGGGTTTTTTTGATGTGCTTCTGTAAACTGATGTTTTTCAGTCTTATGGCTCAGATAGGCAACTTTGATTCTCTTATTTTGAGGTCTGGCAATATCAGACATGAGATGAAAAAGCTTTAAAAAAGGCCTTTGTAAGGGTGGATTATTCTGCTGTAGTTGGGAGTCTATAACTTATCACAATGCACTCTCCCCTGACAGCTGTAATAGACTGTGGGGCAAGTACCACTGGAGCTGCAAAAGTCTGGTATGGGAGTCTGGCCAGAAAAACTCAAAGCCTTGAAGTTCATTCCATGGCAAGGAAAGAGAGGTTACTTTTTCCCTCAGGTTTCTTGTATTTGTAAGTGATAATTACCATCAAAACAGAGAGAAGATAAATGCTGGATAAGCTGGCAAGGAAAGGACCCAAGCTGCTGTCCCCCACGAACAGGAATGCCTGTCTAACACAGGGTAGTGTGCCAATTTGATAACAGAACAGAAATGCGTTAAGGAGTAGTTGAGGAGAGACCTGGCCTGTTTTACACTACGTGAGATAATAATGCCCCATCAAAAGATCAGAAGGTCGTGCTGCAGTTCCAGTGTTTATGTCAATTGTAAGCAAGCCCTCATTAAGGAGTGGAAGTACTTTTACATTGAAACAGGACTAATAAAGGCTGTTACCACTTAGGCTTTTGAAAACTATGCAGCGTGACACTATGATAGGAGAGGTGGGTGTTCTTGGTGGGTCCTGAGCTGTGCACCTTCAGTTCATTAATTCACTGAACCATATGTTTAAGCTAAAATAAATACTTCAGTCCAGTTGGGAAAGTCTCACTGTTGGAGAACTTGTTCTTTCTTTTCATGTCCATTTTTCTTCTTTTATGATCTCAGTCAGTGAATAGTTTGTAATGATCTCACATTTCTTCTCAATGGGGGAATCTTTCTCCACATTTCAGAATTAACACTCTGTTCAGGAAATAATGTAGTCAGTGAATGCAGTATTTGGTGGAAAGGAGGAAAATAACAGAGAGGAAATCAATTACACTGTGTTTTGGTTGGGTTATTGTCCCCACTCTTTCCCATTCCCACAAACTCTCTGAAAGTACCAAATCTACTTCCTTGCAAGTAAAATACATTTGCTCCAGATGTATTTTAGTTTTGTGCTACACATGGGCATATGGATTTCATTGATCCCCTCAGCCATTAAAATATTTTTTGGCTTTTGGTGGCAAATGATGGAAGCTAAACATTTCTAAATGTGCTGATGATGTACAGCTGAATGCTCTTGACATATTTTATCATCTGTAGCGTGCTGCATGTTTGGCCCTAGGAAAGCTCCTCTAGTGTCTGTTCCAAAGCTCTGGAGCTTCTTTAGGGATAGCTTTCATCACACACTTGTTGCTCAGGCTGAGCCCTTGGTAACTTAAAATGTGGAATTCCTGCAAGCATGAATATTTACATTCTTCATTGCTGGGCAAGTCCTGCTGAAATCAGGAATATCCTGCTCTGGATTTTCCTAACAAAGGTTCTAACTCACTTCTAGGAGAGTTTCAGCAGTGGCTTCAAATGGCAGCCGGGTTTTAGAGGGTCTCAATAAGAAAGAGAAGCACAAATAGACTGGGCCTGAGTGGCACTAGCTCTTTGCCCAGCTTTCTATGTGCACAACACTTTCTGGGTGCCCCTGAGGCACTGCCCTTACCCACTGCCCATGGTAGCAGAGGAGAAGTGTAACTTCAGACTCTGCCTTCTCTGTCGCTGGTAGCTTGTGTAGGTCATATTGACAGCATCTATTGTTCTGAAGCAATTGAAGGGCATCCAAGTTTTGGCATCATTAGATTATTGCCATGGTACTTGGGCTGCAGATCCTGTACAATAAAAGGAGTTTTACTTTGTGTTCAATCTCATGAACTGTTATCTGTGGCTTTCATCTAGTTTCCATTAATGAAAGAACAAATCATTCCTGGGTCTAAATAGATGTTTGACCATTCAAATATATGCAAAGTGGCACGATTTATGACTGGGAGGAACTCATTTTGCAAGCCTGGAATTCCATTTGCTGTGGAATGTCAATTTAGCAGTGTGAATCCAGTTAAATCCTGAAATATTAAACATAAGAGCCCTTTATAGCCAAAGAGCAGGTTTTGTCATACCAAATTGCCAACCTGCACTGCCTTGCAGCTGATGAAAATTCCTAATGATTGATATTTCTAAATCTCATTCCATTTCATTGAAGGATGATTATTTATTGATACTGTCAATATTGCTGTAAAGAGGAAAATAACATGATTGTGCTGATTGAAAAAAGAAGGAATGGCCTTGAACTGCAGCAAGGAAGATTCTTTGAGAAGGCACTGCATTAAGCACAGAGATGTCTGAAGAAGAAACTGGGGATCACCACCACTGCAGATATTCAAGGAGAGCTTAAACAAATCTCTAGCAGGATTGCTTCTGAGGCTTGATGCTGCTTAAAATCTTGAGGGTGAACATAATGACCTCTTGAGATGCCTTCCAAATGTATTTTCTGTTTTCATTGCCAACAAAACATCCAAAACTTGCTGTTCTAGTGCCTTGGCAAGGGAAATATTTTTCCTTTCACTTAGCCTGTGCATGGCATCTTTCAAAGCAAGGGATGTGGAAGGCACAACTGGCACAGCAGTGCAAGCACTGCTGGCGATTGCCAAAGCATTGCATCATGACCCAGCTTTCCAGCAGCTCTAGCCCTGTGGCAGGCTTTCACCTCTTGGGTCTGGAGGTATCGCTTTCCTTGACACTTCTCCTGAGAAGCAGAGTGGGCGGTTTTGCTGAGGGCCAGGAATGTGACTGCAGCTCAAGAATCCCCAACTCCAGGCTGAGGAGGTGTTTTGAACTGGCTTGCTTGAAGTGAATCACGTAGGGCTCAACAGCTCTGACACCAGCGCTGAACTCCTGCCCTGCCAGCTTTTCCCCCTCTTGCAGCCTGCCTTGTCCTTTTTATCCCAGACCTGTGCTTTACTACCTTTCCCAAAACTGCCTTATTTACAGCTACAAAGGCTTTGGTAGATGAGAGTTTGAACTTCGTTACAGCTGGACAGCATCCACAGTGTCCTCCAAAGTCTCCACACCGGAAACTGAGACAGAATTCATGATAGCGATTTAGAAAGCTTGGCAGAAGGGCAGAGCAAGGTAGAGAGCATCTCTTATTTTAATTTATATGCCTGTCTCTCCTCCTAATGTGGTCACACCAGAGAATGAGAGTGAAAACAAGACAGATTTTGCCTTCCTGTTTGCCCTTTCTGTCATGCCATCAGTTGGCTTTTGGTGATGGGTAGGAAGCTGTCAGTGTTTGTGACAGAAGCCTGGTTAGGTCTAATTCAAGATGCTATGGAAAAACTGATGTTGGGGGGAAAGTAACCTGGACTAAATATACTTTCCTCAAGAGAAGAAACTTTTCTGCCTCAAGTTAAACACATTCTCCTTCTGTGGCTGTGGTGAGCCTGGCCCTGGCAGGCTGGAGGGATTCAGAACAGCTCTGCCATCACTGATGGGTAACTTCTACAGAGGCCATCAGAGAACTAAATATACCTCAGGTAGTGATAGCCATTTAGCTAGTGAGGGTTGTGAACATGAGGTAAATATTTAAAAACATACAAATAATGATTTTTTTTTTTGGTGGAGGAGGTATAAATTACAAGAACAAAATGAAAATGAGAAGCAAAATTTAGGATACATGCAAATAGAAAGATCCTGACATTGGGACTGTGGGATCGTGTCCTTGGGGTAGTAGTGGAAGCCTATAGTTTAGTACTTGAACAACCAGACAGAGAAGGAACACAAGGCACTACATGGAAGGGAACAATCCTGCCTTTTGCATGGATCATTTGGATTTTGCCTGGCTTCTCTGAGGAAGAAAGTTAAAAGTCACAAGGCTCCTTGGCCACCACTTCTCCTTGAGGATCCGAAGGAATGTTTAATGTTGACAGCTCAGCCAAGCTGCAGCTTTGGGAATTCTTATCTTCAGTTTGTGTTGTTCATATTTCCTGACTTCCTGCCTACAGTGCTTATCCAAGTTTATTGTTCAGTTTTACTATTCCTTGCTTAACAACTGCTCCTTTACACTCAGGAGCTGGCGGTGCTTCAGCAGTGGGTGATTTCTCTGTTTATCTTCACCACCTCATTCAGGTGTTAGAAGTAGCATGCTAACCTTGGAGCAGTCTCAACAATACCCAAATGCAAAGTTTCCCCATACTTTTGCTGTGTCTTTTTACTTTTGTAGCAAGCTTTTAGTGGCACAGTTCTGAACTAGGCATGATTATTGCATTTCTCTTCTTGTGTAGTTTTAAGTTTGGGTGGCAGGTTGGTGGAGATTTCGGTCTTTTTTTTCCCCCTCTGATCCATCCTAGGCAAAAAAGGGTTAATTAGTCTCAGTAAAACATTGACAGTCACTAGGGACTGCCGCCACTGAGATGAAAAACAAGACTGCACCTGTATGCTGGCAATTTCAGATAGATTCTGGTCAACTATTTTTCTCTAGTACTTTGTTCTGCCAGCTGCCTCCGTGCTTTGGATGCAGGTGGAAGGATGGACTTTGCTATCTATAAAAAAATTTAATGGTGAAAACCAACTTCCGCCTCACCTCCCCCGGGGATCAAAGTTAGTGCATTGCCACACAACATGGCAGAGCACAACACAGGCACCAGGCTGCCTGCACCCAGCTGCTGCGTGGAGGTCCCAGCCAGAAAGAAATAGCTTGATATTTTCTCCTCCCTTCCTTCTCTCTTTCCTTTTGTATCTTTTTCTTTTACAAGGGACAATGCACACATGGAAGGAATCCCAGCCTGCATGACTGTAGGCAGAAGGGACCAGCCAGCGCTGTATAACAAATGCCATGCAATGTCATTAGCGTAGTTCCTCGACAGAGGAGCGGTTGTAGCTCTTCCAATAATCCAATGCAAGGCAAAGGACTGCTCAGGAGCTCTCACTGTACAGCCTGATGTATGTTCACAAAAGAAGCACTCACAGAGACCCTATAGATTTATGTCATGATGTGCTAGTGTATGATGAAAACAAATAGTCCCACCTGCCCATGAAGGTACCTTCAGAGCAGCAGATAACGCACAGAGTCTTTGAAGGGGCGAGATCTATTCTCATGACAATACAATACTATTAAATCTCATAACAGCAAATTCAGCTTGGCACAATGGGAACTTTCTGGGGTTGTGTTACATTGTATCACACAATAGGGCTCTCCTTGACATTTCTGACTACTGTTGTGATAGAAATAAACAATAGTTTAATAGCAGTATTAAAAGCTGAGATATTCAAATGCGAGTGGAACATAAGAGGCTCTGTGAAAGGACTTTTAGCAGGGGGAAAAACCCAAAATATCCAATGGAAAAGTTCAAGAGCTATCCACTGTTTGTGTGGGCTTTGAAAACACTATCAGAAGCAAAAGGCATCTGATTTTACTCCCTCTTTTTAAAATGATATGAACAGATGCTTAATTTAGGTTGTTTTCTAAGGTGGTTGTTTTACATCACTACTCTACAAACTCATGCCATCAAAGGTAACCAAGAAAAGAGGAAAAAAACCAGAAGTTGTTAAACAGACATCAGCAAGTTACAGCAGCTGAAAAGTAACCCACATGCATATTGCAATAAAGTGGGGGGAGAGGAGGGGGACTTGGGAGGAGGTAGCTGGGTGTTTTAAAAAACTTTATTTCGAGCTCCCTACAGCTTTCTAATTCTGATCTGTCTTTAAGGAGTGTATATTTATATTCATAACATGGGTAGCTGGCTATAAAAGAGCATGTGATATTCACAAAAAACTCACGTCAGTACATGCAGTACCCAAAGGAGGCTGGATTCTTCTCCACCACTGCTGAGAATACTTAGCTGGTTTGCAGATAGACCTCACCTGTCTCTACAGCAACAGGTACCACCATTTACTGCATAAGGCAAAACAGGATAACAGCTGCACCAAGGATCTTAACCTGGTTTAGTATACAGAAAGTGTGCTCCTAAACATTTCTGCTATTTAGACTTTCTAATGTGTGGTGCTAATGCCACATTTGACTTTCTGGAGGAGGGTCATGCCAATGCTCATTTTGTACCACTAGTTTCACATGTAGTCATAGGACATCACTTTGCCATGTGTGTATAAGGTAATTAACGAAGGCTCTTGTAGCTGTCATTGCCTAAGAATGCAAGTGAGATTCCATTTTCTGCTATGGAGAAAATAAAAGTATGAAATATCTCTGTATTAGTTCAGCCATTGGTCTAAGAAGCTGTAGCAGGTAGTCTAATAAAAATATTGCTCTCCCTATAATCCTTGTCTTACTCCATTGTAAATGAGTCACTTTTCATGATAGCTGATGAGAGCTTGCATGGTGCTTGAGTGGGTTTCTGAACTTTCTATCCACACTGCTAGTTTTATCTTATGTTTGGCAGAATATTGACATCATTAAGACAAATGACTCATGATTTCCTTTTAGTTTGGAGAGTTACATGAGGCAGTTACAATACTATTCTTATGTCTTTTACATCCAGATCCATTAGTAATAACTAATTATTGTTGTACAGAGACTAAACTTAATGTAAAGTTTACAGTCTATGCTTTTTACTTTGTAAGCTGGCCCTTTTATGGTGGCGTGAACTCATATTTGACATAATTTCTTCTCCAATGCAACACACATTTAGTGTAAAATGGTGGAGCTGAAACCTGAAATACTCTATCAGCAGATAGTGGTAACTGAGGAAAGTAAATGCTGATTGCTTATACAAATAAGCAAGTTTTTACCTCAGGTGGACTAAGCCTGAGAGCTGAGTCTGATTTTATGAAGAGAACTTCATTTTCAGATGTACAAACTCTGGATGGGCCAAATTAGTGCACAAGGCCTGAATTGAATGCTAGGATGTTTTGTTGCTAACCTTTCACTTGGCAAAACTTTGTTTTCAGTCTGTATTGCATGGGCTTGTACTTAAGGGTATGCTGGGAATGTCATCTAGTGGCATGCGTTTTATAGTGTGAATGCAGAATATTCTTGATAGGCAGGTGGTGCCAGAAACGTTGGATGGTGGTTTGGAGAGGTTTGATCCTCCACTTACTGAGCACATTAATGGATTTCCTCATTCATCCCTTTATGCTCTACACCTTTTGGTCTCTCCTATGAAATATTAAGATTTTTTTCTAGACAGAAATTGCAGAGTTACTAATGTCCTCCTTGGTATATTGAAAGATGGAAAATGTCCATTCAGTCCTGGATCCCCACACAAACCTATGCAAGACTGCATAGATTGGTCTGGGTTGGAAGGGACCTCTGAAGGTCATCCAGTCCAACTCCCTCTGCAGTAAGCAAGGGCATCCTCAACTAAACCAGGCTGCCCAGAGCCCTGTCAAGCTCCACTTTGAATATCTCTAGGGATGGGGGCCCAACCACCTCCCTGGGCAACCCATTCCAGTGTTCCACCACCCTCATAGTAAAGAACCTGTTCCTAATATCCAACCTAAATCTGCTCTTTATTGCAATAAAACTGCCTTCAGTAATATCCAAATCTATGGGAGTATGTAAGTAGTATAATGCTCATTTCCAAAAGTAAAAATTGCATAATGAGTCCTGACATTGACTTAAGATAAAGGGCCTGCCTGAGTTCTTGGAATGCCTAAAATAAGATCAAAGATATTATATTGTTTTCCCTGCCAAAGGTTGATTTTGACTGTCATAAACAGTACTAAGCAACCATTGCATTTTTCTCTTTCTACAGTACTCACCTCTGAGGTTTTCCTTGGTGTGGGAAATGTATGTGAGTCTAAGTGATGTGAAGCTCTGATTTCTTTCAGTCTCAAATTATGGGGGTTTCTGAAGTATTGAAACAGCATAGAAGTGCTGAAACAGCCTAGGTGTTTCTGAAGAAGTTTCACAGATCTCATCCTATCTGCAGTTCTCTTGTAATACCACTGAACTATTCCAGTTGCCTTAATATGCTGATATCAAGACAGAATGCTGAGCCTCATGATGCATGAAGTGCCTCCCAATATAAATATCAGTGTGGTTAGTGAAGCTTTGCCTATATTAATATGTTTGTTCTCTTTACCTGTGCTTAACTCACAAGGAAATTCTGCATATCTCTTCAGTAAAGGCATTTGCATGTTTTCAATTACTTTGCTTGAATGTAAAGTGTTGGTGTAAAATATTGCCCATCTTTTGAATAATCAAAAGGTAAATTATCATTTAAAGTATAAATTAAAAGATCATTAAGGCTTGGGAGTGCAGTACTTCAAAGTTAGGAGAGTCAGAATAGAGATTCTCCACGCAATTAATTCACCATCCCCTCGCTCCCCTTTTTCTGTGTATGCATTATGGCACTAATCCTAATTACACATATTTATGTGTGCACACAGTCATACACACATTTACATCTGGCTCCTAGCCAGTACTTCCCATTGCTTCCACCTTGCCTTGCACCCACCCTGCTCCCTGTCTCTCCACATCTGTGTTGAGTAAGCTGCTTCTTCCCATGCTGGCTCAGCAAGGGGCAAAGGGAGGCCCCCTTAGAGACCAAGGCAGCTCAGCTGAGCTGCACCAGTTCTCGGTGGTGAGGAGAAGGCTCACAGATGGCCAGCTGGAGCTCCTGAGCCTCAGATGTATGGTGTGTGCTGCCCAGGGGGTCTACAAGGAGTGGAGCTGCCAAACTGGAGCAAGCCTTTAGTACTCCTGTGTCAAATGAAATGTTCAGAGGGCATGACTTGGTCAAATTTATATGGGTCTTCGTAGGAACAGGAGTCATAAACTACACTCCTGCATAAAATTTCAAGTCTGTGGTCCATGGAATTTCTTAACTGAAAACAATATCAAAGTATTTTATCTGGGTACCATAGTTTATAACCAAATTACAGTGGGGAGCCTAAATGGATTTTTAATCACAGGTATACACAATGCAAACCAAAAAGTCAGTTAAAGTTCACAGACTCATGCTAGCAGCTATGCTAACTAGGCCTACCAGGGCAAGGAGAAACGAGTTTTTCTCAGCCTCATTCTCAGAAAGGGCTGAACCATTTTTGCTACAACTTTTTTTTTTTCTTCAATATTTCTCTTTATTTGTTTTCCAGTCTAGAGTGTGTGCTCTAGTCATTCTCCTACCTGTGGTTAGTGTTATTCAAAGAAGACACACTCTAACTGAAACTTTGAGTTCCCTGCAGCTAATCCAGCACCGCCTTGCTTGTCTGAGAATCCTGAAAATACTTAAACATGTTTTTCAAGGTGGACAGGGCTGCCTTTCTAAAATGAACAAGAACAAGAAATCTTAGCTAAGAAGAGTCTGGTTTTTCATCAGAACTTTCCATATGGCCATCTACCCTGAAATGCATTGATAATTTAAGTATTTTTCTATAGAAGAACATTCACCAGGTAGATTTTTGTCTGTGTATCGGCAATTTTACAATGGAGGATGGTTGGGTAAGGTACTTATGAAGGTGGAAATGGTCCACTCTTCCCTGTGTGTAGAAGGAACACGTGGCTGAAGTGCAATGTCTGGATTACAAGTAACTCATGCAAGCCTGAAACAACCAGGCCTTAGACTGTCTGTGTTTTGTAATACTCTTAGCAGCTCATAAGTAATCTGTGTGTGCTTTTTCGCACAACCTTGATGAACAATTCTGAAATAAAATCGATGTCACAAACTGCATCAGTCCCAACCAAAATGCAACAGTTGTGCAGCTCTGAAGCTGTGGATTCCCAGATACACGAGCCACGATGGGAGGCCAAACATTCACAGGATGACCTGAAGCCCGTGTTTTTTTCAGTCAAACTTTCTAAATCCTCCTGGAGAAGATGGCTGCGACACAAGTTGGCCAAGCATGTTGTCCGATCAGCATGGACAGCTGTGGCTTTAAACAATGACAGCCATTGTTAGGTCAATTTTAAAGTAGGTCCTTAAAGTTAATGTGATTATGCAAATGTTGCCCTAACTACTGTGGCTGTCTTATATCCTTCACAAATGACTGCATTGTCACTTTTCATTATGTGCATACAGGCCTGGTGGTTTGGTGGTATCATTGTATCTCTCGGAAATGGACCATGTAAAGGCCATTCACTGTTGGCACTGCATTGTGCTGTTCTCCAAGCAGACCAACCTTAACCCACAAACGAGGATGATAGGGATTTCCAGGCTGAAACCTGCATGTGTTATTCACATGATTACTCCCATTGACTTAGATGGAACCTCTTGCACCAAGCATGGAAGAATGAGGTTAAAACACGGTGGTGAAATTCAGTCCAGTCCACTCTAAACTGTAGTGTATCTGGATGAACTTCTGACAACCTGACTTCTAAGATAAATGGCTTTGTGTGAAATCACATGAATTCACAAATGCAGCCATTATTCCTGGGGAAAAGAATATACTTTGGACAGCTTCAGTGTGAGGTTTTCTCCATGACATCTTTAATATTATTTTTAATTATTATTTTAAATAATAAAATATCCTTTTGAGGAAATCTCTGATCAGAAATGAGGAAGCTAAGAGCTCTCAGGATCCATGTGATCTGGAAGGTGGCAGATTTCAGACGACTCATCAGTTGGGGGACATGACTGATTTCAGACTCTTGGTTGCATTGCTTTCAATGAAAACCAATGACTTGCAGTTTCAGTTCTCATCACAGAAGATCTTCTCACAGCAACCTCTTGTTTGGATCATTTTCTCTTTTTCTGTGCACAGAGTCTGATATTTGCCTGGACTCTGTGCTTTATGATTTTTGTTCTGGTGGCCAAGAGTATCCATTAACCAAGCACATGATACTTGGCTGAGTTGTGGGCCTCCTAGTAAAACATCCTTCCTTTTCTTTAAGTGAATGGAAGTAAATGGAAAGGAAAATCAACGCTGACTTGCAGCAGCTCTCTAACAAACACAAACTTCCTCAAGAGATTCAAGGACTTGGAAACTGCAAGAGTTTGGTTGTTATTCTGCACACAGCTTCTCGTAACATCCTCATCACTGTAACACCTAAATGTTGCTGCAGAACTAAGGTAGCCTTTGCTGACCTGTGTCCACAGCCAAGACTTACCTAAGTGGTAGTCAAGTTCTCCTTCTTCTGCAAAGCCTTGGTCTGCTGGGAAGTTTGGATTAGGGTACGAAAAGCTGTTTTGGCATAGCAAGGCTGATGCTGTAGCACCCTCGACATCAGCTTCAAAAAAGTACAGGAGCATGTTTGGGACATTGAGCCTTCTGGACAACTTCCTGTGCTCAAACAAAAGACAAAAGTGTATTTCTGTTATTGGAAATCCTTTGAAAAAAGTCCGTTATGGGTGTTAAAGAGGAAGGAAGAAAACCTTGTACCACTCTGACAGGAAGGCAAACCAAGGTATCATTTAAAATTTCACATTCAGTCCATTCAAGCTGTCACATCAAAACGTAGTTGCTCCATTGATCAGCTGCCAGAGAGGATGGCAACAGGTATTTTTTGGATGTCAGACAGACAGCATAGCAAATGTCAGAAGTGACAACTTAACAATGGAGGGGGAAAATAAGGAAAACCAGCAGCTTATTTTAATCATCACATAAGTGAGTTTGCTGCTTCGCAATGCCTGTGGCAAAATCACGGGGCAGGTGCGTGTCAGGTTCACTCCTCTCTTGTGGCAGTGGGGCTTTTTTTTGACATCCTAACAGCAGCTACAGCAACTGGATGCAATGCAAGTCAGCACTAGGAAGTGATGGTTTTTAGAGCACTGATGGAGGGGTGACTATCACATCAGTTCTGTAGCTTATCACCACACAAACTGCCTTTGTATTTGTTATGGGTTTTCTGTTAGAGGATGTGGCCACAAATCAGAGGTTGTCAAGGAAAGGATTACTCTAACCTCTTTGATTCGAGAAAGTTAAAGGTGTGCCTGCATCAATGCTGCTCAAGAAATGTCCTTGTGAGTAGCTGATCCTGTAGTGACACTGTAGGACCTTCATGGGGCAGCAAGATAATTCATTCCCATCCTGGGCAGGCAGGCAGCTGCTGAGAGGGTGCCAAATCTAGGTGTAATATGACCTATCCTGCCCATTCCTGCTGTGTGTCCCAGCCTGGGGCAAATCACCTCTGAAGGATGTTACTTAAGATACAATCAGAGCTCGTTTTTCATTAAAGGTGATCCCGAAGTTGGGGGCAACAGGAGCACTGTACATGAGTGCACAGGGACCTCTCACGAATGAAGGTGGCAGGGTGTCCTCAGCCATGGACAGGAAAATGATCTGTGTCATTAGCCATGAAAAAGGGTGGGCTTGGGCTCATGGAGATCGACTGATATTTTTCAGTAAATTTTCAATAGGTTTTGGACCAGTCCCCATCAGGGATATGTGCCTTCATAAAACAGACCTGAACCCACCAGAAGCATCTATCAGGGCCAAGGGGATGTCTAGGAGGATGATCAAAGCAGAAAATAAAAGCAAAGTATGTCTTCTTTTCTGTGTTATTTCACTGAGAGGTGTTTTAGGGTTTTGACTGCAGCAAACCATGGCTGTTTCTGTTTAGTCCCTAGCTGCAGCAAGTTTGACCGGGCAGGTAGGAGCCACAACCCTGTGCAGATTTCCATTTCCCTGCCAGCAGCACAGACTAGCAGTGTCTTTATCTGCACAGGAAGGCTGAGCTGGTGCCTCTGAGGTCTCTGTCTTGAGCTAGTAGGAACACAGATACCAAAAAAAAAAACCCCATCATTTAAATAGCCTCAGCCTCTCTTTGCCTTCAGATAAGTCCTATGCTGATGTAGGCTGATGAGACAGTTAATGACATGAGAGGCAGGGGGAGCGGTAGGCAGGCAGGAAAGCACACCTGCAGGTACCCTTTCAAGACTCTTGGGGCTGACTTTATCGGGAGGGCCAGGGCACGGCTTGCAGCTGGGCCGGCAGGAACTGGGAGATGAAGAGGTGGTCTCTATGGTTAGTGTAGAAACTTGTCTGGGGAGAGCTTCCTGAAACTTTCTTCTTTGCTGTTTGTGAGGGCTTCTCTGCCAGATGTGTGCGCAGAGCACATCTCGGAGCTGTAGTGGTGAGTAGTAACATAATCAAGTAGTAAAAGTTGTTCCCCCATGAAATGAAATTTCCTCCGGTGTGAGCTGAGCTAGTCTGAACACAGATCCATGCAGCCTGAGAAGAGGAGGCTCTTTTTAAAATGCAACATTAAATTCAGCTGTTGTCCTGATACTCAAATGAAGTGGAAAAATGCCTTGTAGAAATGTCATATGTCATAGAGGGAATCACAGAGTCACAGAATCACAGAATGTTAGGGGCTGGAAAGATCATCTAGTCCAACCCCTCTGCCAGAGCAGGACCACCTATACCAGATCACACAGAAATTCATCCAGGTGGGTTTTGAATATCTCCAGAGAGGGAGACTCCACAACTCCCTGGGCAGCCTGTTCCAGTGTTCTCTCACTCTCACAGAGAAAACATTTTTCCTCCTGTTTCCATGGAACTTCCTGTGCCTCAGCTTCCACTCATTGCCCCTTGTTCTGTCATTGGGCGTCACCAAGAAGAGCCTGGCTCCACCACTTGGCACTCACCCTTCACATATTTATAAACTTTAATGAAGTCATCCCTCAGTCTCCTCTTCTCCAAGCTAAAGAGCCCTAGCTCCCTCAGTCTCTCCTCATAAGGGAGATGAGATGTTCCACGCCCTTTATCGTTTTCGTGACTCTGTGCTGGACTCTTTCAAGCAGTTGCCTGAGGTCCTCCTTGAACTGAGGGGCCCAGAACTGGATACAATACTCCAGATGCAGCCTCACCAGGGCAGAGTAGAGGGGGAGGAGAACTTCTCTGGACCTACTAACCACAGCCCTTCTAATACACCCCAGGATGCCATTGGCCTTCTTGGCCACAAGAGCACATTGCTGGCTCATGGTCAACTTTCTATCCAGTAGGATCCCCAGGTCCTTTTCCGCTTCGCTGCTCTCCAACAGGTCAGTGCCCAACCTATACTAATACATGCGGTTGTTTTTTCCCAAGAAGGATTGTTAAAAAACAAACCACCTGATCACAAATAATGAATGGAAAAATAACAGCAGAGGGCATATGTTTTTGTGGTGGTTTGAAAATTCCACCACCACCCCCCCGCCCAACATTAACTTTGCCAGACCAGCTCAGGTGGAAGCAAGTGAAAGCTGTATTTACAAGCCAAACTACAATCTACAATGAAATGCAATGAATATGTACAAAATATACAGTATTTACCTTTTTTACAGCACAAGGACCCCTTGGCCAAAAGACAAAAGAGACCAGGGAAGAAGCTGTAAGGGCTTCTCCTGCCCTGCCTTCCCCTGACCCCACCTGTACAAAGGGAAGAGAGAAAGAAGCAGAGATATATTAAACTTAGCCAAAATAAAAGTGATGCAGCCAAGGTCAAGCAGAAGCAAGTTAGTATCTCCCAGGCCGAAGTAAGAAGAGAGGAGAGAGATTGTTTTGGAACCAAATCTTATGGGAGGTATCCCTCCAATGGTGTTGTTTAGAATAATCATTATTTTCCTTTTTACACCCAATAATGATTTATTTACAATTTTACTACTTTCTGCTCGAGATCTGTGAAAAATTTTAAAGGCATAGCCCTAAACTACTACAACTTTACAACCTTTAACCATTTGCTGTATGACCACTACCAGCTTGCAAACATGAGTAAAGGGATAACTTGGATCTCTATGGTCTGCCTTCATTATCTTACCCGCATAAGTTACTGAGAACAAAAAAAGTCACAAACAAGCTTATGTGGGTATCAGGGACTTCAGTGAAAACTGCTGAGACATCAAAGTTAAATTCTAAGAAAAGAGGTAAAGATGGGAACAAGTGCGTTTGGGCAGGAAATACAACTTCTTTTTGAATAAGGCATTAGTCTGATGGTTGAAAGATGTGCTAGTGTCTTTACTTGGCCACCCAGGTAAAACACTAACACTGCTTTTGAGCAATGCTTTTGGTGTAACCTACAGCACAGGAGGTTCCACCTCAACATGAGGAAGAACTTCTTTACTGTAAGGGTCATGGAGCACTGGAACAGGCTGCCCAGAGAGGTTGTGAAGTCTTCTCTGGAGACTTTCAAAACCCATCTGGATATGCTCCTGTGTGACCTGCACTGATTCTATGGTCCTGCTCTGGCAGGGAGGTTGGACTCGATGACCTCCAGAGGTCCCTTCCAATCCCTAACATCCTGTGTCAGTGTCTGGGATATTGTTGGTCTCCATTCATACTAAGGAACAAGAAGACAAGCAACGTGCAGATGAACACCTCAAAATCCTTCTTTCCTGAAATGGAATATTTTTAACATTCACTTAAAAAACACAACAAACAAAACCAAAACCAATAATAAAAGCATTTAAAATAGGTTTTCAGGAACAAGGCTTTTTTTCTGTCCTTTGCCACCACCCCTGTCTCAAATCAGGGCCTAGGCAGAAATACAATTAAATGTGGTAGGAGTAAAGAGGAGCTGACAGTTATGATTGTCCAGTCACAACCCTACAGAAACACCTCTTGCTTATGTGCTTGACTGTGTAGGCTTGAGGAATGGCAGATTGCCATTGACTTAGCTGGCACAGCAAAGGATCAAAATTGCAAATACTAAGACAAAACCTTCTCCTATGGCTTTTTTGAAGGTTCACTCTGTGTTGCAGAATATTAAATACCATGCTCTGTGCTTTACTCTCATCTTGTTATTTGGTCTCCTAACTACAAAGTCTGGTTCTTTCATTCAAACTATAGTGTGCAAGCTCTGGCACTTTTCCAGTGTCACATAGGTCAGACCTGTGGGATTTGAACCCCCTAGGACTCTGCATAGAGTATGCTTTACTGGGAAGAGCTGGAGAATTACAAGGTCTGGCTGGGAAACACCTCATGCTCTGGTATTTTCCTTTATTTTTGCCCTGGCTCCTTTGACTCTTCATTTTTAATTAGTGGCACATGCTGAAATGATAATTTAAATTCTTTTCAGAAATCAAAAGAATCCCCACTGACAACATTATTAAGTTATAATTACAGTGAATAAAAAGGTTAATAGGAATTTGAGCCAAATATCTACTCTCCATTAACCAAAAACAGGACTGAACCTGTTCTGCCTTCACTTTGGTAGGTTACTCTAGCTTTAAATGGGGCTGGGATGGCTACACACCTGTGCAAAGCCAAATAGCCATTGCCAAGACCTTTTACATGGACCTGCCTCAGTTTATGTCAAGATGGAACTTGATAGACAGCTAGGACTTTTCTGGGATCTCTGGAAGAAGGATGCATATTTGAGACAGTAAGCAGAGCATGGTCACGTGGGGATATTTGTGTGAGAGAGACGCTTAGGAGCTGCCACTTTGCTGCAAAGGGAACTCAGCAAGTATTGGTGCAGGGAAAGTAATCAGGTTCCTGGGCTACAGCATTCAAACAAAGCTTCTTTTTTGCTCAGCATGAGCACCACATGCATGCAGAAACATATGCAAATCAGCCTTAATCTGCTGAGTGTTTTGCATTTTCAATGCCATGAGAAAGTGGAAAAATAAACATTTTCCTCTGTATTAGCTCTAAGTGTGGCCATCAAGACAACAAGTATAGCAATGATTTTGCCTGTTAAAAATGGGGTTTAAAGCAACTGAAGGTGTAAGGCAAAAAGCCCAGTCCTTGTGCTGGGCACCTGTGGGTGAGCTTCCACACTGGGCACTAGATAATGATCTGTTCGAGCTCAGCCAGGCTCAGTGCAGTTACAGCTGGAGCTCTACGAGGCAAGAGCTTTGTCTCAAAGTGCCTGTTGTAAGCTTGGTGTTTCTTTTTCCTTTTTTTTTTTTTTTCAAGCTGCAATGCATTGCTTAAGCTGTGGCATGCCTCAAAGGCAGACCTTTCCCTCTTCCCAAGTTGCACACCACCGAGTCCCGCAGTCCTCTCTTGCATCTTGCACAAGCGTTTTCATGGTGTGAGCCCACAACACAGGCAAGTGCCACTGCAGACTTCCCCTTCTCTGTAATCCATACCCAATCCCAGGGTCCTGCCTGCGCTTAACTGCTGCAAAACCACCTTGGTGTTGACTCTCTCCCAGTCCCCCAGTATTTGGTTGACAGTCCAAACCATGCAGGGGGGATAAATGGGAAACACAAGCAAAACTTGGAAGGAGGTGTGCAAGCACCAGTCTGTTCTCACAATAAAGCCAAAGCACATGAGAAGGGACCTTGCAGAAGGTGAAAAAGGCCTCTTTGCTCCTCCTTTTCTGGGTACTGCATGGCAAGGGCCAGCATATGGCTTCAGCTGGGAGGACTATCCTAGGCCACATGAAGAGAAGTGTAGCCAGCAGGTCAAGGGAGGTGATTCTCCCCCTCTGCTCCACTCTGATGAGACCCCACCCAGAGTACTGTGTCCAGTTCTGGAGCCCCTATTACAAGAAGCATATGGGTGTCCTGGAATGTGTCCAGAGAAGGGCCATGAGGATGATCAAGGGGCTGGAGCACCTCTCCTATGGAGACAGACTAAGACAGTTGAGGTTGTTCAGTCTGGAGAAGGATCCGAGGAAACCTTACTGTGGTCTTCCAGTATCTGAAGGGGGCCTACAAGAAAGCTGGTGAGGGACTTTTTAGGATGTCAGGTAGTGATAGGACTAGGGGGAATGGAGCAAAACTAGAAATGGGTAGATTCAGATTGGATGTTAGGAAGTTCTTCACTAAGAGGGTGGTGAGACTGGAACAGTTAGCCCATGGAGGTGGTAAAGCCCCATCCCTGGAAATTTTTAAGGCCAGGTTGGATGTGGCTGTGAGCAACCTGATCTAGTGTGAGGTATCCCTGCCCATGGCAGGGGGTGTTGAAACTGGATGATCTTTTGGGGTCCCTTCCAACCCTGACAGTTCTGTTATTCTGTGATTCTGTGACTAGCTAGGCTGCTAGAGAAGCAGCAAGAAAAGGATTGTAAAGAGCCTTTGGGGGCTCTCAACCCATATGTGGTTACACACACTCAGAAGTATGAATTACTTTTTTCCACGGAACTGAAATTTGCTCTCCTGAATGTAATTCTGACTTTAAAGTGCTTGCATCAGATTAAACTTCAGCAAATAATTTATTTTCAACAAAACAGTTAATATTTTTTTTTCCTGGCATGTTGCATCTTTTTTCTCCTTTCTTTTGTTTGGTTGACAATTGCCTTTACTCTCCAGTATTCCTGGGGTTGAATGTCCTCAGCACTTAACACTGGATGAGGCTCTGCAGGTCTGTCCAATTATTTGCTGTGAGGTGTAAAGCAGCAGGTTTCCAAGTGTATTTTCACCTCTGGTTTCTTAAGACACGTGTGAAAAAATCTCTTCTATAGTATAGGAACTCCAGAATATTTTGCTCTTATTCAGTTGGTTCCTGACCTGATGGTCTTGGATAAATAAGTTATCCAGTATTTTGGGAGAACAACAGTTTTTCACAAAGGTACAGTAAGCCTTCCACCAGCTGAAGCTGACCTGGTCTTCAGTGGCCCCAGAGATGTGCCTCAAGTCCACAACATGCTCAGCACTTATTATTTTGTGCTGTGCTCCTTCCACTTCAACAATCAATGAAGTGTTTTGGCTTCTTATGGTATGCAAAACTCTATTCCTTACTTATCTAAGTGTGCTGGAGAAAAACTTTCTTGGATTCATTGTTGCCTATAACAACACCACCAAAACACTAAAGCAAACAAGATTAGGCAACCATGTGAGTTTAAGTAAAAAAGAACACACTTTATTTATCTACAAAGCAGTACATTGTCGTATAAAAAATTAAGTGCAGAGGAAGCTGCACTAAATGCTCTTAAGGCAGCAAAGTTAGAGGCTGTTATTAAAAAAACCAAACAATAAAAAAATAAAATAAAATCAGTGTTTTTGCCATATCGATAAAGATTTGGTATGGCAGTACAAAGAACCATGTATTTCTAAGAACCTGATTCAGTACACAAGACCCAACTTAGGAAATAATTAGCTAGACATAGGAATAATTAGCTAGACATGGAACAAACCAGACAACACAAACAAGACAGTGTTCTCCCAAACATGTGAAGGTGCAATGCATGCTGTTACAAACCAATCAGAAACAAAATAACACATCCAGACAAAAAAAAAACCAAACCTCCAAGAAACAGTGTTCAAAAATATTGCTTATAAAAAAAAGGAGGAAAAAATATATATGATGTAAAAAAAATTTAAAATAAAAAAGTCTGAAATGCTAGTGCATAGTCAATTAACTAACATCAACGTTTGTTTTTCTTTCCATATAAAGCTCTACTGCTCCTTTTACGCTAGCAGCATGTCTACACGCTAAGGTCTGTAGCAGCAAAACACAGTATTCATTTGGCATTTACAAAGTTAAATTACTGAATAAAAAATATAATTTTTCTCATAAATCTATGTTTCATACAGTAATATTTTTTAAAGCAAGCTAATTACCCTCCCCTTCCCCTCCCCCCCCCCCAAAAAAAAATCCCAAAACCCCAAACAAACAGAAACACACAATGTATAATGGTCTAGAACCATGACAGGAAAAGAGGTCTTCAAGAGGCATGGATGTTTGTGCATTCATGATCTTGATCAGTTTTCCCCCTTTGCACAGACTAGTTTTTAGTAATGCTTTCCACTTCGGTATTTTACACCAATGCATTTTGTTCAGTGATTTCAAATACATCTGTTTGAGTACCTGCTCTTTTAGTATAAAAAAATAAGAAACAAACAACCCCCCACCCTTGACTAGCACATCACTGAAATAACAATACTGGTGCTTTAGGTCTACTGAATCTCAAAAAGTACAATTATCTTTATTATGAGTCTGCACTTAAGATCATTAATTACTGATTCAAACTTAATACCTAATAATTTAGGTAAGTATCATTTAAAAAAAAAAAAAAGAAAAGAAAATCCTTTTAAGTTGGGTGAAATCCAACGAGAATATATATGCTGAGTGACTAAATGCACTTTGTGCTGCTCCCAACTGTTGTACCACAACAAAGATAGGCTCTTCTCCCATTCGTGAAAAGTTTTCATGCAGAGGAACAGGAATTTCTCAGCAGAGGTGAAGTGTTCTCAAAACCATAATGCTTCTCTGTCCGTCAACCCTTTCACATCACCAGAGTCCGGGTGGGGAAGGTGGTCATGTACTTGCGTGCCTGGTCCGTTAGGGCCATCTGATCCTCAATCTTCCCGCAGGACGCTGACTCCCAGGCGTTGTTCAGATGCTAAATTAGAAGCAAGCAGAGAGATTCAGGGTGAATGTCCTGTGATTTACTTGTAGCCCCAGCCAAAGCCAGGCCTGTTTGAGATTGTGTTGCATGAACAGGCAGTAGGATGTTGTCCCATCTCCAGAGAAATTGAAAATCACAAACAACAGGCAAAAAAAAGTCACCCCCACTTCAGAGTTAGCAGCCGGAGGGTGGACAGACTAGGCGACCTGCAGAGGGGCTTATCACAAAACCCAGGATCTAACCCTCCCCACTCCTCCAACTGTGTGTTCTCTATGAGGCTGTATCTACAGCCTTGCCTTTAATCTTTCCCTTCTGTGAAAGGTTTAAAAAGAGAATTTGCTTGCAGGTGGACTTTACAGTCTACCGGGCAGAGAGGCTAACGCACACAGTTACAATGTTCAGTGCTATGACCACGCACAAATTCCCACCAAACCTCCATTCTAGAAATACAGCTGCTCTGCCCCTGCATTCTCTAAATGAACCTGATGACCTTGACAGCCTGACCACAGGTAGCAAAAAGTTCCACGCTCAAAAATCCAGTTTCACCTGTGTGCAGCGATTAGCAGATGCCCATTAGCAGAGCTCTTCTGGCAAAGGCAAAGAAGAAGGGGGGGCACTCTCAGCAGAAACAGCATTTTAATTATCATGTAAGCCATTTCACTTCTTGTGGTATTTATGGAGGCTACAGACACCATTTAGTATAATGTTACAGTGAGATAAACCTATCTGCAGAAGGCTGTGCGCACTGCATTTATTTACTTACTACACATGTGCCTTGAGCTCTCAGCGCCTTGAGCTACAAACAGTAATGAAATTTCAAAGCTCCTGGAATTTACCACTATACACAGACATTTACACACACCTTTTCTTTTTTCTATTGAACTTCTTCACTTACTCAGTGTGTCTGCTTTTCCACATTGAGATACTCCTTAAGCCCTGAATATAAACTCTATTTTTATATAGAGCTAGTTGTACAAATACCTTGCATTCCAAAAATGCACACATCTGTGCTTAATGGAAAGTGCCTACCAGCAAGAGGATCCCAACACTGTTGAATATTGAGGTCTACAGCTAAAATCCACCAACAAAAAAAATCAGGAGAAATCCTTCTCTATTTTCCCCTGCTTCCAACAAGGATCATATATGCAGTTCAAGAACTACATTGCTCAATGTGATGCCCAAAGCCTTCTCAGGGGACCTCACTAATTTCTATAAATATCTGAGGGGTCAGTGCCAAAACGGTATTTTCAGTGGCACCCAATAATAGGACAAGAATTATGGATATAAGCTAGAACACAGGAAATTCCACCTCAACGTGAGGAGAAACTTTTTTACTGTGAGGGTGGCAGAGCACTGGAACAGGCTGCCCAGAGAGGTTGCTGAGTCTCCTTCTCTGGAGACTTTCAAAGCCAACCTGGACATGTTCTTGTGTGGCCTGCCCTATGTGATCCTGATTTGGCAGGAGGGTTGGATCTGTGGAGGTCCCTTCCAACCCCTAATATTCTATGACTGTATGATTCTCAACATCCAGGACACTGGGTGAAGCAGCAAACTGCAAACTGTCTGCTAAGAGCAGAACTGCAATAGCGCACCCATGTCTCTTCATGATGCTCCTTCTAGTAGCTAAATGTGCAAGGGGATCCTTAGATTATTCTCTGGCCTAAACGTTTAGAGAATGCTCTTCTGACTGTAAACTGTTATCTGAAACATACAGATAATTAAAGGCTGGACAGCATATGAAATATGGATAATTCCTCATAACACACCCAAGTCAGGGCACTAGTACAAACACAGGGACAGAGGTGCCCTGCCTCGAAGTGCTTACAGTCTCAAAGGAACAAAACCAATAAAGAAGTAAGCAGCATGGCCAAGATGAAGGTAAGCATATTAGTCCTCCGTAGACTTCTGACAGGCAACCTTAGACAGCTTTGTCTTCTATGTAGACAAGTTCCAAACGTTGTCTCTGCTCCTGATGCCTTATTGCAGGCAAAACTCCTGGTGAGCTTCAGTGAGAGTTCCCCGCATGAAAGAGAACCAGGTTGGGCCTCAGATCATTAATGTTTTTGTGGGAGAGATGCATCTGTGAAGTGAACAAACACTCCACACACCTCTTTTATACAGTGGTTCAACCTGGGCTGGCTGTGTACCTTGTGCTGTGGCTCAGCCTAGGGCACATGCCTCAGCTAAACAGCAGGTGTGACATACTTTCTGCATGCCGCAGACACGCATGTGACATGCCACAGCTACTTTTATGTTCTTGGTTAAACAGCTTCCAGAGGAACTTTTTCAAAGGCACCTATGTCAGCTGGGAACCTACAACCTCCTATTGATCCTTAGTGGGACTCTGGCACTTGTGACTATTTTACCTATTGTTTTAGAGGTATTTTCATCAGGGACAAAATTAATACCTGATAACCATGCCATTGGTTTTACTCAGAAGTCATATTTGGTCTGTACGCCTCAAAAGCAGTTGGTTATTCCAGAATATCTGTCATTTCAAAGGATAAAAATATGGGTCCAACTGTTATTTCCCTGTGATCCACTAAAGCTTAAATGCACTGGTCTAGAAATTAAATAACAGCAGTCCCTTAAATAATTGAAAACATCTAAAGGAAAATACATCCATCATGGTATGTCACTTTTTGAAAAATAGAAGTAACTTCAGGCAAGGAGTGTCCTGATTTTATAAATTAGATTTAATTGTTAGCATCTACACTGAGCTCTTTGTATTAGCAGCCATGTGCTTAGGAAAGAAAAAAAAAATCTGTATCCTGGTATCTCCAAGATCTCAGCAGGCTGCTACATGTCACTCATTCCACTGAAAGCCTGGTCTTCGTTTAACCTGATGTCAGCGCAGCAGAAGCTGCTCAGGCAGGCAGTAACCCTCTGCCCTCCCTATGGGCTCAGCCACCTTAGCGCCCTGGGAGGAGCACTGGGCAGCAGGCAATGCAAAGCCTGAACTTGAGCCTGCTTGAAACAACTTACTCAAATTTTGCCATTGATACAGTGTGGGAGAACCTCCCCACAGAGTTCTGACCCTTGTATTATTTTCCCCAGAAATGCATTTCACTATTTTTTTTCCCTCTTATGAGAAATCCATTAAAAGAGACTCACTTTGCAGTCTCACTGATGGTGGTGAGAGCTTTACTCCAGTAAAGAAAGCAGAATTTGACTCAAAGTAGTATATTTATTGAGATAACTTTCAATTCTATCCTGGGGAAATCAGATAACATTTAAAGTGGGTATTTTTAATAAACATTTCTGTCTGAAGCCTTGGCTCTCAGCAGCCAACACAAAACAAAGCAAAATGCCTTTGCCTTGCCAGCCTCGCAGCAGGAGCAGCGCCACAGGCACGTGTGAAAGTCCTCCTGATGTGAGAAGTTTTACTTCCCTCTTTGGCAGGGAGTGCTGGGTCCCACAACCCAGGCAGAGAGCCTTGCTGGGTCTGGGCTATGGGATCCCTCAGCAAAAAAAGGAAAGCACACCACCTTCTTCCACAGCAGCATCACAGCAAGTACTGGCAGGGCTATGTCATAGTGACGGTGCCCTGCAGAAAGCAGTGCTTAGCAAATGCGTCAAAAGAAGAAACCTAGCTTGCTGGAGGCATGCAGGAAAACAGCACAGAAACCCAAGTCAGAATGCTCATTCCATCTCTGCAAATCAATAGATGGAAACACAAAAGCTGTAACTAGAAGCTAAAAAGGCCTGACCCAGACCCTACTGACACTGATGGGTATGTTTTCATTTATTCACTGGGTTCACCCTAGTTACATTCCGTCATCTAAGAATGAGGTACACATTTTGGCACCTAAATCCTTAGCCAGTGGGGGAAAAAAAGGACTTCTACAGTACAATTCTTTCCACATATATGTTTTACTGCCTCAAAGAGCAGGAAACTACTCTTAGTTTTGCTGTCCATCAAAAGAATTTAAGCCCTTTTCTGCCAGTACTTCCAGCTGTATATTTCTCTTCCACACACAGCAATTTTCTCTTTAAATTAAAACAGGGAGTGGAGAGGAGAAGGTGGTGATACTACTGTGAGTTCCCACTGGATAAAATTACAGTCCCGTGCTACAATCCCAACTATTCCCTGGCTCCTTTTTTTTTTTAACCTCAGTAATCCTACCAGCACATCCTTCTCCTGGCAGCAGAACTACCTCACTTATCCTGTAACATGCCTTCAGCTGCCTTTAGGCAGATGCAAACTGTAAACAAACTGCCAAAGCTGTAACCGGGATATCCAGTTAAAGCACTTCAAATAAAAACTTGGACCATCTAGAGAAAACAGACAAGAGTGAGGGAAGACAAGACTGTAGAAAGGTGTTTTTCTAACAGAACTAGTCCTTCTCCACTCAGAGTCTGGACAGCCTTTTCGTGTGCTGTACGCATATCTTAAGAAACCTCCTGTGTTAAGACACCTTGTATGTTAGGAGCGGATGCCAAAACCAAACACTGCTGCAATCCTGCAGTATTGAGCTCCCAAACTGATGGAAGCATAGCAGAAACCTCTGGGCAAAGAGATGTGTTAGAAGATTGGATTTTAAATCTCTGCTATGCTGGCAGGTATCTTCAGCAACTCCAGCAAAGGTGTTGGTGCTGCATACACTCCCATTAATTTAGCCAAGTCGTGCTGGCATGTAAAACCAGAAAAAGCTAAAATGTTTAAAATATTTAGAAGGCACAAACTATTAGAAAGTATCTCATTGTGTTTTTCACCTGCAAAAAAAGCTGCATTTCTTGCCAGATTTTCCTTAGATAACACAGTATGGAAAATTTGCAGAACATGCCACTGGAAAAAAGGCATGCAATAGAAATTCCTGAAACAGTAAAATAATGTGTCCTAAACAAAGCAATTTCCTAGCAGGATAAGATACACATCATGTACAATTCTATGGCTTTCTATTTAGTAAGGACGTAGAACCAAGAGAAGTCTTTTTACATATCAAGACCAAATATTAAAGACTAATTAAAAACTCAAGGGGCCATAAATGAATTATACTTCACTTGCTAATGCAGAGCACTATTTCTGCTCAGGTTGCTGTTTCTCATCTGGGGCATGGGACAGCCTTCTCCTAAATTCTGGGACTTCATCAGTTGCTCAAAAATGTAACTTGCTAAATCTGAGAATAAGATGGTCCAACTTTTCAGCTTTTATTACAAGCCTGATACCAGAGCTAGAAAGAGCTATTTGGTGGTTTAACCCTGAAGACCTTTCTCAGACAAAACTCCTCTTTGAGATGAATGAGCTTTCCAAGAAAGATTAATTGAAGAGACACAGAAATAGGCTAAGCACCTACAACTCATATTAGAAATTCAGTCCAGTCCTAGTTTTATCCTTAAGTAATATTTTTTATTCACAGATCAGATTAGAACACACTGCTGCAAATAGCTGACAGTTCAGCTGTCACTGTTCTTCTTTCTGAGAGACCACTGCCTGCATGGGGCAGCTCTAACTCCTGGTCTGTTTGCAGCCCAAATTCTGCTGCCTTGGGAGAAAAACGTGCAATAACTGATCTGTAACTTTGAATGTCCTTTCACTCCCTCACCTGTGACAAACACAATTCCTGTACTCATCAGCCACTGGCAATAGAAGGGACAACACAAATGAGGGAAACACATAGGGTTAACTTTCCCTGCTGTGCAAATCCTAAACCTCCCAGGGCTTGAGCACAGCTTGCTTCCCCCTTTCCCTTGATTAAACAAAGAAGAGTATGAGACTCGGGGATCTTTTTGTCCCCCCCCAAAAAAGCCAGGGAGGAAAACCAGAGAAAGACTGCTGCTGCAGAAGAGCATGCTGCCTCACCTATATATTTTATCTTAAATTCAGCTGCAAATGAAATTCCACATTTCACCTTTTAAATGAAGAAAATTAAGCTTACTACATTCCTGAAAAGGTTAACCAAGTAACTGTTTTAAAATCCTTTAAACTTACTCTTTAAAGAAATTGGTTACATAAACCACTGAAAGTCAGGAAATTCGAGCTGAAACGTGTCAGTCTGTGGTTAAAAAATGGAAAGTGACAGGAGCTAGAGGTTAAAGAACATTCTCTTTAGCTTGCAGGGCTTCTACCTTATGTTGTTTCCTTTGTTACTGGGGGAAGAAGATATCAAAGCAGTGCTATTTTCTTAAAAGGTTCCATTTCATGGTTATCTTTTGATAGCCTGCAGGGTTAGGTGGATGGTCTGTGATTTAGCCTACTTTTCTATCTGTTAAAATGTCTATGCTAGGATAGTCTGTATTACGTACTGCTACTGCTACGGAACATAATGTGAAATAAAACATAACTTTTACACAGAAAGGGCCAGAAACAGTTTTTATGTAACTTCTTAAGAGGCACTGTGCAGATAATCAATTTGCCTCAATGAAAGCTTCATGTTATCCTAAAATCTTAACCTGCAGAAAGATTCCTGGGGAGGCAAACAATTCCCAACAGCAAACCCAGGGTTTGTTTGAATGATAAAAAAATGTAAGATGCAAAAAATACAGATTATAACTAACTCTACTAATATAAAGCGGAAGTATTTGGGATCTATGCAAATGAGTGTAAGAGTAATTCCACCTCAAAGCCACACACAGGTTTGGTGAAACACCTCTTACTGCTGGCAGTAAGAGAATACCCCATGCACAACTCTGAGATTTGCCATGCAGGATAAAAAAGCTGGCTGAACTTTCATACCTTAGCAGAAAGATCCTACAAACAGCAGCCTTACATCCAATGTTTTACAGAGACATAACCAAGGGATCAACTGAGGGTGAAGTCCTCTTCTTGTGTCTAAGGCAGCTTTTTCTCTCATTACTCTAGTATAGCACCATATTCCCAGAGCTGTTATATGCAGCTACCTGACCTCACATGCTAAATGATGCAACATGCTTTGCCTTCTAACTGATGGTGAATCATATTGTGCTATCTGATATGGTCATCAACTATTATGGTGGTAGAAGTTCCATCCCTGGTGGTTTTTAAGGCCAGGCTGGATGTGGCTCTGGGCAACCTGATCTAGTGTGAGGTGTCCCTGCCCATGGCAGGGGGGTTGAACTAGATGATCCTTGAGGTTCCTTCCAACCCTGACCCCATGATTCTATGATTCTAAGTTGTATATGATCACTTGTGTATCCAAAATGCTGTAAGTGTCCCACTGCTTTAAATATTTATTACTCTTGCCTTCAGAAATTAACAGCAAAGCAGTAACTAATCAGGCATTTTGGTGAGTTCATTGATAGCAAAACATAATTTTCCTTTTGCAAATGTAGTACAAATTATTAAAGCAATTAAAAATACTGTGGGCTTGTAAACATGCTACCTTCCTCTTGTGTAAGTGCAAATTTAAAGTGAAACAGAATTTTAAGAATGAACATTAAAAAAAAAAAGTTTCATCCTCTCTTTGCTCTTCCCTCTCCACACACAGACTCAAAGGTGCAGAGCACTGTAATTCTTACTTGGACTGAAGTCAGTCAGAATTTGCCTAAGTAACAACAGTTGGATCAGGCCCAAAATATTAAGAGCAACAATGTAAACATATGCAGTCACAATTAAATTTCACCCAGATGAGTTCCCTTGTGTTTAATGTCTATCTACATGGAATCAGTGGAGTTAGTCCAGTGTTCATGTGTGTATCTTCATGTTTGTACATGTATGAGGGCGATGTATCAAATTATAAACTAGGAAGTGTAGTGTAGAAAGCATAGAAAGCACAGAACAAGCATGTGCAAGACACTGGTCATGCACAAAACGCTACCAGTCAAAATTGAGCCCAAATGCTAACAGTTTCAATTGCTCTGCACCCTTTAAACATGCTGTGTCCTCATTACTCACATCCAGTTCCACTGGGATGGAAGGGGAGAAGCATTAGGTGCAGAGCAGCAGCAGCTTCTGGTGTGAAACACAGCCAGAGCACGTATCCTTTCTGATTGTACAGGGCCAAACTCCCCTCTCACGTGAAGCCAAGAAGTCTTACCAGGGATGAAGCAGATTTCCTCTTTTAACCGTAACACTAAGTCCAACTCAGAGAGCACTGTGATCAGCAGACAATACTGCATTGTTACCAAACATCTGTACTGCATTCTCTATACCACCACTACAGAACCCCCTAGCCTCATTCTTCACTTAGGATTACACTTCAGCTGCAACACTCAATGATTCTTCATCACCAGAGAGAAGAATTTTACCTTCCCATTGGCTCACCACAAAGCTGCATGAATTCATTTGGGGGCTTTTTACAACTGCTTTTCTTCCAGTTCAACACATTTTAAACACTGAGGTGAGCTGGGAAGCCCTTTTTAACTCCTACTTAAGGAAAAACCCTCTTTATCCAAACAATAATACCTGACTTTTGACATGCTTTTCCTGAGCAAGGACTGAAGAATGGGATCCAGAATGGCTCACAAATTCACTCATGTAAACTTCCTGAACCAAATCAGCATGAGTGAGGAGAGGTTAAACAAGCCCTTTCATTTATAACAGCTTGTAAAGAAATTATTTTTAGATAGCAGGAAACATAACACTGTTATGCCAAAGATCAAAAGATCCTATTTTACAGGTATCTCAGATGCTTCTTTTTTATTACTGGCACAGTGCAGGCAACCAAGACCAACAGGACAGCCCACAACATACTCTGCTTACCTGCCAGAAAACATTGCCCTAAACCTTTGGAGGAGCCTGGAGTTTGGCTGGGGAACATGTCCAGATGTCAGCATGCTGGCAAAGTAGCAGGGCTGAATGTGTGGCGACCAGCAGCTGGGAACCTCCAGCGACCCACTGTAAAGCTGGAGGCCTGGGCTCCTTTGCCATGAGATGGTCTGAATTTAGTTCCTAAACAATTGCCTTAAGTCGGGGCAGTGGATGCTTAAAACCTCCTCTTAGCCAGCTAAGAAACACAGCAATAGGGATTGTATGTCTTTGGCCCCTCTGGACATTCCCATGACAAGGGGAGACACTGTCCCTGCTCTCCAAAGCTGCTTTCATCAAATGATCCTGTGGTGCAAAATACATGGCAAACTGTGCCAAATGGGGATGTGTGTGAAATTCTAAAACCTCACTTTATAATGTCAAGCTAGAGATGATTCATCAAAACCAGGTTTTGTTCATTCCTTCCTACCGTAAATAACCCCTAATGTAAATTCTGGAAAGAGGGAGGAAAGAAAGGATTAGCCATGTGGACTGCCTGAAAGTCAGGAACAATGGAGTTATAATTTCCTTTCTGACAGTGACTCACCCTGGGGAATATGACTCTCCCTCAATTTGCTCATGTGGAGAAGGTATATAAAATTACTTATTCATCTACCTCAAAAATACCATCTGTGGTGGAAGGAAAATTTATTGCTATCTATACTGTGTTTTGTTCTCTGAATGATTTCTGTCCACAAGAGTTGACAATGAGGCTGCTAATGACTTTGGTAGGCTTTGGATGAGGTCCTCTATAACAGCTACATTTTGAAGTACAGCAAAAGTATAAGTTAACACTTGGTAAAAGCATGACTATGTAAATTCCAGCCTCACATCTGGCTTGCATTAAATCAGTCACTTACTTAATACATTTCAAAGATTCCAGGACACAAAACTGGCTGTAAGGATTAGGAGGCCACTTCAGATCACTGTTTACAAACACACTTCTGAAGCAACCCCAGTGCACACTCAGGGAAAAGCCATCTTGGTGCTTGGCTGGATGGGCAATACTGACTACACCTCTGCCAGCCAACTGGGCCCTGCCAGAGTTCCTGCTCTCACCCCGAGGCCAGTACAAGTTCTATCCACCACCACCCCACTCAACTCTCCTGCTCTCCAAAACAGCAGAGCCACCTATGAAGTCTACAGGAAGAAGCCCATGGCTAATGTTAATTCTCAGTCCTATCAATTTAACACTGGAGCCAGCTAAGCCCCATGCATGAAGCTTTGCCCTGTTTAATTTCCCAGCACAGCTATAGCCTCTGAGTCCTCATGTTCCACAGGTGAAGTGGGATCCACCACCATGTTCATCTGAACGTTTCATACTTCCAGATTCAAAACTTAAATTCAGTCTCTGAGAAAGCAATATATAGATGTATTTTTATACATAAAGGGTAGTTTCTAAAAAAATAGTTACCTGCAAAGGACTAGCTAGTGGCCTGTTCCTAGGTACTGCAAATGTTTTGTGAAAACTACCATCCTCTTCAGACACAGGCATCTTTAAAATGGAGCTGGTAAGAAGATTCTGAACAGGAAAAGAAAAAAACCTAAAATGTTTCTCAGTAACTCAGAACAACCTTAATTTGAACATTAAAAGCAAGCTCTGTCTGACTGCAGAGAGTGCAACACTGGACATGGTTATAGACAGTGTGCTCAGCCTGGGAGCAGAGCTCAGCTTGGTGTCCCTTGAACTTGGCTTTGCAGGAGCACTGTCATGTGCAAAGGTTTTTCATTCAATGAATAGTCTTGGCAAAGCAAAGGAAAACCTGCTTATGCAAGGTCTCCTTTGCACAAACCAAAACAGACTCTCTTTTATCAGTTTTTAACTCTATGACCTAGTCATTTCTATACACAGGTGCAGGTGTCCTCCAAGTGCAGGCTGATTCAAAGACTGTGGGCTGCACAAAGACCGCAATTTCTGCTTCCTTCTATAGACATTAAAGTCACGTAATTAAGAGCGGGATTTTGCCTCCTATGCTTAATACAGAAAAACTATGTGGAAATCATAATGCCTTCTTATAAGGAAGCTTGGACAAAGTATTTTCACTCTCGCACTGAAGAACTGAACAGGGATGTAAAAGAAAAATCATTTGGCAGTGTAAAAACTTGCACTTACTGGCACATCTTCCCCAGTAGATGCTTGTGTAAAGAGCTGAGTGTTCAGGTTTTCTCCTTCCCAGTGATTAGAGCAAAAAAAATTTCCAGTTTTATCTGTTGGTGACTCCACCTGGAAGCAGAAAAGGCACCATTATAAAAACCAGCACCTACCTGACCAGGATATTTATCTGTCAGTTGCTTAATAAATGGAATAAATATTCCTCACAGCTGTACACAATGCATGTTTACAGCACTGCCTTTTACAGTACCCTTGCTCTTTGCAGAAGAAAAAAGTTTGGAGGTTCTCAAAAAAATTCCCATCTAGTAAAACTTGGAATACTGGAACTCAGGTCTGTCAGTATTCAGGAGTTTAATCCTCTAGAAAGGATTGAAAATACATGTATTTTTAGAACTTTAGTGATAAAGTAACATAATGCAATGTTCTCAAATGTTCAGGTTTCTAAGTCACTCCATGAAGCTTGGTCCCTGTGGGGCTCTTCTATACTTTTCACCAATATTAGAAAGATTCAATCCAAATTCCTGCCTAATTTTTTTTTTCTTTTTAAGTTTCAAATGAAAACTGCATTAGAACAGCCCAAGCAAACCCCTGCTGAAAACAGCAGAAAGACTTCTATGGAAATCAATGGGAGATGAATTAGGCATGCCTAGTATACTATATAGAACCGACACTAAGATCTTGGGGCTCACATAAAAGAAAAACAGACACAGCTATTTAGCAGAAAGGGTATTGGTATAAGCTTCTCAGTGAAGACTGCTGAATTAAATTGCCTCAGGTAAGTTTGAGATTTACCTCTTGTTTGATTTTCTTCAGCAAAGGGGGTCCACTTTCATGTAGCCCAGCCACTATTGCAGATTCCTCTGACTCCTGCTTGATAACGTCCTGCAGATCTTCCACAAGATGAGTCGGAGTTTGAGGCTGAAAGAAAGAAACGTTACAGCCAAGTCCCAGAGCATCCCTCTGCACTAATATCAAAGCAACTTTTATCATTGTTTCCTTCTTACCAGCATCTTCAAAGGACCATATTTGATTTCCTGAGCTGCAAGTGCGTTTTTGAATGGAGTGGGTGTTCTTGGAGAGCTCTCTAATATTGACCTCTTGATTGCTGGAGTTCTGAAACTTTAAAAATAGGGAGAAAAACTTTAAAGCAACATGCTTGGAAATACTGCCTCTTTGCAGAAATATGTGCATACAGGCAGTGGCTGCTCTAAGAATCTGGTAAGTATTATCCTACAAGCCTAAAATTCACTTAGCTTTTCTAGCAGAACATCTACTTTACTGTGGTAAGATGGAATGGCTTTATCTAAAAACATGGTGAGTCTATATGCTTGATTGTCCTGTATTAACACCCTACACCTCCACGGCTAGAAAGTGGAAGTTTACCACTCCAGATTATGAAGAATCTCAGTGTGTTAGCAAACAGCTCTGCAGGATGCACACAGTGGCCCAGCACTTTGATGGCATGCAAATCTGAAGTAATGAACCCGTGTCAATCTGACAAAACAACGTGGTAACAGACTTACACATTATTCTCCTTCTGAGCTTTGAACGCCTGGTCCCTGTGGAACGGTGTGGTAACAGCCATCTTATGGCCACACACTGGTGTGGAAGTTAGTGCTGGATTGTCCAGGTTCAGGTTTTCCTGATTGGATGAGGTGTTTAAGAACTGCAGGCAGGGAAAGGAAAAATCAACAGGAACATCCAGATTACAAGGTTAACCCTTAAGTTGACATTATTGAACCAAAGAAAGGAAATTATTTCCTTCAGATTGACTTAAGTCATTCTCCTGACCTTACGATGCAGGTGGATTTATATGGGGTACCAGACTCTATGGCAAAACAATACTCAACAGCTTGGCTGGAGCACTCAGGAAGCCAAAATGAGTATTTCTAGAGAGGGAAGTTATTAAAAAGGTCACTCCTCTCCAAGTTTAAGAGCCCCATCTTAAAAGCCTGATTCAGATTTTCTGCAAATAAATTTTAATTAAGAGCAGAGCGTGCAAATAAGAACTGAGTAAAAATGAGTAAAGAATGTTTCAGGAATAAATCCACAGGAAATGAGGCTAAATTCCACACAGATTTATACATGGAATCTAGGTACTTTTGAGGCAGTAAATGAAAGCATTTGACAGGAAAATAAATTTTACTATCATCTCTTTCAAAAAACAAACTGCTCCATTTTCACAGTAAAAATGAAAACTGCCACCTGAGATGAGAGTGTGGAGTGTTTTGGAATGGAAATAGCTGACTGAAAAGGAGGTAGCAGCATTAGCCTGGAGAAAATTGCTTCTGCAGGAGTTTTACCTAGTAACCTAAAATACTGTTTCCATTTCTAGTGTTTACATATCTGTGAGCACAGTGATATCCTTCATTCTGACAATGATTCACCCTATTACCTTCTAGATTCAACCTGCATTGGACTGAAACACCCTTATAAAAATATGGATTTCACTGGATCAATGAAATATGATTAAAATACCAAGAAGATACAGTGGGAGATCATTACATGCAATCATTTACTATCCTTCACAAAACAGGGTTTTCTCTGACTTCAAGAACTATTGCCAAACCAAGGCAAAACCAACACAGACAAACAAAAAAAACCAAAACACGTTTAAATAGTGCAACAGCTGTGAAACAAAGCAACCACCAACAGGAATGTGGAAGTGCATGCCAGGCCATTTTAACAGGCCATTTTTCTTCTCATTCCTATTCTGATCCAACCCACATGGCCCAGGCTGAGGATGGTGAGTTGTGATTTGAATTTTCTGGTTGTTGTCAGTTTGTCTCACAACCTGAATGCTATTTAAATGCAGTTTGGGGTTTTCTAGGTCAGTGAATCATACTGTAAGTGGACAGAGATGGAAAGCAATACAAATTATCAGAAATGTTAAACTCTAGTAGTTGAAGGAGTTAACAGCAAAAGCAAAGTAAGCAAACGTAACACCCTATAAAATGATCCAAATAAAAAAAAAAACCAACCAAGCCTCATAGATGAATTTAAAATAAGAGAATCAACAGTTAGCTTGCTGATGATCTAAATTCAGTGGTAAAGACTACGAGCAGTGAGAAGATTCAAACATGGAGTGAAATCAGCAAGTGCAACGGTAATTAGTCATTTGTTCCAAAAGATTAGTTTCTAAATTGTTAAGGCTGAGGTGACTTTTGAGAATTAGTAACATCTGTGCAGAAGTCTTGATCTACCTGCGAGGGAGAGAAGAGCAGACTTTTGACAGGGGAGCGCTTAGGAGGAGTTGAGCTGCTGACGTCAGCTAGGACAAAGGTGCTACCGTGGCCACTGGCTAAGGGGCTGGAGTCCCCTCTCCTTTTGCGAAGAAGGACCCATGGAGCCGCGCTGCCCTGTGAGGCAGATAAGTATTTTGGTGAGCCAGGAGAGCTCTGACTCGACATAATTTTGCTCAAGTTTGTCATGGGGTGTCCTTGAGGTCTACAAGCACTGGCCCCTCTTTGCTGAAGCTGTGCAACTTTGCCTGTGGGAGCTTTGCTAGCCGACGTGTCTTTGTCTTCAAAGAATTCAAAACTGCTGAGATCACCCCATGATGAAGGATCCTGAAACAATGTGGGAGGCACGGAGCCATAAGACAGTGTATAGTGCCACCTCATGAAAATATAACGCTAGGATATGCCCATAATCAACATCAACAACAAAGTGTTTCCCAGTTCAATTCAGCATGACCCTGTTATTTAAGGAGTAACAGCATGAGCTCTTGTTTGTGTTTTCAGTATATACTTTGGCCATATCAAACACTCTAATGCCCTAGCGGTGCTGCTGACAACTGAACCTCTACAGAAACCATGAGTCAAGTGATGTCCTTACTATCTACTTGCCCAGGGTTTTCTGCCTAGTATGAAAACAGTGCCTTCTGCTACTAAAAAAAGTGTGCCTTGCGCTCTAAACTAAAACTCCTCCCAGGCTGCGTGCCCGCTCTGGACATACTAAGTGGGTGCTGACACCACATGAAGCAGACACCTCTACAGCTTAAGGAGGGTGCCTTCAACAAATGTATTTCACTGTGCCACCTCAGTTACACGTAGTATCACAGAGATGACAATGAGAAAAAGGCCATGTGAGTGTCAGTCAGCTACTTGGCATTCAAAATGCATGCTTCCAGTTCTTCACATATGACTGGGCAAGTTCTTTAAACTTACAGAAGCAGCTATTGAAGCTACAACAAAAGCTTTTAGAGAATGATGCAAATACATGGGCAGCCAAACAAAACCTATGGCAAGTGTGACTTAAAATATAAGTATCATTTCATTGTTTAAAATCTTCAACTGTGTATTTTATTTTATTTTAAGGAGATTTATTATCAAGAGATCATTTCAAGATCCTATTGTTCTGTTTGCTGAACATTACACTCCTGTACCAAGATGTAGCAGGAAAAGGAGATGCCCACAAAAAGCGTATGAATTCACACTCAGGAGTTTAATTTACGAGATTTATGAGCAGCTGTGTTTTGTTATGTCAGAAGCTCAGCTTCAGATCTTCTAACAAATAGAAGTTACTTAAAAAAAAAAAAAAAGGAAAAAAAGCACATTTAGGACTGTCCCAGTTCCTCTCCCCTTACTCTGACCACACACAAATCCACCTGAGGTAGCAAGTCTACTTACGGAGTCTATTAACTGGAGTGTTTCTGCAAATTCTAAGAGATTCTTAACATTATCCAGGATGTTGCTCTGGTGAACAATCATGCACCGTGCAGGGGATGCACTCTCTTCAGGTAAGCAACCATGATCCACTGGTGGAGATGGAGTATGATGATGATGTTCCCCCAGACAGGAAACAGGTGCATTGTCACCACTAGTCCTGCTACTGTCAGCAATTGTGGTGCTGTGCCAGCCAGGGTAGTTTGATGTGTGGTTCTGTGTCTGAAGGAAGAAGAAAAAAAAGGAAAAGGGGGGGGAAGAAGACAGAAGGAACTTAGCAATGAAATTGCACAAGGTGTCAGATGCCACTGGAGGAAAGATAAAAGTAGTTGCATCATCATCTAAAAGCTTATGCCTATGAAACAATTGTCAAGATGTTTCCTTTCATCAGTGCAAGATCTCATTTTAAGCAATGTTGGCATTGTATTTGCTATCCCAAAGTTACCTCATAATTTACTTCCAGGATTATGAGCATCTATCATTACTAGCACATAATCAGTTCATACTCCATTACTCCAAAAGCTCAAAAACGTGTCTGCAAGTCATTTTCCGTGAGAAGCAAGAAACGGCAGGATTGCCCTACTGAGCGCTCAGCACTGTAGAAGGCTAAAGAGTTTAAGAGTTAGAGTTGCTTTTGTTTGCTTATCTCCTTTTCTTCTTCTGTCCCTGTCTAATGCTACAGCTTACACCAATGCAGTGAAGAGGCTGTCAAATCAACGTGGTTAGGAAAGCAGAAGAACAAATTAACAGAAGTTTCTTTCCAGTGTGATCATGCAACAGAAGAAATTGCAAAACATTGACTAAAGTTAAAAAGTGGCCAAACTAACGTATCATGCATGCACTTGTTTTACTATTAATTTAAATATTACCAAAAAAAATCTGCTGGCTATCACCTATCTTCAGAAAAGATTTGGCTTTGGTAACAGTGTTAAGTAATTACATCAGGGTTTTCATACATTAACATCCAATGGCATACAAAACAAAGTTTGAGAATTCAGTAATAGCCAGCATGGGCTCCATGCATGCAGTTATGAAGAATCTAACATTATTGGGAGAAGTAAAACTGTCAAACATGCAGCAAGTCTGAAGCTTACAAGGTCTATAAAACACAGCTGAAGGAAAGAATGCAACAGAGATGGAAAATCTAATACACAGGCACTACATTTTCATCACATGAATCATTGCACACTTCCAGAAATGCAGATCCCCTTGATGTAAGATCTGAGGGATTTTTGCTTTTGTACAATCACTGTGTTTCCAATTTCCCATCACATCACAGAGCCCAGCCCTGCTCCCACTTTGTGAATTAAAACACCCACAAAATGTTTGCCTTTATTTTTTTTTCCAGAATAATTTACAAAGCAGATACAGATTACACATGTGCTATGTTTCATCTTTTTAAAACGGAAATATAGAGCCTTGATTAGTATTAGAGGCAGAGGGGGAGTAAAAAGTTAAAAAGACAAGCACTGGGGTAATGCTGCTATCCCTCCATCCAAGCACACAGTGACAATCTTACTGGTAATGCCTGCTGCCCTTTCAGTTCATTCTCAGTCGACATTAGTAGCAACTCTAATTCCTTTATTCGTTTTTCTTTCTCAGGGTCTTCATCATTATAGTGTCTCTGAAATTAAGAGTTAAGGGAAAAGAAAGGATAAAGATCTGATAGGATATAGCAACTAAAATGCTTATGGCTTGCCGTCCTGTGGTTACAATAGCCAAATTAGACTCAAAGGTGGAACAAATGTCAATTGTGTTTTTCACTACCAAAGTCCCTGCTGAATTTCAGTATAGACATTTGAAATGGAGAAAGTGAAAGCCATCACACCAGATGTCAACTACTGTGTTTTAAATCTATTTCAGAAGAAGCAATCTTTAGCCATGTTAGACTCCCCCACCTTCCCCATTTTCTCTCTTCACCACACTTAATTACAATAAAATGTTTCCTTAATGTACAATATCTGCACTTTGACTTATCAAATGTTTAACCAATTGACTCTTGAAATGAGATTCAAGTTATCTACCTGAATAGCTGCAGCAGCTGGCTGAGGAACATTGACAATATTTACATGCAGTGCTACTGGATATGGGATCTGACCAGGGACCTAGGCCAAAAGCAGAAGACACTAAAAGTTATTATTTCTATCATATTGTCTGCCTGCATTGTGAATATGTGTTAAGCATACTTTGGTTTCAGGTACTTAATATTTATAATCTATGAAGATGAAACAGCAATGTTTACAAGAAAAGCAAACAATAATTATTTTTTAGGAATATGACAGTGAAAATTATTACAGAGGAAGAAAAAGAATTCATATCATAAATACCTACGCTTTCTGAATAAGATGAATAATTTACAGAGGCATTTGTAAGATTTTTCTAAAGTGAAGTGAAAATGCAAAAGATGCAATTTATTATCATCTAAAACTCTGTATTATAACTGTCTGAAGAAGCAGCAACCTGTTTCATTATTAATCATTAATAGAAAAGAAATCAGATTAAAAAACGGTAGTTGTTTACTTGGTTGCAACAGGCAACCCACAAACAGAGTATCACTGACAAGACAATGGAAGATTTTCACACAGAACACAGAATTAATGTAGATTCCACTGATACAAATAAATGCAATATTCACCACCATGAGCAACAGTACTGGGAATACACTCCCTGCTTATATTAAAAATGCTGAACCTGATTCCACCACTTGAAAGCTGGCAGTCAATTTGAAATGTATGTATCTTCACTGAATGAAGTCAAGGTCAAAGAAGTCCTTGGCTGACATTAAACACATACAAGTGCACCAGGACTGGAAGAAAAGCCTTCACGCCTCCTGAAATCAGGTAAAGCTAAATTGCACCCAACCTATTCAAAGAAGCAAAGCAAAAATCTCCCCGTGTTTTCAGATGCTTACATTTTGCGGCTCAGAGATGTGGTAGTAAGGGTAGTCATTGCTCATCGGTGGCTGGCCAGATACTGGCAGCTGTGCAGAAGGAGGGTTGTGAGCAAAGGTCATCAAGTGGTTGCTCTTCTGAAAGCCAGCTGCTGCTGAGGAGTGACAGGCTTTGGAGGACTCCTGCAGGTATCCCTCCTGCTCAACCTTTCGGCGCATGGTGGAATTCCAGTGGTTCTTAATAGCATTATCAGTTCTGCAACAGAAATACATATATTTGAGGAGTTTTAAAAAAGAGCACTTGCAATTCAAACAGATTAATAGGCAGGTAACTGCTGTTGGCAATTCTGTTTAAATCGTGAACCGTTTTCTGACATTCCTCCTGCCTCCACCTTTACAAATACTACAATCAGGAAGGATGCTCAGTAGAAAAGGTAGGAGAAAGACAAATGGACTACAGTTGTTTATGTACTTTTTAAAGCAATCTCTCAGCCTTAGGTCCTCACACTGTAAGAAATTAGTAACTTCAGCTCTACCTCATTCCCATGAGGTGAGATGACAGCAAAGGCTAACAAACCTTTGAGGCGAAAGGACTGCCAACATCATCTTCCTGACTCTTTATATTACAGTGGAGTTTTATTGCATCTCATTGCTGGAAAGAACAACTGGAGAACAGCTGTGAAAAGACTTAACTTCCAAGCAACTTTCCAATTGGCCACCTAGACATCATGCTATACACACAAATTCAGTAAACAAAGCTGTTGGGATTTTTCTTAGCTGCAGAAAAACTGAGATTCAAATTCTCACAGAGATGAGTCAGAAAAAGCAAACTTATCAAGTCTGTGAGAGTACATTTCAAAACAGCTCCTCTACTTGAAGAACATCACCTCCACAGTATATCACTGAAAGCGGTATCTGCTACAAGAAATGTTTTCCAAAGGGCAATTACTTTCTTGTTTTCTTCTAGAAGGTGAAAGCAGCTTAGGGAATGCCCCATTAAAAAGCTATCATGATCTTAGGCATTGTATTTACATTTGAAGATGTTTCACCAAATAGCAGGAATAACAATGGGAAAGGAAATCTCTTCCTTGCTTACATTATTTGCTTGATTACGCTTTATGTTAAGTCACTTTTACTAAAGAGCAAGTAAGACACGGAATCTCTGAAATCACATGCAAGCTGTGCAAGCTTTCAACAAGACAAGTATTTCCAGAATCTAAGGAAGTCAGTTATTCCCAGTTTATACATGTATTTTTAAACAGGTCAAAAGTATCTGGATGATTCAGGAGCAATTATAAATGTTGAGGCAGCCTTTTCTTAAATAATTTTCAATAAACAGGCTGGATTTCACATCGAATGTATATCCTGAATGTAAATTATGTTCCACTTGCAGGGCCCAATCCTTTCCTGTTAAATCAATTTAAATTTTGACAGTTATTTAAGAAACTGTTACGATCTTGCCCCAGTTACTGATTTTTTTTTTTTTGCCTATGGCAAACATCAAAAGCATGTAAAAATAGTGTACCATTCCATGTACTGACCAAACAGCATGGTTCCCCACTGAGAAAAATTCCCATCAATGTCACTGGCTTTCCAGATTTTGATTGCAGATTTTTCTAATTACTTATAAAGTGCAGCCTGAGGCAACTAAAATGGACTCCTCAGTCCTACAGCTTTTTCCTCTTTTCCTATTGAAGAGCTAAAGGTGTATGTCATTACCGTCCAGGCAGCAACTTTGCAATTTCTGCCCATCTGTTTCCCAGCCTCTTGTGTGCCTGGTAAATAATTCTATCTTCCTCTTCTGTCCAGGAGGTTTTCTTCACTTCTGGATTCAAATGGTTGTGCCACCTCTCCCTGCACTGTTTTCCAATCCTTCCCTTCAAATGCTTAGCAATGACAGACCAGCGCTTTGGACCGTATTTCTGCACGAGTTCTATTACCTTCAAAGAAGGACATAAAAAACTGCCTGTATTTAATGATGCATAATGAATCAATGAAATTTTTCTGTGTTGGAGCAATATTTTCAAAAACATTTTTCAAAATTACCACATTAAAATTAACACACAATTTAGGTTCCCCATTAGGTCCCATTTATGTTTTACCCAAAAGGAAAAATCTTGGTAATACTTCAGGCACTTCTAGACTGTAATTCTACATTACAGAGCTGTTAAACAACAATAATTAATTTGCACAGAAAAGGTAGAAAGCACTACACAAATACTAAACATTGACATTGATAGGATCAGTCTGCCTTTGGCTGTATTAGTACTGCATCCACCAAAGTCTCTGGGAGTTCTTCTCCAACACACAGAATCTGCTAGTAAGGAATTAATCAGATGGAAAGGAAAACAGGTTACCCTTTGATCCTCCTCTTTAGTCCATGGACCTTTAATAAGTTCTGGGTTTAATACCTTCTGCCATCGGTGCTGGCACTGAACATCTGTCCGGTTCTAGAGAAATGCAAAATATGCACCACAGATCATTCTTCAGACAAGATGAATGCAGAGTGATAATGCTTGTTCCCACCACATTTCGCTGCCAGCTATGACTACTAAACAATATGGAGTGATACAGTAGGTATGAGAAGAAGGTGCTCAACTATCAGTTTGCTCACTTAACTAAATAAGATTTCCATCATTTCTTCAGTGAGGACTGTAGCACCAAAACTACAAAAACTGAATCTTCACCATCTAAGCAACAGCCATCATGCTTTCATATGCAGTATTTCTACAACAGCTCAAGTGCTCACAAAGCAATTACCTTCTAAATAGTACTTAGAATTCATCACAGCTAATTTCACTTTATGCTGAGACATTCTGTTTTAGCATCACATTGACCACCCTAGCACCCCCCCATTTTTTTGCTTGTTTGATTTTTTTCCAACCCTTTCTGAGAAGTGAAAGGAAAATTAAAGGTAACGGTTTCCACAATATTCTAACTCCATTTCTGAGGTCTGTGGAGGTTTTATATCTCCTGCAAAAATGTAACTATAAAGCAGCCACTCCCCTTTCCCTTACTTAGAAACCTTTGATAAAAGAGTTGTCACTACAACTGGAAACAGAAACCACTATCCACCTACAGGAAGAAAATTGGCGATGACTTTCCAGTCTTCTGTGCCATTCTGCTCCACAAGCTTCTTCAGTTTCTCATCCTGAATCATCAAAAAAATATGACATAATTAATATCATAATCTCTTATAATGCAAATGAAACAGATTTTTTAAAAACTGTGTCCTTCTAGCATTTTATGCATCTCTTTCTGCTTCCTGACTGTAAGCAGAGGTGGTCTGTGATCTTCTCATATTTTAATTGCCTACATCAGAAAGGAGATTTTTCTGCTCTTGTGGATTTTGGTAGGTACTGCAAGAGAATGTACTGTTCTTTGACTCTCACTACATGTTTCCATTTTACTGCTCAAAGCGATGTCACTGTTATTCTTGGACTAAATTTACAGGAGGGCTAGGAAGTTTTGATGCCAGGCATCAGAGTAACAATGAAATTCAGCAACACTCAGGCACCCAGCTATCTGGAAAATCTGAAAATCACAGCCTTAAGCTTTCTATGGCTTGCAAGTAATAGGAGTTCCAGTAATTTGTTCATTGCCTATCCATGTACAACAAATGCACAATTAAACTAATGGTACCTTTTTGCTTCTGATCACTGTGAGGGAGTTTTGCACACTCCAGCAAGAAATTTGGTGCAGTATTTTTAATGATAAGGGAAGAAATATAGACCCTTAAGACAAAAAACCCAAAACAATCTCACATACTGGAAAGATCAAGACAGTGTAAAACAAGAGACAAGAGGGGAGCAACTCTCCTCTTCACTGATGCGCACCTCCCAGTATGCTCCCAGTTCATGTGGCAGGAAAGTGGCCACTGGGCTCCATGGCCATCCCTTCCTCCTCGGCCACATCACAGCCACATCCACTTTTGTAAGAGCAGACTATGATTTGAAAAAAAGTTTAAAATTAAAAATGCTTGCAAGAGGTGACCTGCCACTGTTTAAGTATCAATACATGTAGTTAGAGAGGAAAAAGTCAAAACATAACTTAAGAACTGTATTCATGTATTTCACAATAAACTCAAACCAGTTAAACAGCCACAGGATAATCCACCTGACAAAGGAGTCTGCTACCAGAGTTTACCAGGAAAGTCAGCACAAGGGTATCACAACTAAAACACAGTGTGACCTTCACAAGTAAATGCTCAGTTTTGATACTGCTGGGTTTATTTCTTTCCTTTTTTATTTCCCCTTGGAATCATAATACTGCAATTAAAGTGCAAATTTCGAATGCTACAAAAGGACTGCAGCAGTTTCTGCCACAGTTGTTTGCTGCTGTGGGACACTGAACACACGTCAATTCTCACATAGCAACCACTCTGAAACAAAAAGTGGCAGTAGTAACTTTGCTGCAGGTGACTCTGAATCTGTGGCTCCAACATGGACTACACAGGGTCTTACACCTGCAATGCAGACATTGGAGCTCATGAAAAAAAATTGTGTTTGTTTATTTACTTATTTAGAAGGTTAGGAGAGATTCTTGAAGTTAAACACTCAATGTAGCTAATGGGTTCAAAACGTTGTCCTCATTCATATGCATGGGACTGCCACTGAAGTTAGTTTGCAGACAAGCAACTTCGAGAATGTGGTACATGCTCTCTTCATCGTTTCACATGCAGGAGATGCATGAACTCAGATTTACCTCTTCACGGGTCCACCTGGTTTTTCCTAAGTGACGTTTTCCAGTCTTAGGAAGCAGACCATCATAATCATGATCATACATCTCAATATCTTCTTCATCATCATCACTACTATATATGCTGCAAAAGGAAACATAAGGAGACAGAGTGGAGCATGAGGACGTGAGCAACTTAATTACAAAACACAAAAACCCCACTACAATCCCTCTTACAAAGGTTACACAGATAAAAGTTTTAAAACTTGCACAACAAGATTTTGTTCTGCATTCTGTTGTTCTAGTATTCTGAACTGGTTCTGCTGTTTTTGGTATCCACAGATACAAGCAAAGGGCTGGCAACCTTCGTATTACTGTGCATGTTTAGACCTGCTCTTAATGTTAGATCAGTGGTGAATTACACATTTGGCAAAGTTCCAACCAATGAAAGCTTCAAATTAAAATACAATGTTTAGGACAATAAAGGGAACTAGAGGCTGTGTCCGTGACACAAGCACATGTTCCTTTAACTCCTGCCATACATTCAGAAAAATATCAGTGCGTTTGTACTTTTAATAGAGCATTTCCAAGTAAAACAGACCCTGTGTCAATACAGAAAGTTAACCAATAGTAAATTTTTATTTGAGAATATGGGTCCTATGTGTGAAGGCAAAAGTTTCTGTAATTAAGTAAAGTCAGTAAGGGTAGCATTAACTTGGAATATGCTCTAACACAAAATCTGCCTGCCATTTATGGGTCTGAAGAGACACAGGATGAGGACAAATATATTTAATATCCTTCCACAAACAAGTGAATGACTGAATCCTTTTATATTCTGTTTCTCTAACTTCAGACTTTATTAATACTATTCCATTTCTAAATACCTCTCACTGTTTTTTAAATACTCTGCTTCTCACCTAATTCATGACTAAGGGATTTCCCCAGAGGCTATCTATGGGTAAAAAGGGACTCTTTTCACAAACAACACTTGCTCTACCCAGTTAGCTAACACTAAAACAGTGTTTTGCAACTGGAGTTGTTTTTCTGGTGGGCAATATTTTATTTCCAATTTTGAAGATACGAGCAGCGGTTCTGACACTTTGGTTAAGAGATGACAACCACAAGGGCTAGAAAGGAGAAAATATTATACTACAAGACTAAAAACTGCGATATACCTGATGGTATTGTATGTTGTGGTGTGTTAAGGTATGACTAAGACATTAAAATAAAGTTATTTTGTAATAAAATTATCAGGCATTGCTTATCCCACTAGCCTGTCTTCAGGAGATCACTTCTGAATCAAGGTGCAGTGGAGACTGATAAACACCTCTAAAATGCAAGCTGCTAAACATATATCCTTCTAAAGCACGCTGGACTAATCGCACCATGCATCTCAGCCCCGGTTTCTGGTCTGTGGCACGTGTCCTGTGAACTATGCTGCGTGTAGTAAGTTTTCCAGAGCCTGCTGTACTGCGTGTGGCCCTCCCTGAGCCTCTCAACCGGGTGGCCCCTGACTCACCCACCCAGCCCATCACTGCCACCCTCAACTCACCCCTGCTGTGCCCTAGCGCTGCAACCTGCCTGGCCCCACCTCTCCGTCCCTATTCCCAGGCCCAGGTGACGGGCGCTCCCTCCCGCTCCGCACGCCTTTCTCCCGCAGCTGGAGCCTCCCGGGCTCGGCGCCTTCCCCCGCCCGCCGCCCGGAGTAGATTCACTTTTCTAGGCGACACGCGGCGACAGCTGTGCGACTGCTCGTATGCCAAAGGAAGTTTTGCGGCTCAGGTTCCAAGTATCACTTTGAAAATTAGTTTCGTAGGCAGTGAGGGCACCAGGTCCACATCCAACTGCGGCGCTTCCCGCGCGCCGACGTGTCTCAAGCACAGCAGAGCAACGCCGCTAGCCGCAAGGGCAGCAGGCACCGGCGGCGAAGGGGTTACCGTGACTTCAGTGCGGTGCCAGTAATGTAACCGGTTTATTTAAATAACCACGGCCTTGCTGGCACCGCAGACCTGAGCCAACCTCGCTGTACTACCTGTGCTCTCCAGCAGGAGAAAAGAGCCCTAGGATTTAGGGACGCTCGGTAGCTGCTTTAACCAACCAGGCCCTCACCATTGCTCTTAAACTTTGTATTATTATTACTTTGGACCTCCGGCCGCATGCCCACAGCCCCGCCCGGAGTGGCTCAGCGATCCGCCTGGCAGGAACAGAGGGTTGAAGCCCCCAGCTCGCCCCCTCATCAGCGGTCCCCCAGCAGTAGCGCTACATTTTTCGCCTGGGCAACCGAGTTGTGCAACGATACATGGAGAAGGCAAAAATGTGGAGAGAAAGGAAACAAAAGAAAAAAAAAAAAAAAAAAGAAAAAATAAGGGGTGGAGAGGAAACGAGTCGCTGCTGCTACAGTGATTGAAGGAATTCGGGCACCAGACCCGCAGGGCAGAGCCCGAGCCCGAGCCTGAGGGTGCGCCCGCTCCCGCCAGGGCGGCCCCACGCCGCTCCCCGGGCCAGGCAGGCGGACACCGCACCGCGCCGCGCCTGCACCCCGCGCCGCGGCTGCTGGTCGAGCTGGGCCGGCGGAGCGCCGTGTCCCGGCGGGAGGCGCCCGCGAGGCTGCCCCTCTCTTTCGGGAGAGACTGGCCGGGTGATTCACCGCCAGCCCCAGCGACACCCCAGCTCTGACACTAGAAGTACAGGCCGGCGATCGCCTAGCGGCCCGCTGCCTCCTCCAGCACCGCAACCCGTCTTCCTTAAAAAGAGCCCCTTCCCCGCCAAGTCCACAGTCCCGCCGCAGAAGGCCCGCAGCCGGGCTGGGAAAGGCAGGTCTGTGACTTTCTCCTCTGTCACAGCCCAGTCAAAGGGGCGGGGAAGAGGGGAAGATGCCGGGCTGCAAAGAGAAAGAGAAAAAAGCCTCCACGTGTCCGACCCGCAGTTCCCAACTAATTAGACAACAACTCCTCTCTGTGCGCCCGACGGGCAGTGGCTGCACGGACGCGGCCACGCGGCGCCGCCGTCCCGTCTAGCCCCCAGCTCCCGGGGCGCCGCCGCCCCCGGCCCCCGACACGGCCGGGACTAACCTCACCCTGGAGAGCGGCAAGCGGGTAAGCGGGCATGGGTGACAGCTCCGGTGGAGCGCCCCGTCGGACCCGCAGCCCCCCCGCAGCTACGAGCCGGTTCCTGCATGCCCAGCGGCGTGTGCGGAAAAAGCCATGCCCCGCGGGGCGCCACTACCGCTGCGGGGGCCAGCCGAGCTCCCGAGGGCAAAGGGGCGCAGCCACTGCAAGAACAAATAAAAATGAAGAGGGAGCAAGCCTAAACCCCGCGCCTGCCGCCCACCTGCCGTCCCATTTCTCCGAGAATGAATGAATGAATGAGACGGGACGCGCTACCTGCCGCCGCCGAGCCAGCCCGGCATTGTCTTGCCGTGCAGCTGCGAGGCGGACAGCTCCGCTGGGCTCCGCGCTGACCCTAGGGGGTAGCGAGTCCCAGCCCGCCGCAGCGTCCGGCAGGCGTCCGGCGCGGGGCTCGGGCGGCCCGTCAGCGGCGGCTCTGCCTACAGTCTGTCCGGGTTGCCGCTCCCCCACAGCCTCTGGAGGAGAGGGACGCTGAGCGCTGCGCTTCGGGGCCGGGAGCGGAGTAGTCCAGGTGCGTGGAGGTCGGATGAGGGGTGCTGCACGCCCACCCGCCAGGCAAAGACCTTCTCCCCCTGCGTGCTTTCCCTGTCCTCCGCTCCGCTCCTCGTCTGACAGGCGCGGAGCGGGTCAGGTCATCCCCCGCCCGCAGACAGCGGGTTACCTGTGCCGGGGTCTCCGGGCCATCCTCACACCGGCCGCTGGGGGAGGAGAACGGGGGAACCCGCGCCCACCGCCGCGCCCTGGCTGCCGGGCTGCGCCCAGGCGCTCCGCCGCCGCGCACGGGAGTGCCGAGGTGCCGCGGGAGGAGGAGGAGGAAACAGGTTGAGATTAAAGAGTAAACTCTGTAAACAGAGATGCCATCAAACAAAGGGCCCTTGGACACTCCCCCTCCCGCCAAATCTGGCGCCCCTGCAGTGCGCAGGCGCCTGGCGCCGAGCGGCGGGCCCGTGCCGCGGCAGCGGGCGGACCGGGGCCGCGCGCCCGACGGGGCACTCCCGCGCTGCCTCGCCTCGCCCCGCCCCGCCCCGCCCCGGCGGGACCCACCGCGGCAGCGCCGCCACCACCCCCGGCGCCGCAGTTCGTCGACGGCGCGGCCGCATCCCCCGAATCTAGCGGCGTGGGGTTTTCCTTGGTGAAGCCGTCGGGCGGGGGACAGCCCTCCCTCGCGTGCACGGCGAGTAGGATAGGGGAGTCCCGCCGTGGAGTGGGGCGGCGCGGCCACCCCGAGGGCTCGGCGACCACCAGTGGGCCACGTAGGTGCCTCCCGCCGACGGTGGGCTTGGCTCTTCGCGGGTGCACCTGCTCCGCTTCCTGCGTGGCGTGTGGGCTGCAGTGGCAGCAGCCCTCGCGGGGCGAGCAACCCCCCAGTGGGAATACAAAATAAAGGTGATGCGGGAGAACTCCGGGCGGGGGCCAGTTCGGGGGCTGCCCGGTGCCTGACTGCGGCTGCCGCGCCGCGGGGGATTTTCGCTATAGTTCCCCTTGCTGCTGGCAGGCAATGGATGGTGCGTGCCGCCGCCTGCGCGGCGGGAGAGGCGGCGGGTGTCCGATCAGCTCCAGAGAACACGGTTTTTAATACCGAAATGAGTCAGGATGTGAAAAATGGCGAAACAGGCAAGGTTCCCAGGCTGCGCTGCCGCTTGAAAAATCGGGGCTTTACAGCGGTTTCGGCGCACTCGCCCTTTCCTCAAAGGCCCGCGGCTCATCAATGAGCCGCCGACGGGGCGGGGCGGGGTGCCGGAGCCGCTCCTGAGCCTGCGGCGCCACTCCTGGAGGGCCGGGGCAGGCGGGGGACCCGCTGTCCTCCCTAGGCGGAGCGTCCCGAGGGGCGGTGCGTGGGGCACAGCGCAGCCCGCGAGCAGGCAGAGCCGCTTCGGTTCTGTCATGTCCGGTGGAGTCCCGTGTAGCGGGGTTCACCGGCGCAGGCAGCGTGGTGATGGACAGGCAGTCAGGGCTGTCCCACCAAGCTCTACGGATGCATTACTTTTGGGAATCACATCTTGCCCCAAATTAACCGAAGGTTGCAAGTCCCTCCTGCTTTGACCTCTCCGTGCCTCCAACCTGATCTGATTTGCCTACCTGTAAAATGGGTCTGCTGCGCCGGGGAGCCCACAGTAGTGCAGGGTGAAGGTGCTTTGTACAGTGACAGCTTCACATCTTTGCAAAGCCTTTATCTGCTAGGAAGAGGAAGCTTTAATGCTAATGGCAGTGGGAGAACTGGAAAACAAAAGAGTAATTCTCTGTTCTGCACCCAGTGAACTTCATATAAAGCGCAGAACAGGGCTGCTCAGATCATCATATTTTTGATGTGGGTGGGGTTTTTGGTTTGGTTTGGATTTTTTTATTTTTGTTTTGATAAAGATATATTTGAGGAATTAAGGAAATTTACCAGGCCAGAAAAAATACAGAAAGACATCTTGGTGGCCACAACATAGCTGGACACTGTTGCCAGGTATTCCAGATGTTACTGATGCAGAATCAAAGCTGATTAAAATCCACGAAGTGTTGCTCTCATCACTGGTAAAGGGAATGGTATTTAGACAGCACTGTCAGGATCTATTCCTGAGTACTTTCCAGAAAGTCTTTTAAGACAGACTTCTGAGTGCTGCTCCACCAGTGAGTGTTGCTTATATATGCAGGGGACCAGATGCTGGGCCTGTTCTGTCCTTAGTGTAGATGTAAGGATTTACTGGATCTGCTGTTAAGGGTAGGTACATCTTACTCTGTGACTGGAAGTGTACTTTTCACTGCAATAGTGTGGTCATGATGCCTATAGTTTCCTACAGAGGTACAAACAAAACTCTGCATGGTTATCCCTTCCTGCTTCTGTGGGAAACATTTTCCCATGTTGATTTTTGCAAATATTTCAGTGTTCACTGAGACAAATCCAACATCTTCCCGATTGGGATGTAAATTTGCTGAATAAATGCAAAGAATGTCTATTATTGCTCTCAAGAGAACAGTTAATATGCATAATTTTCTTCTGAAAGGTTTTCTGTAAGACTACATTTCTTCTCCGGTGACTCTGAATAAATACCTTTTTTCTTCTCAGACTGAAAAACCTAACAAAACAAAACCAACCCACATGTGATTTTTAAGAATACTTAAAATTGTAAATAAAACATATTTTACTGTGTTCTAAATAAAGAGGAAAATTTTACCTCTGCTGCAGATTTAAAGTCATCCCCAACTCTGTATGTATAAACCCCACTAAAATCAGCAAGGTGGGTGCATGCACTCCACTGGTGTTGCTTCATTCTTAATGTTTAAAGTTTAGCTAAGAGTTATGACTCCACTATTTTATTTTCTTTCCCAAGCATCTGTAGCCTGGGGCAATTTGGTGTGTGAGGGTTCTTTATAAAATATCCTTGCCAAAGCCCTAAAGAAAAAAAAATCGCCCTTCTCCATCTGAATTTAGAGATCATATGCCCTAGATGTGCAGTAGCAGACTTCTTCTTATATTACCCTTCCAACTTCATTAATTAGTGATGTCTCTGAACCTATTTATAGTAATTGCATCAACTGACAGAGTAATTGTAAACAGTGTAACTGCATGTTCTGGTAATCTTTTACTTACACAAATTATATAAGTAGTTTAATAAAAGTAATTATATAAATGGAAAATACACATTGAATTACTTGATTTCCTGCACCTCCACTACAAACACAAACCTCAAAATGGAGTTCAAAGCATGTGAGGAAAGTTTTAAAAATCCTAGTTAAACATAAAACCCAAGACACGCTGTCTTCATCCTTCATGTTTTTATGTTGTTATCTGTTGTTTGGCTGGTGTGACTTGGGCTGAGTATTGCCAACCTTAGCTAACAAGGCATAACCAAATGGAAAAGCAATTGTAAAGGAAATTTAACTGGGAGAAAAAAAAAAAAAAAAAAACCAAGCCAAAAGTAAGCACAAACACTAGGATTTTTTCAAAAGGACAGGAGGTAGTTGCATAAATTCTTTTCAAACTTTGGAAAATCCCAGCAGCAATTTCTACCTCTGTGCTGTTCCTACTTTTTCTGAGTATATCACAGAATCTGCAAGGAATACTGTGAAATCTGTGCCTCACATGGTTGCACACACACTTCTCTTTTTTTCTATCACAAGTATTATAAATGGCTACCTTTCTTCTCCACTGGTCTGAAGGTATCTTAGAATGCAAGAAGCATTTTTATAAATGTGTGTTAATGCTTTTTGTTTGTTTGTTTAATTATTGCATTTCTCTCAGCTTCTGCACTGAAAATTAACAAGCAACTTTCACTTTTTTTAGTTTCACTTTTAGACTGTAGTTACTGTAGTTTCAAATACAGTTGTGGTATTTTTATCAATGAAAATAATATTTTTTAAATATATATTTTGGACAGAAATATGTGCAATAATTATTGTTAACAAATTTGAAGCAAAATTAAAGCTTGTGTTTTCCTTTAATTTAGGCTTCCTAAAATAGTTCCTCATAAAAGAAGGTAAGAAGGTTGATTAAAACTGTGAGGACAAGAGCAGGAGGCTGGGGTTTAATGTCACTTGTATCACATACCAAATCACTTGGAGCCACATATTTAGCTAGATTCCTCTAGTTGTGGATATACATTATGTTCAACAATGTGCATTAACATTTTTGTTCCAGTTAGCTGTGTAGTTCATGGCAGCCAGCCTCATGGCTAATCCTCTGGCTTTCTGAGGGGTACCTGCCTCAAAGGTAGCTGGACGTGTTGCCTCCCAGATTTGCATGTGCCCTGGGACTCCAAGAACAGCAAACAGAAGTGTGAGTGGCAACCACCTGCCCTACTGAAAATGAACATTGGGTAGACCTGGATAAGGGCCACAATAGATGGCAAACTGTAGGCTAGCAAAAGTGGCTGCCTCCACATTATCATACCCATGTTCTCTTGCAACCAGGCTGAAAAGCCAGAGAAAGGGTAGTGAGCTGGAAACTAAATCCTCCCTAGGCTAGACATCCATGTGCATAGACAAAGAAGGAGGTGTTCTGCTGGCTCCTACTCCAGCTGTGTAGATGGCATAGTCTAGGTCTTCAGGTCTGCACATCTGTTTTCAGCACATGTGGTTGTAGATGCCTCTAGACCACACTTACCCTGAGATTATACTGGAGCACCTACACTAAAAACCCACTGTGTGTTCTAGTATAGACCTGGAACAAGACGACACTGGTTCAGATTTACCAGTTGACATTATTTTTGTTGTTGTTTGTTTTTTTTTTAAGTACAGTTTTGCCTTAACTCAGACCAGGTAGCAATAACAATGCAGTGATAATGTTAGACTGCTGGAAAGCAGCCCTGAGGAGAGGGACTTGGGGGTGCTAGTGGACAAGAAGCTCAGCCTGAGCTGTCAATGTGCACTTGCAGCCCAGAAAGCCAACAAGATCCTGAGCTGCATCAAGAGAAGTGTGTCCAGCAGGTCAAGGGAGGTGATTCTCCTCCTCTACTCAGCTCTGGTGAGACCCCACCTGGAGTACTGTGTCCAGTTCTGGAGCCCCTATTACAAGAGGGATATGGACATGCAGGAACGTGTCCAGCGAAGGGCCACCAGGATGATCAGAGGGCTGGAGCACCTCTCCTATGAGGACAGACTGAAAGAGTTGGGGCTGTTCAGTCTGGAGAAGAGAAGGCTCCAAGGTGACCTTATTGTGGCCTTCCAGTATCTGAAGGCAGCCTACAAGAAAGCTGGGGAGGGACTTTTTAGGATATCAGGTAGTGATAGGACTAGGGGGAATGGAACAAAGCTGGAAGTGGGGAAATTCAGACTGGATGTGAGGAGGAAGTTCTTCCCCATGAGAGTGGTGAGAGCCTGGAATGGGTTGTCCAGGGAGGTGGTTGAGGCCCCATCCCTGGAGGTGTTTAAGGCCAGGCTGGATGAGGCTCTGGCCAGCCTGATCTAGTGTGAGGTGTCCCTGCCCATGGCAGGGGGGTTGGAACTGGATGATCCTTGTGGTCCCTTCCAACCCTGACTGATTCTATGATTCTATGATTCTAGACTAAACCAACTGAAATTGTGTTTCAAAGAGATTGCTAACAGAAAAAGAGATCTATCTCCTTTTTGGTGTAACATCTAGATTTTCCTGATGGCAAAGTCTTGGATGATCCTCTCAGTTTAAAAGGTAAGAGAAGATCAAGAGAGACTTGTGCTGCTGCTGGGAGAAAACTTTGGGTTATAGCTATATAATATGAAATTAAAGGAAAGGACATAACTTGAAATTAGGATCTTGAGTGACAGTGCAAAGGTAAACATTACACTCTTCACCAGAGGCTCTTTTTTGTGGTAAACCCTCTTTGTGTATAGCTTGGTAGGAGAGCAATGCCTGAGGCCTTCCAACTGCAAAAATAGCGTACTGTAGGAACTGAACATATGTTGTACAAAAGCTACTTCATTTCTTCTGAAATGGCATGGTATAGTAGGTGCAAAATGAGGCTTAGGGCAAGTGGTACCAGTTCCTTGGACACCAGTAGAGCTGTATGTTGAGTCAGCTGGGCAAGTGCAGTGGACTCTGGTGTTCTGAGTGCAGCCTCCCATGATAACTAGCTGTTTTCCATGTAAAAACCTACATCATGATTTCATGTGCTTGGTTTGTTGTTTGATGTTTTAAATTTTATTTTATTTTAAAGCACATCACTAACAATAATTTGTTGCATGTGTAGCTGCACCTTTTTTAACCTGTAACAGGGCAGTGACATTCAAAGTAACAAAAAATTAGCAATATGGTGAGGTATTGACGTTGTTATGTTATCAGCATACCTGGAGCAATATATCCTTTTCACCTACTCTCATTGCATGAGAGACCGTGATTTCATGCCTTTATTTTATTGCCAGCAACTAGTACTTCAAAGGCAAGTGTGGTGTTTATTTATTTATTTAAATGTGATAAAAATATTAGACAGATTTGATTAATAACAGAGGAGAGGACAAATGAATGTAAACATAGGCAAATAAGTTTATTTTCTTAAGTGATTCATTTAAGCATACTAATATGTCAAGAAATAGCAATATGCCTTTCAAAATGATAAAGTAAACTCTATTCACAAAAGAAGTGATTTGCTCTATGTACATGTTTACCTAGAAGGGTGTGGTAACTATAATGTATACCTGGCTGGCAAGCAGTGAGGCTTTTGTTCTGTAGGTGCTTTTAAAAGTGTCCTCTGAAGGAGGTGCACCTTTGCACCAGTTTAACAGAGATTTCAGCCTGATGCTTCTCTCCCAGTTTTGCTCTTGCAAATGCAAAGCAACTCCAGTCACGTTTCTTGAGGGCTATAGATATACCTGGTTGTACTTGAAAGCATCTATAAGCCATAGTAGTGTAGCTGAGGGTAAAGACATGTAAACAAGTCTTTAGCCACTTATTTGTGCCATGCAGAACATATCAATGGCCTGTGGACCATTGCTTACATTTACCTTTTTTTTTTTTTTAACCCATGCCATTGGGGAGGCCTGGTTCCCCCTTACAGCAGTCTTTCTGGCCTGTTGTTCTATTGACTTGTTATACTGGAAGGAAATACATTTGATTTCCACTGGTTTAAATACAGGCTTGGGCACGCTTTTGTCATGTCAAGCCCATTGTCTGTAAAACTAATGAATTTCTGCTTGTACTGGAAGATAATTAAAGGACATGTGTCTCTGGCCCTAACTCACTGGTTGCAGTCTTTTCATACATGTTTCCTTTTGTAGGTTAACTTGTTAGTTGATCCTGTCATAGGCACACCTCATACACAAACCCCTGTTTCTCATGTAGTCCATTATCATCTAGATAGTAAAGCTTTTCATTTCTCACTATATTTGTTTTACATCCTCAGGCCTTATGTCACTACTTTCTCTATTAATCAGTAGGAGGTGCCAAAAGATTGGCAAGAACAGCAGTTTTTTCAGGCCAAGAGAGAATTAATCACATCCATTTTTATACCTTGTAACTCTTGTTACCCACTGTTTTTCAAGAGCTAGTCAAATTATATGCATTATGTATACAAATAAGGCTGTGCTCCTTCCTCTCTTCCTTGTGCCTGTAAGTGCTGTCATTTAATTCAGTTAAGCTTCCTCTACCTCAGACTATTAGTATTGTAAGAAGTTTGCTGGATCCTAACTAAATGCAAGACTAAGTGATTAATGGACTAGATGATCCTTGAGGTCCCTTCCAACCTGGTATTCTATCAAGCAATCACTGTGCTGTTAATGAGTTTTTTTGGCCAACAAACTTTGTACATCCTGTTTCAAAATGTGTTCACCAAATGTTCTTTAGCAAATAACTCTACAAATTGCGTGTGATGTTGCTCCAGCATTCACTTTCATACACTAGTTTTCCAGGGTCAGAAATGCTTTAGGGAGCTGCAAAAGTATTTCCTGAGACACCTTGTCAATTTCAACAAGACATTCGGAAACTTGTGGTTTGAGAGCTCAAACCAGATAGGAAAAGGATAGTCAAAAGTATTGAAAAGACTTATGCTCAGCTTTGTGAGCAGAAGACACCTCAACAGTGGTTGGGTGGTTAGCATTCTTTAGGGCTTTGAGCCTGTATTTGGTTTACTTGGCAAGGTTAGCTTGAATACTACCCTTGGTGTCTAATTATAAAAAGGAGTTGGTCCAGTGGACTGATGACATAAATGAGTAGAAAACGAGGTCTGTGGTCAGAGTGACTTGCTGGCAGTGCTCAGCTTTGGGAGCTCTGCTGTGCAGGAACTGCAAAGATAAATTGTGAAAATGAAAACAGCTTCAAAAGACAGGTGTCAAAGTGGAATTTTCTGTGCTTTCCTTCTTCCTTTAGTGAAGGCTAGTGAGTTATATAGAAAATGATACTTGGAAGGCTCTTTCATACATTTCTTATTTAAATACCCTGGTGTTTTTTTGCCATGCACTCTCACATGTGTAAAAGAAGCCATTAACTTTCACATTTATGCTTCCAGTTCTTTCATTAAATTCATGACTAATAGTTACACTTTCTGGACACACCGGTGTTTGTATCCCTGTTCTTTAATGTTTTATTGCTTCTGTTTTGTGCTTCCCATATGTTTCTGGGTAGAATTCCCTTCTTTCTTTCGCTAGTCATGTTTCTGCTTGCTCTTTCTGTGTATGCCAGTTAATAATGAAGTCTCTGTGCTTGTGCTTCCTCTCCTTATGGCACAGTATGGTTTTCTCCAGCTCTCACTTCTTGTGAAAAGTAGGCCATCTACTGTTGCTTTCTAGTACGGATTCCAGATCACCCATCAAATGGCCTTATTGTGCACATTGTTTCAAAGGTGGACTTCACAAGAGCCTATCCTGTTTACAGACACTTCTTATTTTTGTAGACATATTGTATACAAAAGTTTCTGTAGCAAACTGACTTTTTTTTTTTTTTTCCTTTCAAATAGTAACCGATATATTTGGGTTGTGTGTTCGGCTGTCATGAAAGTACAGTTTTTAATTTTGTAAAATAGAGAGAGTTCAGTTTTGTTAAATCTAAGAGTTTTCCCCAAATGGGCATTTTTCATAGTTACACATCAATCACTTTTCCCCTTTCCATCCTTACTTAAGAGCAGTATATGATCAGCTAATGATTTAAATTACTATTACTGACAGTTTTTGTCAGTTTAGCACATTTTTGCTGTGTGGTGGTTGTAAATTTGTTATTTGGTTTTTGTGTGTGTTGCTTATTTTTTTGGCCTTTGCTTTTTTTTTTTTTTTCCCCCTCCCAGTGTGGTTATGATCAGAAAAGTGACTTTAAAAATTGAGTCTTGGTAATACATGTATTTATTCTCCATATGTCTTCTGAGTCATATCTGGATAGTATACTGATGAAAAAGGGCTCTAGTGTTGTCAGCGCTGTAAAACACAAAGAGCTGTGAAAAGGCAGCTGGCCCATCATCTGCCTGTTGTACCAGCAGGTCAGCAGTTGAGTTCTGATTGCTCAGTTATTTTTGGAGAGGGTACAGGAACTGAGCACTGACAGTGCTCAACTTCTTGTTCAGAGGTGAAATTGCTGTGGGGGCAATTGTTTGGACTTCAGTTTGATGGGGATATTTATTGCTAGATTAGAATCAGATGCAGCCAAAGACAGCTTTTCTGGTCTGTAGTTTTAGTTCAAAGTCAGATATTTCTTCCTTTCCTTCCTGTGAAAACTGGCTGAGTGACTTGTCACGCAACACTATTACTGGAAAAAATTTCCTTTACTTAGTCTTAGGTCTGAAATTAAAGTTTTACTGCTTGGTTTATTAAGAATAAAGCACAAATATAGTAATTTTATTTTGCTCAGATAATTTTTTTTTTTACTTGCAATTACATGTGATTTCTTAGTGTCTTGACTCTATGTTTTCAGATGGAAGTTTCATTAAAAATTTTTATTTCAGTTTTAGGTAAATTGTAATGTTTTTGCTATTCCCATTTCTCAGTTAGAAATACAAGCATCATCATTGTTCTTCTGGGGAGTGATTTTTTTTAAGTGCACCTACTTTACATACAGAATTACAATTCCTTCTCCTTGAGTATGTCTCTTTAAATTGGTTGCTAAGGGAGAAGCAGTCTTGCACTGGGTGTGATTGCTGTGCAAAAGAAAAGGAAAAAGAAAGTAGGTAAAAGTACCTTGAGTAGCTCTGAGAATGATAAAACAAGGTGGATCCTTAGTGCTTTGTGGGATGAAAGATGAGACAAGTAGAGGCAACTCAATTTTCTTAAACAAGTCAATTAGGGAACCAGCTAAATTGCTGGGGGGTGCATATGAATAAATAAAGCATCCATCTTTGCTGATCTATCACTTGTCAGATGTTGTTTTAATTTGATGAAGAGACCAATATCTGCTTGTACACCCACTCTCTTCTCAAATGTATCTGGAGAGCAGGACTCAACTTTTGCAGTGAGGTACTAGAAGTCAATGTCGGCAACACACTAGCTAAGTGCCATTATGGAGCAGTGACAAATGTCTTCTTGACAGACATGTGGAAGCTATCTGATTACATGGAAGGGGCATTAAAATCAGCCTCAGATGCTGTAAATCTCAATGCAGTAAGCTAATGCACACATATCTGCCAAATTCTCTCCTCTGTGGTGCCGGTGCCTTCTAGAGGCCAAGAGTGAAGCTGAAGGCATTCACTCTGGGTTAGAAGGAATTTAATTCTGGAGTACATAATTAGGAAGCATGTTTAATGTTTCTAATATAAATGATGAAGTAGTCAACAACAATGTCTAAATGGTCCATTTCTAGCTTTCAGACTTAGCCAAATGGATGTCACAAGCCAATTACAGTAGCTGCTTTAAACATGGGCATAGATCCTGTACCAGTGCAAACTGCACAAGTTCCTGTGACTATGTGACTGCAGGGGAGGAAAACATTTAGCTGAATTAGATATGTATTAAGCCTATTTTTACACTACCAGTGGTTGTTTCTGTGGCAAATCGTGTGATTTTTTTTTTTTTTAACTTCAAATACCTTTGGGCTTTGCAAACAACAGAGGTAATTTTGCTGGTTTTGTTTAAATGTACTGTTTTAGGTACACCTAGTAATACTTCAGAATCTCTGTAGAAAAGTACTTACATGATTTTGCTGAGACAAATTTTCCTGTGATTTTTTTTCCTTTGCTCCTCACCTAAATTCCCATCTAAATCTAAATGTTTTAGAGACAGCTGGACAGTGTCACAATATAGTCTGTATAACCTCTACCTGTAAATAAATAGGTAGGTAGGTAGATAGGTAGGTAGGTAGGTAGAGAAAGAGATAGACAGACAGACATGGCTTCTTTTAGCATCAGTCACTGAGACAGCAAGTGCTTCTCTGCAAAGTCTGTTTTATTTAGCTGACATAACAGGAGCTGATCTGTACATAACTGTGCCAAGGAAGGATCATCTTGTCGGCACATTTCTTCCAGTCTCTGCCTTTGCTTGAGGATATTGAGGGCTGGTGATAATGCAGCAGAAATTATATATTGCCGAATAAACTTTGAAACCTTGCCCTGTAAACCATGGTCCATTTAGAAAAAAAATATTTTTTTTTTCCAATAATAATTCCTCTGGAATTCCCCAGTATGAAAACATACTTTTAACCTTCACAGTGACATTTTAGTTGTATTTGGCAGCCACACAGTTCATAAGTATTTTGGCTAATATTCTAGCCCAGCTGGCTATTTTTTCTCCCTCTAGTGCATGAAGATTGATATCCACTCTTCTGGTCTTCCTCAGACAAAGCTGGTATTATCAGAAGATCACTCTTTTTTTTTTTGTTGTTGTTTTTTCCTGCCTTATTGAAGTGTCAGAATTCAGAGACTGGCTTTTTTATATGCTGTAGGCTACTCTAGAAATACTGGGGTTTTTCATCAGTTTCTAAAGGCCTCAGGGCCATCCTGTCTTATATTTTGAGCTTCCTCTCCAGGTTTTAGGGATTACCCTAAACATACAAAAGAATATGCCTTTTTTTTTTTTCTCCTCTTGTAGCTAGCAATTCACACCTGTCTGAAAAGGCAGGGAGCATTTTGTGACTATTTACACAACTTTGTAAGGTTCTGATCAGACACATGTGGTTTTGTTGGTTTTGATTTTGCTCCAAAGAGCAGTGGTCTGTAGATATCTTGACCTTATGGTGTCTGTGCTTTCATCCATGGGACAAATATATTGAGATTTTTGTTTCTGGGACTGGTTGACAGGTTGGGATATCTATTGTTATCAAAGCTTTCTGTAGGACAAGGTCATGTTTGGTTTTGGAGCAATTTTACCCACTCTGTTATCAGAAATCGTGTGTGGAAAGAGGCATAAAAGCTTCACATGATTTCCTATAAGAGAAGAAAGAAAAAGAACTGGTTTACATGGAAAGTAACAATACAAAGAATATTCTTTGTTTTAAAATAAACCTTTTCAGGCACTTTGGTGCACTATACAACTGGGGGAAAAAAGGGTATTGGAAAGGCCACATCATTCTGTATTCCTCTTCCTTTTGATACAGATGAGCTGACTGTGGAGAATGACCTCGGGGTTACTGTAGGCAACAGTAAAACTCACAAAATATTAATTTGTAGAATAAGTGTCTTCCACTGGTCTCATTTCACAGAACAGCATGAAACACACCAGCTACTTCTCTTTCCATGAGGAAGATGCTCTCTACTTGCAGTTTTCTCCTGCACTCTGAATTAGTAATGGTGGAAACACTTGTGCACTTATTGACCTCCTTTTGATTAAGCACATGTACCGAGTACAGAATCACAAAAGGCACAGGCCTCCATGTGTTGGAAGCAGGGAAATATTGCTGGTACAAAAAGATTAATTTCAAAATTAAAAGCATTGGCCAAATGGAGAAATTCACAAGAAGGAAGTTCTGCCCAAGTGCACATAAAACACCATAACCTGAGGAAACATATCTACCTGCCTGATGGCTTTGATGAGAGAGATGCTACCTGAACACATTTCTGTCCTCTGAGGATTTTATCCGTTTCTTTTTGGTCTGGATGTATGCTGTGTTTCATTCTGCAGGATCTGTTGGTGTGGCTCTTGGATTGCTTGGCTAAATCTTCCAGACCTTGAAACACTAGGCCTATTTTAAAGCTTGTCAGCTTACCATGAAGTAAGAAATCCATTACCAGGGTTCATCAGACTTACCAACACAAGTAACAGAGCCTAAGAAGAATGGCTCTGCATGCTCCTCCTGGGTGCCTTTTGTTCAGTACATGTCTGAAAAAATGACCTTTCCTCTGGCATTTCCTACATTTTGCATTTCTAGCACATCTGTGATGAAGATCAGTCTCTAAGTACTGCCTACTTCTTTGATCACATATGCTTGCTTTGCTTTTCTGTGTCCTTTCATTAGCTGGAAATACTTTCATGATATCTGTCTCAAATACTTTGTTAAATGGCCAACTTCTCATTTCTTAAGCTTATCTCCGTGACGTTCTTTAGAGTGCCAGTGGTAACTGACTACAAAGCCATCCAGCAATCCTTTTCAGAAATAACAATTACAGGTTGTCTCAAATTTAACTATTTGCACAGATTTACATCTTGGCAAATACTTTGCAGTCTTCCTTTGGTTGTATTTGGACATAAAGTTATAGTTCAGTTTCCCGAGACTGTCAAGGCTTTCATTTATGTTTTTGTTTTGGTTTTGTTTTTTTTTTTACTTCTTGATTAGGAAAGCCACGATTGGCAAGCTGGAGTTCTATCCTTCCTACCCTACTGCAAACTGAGAGATCTCTCCTCTGCCTTTAATTGCCCTTATGTTAAAACTTGATAGCCCCCTGTGAGAATTCCTTCTTTTCTGACTATTATGTAACTTTGTCATCATTTTAGTGCTTTGGAGTATTAAGGCCAGACTTGGGTTTTCATCTTCAGCTTGAAATCATACTAGAAAGCAAGTTAGTGACAACAGTGCAAAATATGGTATAAATATGATTCTTTTTGTTCAGCCTGACTCATACTAATTTGGCTTTAAGTCCATCTATCATAAAATGCACAGGAATCACAACTTTACTGCATCAGTTCAAGTGAAAATGTAATTTTAAAGCTATGTAATTTTTAATACAGACAAACATCACTGGTGGTATATAAATAATACTATTTATATTAATTTAAACTCCGTAGTTACATTCACATCTCAATGTACAGAGTTAATAAAATCTAGATGGCAAAGTACATGGAGAAGTTATTAGATACTTCTTAGATTTATTGGTTAGTTGCTTTATTGCCATACTGAGGTTTGGACATAAACTGCAATTTTAAAAGCTCACTTAAACTTTAGAGTGGCAGAGATGGTAGGTGAGGGTATGCAACAAATCAGGCAAAGTTGGTAAAAGAGTAAAGTGGTGTAAGAAACAGGTTGCTAGATGCTGATAGAATGTGTAGATTTGTGTACATGTAAGTACAGATGTCATTGTAGATAGAATTTAGACTCAGATGCAACCTTGAATATAGTTGCTCTCTTGAACAGGGTCACTGATGTTGTATGCCTGCTTCTGTTTATAATAGGGTCAGAAGGATTTTTCTAGTCTAATACAAGTAAGTCAAAGCCTAGAACATCACACGTGAAGCTCAGCCCTATGTGCAATGACTTCAAGAGCAATGATCAGAAGTAAATCACACAAGTACAACTTCCTGTGCCCAAGATGATCAAGTGTGATCTTAGAGTGGTTGAGGTCACTTGTCAGACTGAAAGCTTAAGAGAAGAGGACTGCATGCTGCTATTGATCCATTGCATGACCCATGGTGTACCATCTAGTTTCAGCAGACCCATCTTAAGAACTGTTGCAAGAGATAAAAACATTTCCGTTTCTTAGAGGACATTGCAGAAGTTAATTCATTGAAGTTCATGTGAGTTGCTGAAATGATCATGATATAATCATGATTATATAAAGTTGTGCCAGGGGAGGTATAGGCTGGGTATTAGGAGGAAGTTCTTCACAGAGAGAGTGATTGGCCATTGGAATGGGCTACCCAGGGAAGTGGTGGAGTGGCCGTCCCTGGAGATGTTCAAGAGAAGACTGGATGAGGCACTTAGTGCCATGGTCTAGTTGATTGGATAGGGCTGGGTGATAGGTTGGACTGGATGATCTTGGAGGTTTCTTCCAACCTGGTTGATTCCATGATTCTATGATTCTAAATCAAATGGGAAATTACTGAAGAAAAAAAAAAATATCTGAGAGGTATCTTTCTTTTAGACCAGTTTTTCCTGCTCCACTTCCTTCTTTCCACGCAGTGGAAGTCAACGGGGCCAGGGACAGCCCTACTGATTTTTCTGATCTCTACGTATTTTTATTACACAGTATTTCAGCAATTTTCTAAAAAGAGTGCAATATTTATATCTTTTTTTAAGCCTTCAACATCTCTGGCCAAAGAAAGTTCAGATTGTATTTTTGTGTCAGATAGTTAGGTGTGTTTCCTTCTGGAATACAACACAACATGTAGGATAATGGTATCTGTTACCTGAAGAAATCAGACATGATTAAATAAGGTGGGACCTCTTCTTTCACTGGAATTACTCTTTAGTCTTTTTTCTTTAAAACATAATCACCACAAATGCCTATTAGTGAGAAAAACTTCCTCGTTGATTTTTTATATTCTTCCTGTTGAGGCTTGAAGTGTCAAAACACATGAAGGACGTCTAACAAGGGAACATCTGATATATAAAAGCAGCAAAGAAAACAAAATCTTGCATTAAATTAATGCTCTTTAAAAACATTAGAGAGAAAGGTACCTTCTTATTCTTACAAAACATACTATACAGCAATGCTCAGAGCCTCGGTTACAAATGATAATGGAAATAATATTAACGTGGGTCCTTATCAGAGACCTGCTGAAGTCAGTTAAAGGCCTTCCATTGATTGCAAGGGATATTAGATCAGGCCCTTTCAGAACATATTTTGGTCAACTCTTGTCCAACCGTTAGTTCATATAGGAGAAATGAGTTTTATCTCCTTTCTGCACTCTGTGTTTCTATCAGCAGAGTGGCATCCAAGTGAGTGATCCAAATACAAGAAAAGCCCAGGCTGTCCCAGTGGTGAAGCACAGAGGGTGTGGCAGTTTTTAAAGATCCTTAACACAATGGCACATAGGAGAGAAAGACAAAGTGAGGGAAAATCAATCATAGAGCAAGACTGGAAAGTAAAGATGTAGAGAGGTATAAAAGCAGTTCTTCAGTTTTTCTAAATGAAAAGTAGCCCAGTCATGTTAAGACGTGAGCCGGTGGGAAAGTACAGCTTCACAGCTTTAAAATTGTATATTGTTTTTCAGTTGTAACACAAAGAAGGGTTTGAAAAAAATAGATAAATGTTCCAGCAGGTTTTGGAGCAGGAAGGAGGCTATGCCAAATTATTGCTGATATTCAGTCTTTACAGGTGTGCTTTCTCCTTCACCTTGATGGGAAATCCCCTCATTTAATCCCATAAAATGTAGCAGAATGATTGTAAGCAACTTCCTACATGGTGTCCTTTTCTTCTGCTTTTCAAGCCCCTGTGAGACAACAGGAATTAAGACCCCGCAGGTTATGGCACATGGGTGAAACTGTATCGGCTTGTACAGCATCACTGGCAGTAGAGTTCTGGAGGGATGCTGACAGCTCTGTGTAATGAAAGGTTTAGCAGAGCAAAAGCCAGCTTAAGATGTTTGTTGTGTCTTGACCTTTCTCTGAATACTTTCTCTTACACTCCTCAAGAAAGCATGCTTTGCTCTTAAAGTAAAACATATGTTACATGGTGTTGCATTTCAGTAGCAAGTGCTGACTGTAAGTAGGATGGGCATTTGTTTTATATTATTTTAGAATAAAGATAATTCCAAAGGGGAAAACATCTTTAAAACAGTATTGCATATTTTACCATCCAAATCCCAAAATAAGCGTAAGGACAAGAATGGCCCAAATGTATCATTTCCTTGCCGTCTGCGTTATCAGATTCCTTCAAAATACTGGAAAATTATCAGAAAATGCTACTCTGCTATCAACATTTTACAAGATTTTATTTAATTTTATTAAAATAGTTAGACTCTTACTGGCAGCATTGGCTTCTATTTCAGTTTTCTCATGCTATTTAATTTTTATTTGATTGATATTTTTAAAACACTTTACATCAGTGCTAATATGATGTATTTTCTTTGACATTAGAAACAATAATAATATTTTGTATTGCTCAACTGACATCATGCAGCAGAACCATTCCAATATTTAGTGCTTTGACATAGTTGTTATGACGTTTCCCCAGAAACCTTTTTGAATTTGTTTTATAGAGAAAATCTTAATATTTTGAGTCTTTTACCCAAATTGGGAAATCCAATTTGTACTTAACTAGTATTAAGATGATAATCAGCACCATTCTCTTCTCAGCTTTCATGGGATGCATATGAACTTAGACCCTCTCATCTCTTGTTTTCACTCATCTTACTGTGCTCATTCCCATCCTAATGAGAGAGCCACAAACCCAACACTAGTCCTCTTCTCTGTGCATTCACCCAGCTGCTTGGGATCAGAGCTGAGACATTTTTGCCCTCCCATAAGAGCTCACAATCTGGAAGCCTAGTGAAAAAACCTAGATAGTTTGGGGAAAAAAACCACAATAAATAGAGCCACATCTTACTTCATTTAATTTTTGTAAGATTTTTTTTCCCCCATGATTTATTAGTATAAAGGATAGAATGGGAGATGAATAATTCAGTGAGATCTTGTGTTAATCTTGCAAACATACCACTAGAAAATGTGTAGATCAAAATATTTGGTTGTAATTCATGTACACCTTTCTACTTCTGCATGTTCAATGAAAACATATAGCATATTCCTCTGGCACTGTAAATGGAAAATGTGAATTGTTGAAGAGCTTATTATATATAAAGAGAGAAATACTCCATTAGCTTTAGTTTATTTATAATTATTATTGTTTCCTCCTGCTTTTTGCACCAAATGAAGTTTTAGAAATTAAATATTTGACTAAAGCGAATGAAACAAAAGTTAGAACAGTCCTTGAAGGAAAAAAAAAATCTATTAATTATTTTTGATTAATTTCCATATCTTTAGATCTTCAACATGATGAAAGATGCAATTAAAGACTTTTTACCAAAGACCTGATCCAAAGCTTGTGAAAGGTAATAGGTGCTATCATAATTTCATTAAAACTAATTGGCAAGGCTCCTCCATCAGGAGGCACAAGATTTTGAGCATGGCAACTTGCCTGAGTTTTGAAAATTCAAGCTTTATCTTTTGAGATTAAAGTTCCTGTTCATGCAAGTACAGCCTGTAAAAAGTAGTGAATGGAAAGGTGAGTTGGAAGTCTTAAGGGCCTGTTCAATTAAAAAAAAAAAAAGAAAAAAAAGAATGTGAATGTGCTGGGTTTTATAATACATTTTAAAGACATTATCCAAATGATCCATCATTTCACTTTTCATATTCTATATATTGATGTACTAAATAGGCAGGGCATTCCATGCTTACCACTGTAGCTTTTTCTGTCATAGCATTATCAAAAACCTCAGGGCCTAGAATAAATTTTATTACTTAATCAATACAAATATTTACAGCATGTTTCAACTTGAGGAAAAAAAATCTAATATTTAAAATTTTCTGCTTACTTGGGATGAAAAAAAGTATTGGCATCTCAGAGTCTTTCAGTGACACTTCCAAGTTGCACAATGGTGGTCCACTTTCCTTAGTCATGAAAGTGCCTTGTCAATTTTCTTGTTGAAGTAAGTGAAAATTTTGACATGAAGTGAAATAGGATCATAGTTATGAACTTATTTTCTTTTGAATAAATACATATCTTTATTAACTTTTCCTTTTACCTCATCACCTCCTCTCCTCTTGTATCTCCACAAATATCTCTCATTTCATACTGCTGATACATCAGTGTGGGCGTGCGCAGCTTGTTAGGTGCCTTGTGGACTTTTCTTTTGTGATCAAAGCATCTCCCTTTCAGGAAGAGCTGCCTTACTGCAATGCCACTCAAGGCTCTATCTTTGTGTGATCAAAATGTGTTCCTGTTATGTGAATTGAAGCTAATTCTGACCAGCAGAGAGGAAGGAGAAAAGAGGAAGGACACTGGTGCGGTTACGGTGTTAGCCAGAGCCTCTGGGGATGAAGGTGTATTTCCCTGTTCTGCCACAAATGTCTGTGGTGGCTTCAGGCAAATTACTTAAAGTCCTATACAGGTCCCTAAAATGTCACTTAGGAAGCTAAATATACTTTAAAATGCATGTCCTGAAATTACTGCTGATCGTGGCCTGAAATTCATCAGGCCCCTAAGCTTTTGTTTTTCTCTGCCTGTGTAAGAAATGCTTCAGTGTGGACATGACTGAACAGCTCAGTGCCGGGCTCATGCCTGAGCTTGCCTGGCCAAAAAGCCTTGGCACTTCTCTGCCTTCCTCCCACTGGGGATGGGGCCTAGCTGGCAGACTCACCTGCTGCTGACCCATGTGTCTAGGTCCTAGGTGAGGGGACAGTCACTGTCTTCACTGTAGATTATGATTGCACCTTTGAAGTGAATTCCTCAGTCATCCTGCCCTGCTTGCTCTGCACCAGTGTGTGTTGCAGAGTGGCTGAGTAGTGCACAGGCTGGATGTTCTCCCAGGTGGAAGTAAGCTGGGAGTGCATAGCAGGAGCACACTTAGCACTCTCTTGTGCTAACCAGCTTTCAGTACTCAGTGCCAGACTACAACTACTTGCAATTGAAAACTCCTGAAACACTCAGCAGACAGACATGGGGTCCTCAGCTTCAAACGTATCATGCAGTAAATCCATGCCTGTTGAGCTGCTCTGCTTGCTAATGCAGACAGTGAGCGAGACTTAAGTGTGGAGATGCTCAGCTGTGTCCTTTTTGTACCTAACCTTAGATTGCTCTGCAGCCATGTCCCCACTCAGGAATGAGGATGTTAGTGCTCTTCTCCCCATCCTATGCATAGATACTGGGTTTCACACAGTGGTTGTAAGTCAGGTGTTGCCTTGCTTGAGTAAAGATTTCATGAAAGAAAAAAAAAATTAAATCTCTTACAATGATAAATGCTAGGCCAAATATTGTCCTTATTTAAATATACAAAATAACCAAGATCTTGGCATTTTCTTCCTCTTTGTAAAAAGAGTCAGAAAACCTGTTCATCTGCCCTGATTTCCTTTACTAAAAGGGAGACAAAAATTGCCCTGTTTTCCCCAACAAGATGGCTGGGGAATGATGAAAGCTTAAAAATCTGTTTTCAGTTCCTTATGAACTTTCACACCTCCCCAGTTTCCTTAAGCAAACTATTCTCCACACTTACTTTGTCATATGTGTCACTGTAAGGTGGTTAGTCCAATATCTCAAAATTTTCTTTCTGTCTATTTTGTTAAAATATTTTATTTTCATATTCTGACTCCCTTGGTGGTAACTAAAAAAAAAAAAAAAAGCTATACGAAGACAAGACAACTGGAGTTTTTAAGCCCTGTTAGCCATCAAAGGGGAGCTAAGGATTTTAACAGAACCATAAACATTTTAAAAAGGTTAAGATGCTTTGAGTTTTTAAATCTTATGCAGTGAATCTTTGAGGCAGGTGAAAACTGGGGTAGAAGTCTGGCATCAGAACACTTGAATGGCTGGTACCCAAGCAACATGGGTTTTCCATATTTGTTTTTAGCTCCAGAAAGTCCAAGAAAACTGAAAAAGCTAGATACACTTTCCAAATACTAGTCAAAATTATTACAGTAGGTTCACTGGGCACTCCATGACTAGCTGTGAAAGATTAAAGTTTGTTTTTCACTTGATTTCAGGATAGTAGCATAGGTCATGAATAAACTGGATTAAAATCAACCTTCACTTCTTTTTCCTTTCTCTTTTTCAGAGAAGACAAGGTCTATATATCAAGTACCTAGTCAGGTGCACAGAAAAGCAATATATAGTTTCAGTATGAAAATGACCATCTCTCTGCCTCAGAACCTTGTAATATATGCATTATACTACTACACAGTCTGGTGAATGCTGTTATTGCCACTTCCAGAGACGTGAGAGTCATACAGGCTGTCTGTGTATCCTTCAGTCAGCTTTGGATAGGGCCCTTGGTTGCCTTTTCTGAATTGAGCACTTGCTCACTCAATATCCTTGAACAGGTCACTTGGGGAAATCTTTTCTAAAAAGTCCCCCAGGTTTTGGGTTCTTCTTTTTTAAGATAGCCTAATTTAGACACCTGCTGGTAAGTGTTTAAAGCCAGACAACCGTAAACAGAGTCATGCAAAGTCAGTGAATACTTTTGAGCCCTTTCAACCTTACCCCTGTATGGCTGAGTAATTTCTGGTGTGATTTGGGATGCCCATTTGAGTTACGTTAGGACTAAACTGTGAAGTTTAAGTTTGCATGCATAACATTAGTTGATCTTTACTAAAGCTGATCAAGATCTTCAAACTGTAAAGGACTAGAGGTACATCCTTAATCTACTCATCCATCTGCCATGAAATACGACCTGCTTTGATGAGTTTTTGTATCTCTTGACTAAAGATGAAAAAGATGTATATTTTTTAGCTTCCATAACTTTAGACACTTGAATTTAAGACTGACCTGAACTGCTCACTTCAGATGAACTGCAACTTAGTTAAAAAATAGAATAGAATCATATGCAAAGATAATAGAATCATAGAATCAAGAAGGCTGGAAGAGACCTCAAAGATCATCGAGTCCAATCTGTCACCCTAAACCTCATGACTACTAAACCATGGCACCAAGTGCCACGTCCAGTCCCCTCTTGAACACCTCCAGGGATGGTGACTCCACCATCTCCCCGGACAGCACATTCCAATGGCCAACCACTCTCTCTGTGAAGAACTTTCTCCTCACCTCCAGCCTAAACCTCCCTTGGCACAGCTTGAGACTGTGTCCTCTTGTTCTGGTGCTGGTTGCCTGGGAGAAGAGACCAACCCCCTCCTGGCTACAACCTCCCTTCAGGTAGTTGTAGACAGCAATGAGGTCTCCCCTGAGCCTCCTCTTCTCCAGGCTAAACAGTCCCAGCTCCCTCAGCCTCTCCTCATAGGGCTTGTGCTCAAGGCCTCTCCCCAGCCTCGTTGCCTTCTCTGGACATGCTCCAGCAATTCAACATCTTTCCTAAACTGAGGGGCCCAGAACTGGACACAGTACTCAAGGTGTGGCCTAACCAGTGCTGTGTACAGGGGTACAATGACCTCCCTGCTCCTGCTGGCCACACTATTCCTGATGCAGGCCAGGATGCCATTGGCTCTCTTGGCCACCTGGGCACATTGCTGGCTCATGTTCAGCTGCTGTCAACCAGTACCCCCAGGTCCCTTTCCACCTGGCTGCTCTCCAGCCACTCTGACCCCAGGCTGTAGCTCTGCATGGGGTTGTTGTGGCCAAAGTGGAGCACCCGGCACTTGGATTTGTTGATTGCCATCATGTTGGACTCTGCCCATTTGTCCAGCCTGTCAAGGTCCCTCTGCAGAGCCCTTCTACCTTCTAACAGATCAACACCTGCTCCCAGCTTGGTGTCATCTGCAAATTTACTGATGATGGACTCAATCCCCTCACCCAGATCATCAATAAAGATATTGAACAGGATGGGGCTCAGCACTGATCCCTGGGGGACACCACTAGTGACAGGCTGCCAACTGGATGTGGCACCATTCACCACCACTCTCTGGGCTCGGCCCTCCAGCCAGTTCCTAACCCAATGCAGAGTGCTGCTGTCCAAGCCACAGGCTGCCAGCTTGGCCAGGAAATGCTATGAAAGATAGGATGAGAAGAAAGCACATTTGATGGTCACCTTTTTACTGATAAGCTTATCTCTGTCACAGGGAATTAAAAGCGAAATCAAGAAACAAAACATTGAAAACAGAAATCCACAAGTGTGGTAGTTTTAGGTTGATGCCTAGGAAATTTTCCACAGATTGAGGAGAAAATGGTAGAATGTAAATAAATTACCATTGGATGTAAAGGGAAAATAATGATAAGGTCTAAATAATCCCATTGGTCTGATAATTAACATAAAGTTAGTTGTATAAACTAACTTTCTTTTTGGCTTCTTCTCTCTAGCTGATACTAGCTGGTGCTTTTGCTTGGCTGTTGCTGACCTTGGCTGTGTCTTGTTGTGGCTAAGTACAAACAAGTGACTTTCTGCTTTTCTCCTCTTTTCTCTTGTCCCTTGTACAGGGGGAAAGGGAGTCAAGAGGTGGAAGCTATTGATAGCTCCCTGGTTTTGTCCAGGAGGGTTCTTGTGTTGTTTATAAATTGTAAATACATGTAAATATTTCATATCTTGTACATATTCATTGCATTTCATATTTCTAGATTGTAATTTTGCTTATAAATTTAGCTTCATTTGCTTCCATCTGAGCTAGTCTGGCAATTTTATTTTGGGGGTAATTTCAACCCACCACAACAAGAAAAAAAGGATCTGACTCATGAAAGGGATGCCCTTACTTTCCCTATTGGTAAAAATGAATCACTTCTATATGTGACAGCTAAATGAAAAGAAGATCAACTGTAAATACTGCTTTATTTTTCCTCTCTTTTATCCTGTTCTTGCACCTACAGGCTGTGGTTGCTATGAAAAATAAATGACACTTCCTGAAGTGATGTCCACAGAGGCAGAGTCCCTGCAACACTGAGCCATCTAATCTGAAAGTTAATCTAGGTTCTCTTATTTTGTTCATTTGTCCAGTCTTTGGTCCAAATACCACGAGACTAATTTTTAACATTCATCTGATCTGCCCTTGTACCTGAAGCCAGTATCTTGCTGTTTCGAAAACTCTTGTACTCAGTTAAAATGTGTTGCTTTGCCTGAGCAGGCTTTTGAATCTTTACAGAAACTTTTTTCTTGCCATTACAGTTAGCTATGTTTGATCAAACCTTCTTGTGCCTGTGAATAAGCCTACTATTTTATCTGTGAAGCCTGTGACAGTAAAGTAAAGAGATGGAGAAGTAAAAGTGGTTTGACTCTGAAGTCATCAGAAAGTATAGGTGTGATTCAGTGACTAAAGGAATTCCTGCCCCTAAGCTTGGCTTCAGTTAGCCTGTGATGATATAAAGGCCTAAGTGTGTCATATGTACCAATGTTTGGTAAAAACAAACCCAACTCAACTGATTAATAGATTTTTCATTATTATTAAAAGATGCCATATAAACCAGAAATGTGTATATACTTTTCTTTTTTTAAGAGATGGCTATAATATTAAAAAATATTCCCAAATAAAATAGCACCAGGTCATGCACATAATACAGACTGACATACTAACATTTGAACAGTTGAGGCCAGATCCACATTCTCTTATAAATCAGGCGAACTTACTTTTCCAAGCAGAGCTATAGCCAGTATTCCCTCACTGGCTATCTGGACTGCTGTTCTTAAATTACTTGATTGTAAGATAACGAAGGAAGGGTTCAGCCAACCCCCAAAGGCTATTGCCACTGAAGTAAAAACAAGTGCAATTGTCAAATTATTGTCCAACCTGTTCTTGAAATACTTATCTAGGGAAATGAGTAAAGTCTTCCAGAATCTGTCCAAAAGACTTTATCATCCACCTGCATACCATTATTACTTGTATTCACTGAAGTGATTTTTGGGACAGATCCATTTATCAACTTCACAATACAACAAGCCTCTTCAAAACTCCCCAGCACAAGCAATATCCTTCACCCTCTTGTTTAACAGGAGAACCAGGATGGCTTCCAGGATTGACAAGAGAGTTGAGAAGCAGAATGCATCTAGTATGTAACATGGATGTGACTAGGGTGCGTCTGGGGCCCTCTAGGTATCAGTGCAGATGGGGAGGGCACCATCAGAAATCTCCCCAGCACAGAATAAAGCAATATTTGCTTTTTTTCACTAGCCATGTGATATTGTTGACTCTCATCCAGTTTGTGAGGCACTCCAGCTGTTGGTCTGCCACATTGCCTAGATTATTCCTTCTTTTGTGTTTGTGGTGTTCTGCGGCATTATGAAGATTTATTCTCTGATTTTCAGCTCAGTAGATTTTGACAATTCTTCCCATTTAAAAAGATTAGTGTGAACTGTGATCCCTTTCACCAAAGTATTTGTGGCTGCCCACAAGAGTTTAAAGTATGATTTCTATTATACCGTTCAAGTCATTACGGACATATTAAATATAACTGGATTCAGAAGACCCACAGAAGAAACACATCCACTCAAGATACTTTCTTTCTTTGGTGGGTATCACTGATAAGTAGATTTGAAACCAGTGTTTTCAGACAACTTTATCTATCTTATGGTGACTACATCAAGATTCTGCTTCCCTCTGAGAATGCCATGTGAACAATAACACTTTACTGCTGTTGAAAGAGAGCCTATATTCTACTTCTTCCTTCTGTGCTACATCTATGACAGGTGAGCTGTTCTTGACACACCTTTGTTGCCTGTTTTTATCACTTTATTATCTTTAGAGCACTTGACATGGCTTGTTCAGTAATTCATTCCAGGATTTTTATAGACTGATTAGTTTATGATGCTCGGCATCTTCACGTCTTCCTTTCCCTCTCTTTAAAAGGCTTCTGTCCTTCTGGAGCCTCCTTTGTCCTCTCCAGATGCCCACAGAAAATAACTAGTATTCAGGGAAGTTCTGGCTGAAGCAATCCTCGCTATCAGTACAGACTGGGGGATGAGGTGTTAGAAAGCAGCCCTGTGGAAAAGGACTTGGGGGTGCTGATGGACAAGGAGCTGGACATGAGCAGACAGTATGCACTTGCAGGCTGGAAGGCCAATCACATCCTGGGCTGCATCAAAAGATGTGTTGCCAGCAGAACCAGAGAGGTGATTCTGCCACTTTGCTCTGCCATGGTGAGACCTCATCTGCAGCACTGTGTCCAGGTCTGGATCCCTCAATATAGGAAGGACATGAACCTGATGGAGTGGGTTCAGAGAAGGGTCACAAAAATAATCAGGGGGCTGGAGCACCTCTGCTATGAGGAGAGGCTGAGGGAGCTGGGGTTGTTCAGCCTGGAGAAGAGAAGGCTCCAGGGAGACCTAATAGCAGCCTTCCAGTACCTGAAGGGGGCATACAAGAAGGATGAAGCGAGACTGTTTACAAAGGCCTGTAGTGATAGGATGAGGGGCAACGGCTTCAAACTAGAGAAGAGCAGATTTAGATTGGATGTTAGGAACAAGTTCTTTACTATGAGAGTGGTGGACCACTGGAACAGGTTGCCCAGGGAGGTAGTTAGGGCCCTGTCCCTGGAGATACTTGAAGTGAGGCTCTACAAGGCTCTGGGCAGCCTGATCTAGTTGAGGATGCCCTTGGTGACTGCAGAGGGGGTTGGACTAGATGACCTTTGGAGGTTCCTTCTCTGTGATTTAGTTCCCAAATCAGCTGGTTTGGCTGCTTCCAGGTTTTGTTAGGGTTATCTAGAGTAATTTTCATTTGGCTTTGCTGGCTAGAACATAACTCATTTATCTAAATATATTCTTTAACCTGCTTTTTCTGTGCTCTGTCTGGTACTGTTCTGACCTTGTCAATATACAGGTTATGGCAAGTGGCTGACTGCACTTCAGCTTTCTTGTTTGTATGTGTGTGAAGTCGTGCCTATACTCTGCAATGGAACTATATATTGTTTTCCTTTTCTTACTAACACATTCACAGCTACTTTCTCGCCTTCCTTTTATGATAACTTAAGTCTGTTTTCTGTGTGAGGTTTTCTGATTTTTCCACACTTGATCATGCTTGGAAATAATGCTTGTAAAATAATATGCCTTTCATGAGCGCTTGCTGTAGTGGTAGAAACCCTAACCTAAAGGCCAGGAAATACAAGTTTAAGTACTACTTAATTTGTAAAATAAAGGTTTGAAAGGAATGAGGATAAAAGTGAATGAGAAACAGCTTGTAATCATTGTTCAAAAAGAAAATGACCTCTTCATCTCACTTAAAGCTGAAAATTATAGGTGTATGTTATATGGCATTATGAACTAATTGAAAAATACTGGATAAAATGGTTCTGATTTTAGCCTTTGTCTCTATAATATATGGAAGTTATAGAAAAAATAGTGACTGATGTTATTAGGAAACTAGTGTAAAGATTACAGGATTAAAAATCTGTTATTATTTTTCTATAGAAGATTATATTGTAGATTTGACATAGGAATACTATAGCTGTATCATGAAATGGGTTGTGCTGATCATGTAACTGACCTGAAGTGTTTGAAAAGTGTCCTATGTGCTTCTGTGAATACTTATTGAATACTTACTGTCCCTTGTATTACTATGCACCTTTCTTCTGTTTAGGAGCCTAGGCTCTTCCAAAGAGGCTGTGTTTTCTTTTAAAAGCTGCTGCTGTGATATGCCTTTGAGCATGTTTCATTTGCTGTTTTGACTGGCTCAACTTCTCACTTCAATAGTGAATCTGAATTACAAGTCTTGTATTAATTTTAATTCATCCTTTTGATAACATTAATAATAAAGAAGTCAGTCTTATCAGGGGCAAAGATCAAGGAGGATTAAGAAGCTGAAGCATATGGGATAGAATAGAGTATCAATCAGGTCTGACAGATGGAAAATGAAAAGATGAAAAGAAAGAAGTAGGAGGTGGCTGATGAAATAGGAGAGGAGGATGAAACTGGGGAGCAGAATGTCACTGTGATACTTCTGGCTTCATGGGAATTCAGAAGGTATCAGACTTCTCTTCAAACATCCCAGCCTTTTCTTAAAGGTACTATGAGTACAGGCACTGCAATACAGTAGAGAAAGGTTGATAATGCTGTTAGTGTACAGCAAGAGATTGGGAGTAGGTTGCATGTGGCTGCCATGGTGACATCACATGATGAGTCTGTGCTGGGGTTTGGACTGCTAAATCCTCCAGGATTACAGTAAGTGTGAGAGGAGGTTCAGAAGTGAACAGCTGCCTTATGACCTGGCTCCTAGCCTTTTCCAACCCATTCCATGGGACAGCTGAAGAAAAAGATGCTTCATCTCCCACCTCTCCCACATCATCCCATAGAATCCCTCAGCCTGTTCTCTGGAGATACATGCTAAAGTCCTTGCCCTTGGACACATGCAGATTATTTTAAATGGCCTGAAGGAACAGGGAATAGATAGATGGGTATCATACAAGCCAGGTCAAAGACTAGCTATCAATTTCTGGGCACTGTTGTGGCCAAATTGACTTGAAACAGAGACCAAGTTATTAGCATGTTACTATTTCTATGGGAATTTTGGAAACACTGAACGGCAGATAGTGCTTGGTCCCCTGGGAACATCAGTGTGGGCTAGGTACCTGACTCTCAGCTGCACATACCTGCTAAATCACTTACAGAGTTGACAGAAAATTAAATTAGGGAAGAGGTAGAATAAGGAGTGTTGCAGAAGTGAGTAGGAATAAAAGGGGGAGGACAGGAATAGCAGAGCTTACTCACATCTTAGGCTTAAAGGAGTTGACAGGGTTTGACAGCCAGCAGTGGGAAAAGTATGGAAGGCAGGAAAAAACTTTGTGTATCTGTGGATAGAAGTAATTTTTTTAAACAAAAGAGTGTTTCATGTAATTGCAGGTTTCATGTGTTAAAATCAGTTGTTGCTTCATTAAAGTGTTTGCGGTGTGGCTGGTTAATTTGTAGATATTGATATCCTTTGGAGTCTGAGCAGCTCTTCTCTGACTTCTAGTGCTATGTTTAAAATAGTAGGATGGCTGTTACTATAACACAGCTTTATCATGTGCTGTATTTATGTCTGCCAAAATAAATGGGGAGGCAAAGGAAAGAGAGGGACTCAATGGCTGACTGAGTAATGTTCAAACTGTCAAATTCTTTATGAACAAATTAGCTGATCCTAATCTAGTTGACATTGGGAAACCATCCAGGATTTTTTTTTTTTTTATATATATAAGATGACTTCTTATTGGAACTGAAACAACTGCTTCCTTGGCTCTGATTATATCCTTCCTCACCACAGAGCACTTGGTATGGCTAGCAGAGAGAAGTCTTATTCCTTATCTTATGCATCCTGCCTGTACATCAATACAAAGGCTTTGGTGAAGGGGAAAAAGAAAAAACTCTTCACAGAAGGCAGCCCAGAGAGAAAAGCCTACAGTAGGCTGATGTGGATGTGAGAATGTCCAAGCCTTGCCAGAAGGCTATGCTAGAGCTAGGCCACTCTGCCATACCACAGCAGGTAGGATTTTGTTCTGGTCTTTATAAAACAAGGCCTTTCCTTTCCCATCTACTTGGAATAATTGCGTTCTCATAGTTTGTCCTCCTTGAACCTGCTGGAATCGAACCCCTGACAACAAATACACAGAAGACAGCATCTGATGTAAAAGACTTCTTTTGTTGAGTTAGATGGGTGAGCTGTGCCAGTTTTAAATCGTCATGGGAAATCATAAGCATATGATGAGCTTAAATGCTTTGCTTTGCAAGAGTTCTTCAGAATTCTGTTCTTCAAGTTTTGTTCCAGTTCCAGCAGGCTGGTCCACCAGATCAGCTTTCTGGTTGAAGAATGAACAATTTGTTGCTTCAAATACCTTTGGGTAATAGATTAAAAGTGAGGTTTGGCTAAGTATCAGTGGATAGCTGCTGGATGCTGGGGAACTAAAAGGCCACAACCAGAGGGAAGAGAAGGAATCTCACATCTTCTGTTCAGAAACAAAGACAGAGGAAAAAAGAAAACCCTTGAAAGGGGAAAATTAAAGAGTTACAGCAACCACATATTAGAGCTAATTGCCCGGACACTTTACGAAATTTGATTTCAGTGCATGGGGAACTTAATTTGCTCTTGGCAACAGGGTAGAATGCTTAATTCAACTTAACAAAAATACGTTTTTTGAAAGAGGAAACGAGACTGACAGAATTTTGGCATGTCAACAAAAGGCAAGAACACAAAAAGAAAAGGATTAGTGAAAATGAAGATCAAGAAAGGATCAAAAATATATTGGCTACAGTCCAGGAAACATTTGTTACATTTTATAAGCAATGCTATTCTTCCCAAGTGTGTAGAACAGAGGAACTAGCTGATCTTTACCTAAAGCAATATTGGCCACCCTGTGTGCTAATGAACAGATGTCCCCATAGGAATCAGAAAAGCATTCATCTCCATGCTATAACTGAAATAGCAGAATCTGCCAGGTCTACATGCATCACAAACAAATGGAAAATTCACTACAGACTTGCACAATTGCGTTGATTCATTAGCAAAAATACGGCTTAATACATTAAATATGACATATTTTGGTCTTACATAACATCAAACATAATTTGGTCTTACATTTAGTAAAACCTATTTTTGTCTTCTACTTCTGTTTCTTCCAACAGAAGGGCTTGAGCCTTGCCATAAAATCACCAGACAGCAGGCTTAATAGAATGAGAATGTTTTTTCCAAGTAATGCCCAAAACATGATGCAGCAAAACCAGTGTCATAGGATAAGAAGAAGCCCAAAGTATAGATTAATTAAAAGAGATCAGTCAGATAAGCCTGGCATGGGTCTAAAAGGAGGTTTCAGACTGATATACCCCTCAACTGCTGATTGTTGACTGGTGATACGTACCAGCGTCACTCCCTTATTCTTCATTTTATTCTTCATTTTATCCCTTTAGCATTTTTTTGCTAGTGGCCAATGCAGATGTGGAATACTGAGCTAGATCATTCTTAGGTATGATCCGGTGTGAATATTTTTACATTCCACTCTTGCATTCCTAGACCTGATTGTATTTCTGCAGTATTTTTCTAACAAACAACTTTGGAAAAATTTGCTGTTTGCTGAGACTTGATAATTAAATATGAAAGCAGTCCTTTACAAAGTCAAACAGATTAGCTCATACCAGGCTCAGAGTGGTTTAGTTAGCAGTTAGCCTCCTCAATATTGCACTGAAATGGACTAGTAGTGTTCACACATTTGGCAATGATAGAAGCAACAGCCCAAGACGAGCATTTTTTTCCCATGTGGTTGCAGTATTACTAGAAGAATTATCTGACTATTGATGTTTCCCTTCTGAAATTTTCCTAATACCTATGTGTAAAAAGATGCAGAATTAACAGACTGAAGAAGTTCTTCCTGCGGTCTAAACTAGAAAGCTATCATTTGTCTTATTGAAATAATTTATCTGCAAAACAGGTTAACCTTTAATGGCTTTCTAAAACTATTCAAAGCTATTTAAAAACTATGTGATGTTAATTTTCAAAAGCATTACCTGCAAAATTTGTCTGGACACTTTGAAGTTGTTGTGATATTTTTTCACCATGCCTAAATTCATATCAAGTGTGGTAAAAGAAGGTTTAGGACAGAAGACTGGGAGAACTATCAGGAGGAGCAGTAATTATAGACCTGAGTCTTTCACTGCTAAATTCTGTTCAAATGGGCACTGCTGAATATGTCAAATTAATTTGATTTTGCTGGACTCAAACAACCCACACCTGTCTCTTTCTGATATGAAATTTATTTATTTATTTATTTATTTATTTATTTATTTATTTATTTATTTAATATTCTGTCATTTGTAAAGGGATTCATGCTTGACTGGGAGGAACATTCTCATACCTGACAGATTGTCCACTGGACTACTTTCATCTGAGTAATGATATTGGTTTAAGCAAGTGACTAAACATTCCTGCATAAGTTAAGGCAGTGTTATTAACCAAGAGTTGTAATCTGGTGTCGTATCAGTGGTGTACCAGCATGAGCTCTGTTCTCTTGGTCCAGCTGCTGGGAAATGATCACCTCCACCACAATCACAAATAATTTACAGTTTGATATGAAGTGATGAAGATCTTGATGTTCCCCATTAAAAACTGCCTTCCATGATAGAAGGAGCAAAAAATGTAAGCAAACTTAGCCTAGTACAGCCCACAAATATAGCTGTATCAAGACTTAAAAAGAAGAAAAACTAAATTGCAGACTTTTGATATGAAAACCTGCCCAAGCCATTTGTTTGGGAAAACAGAAAGAAAAGAAAAAGAAAAAGTGTTTGGAGATAACTAGAGATTGCTATCAGAGGTTTTTAAAAGAGCAATGAATCATCACAAGTTACTTGCAGTGACTCATACAGAGGTCATAGTTTTCATATGTCAAGCAAGTATTTTTTCTTAAATAATACCTTCTGGTGTTTCTTTTTTTTTTTTTTTAATTTTCAGTAATTCAAGATATTACTTTAAATTTAGGCTTCTACAGCAGCGCATACTATGATTGAACCACATATGGTTCAATCTGTCAGGCTAGCTAATAGTGCAACTCTATGTCCTACACCTCTTTCAGCTCAGCTGTTATGAGCTTTCAGTAGTCAAAACAAAGAGACCTGAGCTCATATTTGGACTGCAGTGTTTTCAAAGAGAAATCTATGGGTGGGTACCCAAGAAGCACTCTCTTGATAATTGCTATAGGTTGGGTAGCGTGGTCTTCTTCCCTTCCCAGGCCTCGAATGCAGCTTCTCCACCTCATGCAACCCATACCTAATCTAATGCTCACTGAAGTCCACTCATATTTGACTTCACTTAGCTTTGTATCTGAATTCTCATGCAGAGTGTATCAGCAATATCATTAATTGACATTGCTGCCTATAACATTGCCAGCATGATCTTAGCTGTCTGCTGGAGTAATGCTAAAACTCTTAAGTAGAAGGATGCAGTTGTGCTCCAGGCTGCCTTCTTAGCCTGCTGCCTTATTAACCACCTGTGCAATGGCAGTTCTTAGAGATTCAACAGCAGTTAGGTAGGTAGGATTACATTTTCATGTAATGCATGATTTAGTGTAGCACCATGCTACTTCCTTCAGGATATAAACCTAAACCCACTCCACCCCATTTTCAGTAACACCTGTTAATTATTTGGTAACATTTTTTTTATTTTGACTGTACTCAGTCTCTGAGGAAGAGTCTTAATGCTGTTTTTAGAGATGATTTTCCATTTGACTTTTTTTTTTTTTAAATCTCTTCTGTATTGCACATGACATGTTTCTCTTTGAAATTTTTCATGATTTTAGGTATTAGTGCAGAATTTTACCTGATAAATGTGATCTATCAACGTATAGCTGCAGACATAGCTGGGAGATGTGAACATATAAAACAAAAGGGCAAGAGAGTTCTCTGAATATTTCTTTAGAAATTAAAACATATAAAAAGGCATTAAAAAATTCCTGTAGATATTCTAAAAAGAAATTAATTATTGGTTGATTTCAAGATATGACTTCATTTTAGAACAATTCATTGTTGGTTTTCTTCACCAGCACAATACAGTCTTTTACACAGAGGGTCTGACATTTTATGCAGGTTCAATTTAACATTACTAAGATCAAAGCTGTAATGCAGTTTTGCCAGTAGTTGCTCCTACACTTCTCCCTCCTGGCATTCTTGGAGTGGAATCCAAGGGTTTGCTGTAGATGGAATATTCACATCTTAGAGAACAGCTCCTGGAGCACCACAGCATCTCTGCCAGGTAGAGCGGCTGGGAGCTCGGGCTCACCTGCAGCAGTGACCAGGCTGACTCCCCACTGTCCTTGTTAATGCTAATCTCATTTACAGATAGTTTTGCCCTTTTGTCTGGCTTACCAAGGCTTGCACAGAGTGGCACGTGACTGGACTTGAGACAGTAGTCATTTTGATTCTCCTCTTCTGGCATGTTAGAATAAAGCTGTGGAGGCACAAATGAAACAGTGTGGTCTACAGATGTGTTATCTCTTTTCTGCTGTTTGACAGAATTTGATCTCCTGCTGACTCATTAAAAAAAAAGAGTTGGCAGAGAAGCCACAATGGACCATGTGCCCCACTGGTGATAGCAATGAAAAAACAATGTCTTGGACTGAAAGTTTGTTTCATCCTTTGTATCTTTAGAAGATACCTTTCATTATCTGTCTTTGCTCTGAAACATATATTCTTCCAATTAACAATGTTCAGTTTAGGTTTTGTACTAATTTTGAAAGTCTTACTTTGGTAAATACATATATACAGTATATTAAAATACTTCTGGGATAGGGTTTGGGTTTTTTTTATTTTTAAATTGGACTTGAGGTTTTTGTCACTAGTCTGGATAAAACTAATAATGTTAATCAAACTGAAATGCTAATCAAATTTTCTTGGTGCTTATATTACAAGTGCTGCAAATGTATATTGTATTTGTATATTCAAGAAAGCATTTGAATGTTTAGAATTGATGCATAAACATATTCCTCAGGTATTTTGTAACCATATTTAATTGCATTTAAAGCTGCATTTGAGGTATTTCTTCATGCATATGCTTATTGAATGGCCTACTGCACGCTGAATATTTCTGACTGCAGAGAGGTTTTGTGTGTGCAATTAATAAATGGTTCCATAAGAAAAGGAATTGCTGGCTTCCTACCGGTCTGAATTATTTGCCCCTTAACTTCTCCCACAATAGCCCAATCCTCAACAATAATACCTTCAACACCTCCAGCATGAAGGAGATGTTGATGTCATGCCTGACCTGGAGATACTTATGTGCTTGGTGCAGGTTCAATGACCAATGTGGAAAATATTTTTTTTGTAACTGCTGAATTCTCCTTCCTTTCACCCTGCCAAATTATTAATGTGGGATGGCATTCTGCCTATGAATTGAATTCCAAGAAACATTTAGGATCATAATTATCACTCAGATACTTGCCATGCTTTGGAACTTCTAGAAACTGGCCAGTGAAGTCACAAGGTATGGGGCAGAAGACACACAAAGGAAGGGATAGACCTCTGGACAGACAGCACAATCAAATCCTCATTTCCTTAGGAAATCAAGCTAAAAATAAAGAGAAAATTTATGGCATTTGACTTATGGTATCTACCCTAACTGTTCAACAATTCTTGGAGTTTTTTCCCAAGACCCTATGGTTACTCTGGAACCCATATCCTGAAACTAAGTTTTCACTGAAAAAGCAGTGACTAAAACAACAAAGTGTTGCATGGTTTTACTGTTGTAAGCAAAACTTTCCAAATAAAGAACAGCAAATAAAGTGTTTTTCTACTTACTCCTAAAGAAAGTCTGATGTAATAAACTAGGGAAATCTTATAACTGCATGGAGACTGGGCTATAAATGCATTCTTCTCACATAGTGTTTCCTCTGGTCTAGCCAGCTGGACCTGTAATTCTCTTGGTTTGAGTTCTTTTTAACTTGACAATAAGTTTCAAAACTTTTGGTGCTTTTGTGTGTCCTTGGCCAAACTTTAATCTGTCTTTTCTTTCTTTTTTTTTTTTTTCTTCACTTCTAGTATTCAAGATCTCATAGCACCTGTTGACTGTCTCATTTCCCACACTTTGTGTCATCATGTGATAATACCAGCTGAAGGGCTTCTTCTAAAACAACAACCACAAAGGCAGACTGTGGTTTTAAGAAAGACACATCTTGCAGAGGGTGACAACCAACGCTATCGTGATGCCACCTGCTCTTATGTTTGAAGTAATGTGAATCATGTCTGACTTTGTGTCAAGGGTCCAGTACAGGACCTTAAAGTTATCTGCCTTTAAAGAAGTTGGTTACAAGCTAGCAAAAAGGAACACATTTTAAACACTGTAATCAATCATCTCCCTTAAGGTAATCTGAGGCCTTAGCTATAGCTTAGATGTCATGAATCCCTCTACTTATCTGTTTTCAAAAAAATACAGCCCTAAAAATTTGTACAACATTCATATCCTACCTGGGGATCCCAATAGCAGCTGTATCCACACAAGGTCTGTTCTGCTTGGAGTTGCACCTCATTCAAGTACTGTAAACATCTTCTTTCCTAAGATCTTATTCCCTGCCTTCAGACATATTGAGTGAAGAAGGAAGTGACATCTGACTACTTGAGAAGAAAATTCATCACCATCTCGATAGAATCACAACCAGGCAACAACAGTCAAGAACTCCCTACTTCCTAAACAAACTGCTAGGTAAAACTAGAATGGTATCAGCAGTTGTCTCTCAATGTTCAAGTACTTCAGCTTGAAGGGTTGCTTCTTTTCCCATCATTACTATTTACCAGAGGATATGACACTTTTTGAAGGAAGGTGCTGCCAAACAAGATGCCCAAACCATGACAAATACTGACAAAACCCAAAAGATGCTAGGATGACTAAATACAAATTTCAAATACTTTTTATTATCCCCCTCAGATGAATAAGAACAATGTCCCCTCTGTCCACCTGAACCTGTGGAGAAAAATCAATCCCATAAAAATTAATTGTGTATTCAAATTCATAGTTAAACATCATTTACATAGTAATTTTTTTTCTCCCCCCCTTTGCAGGCCAGAAATAAGGCTGAGTTTTAGGACAGCTTCTGAAGACAGCCACACAGAGTTGTGACCATTTTGTCTCCTTCAGAATCGTTAATCTTCCCCCCAAACCCCAGGATTTTCAGTTCTCAAAATGCTGCTTTGTCATGTTATTACATTTACCAGGATCCCAGGACCATATGCACCAAAGCTGTGCCTGTTTCCTCACACATTATTTTCATTTGGAATAAAACCAACCTTCTCTCACTCCATTTCCTCAGCATATACAGTCAGCTCTGTTAGCTGTTAGCCTGCTTTTAAGGATAGCTACCTAATGCAGATTCCCCCCCCTCCCCAGGAAACAAAATACACAAGAACTGGGATGCAGGATGAAACTGTAAGAGCACACATCTTGGAGATCCTGAGGCCCCCAGACTGTGGTAGGTCGTACTAGATAAGTTTTGGATACACAGCAGTCAAGACAAGAAGGGAGGAGCGAAGAGAGTATGTGCACGGAGAGTTACATAAATGACAGAGAAGCAAGCTGCAGGAGAAACCTAAGAGAATGACTGCAAGCTTAGATAGAGGTCACTAAGCTTTCCTTACACTTTCAAATAAAACAGTGTCAGAGCTAATACTTATGCATCCTTCTGCAGTTGCTGATACTTTTCTAGTTTCAGCATGCTTCCAAGCATAACTTTGGCTCTTGTCAACTAGCACTACTACCCTGGAAAATGAGTGGGTGCTTCTAAGGGGACAGCACCTTATGTGAATCTTTCCCAATAGGACGTCTGGATAAAATGAATCTGGGATGGAGTGGGGGGGATTTTTGGACCTGGATTCAAGCTACATCATGTGTGTTCTGGGCCAAAGCACAGTTTCCAGTCTATTTTACTTCTAAGTACAAGTGTAGTCCAAAAGACCTGTTGTGGAAAGGCAGAGTGGTCAGGCTTCTTGGATGCAGGCCTCAACCTGGCTTTGAAGCATTTACTCATGAGGTCAGGATAAAACAATACATCTAAAAGTCATACATCAATCCAAATAAGAACTGATTCAGAGAGTAGGAAGATGGATTATGTGACAGCATTAGTCTCTTCTTGACTGGCAATCTACTGAAATGATCAGTATTCCTGAACAAGACAGAAAGTTTGTCAGAATGGAACAATAAACTTGCAGAAAAAACATGTACAGGTAAGTTTAATTCAAGTGAAGGTTATAGCTGCCTCAAGTTTAAAGCTAGTCCCATTATTATTGAATGTGGCAGTTAAGTAGAAAGCAGGAACCTGTGTGTGGGTCATAAATGAACATAAAGTATTGTCTTCCAGTTCTCACTGGTGTTACAGGAAGAGCCTCATAATGTTCACTGGCTGTTGAATGAAGCATAATGAAGTGCAATATTTCCATTTAAATAAATCACATGTATCATTCTTGATAGACTACTTTTTGGATTTGCACACAGATCAGAGGTTTCATTCATCTTTTTGTAAATATTTTCTTGCTTTTGTAAAGATCACTGTTTCACTTTGTGATTTTTTTTGAGGAGAGTGATTTTGATTTTCCAGAATCGGGTGGGTTGTGAGAGCAGAGATGGAAATACTGAAATCATCATTTTTGTTTCTTAGTGGGAGGCCCACAGGGAAGAACAAAAACAAGTTTTGTCAGCACAGACAAGTTTAGCAAGATAGTATAAGGTAAGGGCTGAAACATATTCTCTGATCATTTACAGGACATGTATTTGGTGAGCACAGAGCATTTATTGTTGATGGTGTACAAATCCCCCAGGAATCATCACACTCAAATTCCATAACCACCCACTCGGTGCTCAATAGAAGACATTTACACTAATGAATGGGGACACTTTTTGAGAAATGTTAGGTGAATTCTCACTTCCATGAATCAAACAATGAAAAACCGCAATTCTTGCATATGGCTAATAATAACCTTTTATGAGAACGAACTGTCCTAAGTAATGACTGCACCGCAAAATTTGGGAGTGTACCTATAGCTGGTTATAACACAGAGGATAGACGGATGGTTGAATGGATGGATGGTTGGATGGATGGAAGATGGTGGAGTTGCTGTCCCTAGAGATGTTCAAGAAAAGCCTGGATGAGGCACTTGGTGCCATGGTCTAAGTTGATTGGATAGGGCTGGGTGATAGGTTGGACTGGATGATCTTGGAGGTCTCTTCCAACCTGGTTGATTCTATGATTCTATGACTCTATGATTCTATGTACATGTTCCCCAGAATGAGCACAGGAAGATCAGCTTCCCTTGCTACTGATTCCTTCCCAGTCCCTGCAGAGGACTTCTAACTCCTACCAGCAGAAAGCCTAATAAATACTAATCATGAGCTAATAATTGCACACTCTGACAATTGAGATCTACATTATGAGGCACATGGATTACTTTTCTCCACTCATCCACTGAGCTGTGGTTATACAACTCTCTGCACTTTTATTTTCCATTAGACATGTATCCCTCAAGTTAAGAAAAGAAACAGTAAATAATAAGCAGCTATGTACGTACTCCATAGTACTTGTAGAAATTATTGATTTTAAAATAATGATTTAATCAGCTGGCTTTTAAAAAGTGACTGTTTAAGGATCTGAAATATTTATTATTACAAATGTCTCTTTTCCTTGAAGATTCAGTCATGGGGAAAATGGATATAGAGGAATCTATTATTCCCTCCTTCCCTGGGGCTGCAATTATAATGTTAGGCTAGATAGTACCTATTACCTGCATGCTTCCTGTTATTTTTGGAATGATCTTAAACAGAGTGAAAGTGCTTATTCAAGCTGTGGGAATAGGAAGGTCTTATTTCACCTCTCCAAATATAAACTCTGTATTGAGCCAGTATTTTATATGACAAGCTATGGACAGAAATCCATTGAATTTTATGTGAATCTTAATATCAAAGACATTTGGAAGAGACCTTGAAATAACAAGAATACACATCCTGTGGGGACGTGGGGATGTTGCAATGCCATTCTCAGCAAATGCTGTACAGTGCGGCAGTGCTTGCAAACAGCACTTTTTCACTTTCTTACCCTCACAAAGTATTTACTGTTCACCAGGTGAAGCATGTTAGCTCTATATTAGGCTCGGACTGTAAATAATCACATTGCTTATAACTTGGACAGATTGTTTGCTTTAGCATTCTCTTGGAATAAAAGTTATTGCATCAAACCATTCACCAGTTAAAACATTGTGACTTTCTCCTCAAAACTGTCCATGCAAAGAGATCACATTTAAACTATACTGCGCTTTGGTTTTTTGCTTCTTTCATATATATACAGCAAAGCACTATAAGAAACAAAATTCAGCTTCCAATCAGAGAGACAGGATAGCATAAAGTCTAGCAATCTATTTGGCTAAAAACTGAATGTAGACCTAGTTTAACGGATTTTGCTCTTACTGAAGGAAAAATACGCAACCATTTTGACTTCCTTCAATTCTTGTTTTCCTTTGTTCATCTTATGGCTCCATTCTCATTTGTCTGATATTCCCCTGGTTATTTTCAATAGAAAAAAAAATCCTCAAAAGATCACAGAATTACAGAATCACAGAATGTTAGGGGCTGGAAGGGACCTCACAAGATCATCTAGTCCAACCCTTCTGCCAGAGCAGGATCACCTATACCAGGTCACACAGGAACTCATCAAGGTGGGTCTTGAATACCTCCAGAGAGCAAGATTTCACACTCCCCTGGGCAGCCTGTTCCAGTGTTCTGTCACCCTCACAGGGAAAAAAATTTTCCTCATGTGTCCATGGAAATTCCTATGCCTCAGCTTCTACCCACTGCCCCTTGTCCTGTCATTGGGCATCACCAAGTAGATCCTGGCTCCATCCTCTTGGCACTCACCCCTTATATCAATATAAACATTAATGAGGTCACCCCTTAGTCTCCTCTTCTCCAGGCTCACTCAGTCTCTCCTTGCAAGGAAGATGTTCCACTCCCTTCATCATCTTTGTGGCTCTTCACTGGACTCTTTCAAGCAGTTCCCTGTCCTTCTTGAATTGAGGGAAAGATTCCAAGAGCTTATTTTGTGCCTTGGAAGCTTGGAACGAGCAGGACTAATTAAGGTTTCTTTAACTTACATTTTTAAGTTACACAGTTTCCCACTATTTCACACATAGCTTGGGATTCTTCTCAAAATAAGTACATGATGTAAAAGACAGAGAAATCAGTTCCTCTGGGTCTATGCTTGAACATAATTTTCTTTAAAATGACCTGGTAGTTGCATCCAAGTTGTGAAGTGAAAATTTTAAATGCTGTGAATTTTAATGTGCAGCCACATTAAAAGTGTCTGCAGATTCATGAATTCTCAGTTGAACAATGCTAATTCATTTCAGGAGCCTACAGAAGTCACATGATTGTACAAATGCTAAACTTCTATAAGATTATAAATAGACTTTCAATACGTTACAGTCTTTTGGTTGGTCATAAATGTATATTTAATTTATATCCATTTTTAAAATATCAGTGTTTAACTGCTATTATTTTTGTGTGCCAGTCCTGCAAAAGAACAATGCTGTACTTGGTTGGTAAAAATATAGTCAAAATAAAAATGATCCTTTTGTTCCAAAGAGTTTATGACCTGAGACAAGAATATTTTTTCATTTTTTTTCAGGCTAAGGAATAGTTGCTTTTCAACAAGAAAGTATTTTCTTGTTTGGTTGGTTGGTTTTTGTTGGTGTTTGGGTTTTTTTAATCAAATCAGTGGATCACAAACATTCTTTTTCCTCTCCTTTCTGAGAGGTGATAGTTTTTCTTGATATGCACTCAAAGTCAATGTGTCAAATCTGATTTAAAATACTGGAAAGCATCATGCCTTTATTCCAAGGTGAAGGAAATCTCCTACAAGCAGTCAGTATTTGCTGAGCCCCTATATTTTTGTAAACTGGCAGGCTCCCTCACCAGCCAGGGAAAAGAATCCAGTACCGCGCCCAAGCCTCGTTAAGGCCTTTCCTTCAGGCACAGTTTATTATCTGAAATGCAAACTTTACCAAGCAGCACAACAGAAGGTTATTTCCCCTGAATAAAACTATCCTCAAGGGCCCCTACAACCAGGAGTCAATGGATCTGAGTCCCTTAGTCCTTAGCAGGACTCACTTGATGTCTTTTCTTTTGGTCAAATAATGTCTCAGAACTGGCTGATTCCAGTGCTCCTCTCCCACTTTCTCAGGCTCAGCAAGGAGCAGCCTTGGTTCTTTGCCTTCTCCACTTTTTCTTTTTTTTTTTTTTTTTTTTAACCCAATCTTGTGTTTTCACAGATAACATCCACTGACATTTTCTCACTGCCTGAGAACACAGATAAGAAATGCTCTATACCTATTATCTTTTGTTGCTCAGCTCATGGTTCCTCTAGCAGCAATACAGTGTCTTTCTCAAATAATTTGCTCCACTGGAACTTGATTCTGCAGGTTTTTTTCTACCAAAATCCTCTCCTTTATATGTTTTGTTAGTGTGGTTCATGAAAGCAAATGCAATTATCTCTATTGACCTTCATGGGGTTTGGACAAACCCCCAGATGAATTTCTGTAAAAAGATTAAGAGAGTCTTTTCACAGAATCACAGAGTGTTAGGGGTTGGAAGGGACCTCAAAGGATCATCTAGTCCAACTCTTTTGCTAGAGCAGGACCATCTAGAGCAGGTCACATAGGAACACATCCAGGTGGGTTTTGAATGTCTCCAGTGAAGGACACGCCACAAGCTCTTTGGGCAGCCTATTCCAGTGCTCTGTCACCCTCACAGTGAAAAAGCTTTTCCTTATGTTTACAGGGAACCTCCTCTGCTCCAGCTTGCACCTGTTGCCCTTTGTCCTGTCATTAGACCTCATTGAGATGAGCCTGGCTCCATCCTCCTGACACCTGCCCTTCACATATTTATGAACATTAATGAGGTCATCCCTCAGTCTCCTCTTCTCCAAGCTAAAGAGACCCAAGCCCCTCAGCCTTTCCTCATAAGGAAGATGTTCCATTCAATCATCTTTTTAGTTGCAGAGTATTTGTAGAATTGTGCTGTAGACTTCATTGATAATGAAATGTGGATTTCCACATGAGCACAGCTGAATGGAAATGAAGTAGAAATATATTTTCGTTCTATTGCAAATAATTCACTTACTGATCCTGCTTGTAACATTTCCAGTCATTGTAAACTTTCTTTTAACTTTGCTAAGCAACCAATACAGAGTGCTGGCATTGCACCATAGCTGTAAATTATGACCTCAAATTTATGAGGTCCATCAAAGGACCTATCTAATCATGAAAGCATCTATCTAGTGTTCTGCTAGGAAAAGGTTTCTGAATGGCAAGTGTGTAGTAAAATTTATTGCTATTGGGTTAAATTCATTCCTGATTAAATTTTATTGAAGCCACTTTTACATGCTTTACCAAATAAATCACACTGACTTAATTAATCCACTCTTAATACTGCTGAGTATCAATTATTAAATACTGGATAGAAGTAATTTTGTTAACTCCTGAATATCCTACCATCAACTCAACTAATTTGGATAGACTGTCACTATTTCTACTAAATACTCCAGGAATAGTTTCCACCAAATAAAACAAGATGTTTCACAATCAGTGGAAGGGTGAAACCCAGATTCTTCCACACTGTTTCTATTGTCCCTCAACTGCCTTTCACAGCAGTAACCAGAGCTATCTCTATATCTCTGTGACACCATCATTAGGTCCATACTATGGATAATCATAGAATTGTCAGGGTTGGAAGGGAGCTCAAGGATCCTGCCATAGACAGGAACACCACACACTAGATCAGGCTGCTCAGAGCCACATCCAGCCTGGCCTTAAAAAATTCCAGGGATGGAGCTTCTGCCACCTCCATGGGCAAACTGTTCTAGTGTCTCACCACCCTCATTGTGAAGAACTTCTTCCTAACATCCAATCTGAATCTACCCATTTCTAGTTTTGCTCCATTCCCCCTAGTCCTATCACTGCCCAACATCTTAAAAACTCCCTCCCCTTTCCTCTAGGCCCTCTTAAGATACTGGAAGGCCACAATAAGGGCTCCTCAGAGCCTTCTCCTCTACAGACTGAACAGCCCCAACTCTCTCAGTCTGTCTCCATAGGAGAGGTGCTCCTTCCCTCTGATCATCCTTGTGGCCCTTCTCTGGACATGCTCCAGCATATCCATATCTTTGTTGTAATAGGGGCTCCAGAACTGGACATAGTACTCCAGGTGGGATTTCACCTGAGTGGAGTAGAGGGGGAGAATCACCTCCCTTGACCTTCTGGCTATACTTCTCTTGATGCAACCCAGGATACAATTTGCTTTCAGGGCTGCAAGTGCACACTGGTGGCTCATGTTGAGCTTCTCATCTACCAGCACCCTGAAGTCCTTTTCTTCAGGGATGCTCTCAAGCCAGTCACTGCCCAGCCTCTATTGGCACTTGGGATTGTCCTGACCCAGATGCAGGACCTTGCACTTGGTCTTGTTGAACTTCATGAGGTTGGCTTGGGCCCACCTGTCCAGACTGTCAAGGTCACTCTGGATGGATCCAGTGTGTCTGCTGCACCACACAGCTTGGTGTCATCAGCAAACTTGCTGAGGGTGCACTCAATGCCACTGTCCACGTCACTGACAAAGCTATTAAACAACACTGGTCCCAGTACTGATCCTTGAGGGACTCCACTTGTCATTGGCCTCCACTTGGACATGGACCCATTGACAGCCACTCCTTGGGTGTGGCCATCAAGCCAGTTTTCTATCCACTGAATGGTCCATCCATCGAACGTACATGCAGAACATGGACCAGTTCTATTTTAGACGTTTTTCCATTTGAGGGCCCAGTCATTTAAGTCCCTCTTGTATCTTACCACTGAATTAAAATTCAGACTGAAGGAATGTATGAAAATTGGTTTCCTACAAGCCTCGATTCTACAGAACTCTGTGAAAAAAATTCTGATTACTAGTGTAGAAAGGAAGATGAACTTAATTCTGAGTTCCATGAGTGAGAGACTTTGTTGCTACAGAAAACTGCACCATATAAGATGATGTAGTTGCTATTGTAAGTGAGATGCGTTTGCCTCTTCAGAGGCTGTCTGCAGGAATGATTGGTGCAGCATGATTCAGGGTAAAATCTTGTGAAAAATTATTTTATCTATAGCAGAGGGACAGAAAGTACCATGTCTTGCCATGGTCTCCAAGCACGATTTGGCAAAAATTACTGTAACAGTGACTGAATTTGGCTTACGCTGCAACACTGTTGTGTCTTTCAGGGAATTCATTGCATGGATACAAACATAAAAAAATATGTGGACTTCATTATACCTTCAATCAGCAACAAAACTGCATAAAACAATTATAATTTTAAGTATATTAAGCAAAATTTTATGTAGTTAAACTGTCATCGGAGACAGCTTAGAAAGTGAGACAATAATATTTTTAGAAGGGGATACTTTGGAGGTAATATAATATTTAAATAGACCAGTTAAGCTTTTGACACCAATATTAAAACATTGATTCACGTGGCCTAAGCCATGCTTGTTTTTATAAAGAGTGCAGATATGAAAATTAGAGAGATGAGTAAGATATCTCTCGTTAAACTGAAATCCTGCCATCACCCAGGAGGTAGCTGCTCAAGCAGCCTAAGACCAAAAGCTTACATGATCCTTTTTGTAACATACAGTGTACAGACTAAGGAACTTTGAGCTGGTAATGTGTTTTTTTGTGCCTTTTTTTTTTTTTTTTTTAATTGGTGTTTCTCCTTTACACTTTGTGGCTAATGTTTTCCTATTATCAAGGTCTTGCATATTTTCAGCACCCACCCAACTCTGTGGTATTATATGTATTTTTTATAGGTCTGAGTGACAAGTACATTGATATAAGTGAATCATCACTTTGCAGGCATAACATTTTATCAGATTGGTTTTCAAGTAGATGTATAAATTCAAGACAGTGCATCTGCCATACAAGATTAGCTCATGGCAGATAGGACATTTGTGCTAATACTGAGTGATAGAATTTTATATTTTAAACATGTGAAGCAAACTAGATAGTAAATAAGCATCTTATTAAGTAGTTTCTGCTTATCAGATAAAGTAAACAGAACAGAACTAAAACAATATTGTGCAAGATTAGGCCAAGTTTCCATTCCCTGCTAATGTCACTGCTTTATGCTTCAGAACTACATTTGACTCTAGGATACAGAAAATATAACCAGATGACAAAGCAAGAAAAGCAAAATAAAAGAACATCTGAAGTGCATTATTTTCTGTGACTGCAGGATGAATTAGCAATACCTGCTACGGGATTCATCAGTCTGCAGTACATGACAACTGACTGAGAGACGAAGAGAGACTTATCATAGAATCATAGAATTGTTAGGGTTGGAAGAGACCTCAAGGATCATCTAGTTCCAAACCCCCTGCCATGGGCAGGGACACCTCACACTAGAACAGGTTGCTCATAGCCACATCCAGCCTGGCCTTAAAAACCTCCAGGGATGGGGCTTCTGCCACCTCCCTGGGCAACCTGTTCCAGTGTCTCACCACCCTCATGGGGAAGAATTTCTTACTAACATCCAATCTGAATCTACCCATTTCTATTTTTGTTCCACTCCCCCTAGTTCTATCACTACCTGACACCCTAAAAAGTCCCTCCCCAGCTTTCTTGTAGGCCCCCTTAAGATACTAGAAGGCCACAATAGAATTTTCCCTTTAAAGTGAAATTTTTAGTGGAAGAAAATGAATATTTTAGTCAAGAACCAAAGTATAGTATCAGTCTGAATGAAGCCACATTTCTTATTTATCTAATGATGCTCCTTGTCATGCTTAATAACACCATATATCTCTTTTCAGCCTGACATCCCAATTCAGTTCTGAGTCTCACATGGAATGTGAATGTGAATCACAGGTAGCAGGTATCCAGGAGAGGTGAGTAGGGAAGGTTTTCCCGACTCAGAGGCCATCCCACCCCTACCATTAGGATGCCTGTTGCTTGACCTTTCTGCATCACAGTCTCAGGCTGCCTATAGACCTCAGATGGTGGCACAGCCTTGCAATGTGGATGCATGGTATGGAGAGCAGCAGACTGTGCACACTACCAGTAAGATTGTACTTGAAGTGAGCCTACTGGACAACATGCATCTGAGATCTCTTTCAGGATATGTCACCACTTGCCCAGCCCCCATGTGTGTGCCTGCACTTCAAATACAGTAGATAGATAATCACTGAGTTTGCCACAGTCTCAGTTACCATTTGAATATCAAATGGTAATTCTTATGGATGTCTTTTGGAAGTCTGAACTTATTCTCCTGCTGGAAGTTTTTGCTGCATTTTCCATATCTTAGGCAATTATGCCCAGTCCCCATCTAGGCAGGTTGTAGGGATTTTTAGGTAAGTAACCAAAAAGGGAAAATAACTAGTCTCCAAGACTTGATTATGGAGTTTTCTGGACAACATATTGTCCAGCTTATATATTTGGGTTTGCCAAAGGTAGGTCCCAAAAATGATCAGAGTAATTCTAAGACAATCCTTAAGAGTTTAACAAGCTTCCTTCCCCCCACCCCCCAAAAAACGTATAATTATGTCTCCCACAAGCATACATGTGTCAGCATTTGTTTTTCATTTAAGGTCTGTATGAAGAGACCAACAGTGGAATGTCTTGGTCAGATTTGTATCATGAATTACTTTATCCAGAAAAGCGAAGGGCTTTTCAAACTGTATTTGCCCTGCACTTGTAGCCACTTGTGTAACACTTCTTAAAAGATATTCTCCAGAATCTAAGTTCTTTTATTCTTTTTTCTTTTTTCTACTGTGGCAATAGATACTGTGGCAACATCCCACTGATGTTACTGGAAGTATGACTGCATCCCTATGCTCAATAAACATACCTCACCACAGACATATTCGTAAAGACAGTTTATGGTTGTAGATGGGATCCATGACAAACATTTTAAAGTGCTTGCTAAATTGAGGTGTACAATCAGATACAACAGTATGCTGCCACCACATATATATGTGAGCCATGATAATATGCTTTAGTGCAAACATCTGCATCATATTCAACCATCATAATGACAGCCTTCCGTTTTGTCTCTTCCTTAGGTCTATAGCTCCCACTAATTTATCTTGTCAGTTGCCAATAGCAAAAGTAGAATGAATTACTGACATAAAAATTTCCATATCTTGAAAAATCTATATAGATTTTAAATGTTTACTGTAATTATATTTATGTATTCTTGTAATTACACTAGTATCTAAACTGAATCCTGATAAGTTTTGGGCAATGATCATTTCCTCCAGCAGTAAATTTTACAGTCTAATTCTATGCAGAATGAAAATTGTTTACTTCTATTAGTTTAAAATTTGCCTTTTTTCAATCTCAGGGATTTTCTTCCTTTGCAATGAGGGGAAAAAAAAGACTATTTTTGAGCCATTTCCTAGTGTATGTTTAGATCATGTATCAATTTATACATATCCTCTTGTAAGACAAATTACTAACCCTTTTAATCTGTCTTCATGTGAAAAATTTCCCAGGTCCCTGATGATTCTCATAATTTATCAATGTATCAACACTATACTTCATAGACCAACTACAAGTGAATTCCACTCTGTTGTAATCATGCTTTATTTTTCTATTTGCATTCAGTAGTAAAAGCAATCGATCAGGGATTTTCAGTGGTGCTTCACAGTGTGGCTATAACTACCATGCTCTTGAATTTGAATGCCTGCTCTTGCAGTTGCACAGTTCAGGGCAGTTCTTGCAGTCTGAACTTCCCTTTCTGGGTGGATGGTTGAGTCACTGTGGATGAGAAGCAGAGAGCAGGAGGACATGGGAATTTGTGATTGAGCACAGAGCATCTCAGGAACTATAGATGTAACTAAAGTCATTAAAATATTTTTTCTTTAACAGGAAGTTTAAATGATTGTGAGGATCAAAAATGTGGACTTGGCAGTGCTAGGTTTATGGTTGGACTCAATAATATTATTTTCCAACTAAAATTATTCTGTGATTCTATGTTAAACCATCCAAACAGGTAACTTTTCCAGCTTAAGTTGCCATTACATTACCATTTGCCATCAGTTGCCATGTAACTTCACTAGATCCCATGGAAATTGTATAAGGTCTTGACTAACATAAATCACTTACTCACTGCAAAACTTGTTCTGCAGACTGCTCCATTCACAGAGAAATAACAAATATCTTTAATAAGCTCATTCATACTGTGGAAAAATTGAGACACTTGCTATTTGCCATATGTAGAAAATGATTACTTATTAATACTCATTGCTTTCTGACTCCTAAATCAGCTTCTGATCTAGATGGTGTCGTTTTAAACAAAAACAGAGACATATTTATTTGCTGCAGTTCTTTTGATCTAGTCAGATCATTTATCAGCTAGAAAAGTGCTTAGTGACATTGGTAATACCTGTATTATAAAATTTAACATCCACATGGCATAGTGTGGTACAACATTGGGAATTATGCTGTTTTTCTCCCGGATCAAGTCTTGCTTAACTTTAGTTTAAAAGGAAACAATACTGAAATAGACAGAATGTTGCTTTTTTTAATTAAGAAATTTAAAATGACTAAAAAGACGGACAACAGTGCGTCTTTTTATAGAAATAACATAATTTTTAAAACTTTCAGTTTAACCAAGAGAAATTATAAAATATTTTCTTAATTATTACTGTTGCAAAGAGAGAAAAATAAAATTAGTGCTGGGCCTAGTTGTGCCGAGGAGATTGCTGATAAAAACAGGATTACCAGTAATGCTGCCACCTGGATTCAGACTGGGGATCTTACTTCACTTTTTAATGCATATGTCTTAAAGTAATATAAAATCTCAGTGGGTAGGAAGGAAATGAAAGCTCATGTTTACCAGAAGTGACCTGGTTAGTCACCCCTTGGTCAGAGTTGCTGGAGCCAGACTGACGAGCTTCTATAATGGTACTTTAATGGCTGTTAAAGGAATTAAGTTTAGTTATAGCCTGCTTTTCTGTCAGATAAATACCTTCCATGAACTGTGCATTCACTTAAAATAGAACAAACTGAGGTATAGCTCGGGCTTGAGCACTACAGTACATTATTTCTTGAACACCTTTCCCAAAGACATTTGCATAGGTCTCAGAGCTAAAGAAAGGCAATGAATGAACACAGTGTATTTACAACTCTTTGAAGATACTGCTGTAACATGAAATAATCACATATGTTGCTTTTGAGGTATTTTCTCTCAAGGCACAGAATAGAATAATAGAATTGTTTTGGTTGGAAAAGACTTCCAAGATCACCAGGTCCAGCCATTGACCCAATGAAGAAAAACAGCAGCCTTCCAAGTTCACTGTTAATGCCACAGAAAAACTACAGAGTGAATCATCTTTTACACCAGGCTTTGCTCATCTTTGTATTTTTCACAGCTACTATTTACTATGTTCTTTTAAATACCATTTTTAAAATCTTAAAATCAATGTTACAGTTGACTCAAGCAAGTGAGTTGTGGGTCGACCACAGTCACTGAAAATCAAGAGTGCGAACAATAAAAGTGAACATAAAATTCAAACATGAAAAAATTAGTTGATAAGCAGCTGGTGACTTGTGCAAAAAGAATGAATAGGAGGGATAAAAGAAGCATCTTTGAAATGGGATGGTCAGATGTGAAATGAGAAATGTCACTTGAAAGAAAAAAATACTAAATTTACATGATTAAGATTTTCTGGAGTTTTTACAGTTTTTAAAATGGAATTTGGGTAGTTTTGGGGCTGAAAAGCATAATTTTCAAAGTAAAGCTGCTGGACACATACTGGCAGGACACTGTGAGGGTTGTAGTGATACAATTTCTTAAGTTTCTTGACCAGTCTCAGTTAGCACATACTGGAATCAGGTTGTCGCTCTGGCTGTGTAATGTTAAATCATAATGTTGATAGCACGTTTTCACTTTTGTATCTTTATCCTACCTCAAGATACTGGGACAGATAAGGATCAACACAACTTCTGTCAAACTTCTGCTGTAGAGAGCATTTTGGTCACTAAAGGTCAACGGGACACCAGCATTAATTAGAACTCTTTCAAATTTCAACTCTCATTTTAATCTTAGCACCATATGAAAGATATTAAAGATATCCAAAGTTTGTGCAGCTGTGCAAATTAAAAATATGCAAATAACAAAAAGAAACAATCTGCACATTTGCATACAGTTTGTATATGAACACAAGCTTTGGCTTATGTCTAACACACCCTGCATCCATTGGTGACTGGGCAGGACATGGAGTTGTGAAGAGAGACAGTTTTGGCCTGTGGGCCAGGATGAGACAATAGTTACATGGTAGTTATAAAACCAGGGTTATGTGTGCTTGTAGTGATATGTTGCTATGGTGGGCTATCAGACAACACATGTGGCATGAAGGTGGATGGATGAGCCTGGATTTATGAGGTTTTAAACAAAGTATTACAGGTCTTAAGGATGGAGATAACTGAGAAAGACTAATGTGACTGTCTGCCTAGCAGTTCCTGAACGTGTAGACGAATGCAGGTTATCCAGGGAGCACAGGGCTGGAGATACAGAAGCAGCAAGAGCTGAGTCTGTCAGAGATGGTGTTCAGCAGAGAGCACTGGTAGGACCTGTGAACTGGGGTGTCTTTCCCATCTCCCCTCTGCTACTGAAGTCTTTACTTGCCCTTCCCTCTCTGACCCAGCAAGAGTAGCTGTAGGTGCATTCTCTGATTCCCTGTCCTTTAGCACTACAACAGCACTTGGAGGCTGAAACTTTTTTTTTCAGATGGCATCTACAGTAACTTGCCAATGAAGTCAAATCACAACCTCCACAGCACCTAATGTGTCAATTCGCTGCTTAACACTGCCAACAGCAATGCTAATTACTACAGTTTGTATTTACCTACTCCAAGCTCATTTAATTCTGACCCCTAGTGTTTCACTGAATTCTAACAGTTACTGGTCACCAACAAGCCAGGTCAGCTTGAGCTGTTTCAGATACAGAACTGAAAAAAACCCTTGCAGTTCTTATTGAAAAGCCTTTTGCACTCTGCTCCTGTGGTAGTACACAAATTCTGGAAACTCCAATGTTCAATTCTGGAAAATCGAATGTTTAAATGACAATACCCTTCACTGAATTCAGGCCAACCCCAAATGCTATGTGGTCCTCAACGATGTAAGTGCTTTGAACAATCCTAAACACACTTGCGTACATTTGTGCACATAAGCTTGCTGTAGCTTGTCGCATCTTGAGTGTGCGAGGGGCGAGCGATGATGCAGCAACAGGGTTACACTTCAAATGCAAAGACAGCGCCTGGCTGTAGGATCAGAGTCACGGCACAATCGGTACTGGAGCGTTCCGATACTGGCACTATCAATGTCGGCTGCTGCGGCACAGCGAGGACGGGGCCGCTTCGCTGTGAGAGGGCAGGTGAAGTGCACAGGCGTTACCCCTGCCTGGCGCAGGCCTACCCTACCCTACCCTACCCTGCGCGAGGCTGAACACGATGCCACAGACGGCTGCACACAGCAACGTCCCATAGCGCGGTGCCACACCGCCTCTTCTCGCTCCACCTCTGCGGAAGCGGCGGGAGACCGCAGACCAAGCTACGCCACCGACGCACCCGGGCAGGGCCAGGCGGCATCAGACCACAGCACACCGCTGACGTGTCGAAGAGCCGCCCCCTCGCGGTGCGCCGACCCGGAAGCGGCCGTGTGAGGTGGGAAACCCTGCGCATGCCCAGCAGCGCGGCGACGACGGAAGGGTGTCCGGCGCGCCTGCGCACGGGGATTCCGCCAGGCCTGCTGGAAGCCAAGATGGCGCCCTAGGTCCACCGTGCCAGCGCTACCGCGGGCGAGCGAGGCGGCCGCCGCTGCCATCATGTCCCGGCACAGGAACGTCCGAGGCTATAACTACGATGAAGGTACTGGCGAAGGGGAGCCGGCGGCAGAGCTACGAGACGCCGCCCGTCGCGCCTTACCCCCCTGCGCTTTCCTTCATCCTTTCGCCCGCCGGGCCCTGCTGCCGCGTCAGGGTTTGCGGGCGGGAGGGTGTGCCCGAACCCGCACGGGTGGACAGGAGAGCGCGGGAGGCTGTCAAGAGCAGTGGGAGGGGAAAAGTACCCCCCTCCCATCCGCGGGAGTCGGGTGAGGCTGAGTGCGAGGCCTCGCCCCGCCTTCCCCTCATGCCCGGTTCCCGCCCGGGTGGCAGGTCGGGCGCAGGTGGCCGCGCTGCCGGTTATGTAGCTGCTGCCCTTCAGAGCTGCCTCCTGCTGCCGTGGTCTCCTTGTATCTTCCATACGGGGCAAATGTGGCCCAGGCACGCAGGCCAAGTTACGGCAGGGTTTACTGCGCTGCCTTAACCTGTTAGGAGTTGACCGCTTTTTGGGCGGGTGGGAGTGACTTGAAAATCAGCCTCAACACAACTGAACCCGCCCTTTTTTAGACTTCTAAAATGTAACATGTTTGTGTTCCCAGACTAGTCAGCAAATGGTTGTTGGTGCTTAGCTATAATAATAGATAGAAAGCAACAGCCCTTCCTGATAGAAGAAATGTGTTTTTTAATGATGGAGTTGAGCATCTTGAGGAAGAACCTGTTTTTCAGATCTCTGTGTCAAATATACTGAAGCTTGCATGCAGTTGAAAGAGCTCTTGTGCGAGAATTTGGCACAGACCTGCAATGCTGTAGCCTTCTTTGTGCTCTGTTCCCTTAACTTAGGCAAATCACACCTGTTTTCTCTCAGTGGTTTTATTTGTGTTGGCTTGGGCTTTGGAAAAATGAACACATTTCCAGTTGATGGTATTTTAAAGAACATTTTGTTGAGTGGACAAATGCAAGGTGTACATGTATCGCAGTAAGACAAATAGATCTTGGAATTTTTGGGGAAGTCCGTGTAAGCCATGACCTCAGTATGGCCAACCTTGCAGGTTTTACTGGTGTGAATTTACCTAATAAAGGCAAAAAATCAGAAACTAGATGGAGGATTTTGCCACTTGATCCTCTAGAGGTTTTCTTCATTACAGATTGGTTGAAATGTTGATTTAGCTGAATCTCTGTCATCTGTGAAGTTGGATGCCCAATCTGTAGACTTTGTTTTAGTGTTTGTGCACTCATTGGAATGTCTTTCAATGAGGTTGTTAAATTACACAGTAATTTGTTCTAGGTGCACGTGGCTTAAGTTTCTACTGCTGTTTACTGTTGTATTACACATTAGGTTTAATTAAAAGTGTGTATATGTTTGGTCTTTATACTTAGATTGTATGCTACTTTGTAATCACATACAATCATTTGGGTTTCAGATGAAGTACACTTTTGTGTCTTTTTGTTTAATATAATGCCACATGTTTTTTTTATGCCACTCAGGCTTCTGTAATTCTTTGTGACCCAATTATTTTTCTTTGGGACTCCTTTCCTTGGAAAACTTCTTAGGCCTTAGAGCTTGTGGCCTTTATTTGACCATACTCTATTTCTGCTCTCTTCTTTTTGAAGTGTTGTGATCAACACAATGTGTGATTCCAAGCTAGAGAGTGTGTTGGTAACGCACCTGTTGATACTGTGGAATGTTTCTGTGGTTTATACTCTGTTCCCTGTAATTTCTGTCATTTCTTTAATAATTTTATTTATAGTCAGTGTAAACTGAGCCATTTTCACTGAGGTGCTTTTTTTTTTTCAGTCTACAAATTAAGCCAGTATAGGATGTATAAGTGGTTTAAGTAGTGCACACTCACAAGACTTAGCTTGATTGTATTGGCCCAAATACAAAAAGTATCCTTACATTGAAAAAATGTATGTAGATTTTTTTAATAGATTAATTTGTCCTAGCATGGCAGCAGGAGACAATGTGTTCTTTTCAGCATAGTCAAGAAGTAGGTAATAATATATTATTCAAAACAAAACAGAAATTAAAACAAGACTGTTTTCCTCGTTCTGTGATACTTAATTTCCAAAGTAACTTCCAAAGTCTTTAAACTTTTTATATATTTGTGCCATCCGTTTTAGCTACTGATTTTGGTTGGCCCTTTTCTTTTTCCTTTTCTTTTTCCTTTTCTTTTTCCTTTTCTTTTTCCTTTTCTTTTTCCTTTTCTTTTTCCTTTTCTTTTTCCTTTTCTTTTTCCTTTTCTTTTTCCTTTTCTTTTTCCTTTTCTTTTTCCTTTTCTTTTTCCTTTTCTTTTTCCTTTTCTTTTTCCTTTTCTTTTTCCTTTTCTTTTTCCTTTTCTTTTTCCTTTTCTTTTTCCTTTTCTTTTTCCTTTTCTTTTTCCTTTTCTTTTTCCTTTTCTTTTTCCTTTTCTTTTTCCTTTTCTTTTTCCTTTTCTTTTTCCTTTTCTTTTTCCTTTTCTTTTTCCTTTTCTTTTTCCTTTTCTTTTTCCTTTTCTTTTTCCTTTTCTTTTTCCTTTTCTTTTTCCTTTTCTTTTTCCTTTTCTTTTTCCTTTTCTTTTTCCTTTTCTTTTTCCTTTTCTTTTTCCTTTTCTTTTTCCTTTTCTTTTTCCTTTTCTTTTTCCTTTTCTTTTTCCTTTTCTTTTTCCTTTTCTTTTTCCTTTTCTTTTTCCTTTTCTTTTCCTTTTCTTTTTCCTTTTCTTTTTCCTTTTCTTTTTCCTTTTCTTTTTCCTTTTCTTTTTCCTTTTCTTTTTCCTTTTCTTTTTCCTTTTCTTTTTCCTTTTCTTTTTCCTTTTCTTTTTCCTTTTCTTTTTCCTTTTCTTTTTCCTTTTCTTTTTCCTTTTCTTTTTCCTTTTCTTTTTCCTTTTCTTTTTCCTTTTCTTTTTCCTTTTCTTTTTCCTTTTCTTTTTCCTTTTCTTTTTCCTTTTCTTTTTCCTTTTCTTTTTCCTTTTCTTTTTCCTTTTCTTTTTCCTTTTCTTTTTCCTTTTCTTTTTCCTTTTCTTTTTCCTTTTCTTTTTCCTTTTCTTTTTCCTTTTCTTTTTCCTTTTCTTTTTCCTTTTCTTTTTCCTTTTCTTTTTCCTTTTCTTTTTCCTTTTCTTTTTCCTTTTCTTTTTCCTTTTCTTTTTCCTTTTCTTTTTCCTTTTCTTTTTCCTTTTCTTTTTCCTTTTCTTTTTCCTTTTCTTTTTCCTTTTCTTTTTCCTTTTCTTTTTCCTTTTCTTTTTCCTTTTCTTTTTCCTTTTCTTTTTCCTTTTCTTTTTCCTTTTCTTTTTCCTTTTCTTTTTCCTTTTCTTTTTCCTTTTCTTTTTCCTTTTCTTTTTCCTTTTCTTTTTCCTTTTCTTTTTCCTTTTCTTTTTCCTTTTCTTTTTCCTTTTCTTTTTCCTTTTCTTTTTCCTTTTCTTTTTCCTTTTCTTTTTCCTTTTCTTTTTCCTTTTCTTTTTCCTTTTCTTTTTCCTTTTCTTTTTCCTTTTCTTTTTCCTTTTCTTTTTCCTTTTCTTTTTCCTTTTCTTTTTCCTTTTCTTTTTCCTTTTCTTTTTCCTTTTCTTTTTCCTTTTCTTTTTCCTTTTCTTTTTCCTTTTCTTTTTCCTTTTCTTTTTCCTTTTCTTTTTCCTTTTCTTTTTCCTTTTCTTTTTCCTTTTCTTTTTCCTTTTCTTTTTCCTTTTCTTTTTCCTTTTCTTTTTCCTTTTCTTTTTCCTTTTCTTTTTCCTTTTCTTTTTCCTAATATCAAGGAGACTGCCATGGTTAAATATTTGTGGAACTGTAGAAAGTTTGATTTGGACTATGAGGACAGTCTTCTGAAAGAGGTGGTGTGAAGCATGCCAGCTTTGGAAAATTTTTCTCTTTCCTAATGACTAGAGTATTAAATGTTAAAAGTCCATTATTGTAAGTAGCCGTTTCTTACCCAGATAAATAAATAGTGTTTAACTGCAGTTCTGGAATACTAGAGAAGCATAGTTTCTTAAACCTTGTGTAAAAACTACCCTTTAAATGATAACATCAAATATTTGGAAATTGTGCAGACTAACAATACTGTTTCTGCTTCATAGATTTTGAAGATGATGATGTGTATGGCCAATCAGTAGAAGATGATTATTGCATTTCTCCATCAACAGGTTGGTTCAAATGATTACTTATAAGCAACCTGCATCTAAACCCATTAAGTTGTGTCCTCCAGTCTAATCTCTGGCAAGATTATCAGTCCATGGTTTCCCCAGATTTGCTGGCAGCATTTCTAGGGCTGAATAATCAGTGACGATAGTATGGCTGATGTTGATACGAAACTGTGGTACTGCAGGTAATTAGTCTGGATCTAAATCTACTGCAAGTGTGGTACAGTCTGTGACCTCTGGCCACAAAGTACCACAAGTCTGGTACTTGAGTTAAATAGGTCTTCACAAACCTGTTCTCTGTCATCCTGTTGATTTTAGATAAGTAAAATTAAGTGTGTGTCTTTATTATTTATATTCACATTCCCTGATTAAAATTCAGGTTGTCTGGCATTCAGTTTCTTAGCTTAATTGCTGGAATTTTTAAGACCTTTTCCAAGAATTAAGGTAACTTTTTATTTTTGTGATGAAAATGTGCAGCATTTTTACTTTTTAAATCAAGTATAAACTGCTAAATTGCAAAACTAATTCTTGTGTGTAGTAATTTTCCTAGTAGTTATGTAAATGTCATTTACAGTCTGATCTAGATTGTATAGCAATCTTTTAATAGTTGCTTCAGTTATGGTGATTAAATATGAAATGGTATGCATTTGGGAAACGAGTTGCTGAGGCTATAACTACTGAACTGGATATACATATGCTTTCAGTATGTATTTCAGAGCTGGGTAGAATATTGCATAAGAAGGAAATTTGCTTACCTTATAATTTTTACATTTCTGAGAGTATGTAATGACTGGAGCTCATTTGCAGTCAGAGGTTTTATTTATATATGCCTTAATGTGTTGCTAAATCAGAGTGGAATTATGTACTTGTTTAAAGTTTTGTGTGGCGTACTTTAACTCATGAGCTATATTTCTAATGAAATTCCAAGAAGAGGAGTGTGTTCTACTCCATTAAATTGTTACCAGTAGTTTGAAAATGCCATACTATAAAAATAATGTCATTTTCTTGCAACTGAGGCGAAAAAAAGGATTAAGATTCTGAACACATTAATTCATAGATGGTGATTTGGTAGAGAAAACTGTTTTTTTTCAAACCTGGAATATATTATTTTCTTTGAATATTGAACTTTGCAGAATTACTGCATTACATGAATACAAGGATATTGCCCAGCCTGTGGTTTTACTGTGATGACGACTTGCTTATTTTCTAGCATAAATTGCTCTGTGCTCTGTATGGTCTTCAAATAGGTGTTGTTATACAGTAGTATCCCATTCTTCCTTACATACCACTCCCCCTGCTGCCAGCACTGCAACAGGTCAATGTCCTTTTTTCCCTTTAGATATGTTTTGTTTCTAAAGGAGGAAAAAAGATTTGACTTTTTTTTAAATATTTTTTTTTTACCTAATGCAGCAGCTCAGTTTATCTACTCCAGACGAGACAAACCAACAGCATTTGCTGAGCCATTAGAAGAAGAATATGGCTATGAAGGTACAGATGACACTGCTGATTGTTTTACATCTGGTCATCAGTTGACCAAAGTTGATAGAGGTAATTACAGAAAAGAAATAGTTCTGAGCTGAATGGTTGGGGAAAAAATACTTGCTTTTGTTTTTTAAACTTGTTGCCTGATACCTGAATCACATGTTTTGTGAGAAAAATTCACAGTTATCTTTCCCAAGTATTAATGGTTGACTTCATGTTTTGGAAATAGAGCTGTTTTTAAAATTATTATAAGCTTCAGGTAAAGTGTGTTGGTGGATGAATAGACAATAAAATGCATGAATGAAATTTGATATTTAAAACAAGTTGAAGAAAATTCAGAAGCAAGAGACAGAATACAAACAATCCAGATTCCAAGTCAAGTAAATTGGTAGAAGCTATGCTAATGCATTGACATATAGGTGAATATGATAAATTGGGGTGAGGAAATAATGCTGTAGAAGGCAATTTGAAAGAATCAGCCAGTATGTGGATACAGATGATCTAGACAGTATAGTACTCCAGCTTTTCAGAATGCTCTTGACAGTCTCAAATCAATTAAGAATTGATATGGGAACAAGAAAAAAGTAATATTCTGGACTGAAAAAAGGTGGAAATGAGACCTAGAAATACCTATTTCATTGTGAAAACAGTCCTGTTACATTTGGTACAGTGTGCAGTGTTGCTCATTAATATAAAGTTATTGATTGTTGTCAGTCTGGCTGCAAAGAGTTTGGTAAGATGATGCTTGCAGAGTGTTGGATTGTAAAATGGCCAACCAGCACATTTTGCAGGGCTCTACCAGTACTTGTTTTGCAGAGGAAATCTCTGGGGAACATTGACTTGCTCTTAGGATTACAGGTCAAGGGTGATGATTTAAGTAACCTTCAGGAAGTTGGAATTCTCAGTATCTCGTGCAGCAGCTCATGAATTAAGAAACTTACCTTAGTCAAGACCTATACTAATTGTAGAAATATGCTTCAAAGGAAATTGATTTTCTCACCTAAAAATGTAGAGTGGTTTTAGTAAAGGTAAAGATTACGCGTAGTTTCAAACTTGACCCAGAGTTTTCAGGTGCCTCAGGGCCCTGAAAATGCTGTTTTACTCTGGATGTTAATTATAAGATCTGTAAGCACTTAAAAGCATGCTGTTCAGTGGGATTCCAAGTTGATATATTAAATTACTTTGGATAATTTCAAGGTGAATATTTGAATTTCTTCTTCACAGTGAAGATAATTTTACAATATCAAAGTTTTTAAATATTGAGACTTTGTAGACTAATAAATAGTAGTCTGTGATATGTTCCTCGTGGCAGTATTGGATTCTGCAGGGCTTGGGGGCAAAATTTATCATGGCAATAAGTGAGATTGAAATGAATTTCTAAAGGATTTTTTTTCACTGTGATGTTTTTCTCCTGTTTTTGTTAATCAGATATATGGTGCTAGTGGTTAGGCCACTTAAGACATTTTTTCTGCAGCTTATAACAATGATGTATCTCTTTTAGCTCGTCTTAATTCATGCCTTGATCAAATGAAAGAAGTTTTGGCAGAATCTATACCAGAGCAAACAATGGTGCAAGCAGTACTGGATAGTAATTTTGATGTACAGAAGGCTTTGGATATTGTGCTTTCAGAAGGCAGTAAGCAAAATGTCAAGACCAAGAATGAGGATGCTCTGATTGTAGGAAAGACGACAAAAGGTATACTTCTATTTAATTGTTTACATTCAAGATGATTCATTTCTATGTACAGTTTAATTTTGACTTTACAAGCTGTGAAGATGCTTGTTCCTGCATTAGTCATTTAGCAGAATATTGGGAAAGAGCAACTTATTTTTTTGTCTCTCTGTTCTAAAAACATTTAAAGGAAACTAGCTTTTCATGATCTAGAAGTCAAAACATTTGTGTTGACTTAAATTCGAAGTGCAACCACCTGCAGTTCAGAGTAAATTTCTAATTTCTAATATATGGCTAAACTGAAAGAATACATGCTCTAAAAGTTGGACAACATCTTTTAAGTTTTCTGTGCTTCCATTATTTGTTTGGTGAATTGGCAATTCCCATCCTCAATACCTCCTCTTATTTTGGTAGCCTCTATACAGTAACTTTCTTATTTTGATGTAATTTTTGTAATTTTTACTGGCATTCTTTGCTGAATCTTAAGATTTCTATGTATTTCAGTCGATATGTGCAGTTTAATTACAAAACTTTGCATATTTTTGAATAGCACTTAGTAATTCAATGCCTTTTCATGTTTTTTCTTGATTTTGTTTTGTTGCTGCTGTCAACTTTAAAAATAATGGATATTTCATTGTGACCACACTTCCATCTGAAAATTATTGGCTATTGTAAGGTAAGGAGACTTACTTTGTTGTCCAGAAATGCGTACTGATGCAGACAATTTCTCATGTGCTGTAGAAAATGTTGCTGATGATACCAACAAATCTGAGTTTGAAAACTTGACAGTCAAAAGCGATTCAGTTTGTTGCTCTTCAATTAGAAATGACAAAATGGTCCTTAATGCTAAAAAATCCAATATACCTTCACCTGAAGGGAAAGGTTTGGAGTCCTCTTCACTCGTTCTGTCATCATCTTTCAGTGATGCTTTGTGTAAAGGAGCGTTTTGTGAACCTGTGAATAAACAGGTGGAGAATCAACTACTAGAAAGTGATAATGCTGTAAGTTCAGCTTTTGGTAGTGAAGGTGCTTACTTTAGCATAGGAAGTAATCTAACTGGATATTGTTCCGTAAAGAAGTTGGAATGCGAGGAAACACAGGACTTGAAATCCTTGCTGATGCGGAATGTGGTTTGTAAGTCTAGGGGTCCTGAAGGTGGTATTTCTCCTGTTTCCTCATATGCTTCTGATTGTATTAGTAATGCAGATGTTTGCAGTCCTCCATGCCTAACAGGTGCTTTAGGGAAATTGGCTCTTGATAACAGAGTCAGTCACACTGTAAACAGAAAGAATGAACTTCTTGAAAATATTTCTTCTCTTGTGCAAAATAAAACCCAAGAAAGTCCCTCTTCGGACATGGTTGCTTTGCCAGTCTTAAGGTCTGGAAGTACATCACTGGCTGACTTACTTCAGGAGCATCAGGAAAGCACTGCTGGCCACTGTTCTTTGGCTGATCTTTATACCCAGTCAACATCAAGCCTCAGTGATATGAAATTGGGAACTGTACCACTATCACAACTAGTAAGTCAACCCCAAAATTCAGATGGGATGACAGAGCTAACAGGATCTTTGTCTTCCTTAGCCCTCTCTAATGTTTCTCCACCAAAAGAGGTTAAGAATATATCACTCTTGGATTTAATAGCAGAAACTTTTGAAATAAATAAAACCCAACAAGGTATGGACTTCCCCATGCACAATGCAACTGAATTAAGGCCCTCTGAAAGAAGCAGCATTGATTTAAGTGCCCTTGTGAAAAATGCCGATGTATCTGCAGAACAGAATGCAGTAGGACAGTCAAATATCTTAAGTTCTGAAAGTAAACTTTTAAAAGAAAAACAAGGAAAAAGTTCTGGTTTTGCCAAAACAAATAAAAAAGCCAAAAGAAGGCTTACTCCGAAGAGGCAGGATTTGTCCCTTTCGTGGGTGAAGGCGCTGCGTGCAAGACCTTCAGCTTTTGCTTTAACCTTGTGTCTCCGTTATCCTCCAAAGGGTTATAAGCGGCGCACAACTGGTGTACATAAAGCTTTCCTGTACAATAGACAAGTACAAGATGTAAACCCCAAGGAAACTAGTCCCATGATTGCTATAACACCATTTGACTTCAAATCTGCATCTCCTGATGACATTGTGAAAGCTAACAAAAAAAAAACTTTTACAAGAGAGTAGTGAAAACAGATATTCAGTTTTATATCTTTGTCTATTGAAAAATAGTTATACAGGACCTGTTTATAATTCCAAATTGAATACTTTTATTTTTTTAATGAACATATTACAGTTCTCACTGTTTAGTACCAAGTTTGTACGTGAACTTTTAAGCTGTTGCACTGAATTTCTTAATTTTTGCATAGTTTTAACTTTTGTAAAGTCTTTAACTGTCATGTATAGGTATTGCATGCACAAAATTCTATAAACACCACTAGACTTCTTGAAACATCTTTTTTTGCTGTTGAAGATACAGCTCCTTGGGAAGAATACTGAATTATTATTCTGTAAAGTAATTTAGTTACCTACATGGTGTATAGTTTGGGGAGTGAGAACCTCAATTTATATCACGACTCTTTTATTAAATGTTCTTAAAGTTAGATTTTCTGATAAGCTATGTTATTAAACTGCTAGTCTTGTAGTTTATATTTCCAGTCAATGTTATTATTGTCTTCTATCTTTATACTGATTACAATATTGCAGCAGAAATACCTTCAGTTTTCAAAAACCTCACTAACCTAAGATTTTGACTGTTTTGGTTATGGTAGGACATGAATACTTTTTGATAGGACCAAATCTGAGGGGGTGATTTAAGATCACTTCCAATCAGCTGTCAAAATGTGATACTGAGAATTTTAAACCAGCTACTTTGTAGATATAAACATGTTGCATGTGGTTAATGAGAAGCTTCATTAGGGTTCTGTGATTTATTCTGAAGTCTTCTAAAAATGAATTGGAATAACAATTCTTTCAACTTTAGCAGGAGAGTCTTTTCTCAATGGAAAAAACCCAACCCAAAAACATCAGTCAAAGCATAAGTACTGTTTGTGCCTCTTACCTGTTTTGAAGAAAGCTTTCTTTAGTAATGGAAATACATTCTCTTCCACTCATTGCAGTCAATGCTGTTACTTTGAATCTTTAGATGGAAGATCAGAATAAGGACATTCTGGACTTCCTTTTTTTAGCTGATAATTACCAGATCCTGTTGCCTCTGTTAGTCAAATTAGTAACTGCATGTATGTTTCAACTTTTCATTTTAGTATACATTATTACTTTTAATATATTTTCAGTGTCAGTGTTCTGGATCCTGAACAGCAATAAGTGCAATAAGAGTACTGCTGCAACTAGAAAAATACATTTTCTCATATGCTGCCATACACTTGTTCTTGCTAAATTTTGAAGGTAGTATGGAACAGCAAATATAATTTTCATCTAGTTTTCATCTATTTTTTGTTAAGTATGTTACATCAAAAAGAAGACAAAGAAGTTTATTCCTGACTTCAGATTACAGTACAGTTTTGTTTCTAAATAAAAACAAAACATGTTCCAGTGCTCTCAGGTACAAATTTTATGTTCTGTATATTTTGCTGCTTTGTCGAGTTGATGCTGTTGTCATGTAGGACTATGAGCAATGTGACCTCTGTCCTTTTGAATGAAATTCATGTTATTTTTCTACCCGTACTAATAAAAATTCTATATAATGACAGTGATACAGTGTTTATATTCTAGTTGACATGTTGATCTGTAGCCCTCTGTATGCTTACCTATTTTGAGTGCTGTAAAGCATTGAAGTGTGAATAATACAACCTAGTGTATATACTATGATCTGATAAGTACATGAGGAAGAGTGTGATTGGTTTATTTTCTTAGAAGACTTCCTATAGAAATCTGACTGATACTGTTTGTGCACTGGCTGTTCTATTAATTAGCCTTCCTAGGAAATTCTGCTTTTTGAACACAAATATTTTCAGCTATCAGTTTCTCTGTGGTTAGTCCAAGTATTGCCTTCTCACTGCTTCAAAGCCTGAGGCTGGTTTTCCCACTGAGGTAAAATGTCCTATTTGGAGAGCTAATTAGTTGAAGTTCAGTATTTCCAAATAGTATGTACTTTCTAGTAGAGAAATCCTAATATTTACGAATACAAAGTGCGAAGTTTGACATTTTCATGCTTGGTATATTTTTTAGATGGCTTTATTTTCTTATGTTCCAAATGCTCTTGAGGTACAGTTTTTGAGTACAGACTTCTTAATTTATTTTCCGCATTGAATAGTTTTGGTTTTTCCTCTAAATCTTTTCCCTTATTGTCGGACTACTCTTTGGGTTTGGTCTGTTTTCTCATTTTCCTGCTCTTCTTCGTATACAGCTTCTTAGCATTGTTAATAATTTTAGGGCCTGAACTGAATGCACACTGAAGTGTATGTTGTATGGATTTCATTGGAAAGTATATACAAGTAATAGGTGGAAACATGTAGTACTTGCAGCTCAGTTTTACTATAGGTTTATGCAGTTTAAAGTTTGAACAACTCACCAGATCATCAAGTCCAACCATTATCTAAAGCCAAAGGCTGCCAGGATTATATGTTTATCATGGATCTTACTATGGGATTGATACCTTAGTAAACAACTTTGGATCTTGTTAGGTAGCTAAATTTTCATATGTAAATACTTTTTAATTTACGTTGCCTCAGTGTTGTTAGTGGTCATGCAGAAGTAATACAGCCTGTTCAGTGCATAAGGAGCAGTGGAGGGATTTTTCCAATTTGCAGTGGCATGAGCCTTGAATTAGCACAGACCTGCAGGCTGAGCACTGTAGGAGGTGCCTAAGTGGTGGATAAACCTGAATTCTAATTAACATTCATCAGAGACTTTATTTCTGTGCTTGGAAAATTTTACAGTTTTAATTTTATAAACAAGAGGTAATGCATTACTGTATTTGCTTTTTAAATGAAACAGGTATCTTAATTTCATTAAGCATTGCATAATCTCCTTACTGAGAACTGGGTGACAAGTTTAATTGTCTTAGAGTACTGCATGATATTACAGTATATGATACAGCATTTTTGTATAACAGGTCTGTGTTTGGCCTTTGCACTTAAGTGTTTCTGCCTAATGAATGTTAACTTAATCTGTTTATGCTTAACACAGTAAGCTTATTGTGTTGATCTATGTATATAACTTTTCCCCCCTCCGTTTTGCAGCTAGTGTGTATCTTTGTCTAATATGGATTAATTGTGTTGTTTTGGAATTCACATATCAATGTTGCAAAGCACTTATGTCTGTTTGCATATGGGCATAAAAAAGATTAATATTAAACTACATAGACATACTGCTTCTGGTATGCAGACTGTACTAAGGTATTTTGTATATTGAATTTATTTTGTACATAATTTTTCAGTGGCTGCTGAATACTTTTAATACAAAATTGATTTCTGGACATCGTTTTATGTGCCTAAATAAAATGCATCTTCTTAAAGGACTGACTTAATTACAATTTGGTTTTAAGTTGCCTAATAGAAATAGTGTTTTGATTGAATGTTCTATAATGATTGTACCTTTTGTGGAAACAAACTCAAGTTCTTGTCTAGGGTTGCATGGGCATTCTGCTTTCCATGGAAAGTATCCCTTTGGAGAAAGTAAGACAAAGCCTGACGTTTACTAATGTGTCTTCAGGTGCCATACTGAGGTTCCAGTTTTCTTTTGGGTAGAAATGAGTTTGTAAATGTATTTTTTAAGAAAAAAAAGCAACTGTTTAAAGTTCTCAAGCTCTTTGTAACAGCAGAAATTAGAGCTACTACAGTTGAATTTATTTATTAAATTAATCATTCTTATAATATCTCTAAATACCTGTTCTATTTTTCTCTTCTAGATTTTTCTTTTCTAGCTGATGTCTATTTGAACTTATTTTGGAAAACCAGGGCAAATTGAAGGTCCAAGTATGGGTTGAATAGGAAAATAACAATTCCTATTGAGATATCAAAAATGATTGCTTTGTACCCTTTGGGATGTGATTATATTAATGTAATTACATCCAGGTTCTTTTAATTACAATGGGAAACACTCTTGTTTTGAGAAGAGTATGAAATGTTCAGAGCATAAGATTTGAAATTATAAAAACAACTCATGGGATTTAAACTTCACATTTCTGGTTTAACTTTTTATTCAGAAACAGCTGTATGAGTAATTTCTCATTTAATCATTCAGGCAATTCCCTGGATCTTAAGCTTCAGAGGCTGTGAACTACTTGAATTTCTGGAACTGTTGCACAATAATATTTAAAGATCTTATTTCTAGGAGACTAATAAATGCAGAGAGTTGGTCTGCACTTTTCTGTTTAACCCTGTTTCCCTATTCCCTCCATGTAGTTCAAAATACATTTTTCAGTAATCAATAATTTCTGAAAGTCTACATGTAAGTGGAAAGTTAAAGGGCAGTTACTAGTACTGCAAAATTAAATAGCTATACAAAAGATTTGTATGAAGACAGGATATGGATTTTCTTTGTGAAGTGTTTATAGTTTATTGTAGTGCCATTTTACAAGGGCAGTAGTTTACCTTCAAACAAGGGCAGTGGTTTGGGGTTATAGAACACAATCACTTGTATGTTTTTCAAATCTGAAGTGCTCAGCTTTTCAAAATTGTTAAAATGTTTTTGTATTAAGTGCTGATTATGAATTGTGATTGGCAGAAAAAGCAAAAATTTCATCACATCGTAATTCATGCACTAATAATAAGCTTCCTAAAGTGCTGAAAGGCATTGCTTCTATTTTTTTTTTTTTTGTTTCTTTGGAAATTGAGTTGAATTTTTATTGGTAACTTGCATCCTTTTTTTTTTTTGGTTTTCAGATGATGAGGAAATGCTTATAGTCCAAGTTATATATATTTGTGTGTGCTAACGGGTTTTACCTTAAAGAACTTTTTGTACAACTGATGTGTTTAGCCTGCACCAGAAAACAATGTGATCAAACAAAATTCAAAACCAATGGTGATCGATTTATTTATTGATGCAGGTTCCTTTGTTCTTCCCAAATTGCTATTTTAATGCAGCTCAGTGGGAATGAGTCTCTATAGTATTGACATACTATACAGTCAGTTGCTCCTTTATGCAGTTTGTTGAATACATTTTTACCAGAAGTAAGAGCTAATTGCAGTTTGTGATTTTAGGTGATTGTTGAGATAAATGATCCTTACAAAATAGTTCATTGCTTCCCAGTGTGTGTTGTCATGGAAGTGTTCTTTAATCTGGTTTGTGGATGTGTTACATTGCATATGTAAAAATGACCCATTAAAAACAATTGTCAGTACTTCTGAGGTATATCAATGGCTTATTGGTCAAGTAATTAATTTGAATGCTTAGTGTTTGTAGGATACCTTTAGAAAATAGCCCACTACCTTCTTTACAACTATCTGGTGATAAAATGACCAGAAGATGACTTAGAGCCCTTAAGATGCTTGTAGTCTGTAGACATTAAATTGATACATTTGCAAAGAGAATTCATGAACAATTTGTTAAGAATTACAAACTTAGTGAAAACTTTTACTCTTTTCGTAATGAGAATGTGGAGATTTTAAAGAAGAGTTAATCATCATGATGTCAATGTAATATTAGGTGATGAAGATGGACATTATTTTAATTGGCTACTTTTTGTGTCTGTGAAATCAAAGGATGAAATTTTAATGCACATTAATTTGTGACATATTCTTGACATACGTAGCATTTCTCTGATCATAGAATCACAGAATCATAGAATCAAGAAGGCTGGAAGAGACCTCAAAGATCGAGTCCAACCTGTCATCCTAAACCTCATGACTATCTAAACCAAGGCACCAAGTGCCACGTCCAGTCCCCTCTTGAACACCTCTAGGGATGGCGACTCCACCACCTCCCCGGGCAGCACATTCCAATGGCCAACCACTCTCTCTGTGAAGAACTTTCTCCTCACCTCCAGCCTAAACCTCCCCTGGCACAGCTTGAGACTGTGTCCTCTTGTTCTGGTGCTGGTTGCCTGGGAGAAGAGACCAACCCCCTCCTGGCTACAACCTCCCTTCAGGTAGTTGTAGACAGCAATGAGGTCTCCCCTGAACCTCCTCTTCTCCAGGCTAAACAGTCCCAGCTCCCTCAGCCTCTCCTCATAGGGCTTGTGCTCAAGGCCTCTCACCAGCCTCGTTGCCCTTCTCTGGATATGCTCCAGCAATTCAACATCTTTCCTAAACTGAGGGGCCCAGAACTGGACACAGGACTCAAGGTGTGGCTTAACCAGTGCTGTGTACAGGGGTACAATGACCTCCCTGCTCCTGCTGGCCACACTATTCCTGATGCAGGCCAGGATGCCATTGGCTCTCTTGGCCACCTGGGCACACTGCTGGCTCATGTTCAGGCGGCTGTCAACCAGTAGCCCCAGGTCCCTTTCCACCTGGCTGCTCTCCAGCCACTCTGACCCCAGCCTGTAGCTCTGCATGGGGTTGTTGTGGCCAAAGTGCAGCACCCGGCACTTGGATTTGTTGAATGCCATCATGTTGGACTCTGCCCATCTGTCCAGCCTGTCAAGGTCCCTCTGCAGAGCCCTTCTACCTTCTAACAGATCAACACCTGCTCCCAGCTTGGTGTCATCTGCAAATTTACTGATGATGGACTCAATCCCCTCACCCAGATCATCGATAAAAGATACTGAACAGGATGGGGCCCAGCACTGATCCCTGGGGGACACCACTAGTGACAGGCTGCCAGCTGGATGTGGCAGATGTCACAGAATCGCAGAATTAACCAGGTTGGAAAAGGCCTTTGAGATCATCAAGTCCAACCGGTCACCCAACGCCATCTAATCAACTAAACCATGGCACTACGTACCTCATCCAGTCTTATTTTAAACACTTCCAGGGACGGTGACTCTGCCACCTCCCTGGGCAGCCCATTCTAATGGCCAATCACTGTTTCTGTGCAGAATTTCTTCACAGTGTTTTTCTTCACAGAAAAATGTCCTTCACTTCTATCTCAGCAGTTAGTGATGTTCAGAGATTGCAGTTCAAAATGCATTATTGTAATAAGTTTGCTTTCACTATGGTCAAGAAAAGCAAGGATTTCTGTTTGAAAGTTAGCTGTATATTTAGGGTTCTCTGAGAAAGCTTTCTTAATTGGGTTTCTAGAAAATTTTTATGTAACGGTAGCATCCTTTTAGTCAAAAGGATCCGCATTCTGTGCGTATTTGTTTAATTTGTGTTTGGTGTTTTTGGCTAAACTAGATTTTTCATTTCTTTTTGCCTGTATTGTTATTTCAGAACAAATACAGATACTGGTGAGTGAGCTAAATTCTATTCCATATCAGACACCATTAACAGAATTGTTAACCACTTTATGACACTAAGTTTTTTGATTTCAGTGATGCATGAGCAAGAAGGAGCTCAGATGTCTGTAAATGTGCAGTCCTTGCCTGCAGGGTCACCGACTATTTTATTTTATGGTAATTTTTCAGGAATAACACTGAGTACAGGATCCTTATAGGGCTATATGAATAAATATTCAGCAAGAAACAATCTTCACAGAAAAGAGTCAAAATGGAAAATAAGGCACAGGAAGTTGAAAAGCCTTACTCATGGTATGCCAGATAATGCAGGAATAGAGTGCAGGTCTCAAGCTGAAGCCTATTTTTCTAAATATCAAGCTATACTGCTTTGCTTGGAGCCATTAATAGAGAAGCAGATATTTATTTTTTATTTATTATTTTTATTAATACTACGTGTATTCATGTTTTCATGTAACTGTTAAGACATTGTAGGTAGTTTCAAGAATACAAGCCACAGGTAGGTACTTAGCTTGCATTTTGTTAATATTCACCTCAGAAGAGAATTCTAGTTTTACCTCTCCTTTAAAAACACCTTCCTTCATTTTTGCTTTACACCAGTAACAAATAAACAGAAATCCTACAGACATCGCCACAGTATGACTTCATGTAATTAGTTTTCTTTTCACTTAGTTAAATGTAGCAGGGTTTATTTTTAGTTCAGAAGGGTAGGCATTTCTTAGTCCACAGACAAATGCTTATTTGTCTTGTGATATTTTATGCTGCAGGTGGACACTGATAGTAGTTGAATGCTGATGCTTTGCAGTAGAAAGCATGTTATTGTGCTTTAACAGATAACTTTTATCACTTCTGCTTTGTGGTTAATAGAAAGTGAAGTTAGTCTTAATTGAAAAAACGATCAAACTGATACTTTTGGATTTTATTTATAGGGAGAATTCCAAAGAAATCCTGGAAGAGCAAACATAATGAAGCTTAATGGTGATGTACAATGTATTTTCATTAGCTTAGAGTCCCGCAGGTTTTACTTCCATTTATCATGCTAGGCTCTAATACTTTGGTTTAACACATTTGAAAATTCATTATTTATGTGCCTGGGTAGCTCAGAAGAAATTTTTATCTCCAATTTCAATTGATTGTGCTAACTTTGGTAACATGACAGTTCTCAAATGCCTGCTATAGTGATGAGAAGCCATTGTACTTAATACTTAGATTTGGCAACTTTTCAGACTGTGAGAAAGAGAATGTATTCTTTACTGAATGGAAATATTTGAAATCTGGCATGACTGATGATATAGTTACATCTTAAATCATGGAAAGTAATGAGAATTTAAGATTTCCGTGTTTTGTATAAGAAAAATATATAAACAGATGTTGCTGAAGCTTGACACTGAGGTGCTGTGTGGGTTTTAGAAAGGAAGTGGCTTATTTCAGGGAAAAGTGTGTCACCAGCAATGAAAAAGTTTTTAAAATCCTTTGAGATACGTTTTTGAGCTTCTCCTCATACATGCTGTACACCTACACTGGAAAAAGTGACACTCCAGGCTTTTTCTAAGCGTTCTTTTATGGCCCTTTAACACTAGCTGGGTTTACTTTTTTCCAGACAAGGTGCAAACCGATACAGGGTCAATCCTTTTCATAGTTAAATATATCATATGTGAAAGTTGGATGCTTTGCTTGGAAGCTAAGAGAGCTTAGAAAAAACTAAAAATGATTGTGTCCTTTTTAGAGCCTTGGGATTCCAGAAGAACCAGAGGTCTTGGGGAAACAGTAGCTCCACTTGTTCTTACAGTGACCTATCTCAGTCCCTTCAGGTTATGGTAAAGATCAACCAACTTTCTCTTCTTTCTTTAGAAGGTAAAGAAGGTTGGTTTTCTCTTTTGTCTTTAAAAGGTAAAGAAATTACTGAGTTTTCAGATGCGATTGCTGGATTGCCAGGAACGTATGGTTGGAGTAATAATTATTAAAAATCCTGTTAAGTTTTAAAGATGAATGATTGCTTCTGTAGTGTTGTTGTGTATCAGTTTAAACATTGTAAATTCTACCTCAAGTTTGCACTTGAGTACTCAAAGCAAGGCTGTGGATGAGGCTGAGCATAGTATTTCACAGTTGTAAACCAATATATTTAAGCTTGAGAAACTAGTAAAACATCTAAACATGATAATTATAGGCATATCAAATCCCAAATGGTGGTAGTAAAACCAACAGTTTAAAGTATATCAGTTCCTGATTAAAAACAGATTGAATGCTAGTAGGAAACACAGGTAGAAATTCAAAAATGAAGTAAAAATAGTAAAAGCCAGGAAGGTGTAAAAGTGCAAGCTTAAAACAAAATGATTTTCTGCCTGTTTATGCTAGCTGTCTTTTATTACAAATACTTTTCCTTCCTTGTAAAATTTGTGTTATCAACACCTACTTCATACTGTCTTCGAGGTGTCTTTCTGTAGTAGCATTACTTTTTTCTTTTTTTTAAATCCTATGTGATTCAATATTGTTATAAAACATATTGGTTGCATAGCCTAGTGTGTTATGCCACATACATACCAACACAAACGCCACCCACTCACTGCTGGCATGACTATTTGCATCTGAATTGGTTTGTTCTTAGGTGGCAAAATAATAAGTATTTTTCACCATCTCAGCTTCTGTACTCTTAACAAAGGTAGCATTTCACCCTTCAGAATAGGCAGTTACAAATTTTTAAAGTACCCATTTCCTCTCCTGTTTCACTTGTGACACTGCAAATGGCCACTAAACTTGAAACTCATGAGCCTGCTGTCTGGTAGAAATTCATGATTAAAATGCCCAAAGCTTGGAAAACTAGCTAACTTCAATATGGAAAATATCAGTGTCTGCAGAAGATGTGATGCTCAACTGGCAGTGACATGGAAAAGCTTGATTTGATTGTTGCTTCAGTTATTTTTGTTTGGTTTTACTGCATGTAAAAACTCAGCCTAAGTGGAAATCTTGTATTTAATTAATTCCAAAATATGGGTTGAATTTGTTTTGGGTACTCCCTGTTTGAGTCCTTGTTACTACTTCCTGTGGTTTTAGAATCACATTTTCCTATTTTTAATATTTTTCTCTTCCCTATTGCTGACCCATAAACAGGAAAAGACTAACTTTGCTTGTTAACTAGGTAAGATGGTGAAACTACTTATACACCTGGTATTATGCTTAAGCTGAAAAAAGGAGGAGAAGTACCATTTAGATTTTGAGTAAACATCTTTCAAGGCAAAAATGAGATTTGAATTACATGCTTTTAACACCATTTTTCTGGTAGTATATGTAAAAGTTGCCGTGTGGTTGTGGATGCCATCTCTGTGCTTGCAGGTAAATGAAAAGTGCTCTCTTACTTCATCAAGGAAGAGGAAAACATTAAGCAATAAATTTGAGTCCATGAAAGTTCCTCTCCAAAGTCATAATAGAATGACGTGCACTGCTTCAGACTGACATACATCTACATCTGATAAATCTTGCAAAGCTTACTTAAAACTACAGGTTGTATTTTACTATATTAAGTTTTTCTTCTAAACTCACATATGCAACCTTTCATAAATCAGTTTCTGTCTCTGAATGATTTCAGCAATAAAGAATAGAGCCTCCAGTTGTGTTTCACATCACATGTATGCATAGGTTGTTATTTTCCAAATATAGGTCTTGCTTACTCAGATTATGGCACTCTCTAGTCTCCATTTTGTTTAGATAAGTTAATCTTTGATAACTCTGGAATTCAGGTATATCTGGCTGGCACCATAGGAGTTAATAGGAAAATGGGGATAAAGAGATTGTTGGTTTTTTTTTTTTTTTCAGAGTAGTAGTACATAAAAATAACGCAAGTGTAGATAACTAATGCAGATAATATAAACCATGCTGCAATTAAAAAGAGCAAACTTGACTATGTAAGTTAATAAATTTCTTAGGCTTCAGAATGGGACAATATTTATAAAACTTTATTACATTTTAAAGCCAGACAGTGTGGTGGGTTTTTTTGTTTTATGTATTTTGAGCTTCTCAAATGTGTATTGCTAGGTTAATTTTACCTTGCTTACTTCGGCTCAGCCAATATCTTCACTTCTTACAACAGTTTCCCTGATAAATACAATTAGAGCTTAATAGTGGGATGTTCTGTCAGTTAGTTCTGGAAGCCCTACTGTCAGCTTAATTGACTGACTAATGTTAGATTCACTAAATCCTTAATAGTGTCCAGTGTTACTGGTAGCATCCACAAAGTGTTTCTTATGGAGTGATGCCTTTCTGATGCAGGATCTCTTGCAGCTAAATGCTTGTACAAACAGTCTGATGTACCATGAAGGTCCAGGAAAATTGCCTTCAATAAATATTGCTTTAAACTTTTCAAATAGCTTAAGATTTGACCCTAAAAATGTAGTAATAGATGTATGAACTTATTTGCCCTCCCCTTTTTTTTTTTTCTGCTAATGCATTGTTTTTAATGCTGTGGAAGTTCTGGAAGGTAAGCTAAGTCAGCCTACTGCACTGATGCAGCCTGAATTTGTTTTGCAAGATAGATTCAGAAAACTTTGGCAGTTTCGCACCTAGGTTTCAAAGATTCTTTGCAAGTGTGTTGACATCAACACATTTAAGGAACAGAGGATGCTGAAGCTTTTTTCTCTCCATTTTCTTTGTATTTTTTAACGGTCATTGCTACCTCTGCCTTTTTGCCCTTCCTCAAATGTATTCTCTGTATGACCAGGGCAAGACAGCAGTGTGGCAAACTAATTCTGTTTATTTAGGAAATAAGGAAAATGCCTTCAATTAGAATTAAAGGAAGCAGCAAAAGTAGATGTACAGTGAGGGGTGAGTAGGTGTGTATACATAGTGTTTTTAGTAATTGCTGTACTACTGGACCTTTATTTTTATTTTTTTTCCTTTTAAACTGTACTGAAATCTGATGAACAGTTTTGATTATTTGAAATCATATCTTACAGAAGGCCCTACACTTCTTTTACCAATAGCAGATAAATTCTTGATCCATAGTTAGGTTATTCTGTGGCTGCTCTGAGGCCACAAATCTTTGACTGTGAAATGTGCCCTATGGTGTGATACTGCAGTCTCTGCTGTCATCACAGAGGCATCAAGTAAATGCAGTTTTTGTTACGCAGAGCTAACGTGCAGAGAAATAAAATTGTGAATGCGTGAAGAAGTAAAATATTGTGAATTTGACTGACTTTAAGAAAATTAATTTTCCCACAGATAGGTTAGCTCTGTGGCCCAATCATGGGCTAGTATGATTGTGATGTCACTAGCAGAGTGGGAAAGTTGAGAATTTAGAGAGTCTAAAGTAAAGTTAATTAAAGTTAATCTTACCTTGAAGTTCTCACTGTGCTGCAAGTTGGCAAAACACAATTTTCTGGAACTTACAAACACTGAAAATACTTGCAGCTTCAACATGCATAATTGTGCAGGACTAGTAAATAGAGTTTGTTTTTTTTTTTTCTTTTTTTTCCCTCTGCAACTTTAAATGCTACCTCATATTTTTGGAGAAAGCTTGCAGAATGGTTGTGGAAAAGTTGAGCAGATGTAAGAAGATTTTACTTTTTATATACTATGAGTTTGCAGATATGGTTTTCTTGTTTACTGTTCTTCTGTTTCATACTGAAATGCACCGCTTTTGGTGCATAAATAGAAGTTATGGATCACAAAAGCTTGCTTTTGCAAAATGCCTTGCACTTCTGCAATACAATCAACAGGAATGTACTTCCGTAACTAATGTCAATGTGTAAGAAACATGATGTTGTTCCTGAATTACCTGGATGGTGTGCAGGCAAATAGCACCATCCTCTGGCCCTACAGTATTAGTTATGAATGAAACCTGAAATTGCTGTCTGTATTTTTGGAAGTTCAACATAAATGTAATAGAGTGTACACATTGTACTTTCAGTTTTGCATACTCATTTTGGGCCAAGGTTTTAACAGAAATGTTGGTTATTTGCATGGGCTCTGTGTCTTCTGTTCAATTTACTAACTGGCTAAAGGTATCCTTTCAGGGTTATCTTGCGCATAGTGCTGACTCTGCTCTTTATATGACCATTTATGGTAGGAAGTTGCACTTCAGAAATATGTGAGCGATACAGTGAGCTTTTTCTAAATCTCAGTGAAACACAGTTCACAGTCATTTGAGAAAAATTCGTTGAATTAGAAAACACCACCAACCAACATGGTTGTGTACACGTGGAAGAATAAAGGTGCTGTTACAGAACAACTACACCTCTCATAAATTATTTAGACAGCGGATTGTAGCTTCAGTTATGGATTGAGAAGAGGCATTGTTGGCATTGCTAGAGTGCAAAGCAATATACCTCCCACAGAAAGGTTTCGGTAGTTGCAGGATGAGTTAAACTGAGTTATGATTATGTAACTGAATTTTAGCCCATTTAACTCTAACTAGTAGGCATGAGAAACACTGCAGGGACATTCTTCTCAAAAATCTGGTGTGAGAGTTGCTGTTTTGATTGTTGTGAATTCCTATTGGATCTTTACCTATCCATGTATTGGGAATATCAAAAAGAAGCAGTTATGTTTGTCTTAGCCTCTGGAAGATGTCCCCCTACTCTGCCTTTCTGTACAGCAGATCTCTGTTCTTTACATGGGAAGTGTTGGCTTAGTGAAACTGGAAATCGTGAGTTTTGCTCCAGGGACAGTGCTTTTCTGTCCCCTAATATATTAACTATCAAGGTAAACTAGACCAGTTATCTGTGTTCCTGTGAAGACCATAGTTCAGCTCTACATATTGAGCTGAACTATGCCTTCCTTCATTGATGTGTGTTGCTTAAGCAAAACTGTTGAGAGAGAGATGCTGATTGGAATGTCATATTAAGCATCCCAATGTTGAGACACAAAAGTCTAATTTGCTAGAACACCCAATGCTCACAGAGATTTGTAACAGAGATCAGGAAAAAGTTTATACAGTTAAAAAAACCCAACCAACAACCATTGTCTGAGACATTAAGTTTCTGTGGGACATCAGATATTTTAAATTCAGTGAACACTATTCAGTGGAGTGATAGCAGTAAAAAGTTGCAGAGACAAATTAGTTTTAATAGATAACATCAATTGTGTGGTGTTTTGAGTATTTGAATACATGCCATTTGAGTAAGTCCTGGTGGCCAAAAAAGTCTGTAGGAAGGTATTTATTTCAAGTAAGATGATCAAGAGAACACAGCAGTAGGCGAGTGCTGTATCTTGTATCATTTGGCTTTAGTTGGGGAAAAAGTGTTGGTGGCAAGAGACTCCATTTATTTTGGCTAAGTTCCAGGCAGGAAAGAAAATGAGTTATTGCCTTGTTATAACACATTCCAACCCATCTGCATCAACCTGTTCTAAGGTCAGTTTCTATGTCCTTCTAATCCTCTAATGTATTTAGTCATGTTCAGGGTTTTTTTTTAATTAATTCCTGCTTGTGCCCTAAACAAAACAGTTCCTCATGTCATTCCAATTTTTTCATTGCAGTTTCATTTTTTCCACTTCATCATTCCAAATGCCTTATCTTGCCATTCCCAGTTTCCTACATAGTTTCTAGTCATTGACTGTGATTATTTTCCATGTTCACTTTTGTCTACCTGTATTTTGTGTTCATTTTCAATCCTGATTCTCTTCTGCTTCCTTGGTTCCTGTTTAGCCCTGCGTGTAACTTGTCACTGAATACATGGCCTTTTACATTCTCCCTTTCCTTACATGCAGTTTTCCTCCAAGTTAGGTGGTTGGATCACTAGAATAATTACTGAAATAATATTTTTTTTTCAGGTGTCATTTTTCAAAATAAACCATTCTGTCTGATGTTTGCTCTTCCAGTGTCCTTGTTCTCCCTATCTGGGAGGTAGCTGCTTCAGGCAGGTACCTCACTTCAAATTAAATTTTGGACTAAAGAGTTCAAGTTGCTTAAAGTTGCAAGTATTTAAAGTAAAGCCTGAGGAATAAGAAGTGCCAGCTAACTAACAAATGAGGCTGCCAGCTCATCTGACCGTACCTACTGCACATCAAGTTGTTGCAGCTGAATGTAGTGAAGCAAACTGTTCTTGAACTTCAGTCTTGGGGCATCAAGTTGTGCTGTGAGTGTGTTGTGAGCCACAGAGAACTGGCTCTTGTTGCAGATACTCAGGAATATAACTCAATAGCTTGCTGTATCCCTCCTTCTTCTGTATTAAACCTTAAAAAGAAAGAATTCTTGTAGTCAGGTACAAGTAGACATTTTGATTTTCAGTATTTCAGTGAAAATGTCTATTCCCAGTTTCATGTTAAAAAAAAAAGTCGTGTTCACCATCTGAAACTTTGCAGAGAAGGTAAGAGTTACAACAAAAAGACAAAGTTACCTGGAAAGCCCCTGACTGTGGTTTCTATTAAGAAATAACCTTTCTTTTATAAAGAAAAAGTTTAATATTCTTATTTGGAGAATTGTTTTCAGATATAGCTGGTGTCCTAGCACTGGGAGGTTACTTAGCAAAGTGCCTTTTCTATTACTATGAATTGTTGATTATTTTTTTTTCATAAATGATTTAGAAGTTCAGTAGCATCTGCCTGTATATTGTGGCTCTTAGCAGTATCATGTCATGCATTTTCCTAAAAATGGGGAGTTTTGAACTTGTATAACTCGAATATAAAAGTAATATTTTACTTTTAATTTTTTTCATGTCACTTTTTTGTTAGAAGGAGATGGTGTTTCTTTGCTATCAGAAGTGCTGCTCGAAGGGCTTCTGTTTCTGGGATCATAGAAAAGTGGGAGAAGCTCATGAGGTTTTTGCCATAAAGAGAGTATAAACAGTTTGAATTTGTCAGCTGGGATATGTTGTTGTCAAAGTTTTGAAATAGCTGATTACAATGATGGATGTATTAGATGTTAATAGAAACCCAGATACAGGTGGGCAAACAGGTGATACATGCTTCTGAGCATGAACTTATCTGTACTTAGGCTGGCATCTCTGCATCTGGTTGTCTTGTTTAATCCGTGCTTGGGTTATTTTCACAGTTGCAGGGCCTTAAAATTAAGGCATACAGGAAGGGAAGTATTATCTTGATAGAGGCCTCAGTTATTTTCAGACAACTGTTACTTTCTGTGCTTTTATTGTTGCTACTGCACTCTATCTGCACTGCCAGTAGTACATGCAAAAAAAAATTTTTTTTTAATTGGTGAGTCATGAAACGTTGAAACAAGCTCATGAGATGGTACACAAAACCAGTGTGCTGTGTTTTTTTTTTTTTTTTTAAGTCCCTTGCTCATCATTGTGCAGAAAGTCTGTAGCAAGAGTGAAGGCTGCAAACCATATCTGCTAGATTAAAAGGCATGGTGTAACATGGCTGCTTTTCCAAGGCAGTTCTGGCTTAGTCAGTGCTAGGAGAACCTGCTTAAGTAGATTAATTCTGTGTACTGTCAGTAGCGTCTGGGCTCCCCAGCCCCATTCAGAATTGAAGTAGTATTTTTTTAACTTAATTGCAGCCTTCTCTAAGTGCTCATTCCACTTCTGAAAATACAAGAATCCATATAAACAGAGTAAACAATTCCAAAAACATGTAAATAACTCTAAAGCAAGGAAACTGCAATCTGGTTACAGTTAATTAGCCCGTAATTCCCTCAGAGTTACATTGTTTTGCCACTGATGATACACTGCTAATAGTTGTTTTGTATCTAGATGTGGATTTATTTAAATGGAATTGCTACCTGAAAAAGCATGGAGTCAGGCCATGCCTAATGTGTTGACATTTTTGCTATCTTGTTTTTCAAGCTGAATTCAGGAATTTTAGGTATTCTGGTTATCTTGTCAGAAACAGGCTTCTCTGAGCAGTGGTGTCATTGATCTTAAAGTTTCACTGCTGTTGCGCAACCTGGGGAGAAGATGAATTGAGAAGCCTCTGTGTATTGGCGTTGAAAACAGCATTTTGTTTCTGTTGTTGTAAAGGTAATGAATGGCCTTCTGAATGAAGCCAGTGTGGATTTAAATACTCAGTGCTAGTATGGGTTTCCCCAAATGTGTCAGTACCTCTGTTTCCCTTGGTATCAGCATGTCTTCTTGAGATGATGGTTTTTCTTACGTGTCTCTAAACTACCTGGGGACAGAGTAGACTGATAGTCTGCTCTTCCAGGTTCTGAAACATAACTTCCATAGTTCTAACAGAATTAGAGAAAAGACTGATTTTTACATTCTTGTTAACTGAAAAAAGAACTTCTCAAACTTGTTATGTGTGATAAAAAACCCCATCTTTTACTAGTACTCCTTGCAGCCTTTTTTTTACAGAGGAAATCCAAAATCTAGGGAGTTGCTTACTGTAAAGGAGGATAGTCGACTATATCCGAAGACTTTTGCTATTCCAGCTTGAACACCCTGACAAACTGCTCTCATTTTTAAAGACTGTCCCTATGTTTTGCTTGCTTCCTATCTATCTATCTATCTATCTATCTATCTATCTATCTATCTATCTATCTATCTATCTATCTACCTATCTCTAGGTATCTATATATATATGTATGTTTGTGTCCTGCTTATCAGTCTGCAAATATTTTACCATCAGATTTTGGGCTTGGGCTTTTAATACTTCTGTAGTTACAACAGATGTCGTTAGTAATACTTTTTGACTATATCAGAAGTCTGAGTCAGAAGACCAACGGGCAGACAGAGAACAGGTAAAAGCACGGCTGTAGTTGTACTGGAGTAGTGTCAGTTCAGGTCTGTCCTCTTTGGTATTAGGCTCATCCTGATTTAACGCTGCAACGAGGTATATCAGTGCATGTTTGGTTTTGTAGTAATGTTTGATTCATAGCTGTGGTGTGCTTTAGTCAAGGTACTCTGATGTCAGTGCAGTCTAAATATGAAATACCTGTTAGAAAACTGCTTTCCTTAAAATAGGCTAGAAGTTTTTAAGCATTCTGAATTATGAGAACTATCATGCTGACGAGTCCACGTTTTTATAGTTCATGAATGCATACTTTCTGTTTTCATAAAAAGAAAATTTCTTTAGTTTTCTTAGTGTTAAGCTAGTGAATTGCTGGAATTTTTGTGGAATGTCCTCTTCAGTAAAATCTCTTGCTCTGCAGTTTGACATTGTTGGCCAATCAGTGCGTTTACCTGCATGTGATTCACTCTTCTTTTTGCAGTGCTAGAGTAGTGAAATGTCAAAAAGGAGTTATGGGGTCGTCTTTAGAATTTTATGAGAGGTATATATCCATGTTTGTTTTCATTGTACATATATTCTTGGTTTAGGAAACATTCTGTCATTGAGTTACTTGGGTGCATGTTTGAAAATGTCCAAATGGCAGTAGGCATGAAGAATTTTATGTCAAGTTGTTCTGGCAAAAACCTTCTAGATCCTTTTCCTTCAGAGTTAATTTTCCTCACAGGTACCCTTGTCCTGATCAGATTGGGATTGCTATTCCTATACTTCTTCCAGGTTTGTAGTGCACTTCAGTTGCTGTAGGATACTGTGCTTATTAAGAAGAATTGTATCTGCGTTGTACATTGACTCCCTTTTAGTCCAAGGTGCAGTTGGGTGCATGCAATCTGTTAAATGTTGAATAGCTTTTGTTTTGCCTGCTAAAGCAGATAAGAATTTATCATGCAGATTAGATAATAAAGTATCCTTTCCCAGCCTTGTGTCCTTTGTAAAGAACCCCATAATTATTAATCTTTAATGGTGCCTGCAGTGCATAAAAGACAGACTTAGTCCTTATCTCAAATATGCTGCTTGATTTTATTATACTTGGTTATAAAAACACTCAGGTCAGAAAATTACCTTTGATGCTTCTGTCAGCAGTGTTACTAACAATTGCTATGTTGTCTTTGCATCTGTATGAATGCCACCATTCTAGGATTATCTTCTGTGATTTGATTTGTCTTTATATGATACTGGTCTGCTTCCTTCTTCTACCTATGGTATGAAGTATTAGTGCTTTATAAAAATAACTAAAGAGAAAATAAAACAACACCCAAACTGTCAATGCTGTTGATGGACATTTACTTTCTCTTGCTCATTTTAATTTTATTTTTGTATCTTCCTTCAACTTCTAGTGTTTTCTAATCTCTACTCCTAAATTTCTGTCTTTCTATGTCAGGTACTTGATTCATTGAATGTGTTTTGTCTCATTGTACATTTAACTTTGATCAGTGTCAAACACCCGACAGGTTTGTGTACAGAGTGAAACTTAATTTATAAATTGATTAGGTAAGGTGTATTTTATAAAAACTTTGACTTTTGATTTTGTGTCATTGTCATGGGTACCAAATATTGCTAATAGATTGCAAGTTATTTTCAAATTGTATACTATGAATTGTTACCTTGGGTTTCTTTGAATTAATCTCATTTCAGTTACATTGGGTTTTTTTTTTTTTTGGTAATTATTAGTTCTTAGCAGCCAGATTTCAAACATACCATTTTCTCAGAATTAACTGTAATTCAGCTTTCAAATGACATGCAAAGCCTTCATGTTTAACTGCTAGTTGAAAGTGATGTCTGCTTGAAAATTTTGAAATTGAAGTGGGGAAAAAAAAGGTGGCAACAAAAGTAATATAATTTTACTGTAACTCAAGTAATTTATTACTTATTTTAAAAATGGTGTAGGTAATCATATGTAGGAGCTTGAAGGTGCCACAAAATCTTTGTTCTTAACTAGTAGTCTTTGTCCAGTGATTTGAGAATTTTGTATTCTGAATCTACTATTTGTCAGTTGCATGATTTGTGATTATCGTAACCATGACTTGTGCTGTTGTCTTTGTTTCTCTTACTCTTTTTCCTTATTTATGGTGCACTTGTTATGCAACTATTAATAACAGACAGAATACTTCTTGCAGAGGTCTCCAGGTGGCATGTAAATAAAATGAGTTTCAGAAGATAAGACAAATGAGAGAGATGAAGACCATGTCATCATTTAAATAAGACTGTCTCTGTGTGGTGTGACTGCTTAGAAAAAGTTGCACAATGGTGGTTTTTTTTTTTTTTGGTGTACTGTCTATTATAGATATGTCTGCATCATTCTGTTTCCTTACCTGCTAGCAGCCTTGACCACAACTTTGTATATAACCTGCAAAGCAATATGATTCTGTAGTTTTAAAGTACCCATCATACTTTAGAACATGGTAAAAAGTTAACCTATATGAGTAGGACCAAATACTCCAATAGTCCATTTTATAGTTGTAATTTAAAATACTTGTTATTCAAAGTAAGTATTTAGTTGAGTATCTGAACTGGTCTGTTACTGAAAGAGTAGCAGTGTTTTTCTACTTTTCAGATAAACATGTGGGTGAAGACTGTCTAAACCTTGCAGGTGAATTCTGAATTCAGGTTATTGTTTTGCATTCCTCTGTGTGTAACACCTTTCAGAACAGAAGATGCAGCCACTGTCACTCATGATGTAAAACTGCAAGTCTTTTTCCTTGAAGAGAAGAGGGATTCTAACATATTAAACAGGAAACTATGAAAAGACAAGAGCTAGTATACTTCCTTTATTTAACCTTCTTTTCTTAGAGGAGAAAAAAAAAGTATTTTTTTAACAGCTTGACAAGGAACTAATAGCATCGTAGTGCTATTACTTGTGAAACTGCAGTTTCACAAAGTTAAGAATGAGTCTTACTGTAATTGTTTTCAAGTTTTATGGTAAAAATTAATAACTTTTAAAGTAAGTTACTCAACTATGGTAAATATTTCTAAATAACCTTTATTTAAATTAGCTAGCTTTTTGGTATTGCTTGGCTTCTTCAGGGTAATTCAGTACAAGACAACTCTGTTTCCAGATTTCTGGGAAGGCCTGATAGCCCACACATAGCTTGTGCTGCTGCTAGCAGTACCTGAGGTGTAGACATTTTATTTATTCATTTTAACCTTAAAATAGTAGCCTTTAGGCTCAACGATGTTAAGGCAGAAGAAAAATTCTAAATAAGAATTAAACTAACCAGGTATTGAGCTGCTGTGAGTAAAGCTCTTCTTGAGTGGTATAGGTGCCATGTGACTGTGTGGACATACAGATGAGATTTTTTTGCAATAAATACAACTGTTTGTAAATTATTTTGACTCAATATGCAATACATGCAAGTGAGATACTGAAGTGTGAGAATTTATCATCACAGACTGGTATCTTTGGGTTACATAGAAGTAATGTAACTTGTTAAAATTTATTTTTAATACCTATTAGCCACAACCTTAAGTTCAAACTTACTTTTTGTCTATTACTAGGAAAAACAAGGGATTCCCAATCAGCCAGAATGGAATCTGAAATTGTGCCAAAAATTGCCAAAATGACAGTGTCTGGAAAGAAACAGTCTATGGGATTTGAAGTTCCATGGTAAGCCAAGCCTTCATACATCAAGGTACATCAGCAGCTCTTCTTTAAGACTGATGCACCTGTAGCAAGTTTTCTTCTTTTTTGTCTATTTTTTACAGCAGTTTTAGTGTCACTATCCAGAACTAACCATCTCAGCTTCTTGTTTGACTCAGAATTACTTTCAGAAGACGGTACCTCACGTTTTGAGTTTAGCAAATCCTTTCACTATGAATAGTGCAAAGAGATATCAGCTAGTCAGATTATTTAAACATCCGCTTCATAGAATACTGAACTTTCTTGGTGTTCGTTTATTTTAAATTTAGTTCTCTAAGTGGAATTATGAAATCAATAAATCTTAACTGTAATTGCTTGTTCTTCAAAGGAAGTAATACATTTAAGAATAATTTATGAGGAAACCAATCACTTGTGGCTGAACTCTGCCTTCCTCTGCAGCTTTTATTAACTTTAACAGATGTCTAGGGTATAACTGGTGTAGAGAAGAAATAAGTCCTCATGCTTTAGCTAAATTAGAGTGGTTGAGCAACAGTGGGGATTATATCCTGACTTGGAACTGTTATAGGGATGTCTTGTGGGAGCAAGAAAACAGATGTCTGAATCAGCCCACCTACCACAGTAGCCAGCAGTGAAGACTTAAAAATGTAAGGACAGGACATGCATGTTGGGAATACAGTCTGTCAAATGTCATTACATATAATATTCCCTGGCTCCCCACCTTACTAATTTTTAATTTTTGTTTTTCTGTTAGGAATAGTTAATGGATCTTTCTTAATAACTGCATGTGCTTACTCTGTCCATTCTGCAATATCCCCCTAATCTCTAGCAAGAAGTTCTATAACATGCCCTCAGGAGAAAAATTAACAAGCATAAGCAGTGCCAATATCTCCCCCTCATCCTACAGTATTTGTAGTTCTGAAAGTGGGTTTTTTTTTTTGGGAGTAAGAGGGCAGCATGGTCTTTATTTTACAATGTTTTGTGCATGTTTGATAACTGAGAGGAAAACTAGCAGTTGCATCTACTTAAATCTCTTAAACATTTAATCCAACATGTGAAACTAATGTAATTGTTCCCTTTAGGAACAATTGTTCCCTAGGTGCCATTGCTGAGAGACATCAGTGTCATTCAGCTACTTAGTTGCAATAAACTCCAAATGAAAAACTTGGGGCTTTTGAAAATCCTCATTTGTACTCTTTAATATTTGTAGTATATAAAAGGGAACTTAATTCTTTGTTTTCCCCTTTGCCTTCAATCAGTGACTCAAGATGTGACAACTGGACTTGATCACAAAATTCCTGCCAATGTCATGGCATCTTCATCTCTGTTATTTCTACTGCATTTCTTAAAAATTGGAGTTTTTAATGGGGACTTCTGTGAATTAGATTAATTTTGATATAAGGCTATAAAAAGAACGGAATCTTAAAGTGAGTGAAAAAGATCTGCTGAGTAGTCCTGGATATTAGAGAGTTAGTTTATTTATTTTTATCTGTAATAATGATTATTTAAAATATTTCTTTATAAAAGAGCAAATGCAGAATTTTGTGTCTTTGTGTTTTTAGCAACTGCCATGCCTTGTGTTATGTGTGTTAGGTCCATAGGGAAGGAGGACCTAACAAGAATGCATCCTCATCTGTAGACTGAAGTATTCCTGGTTAGGCTAGTGATGACTCAGTCTCTGACAAAAGATGGTTGGCTCTAACATGGTTCTCAGCTGCTTTGCTTTACTTTATTGACCCTGAAATACTTTGTGTCATGCTTGCTTCCAGTTCAGTGACATGCTCGGTTTTTGTGACAGAAAAAATTAAGTCTTCAGGACCTGATGGTAATCCTTTTGGATAAATCCTCAATATTGTGAAGATGTTTTTTAATTCACCTCACTTATTTAGTGGTACTGCTGAAATACTGCTGGAGAACAAGCCCAGTTTGCTGTAGAAATTGGATACACATTAGATATTTAGCTTTAAGTGGGAGGAATATATAAGAAATGGAACAATTTGTAAAGAAAGTATGAGATCTCTGCTGCGGAGGAGCTTTGCAGACAAGGACCTGGGAGTATTGGTGTTCAACAAGTTCACCATGAGCCAGCAATGTGCTGTTGTGGCCAAGAAGCCAACAGTATTCTGGGATGCATTAAGAATACTGTGGACAGCAGGTCAAGGGAGATTCTCTTCCCCCCTCTGCTCTGCCCTGCTGTGGCTGCATCTGGAGTATTGTGTCCATTCCAGGCTCCAATAGAAGAGGGACGGGGAAGTACTGGAGAGAGTCCAGTAAAGGGTGACAAAGATGATTAGGGGACTAGAGCATCTCTTGTATGAGGTGAGGCTGAGAGACCTGGGGCTCTTCACCCTGGAAAAGAGAAGACTTGAGAGGGATTCTTGTCAGTGTATATAACTATATGAAGGGTCGAGAGGCCATGAGGATGGGGCTGGGCTCTTTTCAGTGGTGCCCAGTGATAGGACAAGGGGTAACAGGTGTGAACTAGAACACGGGAGGTTTCACTTGAACCTAAGGAGAAAGTACTTTGAGGGTGATGGAACACTGAAACACAGTGCCCTTGGAGGTTGTGGAGTCTCCTTCTCTGGAGACTTTCAAAACCCACCTGGATGTTTTCCTGTGGAGCCTATCTAGGCAAACCTGCTTTAGTAGAGAGGTTGGACTAGACGATTTCCAGGAGTCACTTCAAACCCCTACCATTTTGTGAGTCTCTGATTTGAACCAGTCAGTGAATGTGGAATAAAGTGCAATCTAAATGGTAAAATTATCTACATGTCTAAGGACCCCTGCTTCAACGGGTCTATAATGGCCTCCTTTTTTCCTATGTCCTACAGGCCAGTCCTACCAAGACACTAGGACTTTGGTATGGAAAATGGGGGAGGAGGCCTTGAGCATAACTGCATTGCATTTTTTTCTTTGCTGTAGGAGTGTAGCATTTGCTCTCCTGCTTCTTTTCCTAGCAGTTGGAGCTTGGCTAGCTCCTTTTCACTGTCTCTGTGCTAAATACACTGTGGTTAGCTGAGCCAGTAGCATTGTCTTGCAAGCTTGTAATGACTTTGTATGCATCCATTTTTAAACTTTAAAACCAAAGCAAAACATGAACTTCTGCATTAACTCCATGAGCTTGACAATTGGGCTTTTTCTTCTACAGTTGTCTTCTGGATTATTGACAGCATAAAGTTGAGTTGTCAGGGAACAGAATGAAAGCCTAAGAAAGGCTTGCTCTTTTGAGTCATCTCTGTTATTGTTCCTTGATAAACATAGTGCAGAGGATTTATAATAACACAGATTTCTAAGTACATATCACTGACCAAAGGCAGTGTTGTAAGTCATAGCAGTTTGCATTCTAAACCACCTACTTCCACCCCCAAATATTTGCATGGTGTTGGAGCAAACACTGTTAGAAGGTGTTTGTATAGTATGTGTTAACTAGTTTTTGTTGTCACCTTTCATGTGATCTTAATGGTAATTTGTGGACCATGTTTTTTACAACCAGTGGTGGTCTTATTCAGTTGCTTCAGACTTACGTGAGTTGTGATGTCATAATAAGAAATTTTATTTAAAATGAATGGATTATTTAAATATTGCTTTGAGCATTTGCTGATTTTTGTTGCTGGATGTTCTTCATGGGGTTGTCTCTGGAAAATGGAGTTTGCTCACTTCTGTTTTTCTGATGCCCTAACAAAACTACTTATCAGTCTTTTTCTTCCTATTAAGTAATAAAGGAAGCCAGAAGAAGTTGAGCAAGAAGGGATGATTATTCTAAGCAGCCTGACCAATAATTTAATAATTTTGAAAGGGGAAATAAATGTAGACATTCCTGTAATGACTGTAAGTACTCCGAAAGAGTCAGTTGTATATAAATAATTCTCTAAACGTCCAGATTAGAAGATCGAAAATAATGTTTAAAAGCTAAATCATGCAGTTAGTCTCCATCAGATAAGCGTTCAGGTTCTTCTTTGAATGCATGGTAGCATGAACCTTTCAACAGTTGCATGAAGTTGGGCATCTTCTGATATGTCTTATAACAATATATGTTTTATTTTTTGATTTCCCCCAGAAAATAGTGATGTAACTGTAACCATAATGCTTTACTTGGTTTACTCTTGTGATCCTTGTTGGCAAGACAATGTAGGAAGTTTTTAGCCTGGCAGTTTTAATTTTGACTAAATATTTGCCCTTGCCAGACTTCTGTGTATTTTCTGATTTCCTAACAAAAAGCTGTGGTAAGCTCTTGTGACATTTGTGGCTGAATTGTTGGTGGTTAAGCCTTCTTGAGTACATGACCTCAGTGCATGTACAAGGTCTGTAATGGTTTTGGCCTTTTAAGTAGTCAAAAGTTGCTTGTTCAGTGCCTCCAAGTCAGCAGCTAGTAGTAAAGTGGCATTTCTCCTCTGAAATGACAGACACAGATACTGGCAAACTGAGACCAATCTTGGTGGTTCCATCAAATTCTCATACAAAGATGCAAGCAATTGGTTAGGAAGTGCTCTTCCTCAAATACAATTTTTTTTTTTATACAATATTTTAACATAACTCAGACCTAATTTGAACTATGCTACTAAAGATGCTTGCTTAATGCAGTTGACTTGTTTATACCCTCAGCTGCCTGCACTAGTGATGTACAAGGTTCTACTGTGTTAAGCCTGTAAGTTCTATCTTCTGGCAGAATTAATTCAATAATTTTGAAAAACATCAGTGGAAACTGCTTACTGAGAAACATTTTCAATATAATTCATTTTTCTAATGGCTGTTAAGAGATGAGGCTTGTTAGCATTTTTCTGAGCTATTACCAAGCTTTCAATGAACTACTCATCTGGCTGCTATGAGGACTAACTGTCAGGGTCTTACTGCTGCATCTCTATTTGTGTACTTCCATGAGACTGGAATTGTGCATTTCATCTGCCTGTCTTCCTGTTTAGGTACTTAGCAATAAACTCCCTCTCCCCAACATTAGGCTGCAAAAGCTGAATTATCTCATCAGAGATACTCTATAAGTAGATTATACACACTATCTATTCTGGTGTTTCTCCTCTGAAATGACAGGTCTTGGTTTATCATGGCACAGATTGGTTTTAGATTTCCAAAACATGGTAATACCTGAAACTTCTAAATGGAGCAGCATACTGACTGTTCAAGTATTGTACCCTTGAAAAAGTGGCAAGGCCAAATATTTTGATGGCTGCAGAAATGTCTCACTCATTAGTTCACCTCTTTTGCACTTTATTTGCACTATCCAACATGAAAACTATTTGGCAGCCTTAAGGAGTGGGTCACAAAAAAAGCTACCTAGAATTGAGAGAGTACTTATTTTATCTGGCAATAACCACCATTCTTTCAGGTGCAGTAATCAATTTGAATTCTATCACTCAGCATCTATCTCGTGTTTTATTTGGTTGTGGGGGGTTTTTTGGTGTTTTTTTTTTTTTTTTTTCAATCCTTACTGACATAGGTTTTGGCCTGCGAGAAGATCCAAGCATCTGGGATTAGAAAAAAAATCATCACCTAGCTAAACAAAATAGAATTCAGAAGCTTACAAATAACGTGGCTTTCAAAATACATTTTTGCCTTTTAGTATGCTTGGTTTGGCACTCTTTGAATATGCTTTGGAAAGCTATAGAAAAACAGGAGAGTTATGTTTGTGGGCACGTTATTTAGATGAAGCTGCAAGTAGGTTTTAAATTTTTTGATATTTTTTTAATAGGTAGCTTGAGAAGAAGTGCAGACATTGAAAATGAGAGAAAACTACAGCCAACTGTGAAGGCTGCTTTGATAGAACTTCTTATACAACTATTTCTCTCCAGAACTTCAAGTAGTAGAATTTCAAAGAAGAAAACTCGGTATCAATGTAAAATACAATATTTGCAGGACAGTGTGACTTTTGCATAGTGATACTAGACTAGTCATAATACTTGAATGTGAAAATGCTAGATGTTTTGCTGACACTGAAGTTTATCTGAAAAGAAAAAAAGGAAAAAGATGGAAGAGTGTCTTAATCTTGATGAAAGATGTTTGATGAAAGTTAATTGTAAATATATGAGGCTCTCAATATATGATTCAGGCAAATATTACCTTGATTTTAAATATGGTATTTTAATATGTAGAAAGCTTTGTCAACTCAATTCTCTCTATGATTACCTTCTATCAGCTTGGTTATTTTGAGTCAGTTTTTATGAAGCAAAATGCCCACAAAATTGTGGAATGGCTCAGGTTGGAAGGGACCTTAGAGATCATCTACTGTAACTTCCCTGCAAGGGGTAGGGACACCTTTCCACTAGACTTGGCTTGGTGGGCAACCGGTTCCATTCTCACCATAGCTATATCTAAAGCAGTCATGGTGTAATAGTTTTTGGAATTTAGGCCATCAAGTTTGTCTTCTTATAAAGGGTATTCAGCTTGTCAAGGTAGAATATTATATTCTGGAACTTGTCTAAGGGTAAACTGTGATACAGTACAACTGGTTTCGTAGTGTCAGATCTAAAATGTCATGATTGTGACTTGAGGCAGTATGATATAAACTTGCCCTTCTTCATGTGGTTTAGAACATTTTGATAGGATATGTTCTAGTGAGTTGACTTTGTATAGAATCATCTATGCCTTATGCAAAAGCATATGCACAATCTGTGCAGTGTGCACTGAGTTCTTTGCTAAGTCAATTTGGAAACGTGCTTGTGTATCCAGACTTGAGGCAAGACTCTGGTCTTAGGTTGGGGAGCTTAGCCAAAAAGCAGTGTGTTTACATTTCTGGTTTGGGCTTTCTAACTCAAGAGAAAACCTTGGCTTTGAAACAAAAATCAATCACTCTGCCCAATACTGATGACAGATGGAGTCTGAAACTGGGGGGGGGGGGGGAAGGTGATCTATAGAATATCCAGTGTTGCTTAGTGGTATAAGCAAAGCCCAATTTTATGTTCAGTCTGAAGACTCCCTAGGTTTAATTATTTTACATTCTAGCTGTTGAATTGCTTTATTCAGTAGACTGACATACTTGGACTCTGTGGTTACCTGAAGTATATGTAATGGAAAGAGACTAACACAATGAAAATGCTCCTATGCAGGCAGAAAATGAGAATTAATGTCCAGTAAAAGCAAAAATGACACAATGTGGGATTCTGAGGTACCAATGACAGAAGTTTAAAAGAAAAACTGGGAAGTTAGTTGGGGTACGTAAACAGTAACTTGAGAGTGAAAAATTTATGCTGGATGTGTAGACGCAAGTTTGAGAGCGTTCATGAACCTGTTGCTTAGAAAGCACGCTGCAGCATGGTGGGATTGCATTGGAAAGGATTTTCAGTTTTCCAGGGGAAAGAAGCTGCCTCTTGAATGAAATTTTAAATGTAGTACTTTGTAGGTGCTGTCAATATGCTATAGTGGTCAGTGATTTGTGTATTGAAGTTTGCTATGTTATAATTTTGTTGTACCCTTGCTAACAACTTCTGTCTTGCTGCTTGCATATAAGAAAATAATATTAGTATTATTTCTTAGTGGCTTGAAGTCAAGATGGAGAGCAGTGACAAGCGGTGCTCCTCAGGGGTCTGTACTGGAACCTGTGCTGTTTAGTATTTTTATCAATGACATAGTGAGATTGAATGCACCATCAGAAGCGTGCAGATGGCACCAAGCTGAGTGGTGGTGTCAATACACCAGAAGGACAGGATGTCATCCAGAGGGACCTGGACAAGTTGGAGAGGTGGGCCCAGGTGAACCTCATGAGGTTCAACAAGAGCAAGTACAGGGTTCTGCATCTGAGCTGGAACAATCTTCGCGATCAATACAGACTAGGGAATGAGGTGATAGAAAGCAGCCCTGTGGCAAAGGACTTGGGGGTGCTGATGGACAAGAGACTGGACATAAGCAGACAATGTGTGCTTGCAGCCCAGAAGGCCAGTCACACCCTGGGCTGCATCTAAAGATGCCTTGCCACCACATCCAGAGAGGTGATTCTGCCACTTTGCTCTGGTGAGACCTCACCTGGAGTACTGCATCTAGGTCTGGAGTCCACAATACAGGATGGACATGGAGTGGGTCCCGTGATCTGTGTGATATTATGAGAGTTAGTTTGTCTCAACTGGGCTTCTGTACCTGTATCATTCTAGCCCTCAAACTCTGTCCCTTAATTTTAGGGAGACCATGGTTCTCTGTAGCACTGCACCTTAAATTGTAGCTTAGATGTGCTGAGTATCCACTGTTTATGCTGTGTTGCTGTTCTCACAATAGAACATTGCTATGTTCATCTGTAATGTATGTGGAAGCTGTTTCAGGATTGATGTTTCAAAGTTGTCTTGGGCTCTTACTTCAGACAAGTAACTCTCTCTAGTTGTTCTGCGGGACTATCCTTTCCCACCCTCTTGAGAGAAGTGGCTGTGGGAAGCTTTTATTTATCTGTTTCATGTATTTTGCAAGGTTATTTCTTATCTTGTTTTTGTACACAGTGCTTTTCAGACAAGATATTCAGAGCCGCTATCTTTGCGGTTTGTATCCAGCTGCTTATTATCACTTCCACCTTAATGGGCTTATCACATGCTCTCTCTGGGGCTTGCACGATAGTGAAGAGGAAATTCAATTTCTGTCCTGTATTTCTGTGGCTTCTTTCTCATTGTATTCCTTGTGTTTTCTTTTTTTCCCCCTTAGCATGACTGCTGAAGAAAATGGCCACGTTAACACACCTCAAAAAGGATCGTTAACTGAAGGTGCCAGCGTAGCTTCTGGGTTACTTGAAGCAGTCTCACAATCTTGTCTTTCACCTCAAGTAATGCAGGTTTCAGAAGAGCAGAATGTAGTGTCTACTCCAGTAAAAAAGTCAAGCAAGACAAAACAGCAAATAGATGTGAAAGCAGAGTTGGAGAAGAGACAAGGAGGGAAGCAACTACTTAATTTGGTGGTAATAGGTAATAATGTTAAATTACATTTTTTACAAACATGGAGATTAAAAACTGTGTTGATTGGATCTGGAAGTGATACAGAAACACAACTGTCCTCTCTACAGGGAAGGGAAGGAAAATCTTGTACTGTTCTCAGTCATATCTGCTTGGCCATTATCCTTCAAAGGAGAGTATGTTCAGATGTTCTTTACTAGGACAGTGAGATTGACTTGGCTTCATTTTGACAATATGATAAAATGTACTTTGGTTTAGTTTCATTCTTGATGTGTGCTCTTTTTAGAGGTAGTATATGGCCACCATGCTGACAGTTTCAATAAACTGTCTGTGGTACCGGATTGTGAAACTATGGATTGCATAAACATTATTCGGGCATGTGGTTTTCATTTGTTTTAGTATGTTTCTTCTTGTGCTATATTTAAAATGCATAAATTAATAGAATTGATACAATATTTATTTTCCTTCACAGGACATGTTGATGCAGGTAAAAGTACTTTAATGGGTCATCTACTCTATCTCTTGGGAAATGTGAACAAAAGAACTATGCACAAATATGAACAGGAATCGAAGAAAGCTGGCAAAGCTTCATTTGCCTATGCATGGGTCTTGGATGAAACTGGTGAAGAAAGAGAAAGGTAGAAACTTCTTCTAATGGGAATTATTTCTTCTTTTTTCCCCTGAAACAACAGCGTTTGTTAGGAAATACCAATCTTTCTACCAGTGTTTCGGTAGAAATATGCTCAATGTTTAAAGATATTTACTTATTAGCAAATAGTTTTCTTTGTCTGTATGAGTACATCTTATCAAAAGGAAAAAAAGTATTTTTTTGGTTGTAAGCAAATGAGAAGATGAGTATTTCTTTGTGTATTTCTTTGCTGTGGAGTGCAGTGTTAGAACTACAGTGCAGAATTTTTCTGGGAGTTGGGTTAGCTCATTTAAAGCTGCCTTGCTGGTTTATTGCTTCCATATTTCTCTCACTTTTTTAACAGTTGTATGGGAAACTGCTATGTAACTGCAGAAGGTTCTCTGAGTGCCCTAATTATAAGTGAAGACTGAAATGTCACTTTATCACCTGACTTGCATTGTGTTGAATATAAAATCTATAAGTAATTAATAAAATATGTTCATGTGCTTTATACACTGCCTTTATTGAAATACAAAATTAAAAATTGAATTTTATCATATTGAAGAAGTATGTAATGGGGAAGCAGTGAAGTGGATTTTTTTTTATTTAAAAACATATTTGTTAAGAGTTTTTAAGAACACTCTATGCGAAACAATACATGATAGTTCTGTGTTCACAAAATAATAATAAAAAAAAAGACATTTCCCTCTCTCTTTATAGTTTTAGAATTACTCGCCACCCACACTTTCATAGCACTAAAAGCTCTTCTGTTTGGGAAGATAACCTTCACAATGTAAACTAATGCTGAAGAACATGGAGTAAGGCAGTTCCTATTGAGTATGTTACTCAACTGTTGTTGCAGCAAAGTTGGTGTTTTCAAGGGTGGATACATTTTGCAGTGTGCTTGTAGATAGATAATGTTTTGCAAGTGTGAATCCTTTCATTTACAAATGCATGTGCAAACCCTGAGTAGGGCTGTGTGTGTTCCGGGGGAATCAGGGAACAATCATGAAGTGATTTTAAACACACATTTTAAAAGTAGACTTATATCAAGTAAGACTGATGTTACTGTAGTGGTAGTATTGTCATGACATTAGAGTCTTAAGGATGTCAGTGTGGAAAAGCTGATGAAGGAAAGATCTTTTTCTTAATCCCTGTAGATGGGTGTAAACCACACAAACTTGGAGGGTTGATTCCTTTCACAAATCTGTAATCGAATAATTAAACACCATATTCACTATGTTATTTTATTAGTACAGGCTACCTATGGTAGGATATAATTAACATGTGGAACCAGAAATAGAGACAAGCAGTTACTGCCTGCAGAGATTAAAATGCTAAGAGGAAGTAAAGTTTATGGAATAATTGTCATGAGTTTTAAAAGTGATATCCCTTATCTGTGATATTTTTAGTATTCATCAGTTCTGCATGTAGGTACCAGAGTTCTCTTCAGAAAAGAAATTGTAAATATTTAAGGGAAAAGTTTTCTGGAATTATATTTTTGACTCTGTTTGCTCTTTACTTTGAGTTTTGTGATTTTTTTTTTTTTTTTTTTTAAGAAAAACTTTTGAGAGCTATCTGTAAATGGTTGAATTGTTTGGGGAAATTATTTACGTGAGTTTTTTGTTTTGTCATACCTTAAGTATCTGAGAAGTTTTGCCCCATCTATAAAGGGAGATTCAGATAACTACCCAGATGCAGACATGAGCATGATAGATGTTCACCTTTGGTCGGATGAATCTTGCCCTCTGTGCTGTGCAGAACGTGTGGTTGTTAGTGAGATTTGGAACTGAGGCAGAGCGCTGTGATCCCTCCTTGATAATCAGTAGTTCTTCATGTGGATCTTTGCACATGTATAACTGTATTCCTATAGTCCCATGCCTCTGTTTTTCTTATGCTTGACTGCTTCTGTTACTGTGATCCCTTTTTCTGAAGCACTAAGTATTAAAAGTAAAGTCAGTAATGATTTAAATACACAGTACAGTTTTCATGTTCCCATTGTGCTTGTTGGGACAGTCTGGGGGTGCCTGGAGTTAGTACTTTGAATTCTGGTGTTTGTTTCTTTGTGATAACAATTACTGAAAGGCGGCTTTAGAAGTCTGCTTTTCCAGCAAGCAGGTTTCTTTCAGTTGTTCTTGTGCAAGCTAAATCAAGTGAAATCCATGAAGTGTATAATTCATTGATTGTGTTTTTAATGGTGTACTTACTATCTTTATGAAGCTTTCAAAGCAGTTTTAATGGTGCATTGTATATGTGCTTTGTTTAAGGGGAGTGACGATGGATGTGGGTATGACCAAATTTGAGACAAAGACTAAAGTAATTACACTGATGGATGCTCCAGGCCACAAAGACTTCATTCCGAATATGATCACAGGAGCTGCACAGGTAGAGATGGTCTTTTTCCAATATCATTATTACTGATAATTTTTTCTTAAATTGGTTTTCTTCTTCTTTTAAAGTTGACTTCTTTTAAAATCTAAGATGCAATTGAATCGTTGATAGTGCTAAGATGTTTTTGGGGTTTTGATGAGTTTTCTAAACTACAAAAAGGATGTGTTAGGTGTTTTGGGTTTTTTTAAAGGTAGTTTTGGAATATTACCTTTTTTGAGGAGAATTTTATTAGGGATGTTATTGGAATACTAAGTTGCAGTTTGATAAAATCAGACTTGAGCCTTGAAAGCTATTCATAACTGGCATATGTGTTTTCAAGAAGTTCTGTGAGAGTCATCTTGAGGGTAAAGATTTCAAGCAGTTTTGAGCTTAAAGATTCAGAGTAGTCAAAAGGCCTTCTATTTAACAGTATATTCTATATGAGATGAAGAAAGATAACATAGATAACAAAGTTTATGCAGAATGCATCTGTGTTTTTGGTAGGACATTTGAAGAGATTACTTGCCAGTTGCTTTAGGAACAGTGGGTAAGTCAGAAGCATTGGGCTTTACCCATTGAATTCAGTATGGCACTCACTTTGCCATTCTCATACAGGTTAGTTAGTTAGTTGTGTAAATAATAGAGAGGGCAAAACCAATGTGCTTCCATGACATAAAATGTGTGCATTTTTATTCCTCTTAAAGGTACCCTTTTTATGTAGTAGAAATGATTCTCCAAAGCAAAGGTGTAATCAAATATTTATTTATTTATTTTCCCCAAAGCTAAGCTACGGGATAGAGGTTTTTGCTTTGTCTGTCATTGCAGCCTGAATTGTCAGTTTAAGATGTCAGTAGGGCATGATCATCTATTAGGATGATTTTACAGATAGAGAATTATACTATAGGAAGACTGATTTGTCCCATATTCTGCTCTAGTTCTGAAGCAGAGCATGGATAAGAATTCATACCTTGTGAGCGAGTAGTTAGGCTGCAGAATAGCCTGCTTGCAAATTATGGTATAGAGCTTGTGTAGATACCTGTATTATGGAGTGTGTGTTGTAGGAAGTTCTGGAATTTTAAAATTAGAAATGAATCTTTAGTTTCAGAACAGTGGAAAAGGTTGAGGCAGCCATGACATTTTCTTTACAACTTTAATTTAAATTTGTTTGTCTTTTGGGGGGGGGAAAGTAACCCAGGCATAAGTGTTAAGATTTTCAGATCCACCAGCAGTTTTATCAGTTCATCCAAAGATGGCTCTGGCCAAATAAGATTCAGTATGGCTGTGTTCCTTCCACTCTCAGGGTGGTGGGGAGGCTGGTCTGTTGTGAAGCCTGTTAAGGAATCACTGAAACTTTGTGAGTTTGTGTTGCCTCAAGTAAACTGAGTAAACTCAGTGCTGAAGCAATGAGTGGAAGAAAACAAATGTGGAAATGGCTCTGATGCCTTTTTATTGTGGAGAATTCTGTTAGGAGGTGAATCCCCAACTGCCTTTATGCAAAACGCAAATCAGCCTTATCAGGGCCAGGATCTGGCCTTTGATACACATGGTTAATTTGAGTAAGTCTTGAGGTTTTATAATTTAGAAAATACAGTGTGTCCCTTTTTTGAGAGAGAAGTTCACCACAGTGCTCTTCTGAGCCTGAGAACTGGGGGGAAAATCATCCTGCGTTTTTTTTTCCCTTCTCACCCTTGCACTGCCTCTGTTGGACCTATGGGGATTTCATGCCAAGACGAGGCAAGGGGAATTCAGAGTGGGGATGATGAGCTATCTCTGTTCCTTCTCCTGGCAACCTGAAGCATAAGTATGTAAGGAAAGGGAGAAAATGCCAGTTTTTCTCCTGTCTCTTTCCATTGTGTCTATCTCATCAGTCCTATAAAATTGTCTCGCACCTGCCTTTTGACAGCAGTGGTACATGATTGTGGTCTAACTGGCTGTTTCTCACCAAAGCAGGAAAAGCAGAAGAAATCTTGGCAACATTTAAGGTTAACAGCAAAATCTGTGTTTCCTCCCTGTGCTGACTTCTGTGCAGTGTTGTAAACTGTGTGGTACCTATTTTCTCTTAATGCTTTGGCAGAATGTTTACTTAGATGATAAAATAGGTTACTTCAGTTTTTCCACCTTGTGATTTTGACATGCTCCTGTGTTTTTAGTGGACTGTGAGGCATCTACATCCAACGTGCAGTTGACTGTTTATCCTAGTTTTATAGTGAGGTGGTTTACCTCTAAGTTTTTTGCAGCTTTTCACTATGAAAGTGCTCAGACTGAGACAGGGAGAACTGGACATAGTGTTCATACCTGCTCCTAAGCTTTAGTTGAGGTCTATGCAGCTCATTGATAGCAGGTAGCTTGAAGAGGACAGGCTCTCAAAACCAAGAGTTGGCTTCTGTTTAACAACAAAAAAAAAGGTGGTTTATGACATGATGTAATGCCATATCATCCCAGCAAAGCGGTCATGACACAGGTAGAACTCGCTTCTTTCAGTTACATGTGAAACACCTCTGGCTTCCTCCCATGTTTCGTGTTAAATATGGCTGATTTACATACTTACCCAGATTGTTTCCACCTTGTAACCACTTTTTGTTGTATGTTGTTGTTTTTCTTTTTAATCTAGGCTGATGTGGCTATTTTGGTTGTGGATGCTAGCAGGGGAGAGTTTGAAGCCGGCTTTGAAACAGGTGGCCAAACTCGAGAACATGGCTTATTGGTGCGCTCTCTTGGAGTGACACAGCTGGCTGTTGCAGTCAATAAAATGGACCAGGTACCTGCTTGTTTTTTAATTGAGAGGCTTCTATCTAGGACTATAGGCCCTAAGTTTGAGGTTCAATATTGTGAAACTAATAATAAAGTATTGTTACTTTATTTGATGCTTAGCTCTGTCTCTTGTGTTTAGACTTTACAGTACTTCTTATTCATGGGTGCACTTTCAAAGCACACAGAAGGATAGTTTTGGTGCTAAAATTAGTAGGGCTCCATCTTGTGCTTGTGAAGGTCTCACATAAGCAGTTAGTCCAGCAGCATCTGCAAGGGCATCTTGGTGATCATTCAGGTCAAGATGCCAAGAGCTTTATTTAAACCTGTAAGGTGTGTTAAATATATACGATATAGTAAAAACCTAAACACAACTAGCAAGATTCTTGCTGAATCTGAATTTTATGTAAGGTTTAAAAAACAATAACAATACATCAGACTAAAGGGGCTTTCAAGCTAAGTGGTGTGTTGCTTGCTATCAGTAGTTGCTAGTGCATATGCTCTTGTGTATTTAGCTAGGAATCCACATAGAAATGTCATAAATTCCTTGGGTACTGTGTGTGAAGAACACCTACTGGTACTACAGAGTTGATGACAAGCAGCTGTATGAGTTGTGCTTTAAAATCTACAATTTTATTATCATCATCTTTTTTTTCTATTTTAGGTCAATTGGCAACAGGAAAGATTCCAGGAAATTACCAGTAAGCTTGGCCAGTTTCTTAAACAAGCTGGCTTTAAGGTAATCTATGTTTCTGAGCTCTTTGTTGCTTTGTTGAGGCATTTGGGTAGGATGAGGTTTTTTTGTCAGGTTGTTTTGTGTCACTTTGCTCCTACTACTTTTCTTACTGGTAGGGTGTACATTGAGCCCCCAGGATAAGGTTAGTCAGTTCTTTTTATCATCGTCATCATTAGGTCTGTTGAATCTTTGAGATATTCACCTTCACCTCATTTGTAGTTTCTTGGGATTGTTACCTACAAAGCAGATCAAACCAAGGATCATCTGTCTCAGTTTCCAAGACTAGATGAATGACAGTAGAGTTTTATACAAGAGCATGTGTCACTGTGGATTATGAACTTGTAAGAACATTCTCCATTTGCCATTCTTAACTGTTCTTCTTATGCTTACTTTGGTCTAACTACAGTACATTTGGATTGACTGTGACCTTCCTTATCTGTAAACTAACAATAAAAACTGAAGTTTTGCCTGTCCGATACAGAATTGGAGTTTATCCAAACTCAGTTTCTATTTGTTAATGTTGCTATCATCATGTTTAAAAATCTCAAACTCTTTGTTGGGGATTATTGGGATTAGAGAAGAGGTAAACAGAAAGGAAATGGATCCACTGAGTAACGTAACCTCTCCAGGCAAAACATGAATGTACCAACTGTTCTTTTGTAACTTGGATGTGTAGATTTAAAAAAAAAAAATGTACCTCTTGCTTCTGCTAGAAGGTCCTGTTGTGAATGTAGGCTTAACTTGTTTCGTTTCTTCGTTAGGAATCAGATGTGTCTTATATTCCAACGAGTGGCCTTGGTGGTGAAAATCTGGTCACAAGGGGTCAGTCAAGTGACCTCACACAGTGGTATAAAGGAAAGTGTTTGTTAGAGCAAATTGGTAAGTTTAGTTTTCCTTGTTTAAAAACTAATATATTTAGTTGTGTGCATGTCAGATCTTTTATTTTGGGGGAAATGTAGGATGAAGTCTTTGAAATGCAAAATAGTTTGTTTATCCCTAAGTGAGATGTTTTAGAATTTCTGTGTTGAGTAACTGCAACATCTTACAAATTTATTTGCAGATTGTTTCAAGCCACCACAGAGATCAGTGGATAAACCATTTAGATTGTGTGTTGCTGATGTATTTAAAGGTTAGTGGTTTTGATAATATTTTCACCATCATTTAACACAAGTGTTGAAAAATTATGTAGAAATAAGACTTAAACTAAGAGCTTTAATGTCTATCAGTAGTCTTGAAGAGCAATCGTTAAGTTTTCATGCATTGTTCTTTATTTAGATAGTACTACTGAAGGAGAAACACAATGGAAAAGTAATTGAGGAAGAAAATCTGTATGACCAGTTAATTGACTATGTAATGACTTGGTGGTTCTGTGGGACAGAATTTGAGTTTCTCTTTCCCAAATTGGTTCTTACTGCCTAAATGAATGTTCCAAGTGTGTTTTTGGACTCTTTCTTTACACTCCTAGATTTTAAAAAACTTTGACTTGTTCCTTTTATGTTCATTGTTGTAGATGTAAATAATGATGCATTCCTTCAGTTTGCTATAAAAACTGGAGGAGGTGAGGCAGGTGGTCATGATGAGACTGTTAAAAGCAGCTAAGGATTTATTGAAATGCAGCTAGTTACTACCTAGCACTAACAGAGATATGGACAGCATATCCACATGAGCCCTTAAGGTTTTCATGGTAAACTTGTTTTTTGGTTGTTTTTTTTTTCCACCTAAATGAATTTACTTTTACAGGTAATTTAAGAGGAATAAGATTCCTGTAACATTTATTACATTTGAAAGATTTTGAGATTTTGTAGGTCCCTTGAGAAATGTGGCAAAATAAGTAACAGCATTATTTGACATGTAAATATTTGTAACTGACTATTATTACTGAATTGCATCTTTTAAAAGACGTTTTATTTTATATATGAATAATTTTATATTGGAAGTACAAACAAATCAGATCAAAAGAAAAAAAAGTCTATATTGGGACTAGTGCTGTTCAGTATCTTCATCACTGATAAAGGCAGTGAGACTGAGTGCACCCTCAGCAAGTCTGCAGATGATACCAAGCTGAGTGGTGCAGTTGACAAGGCCAAAGAACAGGATACCATACAGAGGGACGTGGACAGGCTGGAGAGGTGGGCTGAGGAAAATCTCATGAGGTTCAATAAGGCAAAGTGCAAGGTCCTGCACCTAGGCTGGGACAACCCTCAATACCAATATAGGCTGAGGAATGATGAATTTGAAAGCAGCCCTGTGGAAAAGGATTTGAGGGTACTGGTGGATGAGAAGCTGGACATGAGCCAACAATGTGCACTTGCAGCCCAGAAGGCAAATCACATCCTGGGCTACATTGAAGGAATTGTGGCCCGCAGGCTGAGGGAGGTGATTCTGCCACTCTGCTCTGATGAGACTTCACCTGGAGTACTGTGTCCATCTTTGGGGTTCCCAACATAAGAGAGACATGGCCCTGCTGAAGCAGGTCCAGAGAAGGGCCACAAAGATGACCGGAGGGCTGAAGCACCGTTCCTATGAAGACAGGCTGAAAGAAGAGGCTGTTGAAGAGAAAGCTCTGGGGAGACCTTATAGCTACATTTCAATATCTGAAGGAGTCCTACAGGAAGGCAGGGGAAGGACTGCTTGGAAGGGGCTTGTAGAGGCAGGATGAGGGACAATGGTTTTGAACTAGAGCAAGGTAGATTTAGGTTGGACTTTAGGAGGTAGTTCTTTACAATGAAAGTGGTGAAATACTGCAACGGTTTGCCCAGGGATATAGTTGAGGCCCTGTTCCTAGAGACATTTATGATCAGACTTTTAGCCCTGTACAGCCTGCTCTAGTTAGAGGTACTCCTGTTGACTGCAGGGGGGTTGGACAAGATGACCCTTGAGGGTCCCTTCTAGCCCAGTGCAATCTGTGAAATACCAATTGTAATTGGTAAAATCAGCTCTGGGAAATTTTCATGTGGGTCTTTTAGAAAGCACTGTATGCTGTACACACCCAGAGTTATCTGATTTAAGGTACTGAAGCCATAATGTTAATTATTGGAAAGCCTTCATTGGAATTTACCCTGGTGTATTGCCACGGTCTGTGTCATCTAGGCTGTCACTGTGTTTCTATTTTTCATGATTCTATGATTGTTGACTGAGATATTTCAAAATGCTATCACAACTTTGTTGCAATAATCGTTTGCATTGAGCTAAGTCTCACAAAATGAGCAATTTTGACTAAATCTGTTCTGTGAGAAGTCTATTTTGGTGAGGGGGGTTTTGTTTGTTGTTTTGGGGTTCTTTTGCTGAAATATGCTTTGGAAAGGACTCAATTTATGTATACAGGGTTTATCACTAAATGTGCCCTTTTAGGTGTTTTTTAGGCTATTTTTTCTTACCTTGTGATCTCAAAACATAATTAACTTGGATGCTATCAAAGGAAGTAATTGCAGGTATGAATACATGAAGCAGTTTTTCTCAGCTCTATTCCAGTGCATGTGCATGCTCAGGAGGAGCTGTCCATAGAAGTGTGTAAAAAGTGAGAGTACTGAGTGTACTCTTACGTAGTTTGGAAAAACCCTTCCTCTGTTAAGGTTACCCACACATATGATTCATTTCCCTCAGCCTGATTTTAGTTGTTGTTCTCCATAGCCCTCCTCATTCTCTCCAGGCAAACTATCTCCTGATCCAAGAGGTCTCTCTAAATTCCTTCATTGCTGCATCAGTCCCCATTCACCACATTTAGAAAAGCCTTGTCCTGTAGCCAAATCCTGAGGACAAAGAACATGTCCTGGTGTAACCCAAGTACCATGATATGTAGAAATTGGGTCATTTTTTTTTTGTGCCCTAATTCTGTCCCAAACTATCCATTTCGTACTAGCATTGATTTGTGGGAAGCTGAAGAACCTTGAGGCTTTGCAGGAAACAGTCGGTGTGGGAGAGGGTGAAGTTTCAAATACCACACTGGTTTACCAACCAGAATTGGTGGTGATGTGGAAAACAAGAAATGATTCTTGATTGTGCTTGAAGTTGGGAACCTGGAACCTGTTCACATTTCTAGTTGCCTGCAAGTGCTTGCAGAGCTGGCTTCAGGTTCTTTGGTGTATCATATTGAGGTGGTATTTGGCATTCTTTTTTCTTGCAAGTATCTGCTTCTTCGGTTTTCTTTTGACATCTGATGTCATCTGTTAGTTGACTGCATGCATCTCATTTGCTGGCATGAATAGAGGAAAATCAGCTGCAGACATACTGGTAGTATTTTTTCAGCTGGGTAGATGGAATCATTCATCAATAGTGGTGATGAGCGCAAAAGAGCAAGCTGGTAGTGTGTGACCGCAGGTTTTGAGGTCAGCTTGCTCTTTTGAATTCAGCTTTAAACATTTAATGGAATGTGACACACAAAATACTAAGATGCTGGCTTATCTCTGAATGTTCCTCAAGAGGAACATTGTTTGTATGGATACTGAAAATGTCATTGTAGAATTACTCCAGATGATTATTTTAAACATACCTGCAAACACGCTAAGGTATGCTAAGGTGTATGTGCATCAATGTGTACGTGTAGCACATCTGTTGAAAGAAACTGACATGCAGTTAATGAACAGCCTACTAGGACATTGAAAAAGAAAAGCTTTGCAGAACTTCTATTCAGAAATATTTCATCCACAATTGTAATAGCTACACATATCATTCAATCCTATTTTAATTAGGATTGAATCACTCTCTGAGTCTCCAAGAGTAAAGTAATGTGGAGACAGACTGTAGAATTCTGACTCGGTTAAACAGTAAATGGAATAGGAATTTGCACCTGCGTGCATGAGAATTTTTGTGGGAGGTCTGCGGTATGCGGTTTTTATCTGTAATTGTAGTGAGAAAGTGCTGAATTGAATACAGTTGCTAGAAACTAAGAGGTTTAGTATTGAAAAATAAAAAATATTTCTTCATGTACTGACATTTGTTTAAAGAAGGATATTTCTCTCTTAGTTCTGAAAAAAACATAAGATCTAGAGGTTTTGAATTTGATGTTTCATTTTCATTATGATGCAGAGCTAACTTGCAAGTACTGAGCACTACTGGGGGGGGAACCTCATTTTCATTATATTAAAAAGTTAACTGTATATTGCTGATGGGAAATTGATTATAATTGTTTTTTCTAATTAATACTCTGTTCATTACAGACCAAGGATCAGGATTCTGTGTGACTGGTAAAATAGATGCAGGCTACATTCAAGTTGGAGAACGGCTTCTGGCAATGCCTCCCAATGAAACTTGCACTGCAAAAGGTACAGTCGTCAGAATCATGTTTACTTTCAAGTCAATACTGGGCTAGGATCAGTTACTGAAATGGTAACAGACTGTCAAACTGATACTAACTGTCAAACATAGAATGTGAAAGCATAAAACGAATTTCTTTAGATGTGACTGTATCTGTATAAATATGTCTGTGAAGAGTATGTGAAATCTTGCATGTTGGTTGTTGTTTTTTTTTTTTAACCATATTGAATATTTCAAATATTGTAGCCTCATGAATTTGACATTGCTTTATGAATAACCTGTAAAAGCATCTGAGTTGAAACAATAGCTACAAAAATATACAGTACAGGCATTGTTAATACTCAGCTTTGCTGTGGAGTGTTCCTGCTGCTACAAAGTGTGAGGATGTTGAACAAGCTTTAGAAATTAATCTTACAAGTTACATGTGAAAAAGCTTGAGAATTAAGTCTCTGCTGTTTGATGTTCATGAGATTCACCACTGATACTTTTCATAACATACAAACTTGCAGGATGTAATTGTCCTGAGCAACTAGAAAAGAGAAGAAAATGGGATTTAAATTTCAATACATTTAATTTTTTAAAGAGGAATAGCAAGTTAAGCCATTAAATGTTTAACTGTTTCTTGATTAAGCTTGCTGTCTTTGTACTGCAGAGTTGGCTTTCCATATGCAAATAGAAAGATAATTGCTGTAGAAATAATGATTTTAATTAAAAGTTAAGCCCTCAAATAAATGAGTAGGTGCCTTTATCTTAACTATTTAGCCAAAATTCAGTAACATGTTGGTTTAACTGTCCTGTTCCAGAACCAGCTCTGTCAGTGCTAATTTGGGAAACTCTTCAGTGTGCTGGTTTGGACAGTTGTATGCACAGGAATGTTGCAATAATGTGGATGAATGTGGTTATCAGACCACTGTAGACACTCCTCTGTTTTGGGAGTAGAGGAAGTAGCATGGAAAAACAGCATCCCCAGTGGTACAATTCTAAAATTCTTCTTTTGTACTGCCTCTCATATGCCTGAAATGTAAATGAAGGCTGAGAGTTCATTAAGCATGTATTATTTATATTTAATGTAAAGAAGAGATAAGATAGTTTACGATATTTTCTAAATGTTGTAAATAGTGTGCACGTCAGGATTCCAGCTCTTCATTTAAAGAGGCCAAGTTTCACTGACTTTGTGAGAATGACCTGTATATATGAAATAATTATCAGCACTCCTTTACAAACAGTACTTAACATCCTTGTAATTAAGTTATACTTTCTGGAATGTTTTTTTGTAAGTGGTTTTGAGGACAGATTTGCAAATCAATAAATATGATCTAGAGCAAAGTAGAACTACATCCTATAAATGCATGCAATATTTATAAAATGTGGGGGGTTTTCTCTTTCCTCCTTGGTGTCTACCAGAAACCTCAAAATGTTGTCACAAGCAATTAGTTTTGTCCTCACCTCAGCCAGCAATTTTAAAGCAATTAAATGTCAAAACAAGAACAAAATTACTTAAAAAAATACTTTCTAATAAGCACAGTGCCATGAACGAAAGGCATTAGTTGCTCTTTTTTTATGAAAGAGTCAGCAAATCTGCTGGAGGTAAATGAAAGTTGACAGATTACCATTAAAGTGTATGAAAGATGCGGTCTGAGGCGTGTGTATGCCTGAAAGGAAGGGTGGGGCAGATAAGGAGATATTAGTGCTACAGCATTTTCAGGACTGCGTCATCTGCATTGTGACAAGTGCCAGGTCCCCTCCTCTGGCTTAAATAAAGCCATGTTGTTGTGCAAGGTGGGGTGAAAGACTACGGAGGCCTCACCGTGGGGATAAAAAAAAGCTCCTCCTGTCTTCTCAGTTAAAAAGCTTTTACTCTCAACCCATTCATACTGAAAATTGATGAGTAATGGTTGATGAAGCGCAAATGGCCCAAGCAGAGCTGTTTGTTTGTAGCTCAGAACCTAGGTACTTCACTGTGAGGTTCTGTTCTTACTCATTTCCAGGAATCACACTGCACGATGAACCAGTTGATTGGGCTGCAGCGGGAGATCATGTTAGTCTCACTTTGACCGGCATGGATATCATCAAAATCAAGTGAGCAAAACCAGGTTTCAGTCTAAGTAACGGTTTGTTTTTAATGAAAAGCTTTATAACCATTACACTTAACAATCAGTGGTTTACTTGAAGAATGATGTGGCTACCAGGATATTTAAAACCAAAGTGATGCATATCACCTGGCCTGCATGTACAAACGTTGGAAACACCTGCTACATGAACAACGGCAATCTCAGAAGAGTGCTGTGAGTTTTCATACTTTGCCCTAGTGCTGATACTGGTAACCTTCAAATATCCTTGTCCCTGGATATTTTAATTGCTGAAATAAGTAAATCCTTATGGCTAAATACAACAAAAGATTTTTGAGGAACGTACTGAATCATACATTGGTCTAAGAGAACACACCCAAACAGCACCAATAAGTAAATATGAATGAGTGAGACTGCTGGAAACTGTTTATTCAACACATTTATCTGCTCCTAATGCTTGTTGTAAATGCTTTCTGCCTGTTTTGTTTTGTGTTTGGTTTGGTTTGGGTTTTTTTGGTGGGGGGAGAGTGGGAGTGAGTCTGATACATTCAGTGAGACACAGCAAATCTGTCTATTTCAGTCTATAGATTTCATGCTAAGCCTTAGCCTGAAGCTTTTAGGTAAATGTCAGTTGCTCAGGCTAGAGAATTGGATCCCCAGTTTGTTCAGCTTTTTTACATTCCAGTTGGACTTTGGACAGCACACTTTCAAACTACTGGTTGAAAACCTCCTTGCATTAATAGTTTTGAACGTTTATGGTATACTTCCAAGGGAGAAGCTTTTACAGACTTTTCTGTGTTGCCATTATGAAATGGCATGTGATTCTCTGTTGTAAATGGGAGGGGGAAAGTCTTGTTCTACTTCACTGAATCACAGAATCAACCAGGCTGGAAGAGACCTCCAAGATCATCCAGTCCAACCTATCACCCAGCCCTATCCAATCAACTTAGACCATGGCACCAAGTGCCAGTCTTCTCTTGAACATCTCCAGGGTCGGCAACTCTACCACCACCCTGGGCAAGTGCCTCCCTGGGCACTTGTTGAATGAATACTCGAATCAATTTGTTACTTTGATGTCATTCATCTCTTGGAAACACACTAGTTTTGTCCAGAACAGGTCCAACAGTTTAAGTCCTCTTGATACTGATGAAATTTGATACCTCAGAGGTATATGTTTAATCATGCTGTTTATTTTCTTCGGCCCTGTATTTTGGGTGAGATTAGTTTTCCTTTCAATGGCTATGAAAAAGCTGTGTCTACTCTACCTTAGTGACCTGGGACAAGCAGCAGCTTCCTTGTGACTCCATGTACTTTTTTGGAACTTGGTCCTGCTGAGAGCATACCCACAAAATACCATAGACTTGTCTAGGAATTAATTTTCTTACCGGCTTTTATAGAGTTGTCTTGATTTATTTTTGTTTAGGTTTTCTTTTTTTCTCTCAGATTAAATTAAGGTGGTAGTGTCTTTGCTTGTCTTAAATACATATTTTTCCAATGTAGCAATTAACATTTGTATGTCAAGATATTGTTGTCCTCTCTCGTAGTGTTGGCTGTGTGTTTTGTGATCCCAAGGAACCCATTAAAGTTTGCACTCGTTTTAGAGCTCGGGTTCTCATCTTCAATATTGAAGTTCCAATCACTAAAGGATTTCCTGTAAGTCTCTGTGGAAGTTCCTGTGTTCCTTACAGGTTGCTTAGGACTTTTCCTCTCCATATTCAACTCCACTAATATGAGAGCCATTCAGTGTCCCAAAGTGGTTCTGTCTACCCAGAGGAAATGGATTCTTTTGTAATTTGAAGAGGGTGTAAGGGACTACTGTGGCTGCTTATGCATGGCCATTTCAAAGAACATGAGTTTCATCACAGTCAAGCTAGGCTGTCCTTTAGAAACCTTATGCCTTTTAGGTGTATAATGATGCATGTAGCTAAGATACTTTAAATTAAATTTTAGTTTATGCTACAGAACTGCACTGAAGTGTGAAAGCAAAACACTTATGAATCAAAAATGTATTTGTGATAAATTAATACATGACATTTGTGATCACGGTGTTTAGGAACTAGGAACAGTTACTGAGTGTGAGGCAGACACTCCTGTGAGAGGAGCTTTGTAAGCACTTGGTTAAAAGTCAGTCTTAAAAGATGTTGGTGTTTTCAAATATTAATGGCTAGAATTTCTGCTTATTGTAAAATTTCAATAACTGAAAACATTATTCCTAGGTGCTTTTACACTATCAAACTGTAAGTGAACCTGCTACTATTAAAAGACTGTTGAGTGTCCTGCATAAAAGCACTGGTGAAGTGACAAAGAAAAAGCCTAAGTGAGTATTTTGAAAAGTTGGTAATTACTAAGAAAATGGACTGACTTTTTATTATATGTTTTGTTATGGAGAAATAACGCTTTTATAAGAATTGGGTTCTTCTCAGTGGCAACCAGGGATATAACAAGGGGCAGGGGGTATAAACTAGAACACAGGAGGTTTCACTTGACCTTGAGGAGAAACTTGGAATCATAAAATAATCAGTCAGGGTTGGAAGGGACCACAAGGATCATCTAGTTCCAACCCCCCTACCGTGGGCAGGGGCACCTCACGCTAGAACTTCTTTATGTTGAGGGTGATGCAACACTGGAACAGGCTGCCAGGAGAGGTTGTGGTGTCTCCTGCTCTTGAGACTTTCAAAACCTGCCTGAATGCTTTCTTGTGCTTCCTATTCTAGGTGAATCTGCTTAGGCAGGTGGGGTGAACTAGGTTATCTCCAGGGGTACCTTCCAGTCCCTACCATTCTGTGACTATGTGTTTTCATCGTTTCAGTTGGCAGATTTCAGAATGCTTTACCAAGTGGGAAAACCTCCTGCCCACTTGACAAATGCAGAGCACCTGAGAAGTAAAACAAGTTGCCTAGGTCGCTTTCAGAATTGGGGGTGAATCTGAGATCAGCAATGCTTACATTTTGTTTACAATGTTTTTTTTTTTTTTATCCTTTTTTTTTTCTTGTAATAGTGGGAAATCTGTGGTATAATTCTGGAGATGGGCTACTGTCTAAAATAAGTTCAACTCGACAGTGGGACCAATAAAAATAGCTTTAGGGGGTTTTCCCATACAAGTTAAACTGAGAGCAGTGTCCTTATAGTTACTTAAGGCTGTATTTGGGTAGAAGTGCTGTTTGATAACTACAATGTTATCAAAACAATCCTTTTCCAGAAATTGCATGGCTGAAACTGTTGCTGAGAGGTAATGGGGAGAAAAATCATGACTTCTGCAGAGCAATGATTTTGCTCTTGAGCTGTTGTGTTTGAAATGAGACTTGATTTCTACTCAACGTGAAAAAAACAGATATTAATGAGATAATTAACAAAAGAGTTTGCTAAATGTCTTGATGGATGCCCTTCTCTAGAAGTTTGTATGAAAAACTCAGATGGCTTTTTAAAATGTGTGTTCCAGGCAAGTGAAATTTCAGTCTGGGGGCTTGTGTTATACCTGAAATCAAGCTTCACCATTATACTTTTGGCTTCTTAAGCTGATTAGTTTCCCCAACCATTCACTGTTTTTTATTTGTTCGGGAGTCTTTTCAGTTACCTATGCATACGTTTATAACAGAGTTTTCTCCTTACTTACCTGCAGGTTATTGACTAAAGGACAGAATGCTCTAATAGAACTACAAACTCAAAGACCTGTTGCTCTAGAATTGTATAAAGATTTTAAAGAGCTTGGAAGGTTTATGTTACGTTATAGTGGTTCCACTATTGCTGCAGGAGTTGTCACAGAGGTATGGCATTTTTGTGATAGGCTTTCTATGCTGTAAAGGACTGCTGTTAGCTTTCACATAGCATTTACTTTTTATGGTTAAGACCTGTTTTACACCTGTCGGCCTAAAAAGTGATTTTTTTTCTGTGGAAGAAGAAGATGGTGCTTCAGCAAGGGGTGAGGAAAACTTGCCACTATTCTCACTGATTTCTTTTGTTTGTATGTGGGGTTGGGGTTATGGTTTTATTATTGTTGTTTTGGGGGGGGGGTTGTGTGTTGTTTTGGTTGTGTTTTTTTTTTTAATTACTCTGTTTACAATTTTTGAATGTTGACAGTTGAACTCAATGATCTTAGAGATCTTTTCCAACCCAAACAATTCTATGACTCTCCCCCTCTTGAATTAATATAACCCTTCACTATTTTGGTATACATGAGTCTTTCTGAGTTCTATTTATCTGCATATATGGACCAGAAGTAGTTTTTTAAATGGGAAGTGTTCTCCATTTTTCTGTGGCTAGTTTGGGTTCCAGATCTTTTTCTGGTAGCATTAAATGGAATGTAGATGTTTTTCCCATTCTGTGTGAGAGGAAGCTAAGGCTGTGGGGATAAATATAAATGTTCTGCCTTCTGTTAGGTGTGAAAATTATTAATGTCCCTCAATCAGTCACTTCAAAAAGCCCTGTTAGGATTTTCGGATTTATAGGCTGGAGGGATAACAATTGAGTCACATTAACCAAATTCTGGTACTGAGGCACAAAACTCATTTGTTTGGATCATTTAGTGTCAAAACTTGGAACTAAAGCTTGAGAACTTCTGACTTTTCCCTGTATGCATGGGAATGATATGCTAGGTCTGTCAGGGACTCTGGACCTTACAGAGCTTTAATGCTTGTAATAATTTGTCTAGTCTCCAAATAAGATCCAAAATTAAACCTTTAATCTTACACACATTTTTCATTAAATTTAACTTGAAGCAAATGGGGTCCTGTCTAGATCTGTGGTGCCCAGTGTTTGTAGAATTGGCGACTAAGCTTTTTGATTATTTGGGAATTACTGTTTTAGTACTTGTAATCTTGTGCCAAAGGTTCCAAGCAAAAAGAATTATTTTTTCCACTGCTAACTATATATCATGTTAAAAAAAGCTGTGATAATTTTTCATTTAGTACTTCATTTATCACCATGGGTTTTTTGTCTTTTGCTTATGTTTTTAGATAAAAGAATGACAGTGATGCCAGAACTTCCACCGTCCAACCAAAATGCAGATATCCAAACTTCTGTTTTAAGGATTTGGTTACTTCAGCTGAAGGAAGAAATGCAATTAATTGGGGAGGAGATAATAATGACTAAAGTTAAATCACGTGAGATGTCTGGGGAGCCCTTCATCAGTCTCTCCGACTGCAGAACAAGATGCCAACTGACAAGGAACTGCTAATGTTGCACTTCTTGTTCTCAAGAATCTCCATGTGTTTTCTCCATGTGAAATTTAGCCCGTAGAGAGCTTGATGGAAAAGTGTTGCAGAGTTGAATTAGAGAAAAGGATAATGAGTCATCATGAAAAAAGTTCCTTACTTCCAGACATAAATTGTTTACGTATTTTCTTTGATTTGCTTTTTTGCTGCACATTAATTCAGTGAAGTAACTTTATTGGCCTAATATATTTTTAGGTTTGAGCTGAATGCATATTCAGGGGAAAAAAAGAACACGTTACTTTGGTTTCAAGAAAATGGTATGTAGTATTTTCCTGGGATTGTTTTCCCTCTTCCCAAACTTACTTAAAAGAATAAAAAAGAAGTTTTCTTTTGCTGTGTAGTGAAAGCTGTGCCAACATTGGCTAATTTTATTTTATGAACTGTAAGAATAATAAAATGTCTGAGCAGAATTTTTGTCTCCGTCCTCTTGTGTTATTTAAACATTTCTAAATTGTGTTAAGTCATTCTTTATTTTCAGTTACTAGGAAGTTTCAGAGTAAACTTATGAGTTAAAATGTGAAACTGGAGTGCAACTCGTCTTTCTGTGGAAATAATTTCAGTTTTTCTCACGTTACTCAGTGTGCAGCTACTGTGCACACACATCTCCTTCATCCAGACTTAGTGCTCTCCTGAGCGAAACTGGTGGTTTCCTCCTGGGATGTGTGCTAAGCCAAATTGTTGTATTTACTCAAGCTTGTAACTCCTTCCTGCTTTTCAGTATTAGGGCAAGTGAAACCTCCCAACTGATAAGAGGGTCCTTCCGTCGCCTCCAGCATAAGATCAGGACAGAGATGCTTTGCTGCAACTTTGAGGACTTTCTTTCAATATGAAGTGTAAGAACACCTCAGGTATTCTGGGACCTGTATGCAAGAGTGGAGCAGAGACAACTCTACTTTGTTACAGTTAGTAATCTGGGGAAGGAAATAAAGTACTCTCCAGAGCATCAGTCAGTTGGGTTAACTGAAGTAAAGCCATGTCCTGTATAGTGAAGAACACAAAAAGCCTATGACTGTTACTTCAAAGTCATGCACAGTCTGTACCTACTCTTCTCACACGCTTTTTTTGTTGGTAAGTAACTTTTTTTTTGCACTTGACATGCTTTAGCCCAGTTGAGCAAATAATCTACACTTGACCACATAAATTTTGCTGTTGACTGTGTGCATATTGTAGAAGTATCAGAAATGTTTTATGTGGAAGGACTTTGTAAAGTCTCATGAATCTGAAATATCTGAAAGCTGTTACTGCCAAACCTGAAGATTATGAATTCTCACCATTTGTTGTCTATAGTCCAGAAATTGCACTTGTATTCTTACCAGTTTCAACACTGAAGATTTCAGAGCATTGAAGTTTTCATTGCCAAGTTTCTGTGTTGAGTCTGTTCCACTGAACTTGTCTTTCAACCTTGAAAATCTTTAGGTTGCTTTTAAGTGATGTTTAAGTTTGCTGAAGTGCTACAGGCAGAGGAATGCGTTTTCAGTTTTAAGAGTTGGTTAATTAGTTGCTGTTCATGGATGAGGAAGTGTGATACAGGATGCACTGCTGATAACTCTTCTCACACATGGATGCATTAAATTTTGACGCTCAGAATTCTCAGACAGCAGAAAAGCTACTGCATGCTTTCCCTGTTAGTATTTTGGAAGAGCCAGAAGTATTACCAAATCCCATTTCAACATGACTTCACTAACTTTCAGCATGGGTTTGAACTCTGCCCAGAGGAGCCAGTTGTTAAATGCGTAAGTGATCTGTTGTGCAACAGAAAAGGTATCACCTTGACTCCATCAAAATGTGTCTGCTGTTGATCCATAAGAAATTAGATGGCTTCATGGTGCTCTAGGGTGCAAAAGCTTTCTAAACCACAAATTGAGACATTCACAATCTCCTGTTGCCAAGATACTGCTTTTCAATATAGATGTAGTGTTTTTGATATCTCTCGAGTGCAAGGAGGTGGCTTGCAATCTCAGAGCATCTACGCATGCCCTCATGGGAGAAAAATGTGTTTTACACAGCTCTTAGTGGAGAGGTTGAATTCTTGGAAAGTTAAGAAAAAAACAGTTGCATGTAGCAGGCTTCTTTGTAGTAAGGTGGCTTCCACTGGAATGTGGAAGGGAAAACATGGAAGCTGGTATCTTCTATTTTAAAAACTGAATTTCTAACAACGCACAACAGAGCATACCTGGTAAGATTGCGCTTCTCGGATGTTTTGAATGAAGGGCCACTCAGCTGCTTGCATTGTTTGATGTTTCCAAATATTGGTGGGGAAAAAGAGAGTTTCCTATGTTTAAAATCTTCTGTCTTGGAAGAAGCATTGTTTTGGAGGTTACAAGGAAAAGTACTGATGACAACAAATCAGTCAAGATGAGCTGCAGACATGCTAGTCCAAACGTCTGTTTTTCTGTGTACAGACAGTATGGAGCAGGTCCCTGGCTAGGTGTTTGGGTCCTGACTTATTTTGATTAGTTGGTGCAAAATGTCTTTGGACTTCAGCGTGGAAAACTGGTATAGGGAGAAATTTCCCCCTATTTCTCCCCTTCTGTACTTTATATCCTATAGAAAGAAAGGAGCTGTTCTCTAACGACTAAGCTGAGCCTTCAACTCCTAGAAAATGAAGCAAGTGTCATAGAAATAGTAACTTTTTGCTCCTTTCCTTTCTTGTGCTGTCACTGCCAGGATTTGTTCCCCCTCGAGAGCGAGTGGTGCTGGGAAGACGGAGAGGGGGAGGAGTTCAGACTCACTGTGCAAACAACGTGCAGACCTACTAACTTAAACTGATGCCTCGTAGAAAAAAAATCACAGATGAAGCAAGCAGCTGACAATGGCTCACTCAAAGGCTCTCTTAGTGCTGGAAAACTTTATAGGTGGCAAATTTGTTCCTTGTTCCTCCTACATAGACTCCTATAATCCATCTACTGGAGATGTTTATTGCAGGGTGCCAGACAGTGGCAAAGAAGAGGTGAGTACTATCCAAATGTAGAAAGAAGTGAAAACATTAAATACACATAATATTGATACTTGGAGTAGGGAAGGCTAATTGTCAGAGAACAGGCAAATGCTGAAGACTTTAATGCTTAAATGACTCAGTTCTTGATTGTATTGTAACACTGTAATAGTTTCTGCAGCAATGAATACTGTTGGTTTTTTTGTTGTTCTGTAGCGTTTTGTATGTTTCACGTTTTGCTGTTAGGGAGCTACAGGCTGGATCCCCTGCTTAGCTTAAGTTTAACAATGACACTCAGGCTGGCTGTAAGGGTAAACAATCTGTAAGAGAGAAAAGTGTTGATCTCTTCTGTAAATAAACTTGGAGGCACCCTCTACAACTGTTTACCTATAGTGTCTTGATGATTTGAAGTTGTCCTTCAGAAGGATTTTTTTTTTAGCTTACTGACTCTTAGCTGAAGATTGTAAAAAAAAAAAAAACAAAAAAAAAAAAACCCAACCAAAACCCAAAAAACAACAAAACAAAATAAAACAACAACAACAAAACCCAAACTTTTGGACCTCTGGTTTTGGTATTAGCAGTTGGATATTAAGTGGAGGTGATGAAGTGGCTGTGAGGAGTGTACCTGTCCTTATCATGCAGCATGTCCTTGTGTGGTCTTGTGGGATAGCGTTTCCTGCTGCCTTATACATATTTAAGTGTGGAAGGTCGATGTGACATCTGTGCTAATTCATAAGGGGCCTACAAGTGTCAGATGTAGCATTTCAGATTTGCTGAAGAGGGAAGACTGGAAAAGCTTGGATAATGCAAAGGGCATGGAAAATATTGATAAGTAGTGTGCAGTATTTTCAAAACATTTTTAAAACACTTTGCTACTGTGTGTAGTTGTTTCCTTCACTTGCATTTCAGTCCTGTTGACATCTTTTTACTTTGCTTCTCTTAGCAGAAACCTTTGCACTGGAATTTCAACTGGGTAAATATTTGCTAGGTGCTGATGACCGAGGGTTAAAGAGCAATAGACTGGGTTTGCTAGAATATGTCTATGCAAGTTCCTTCCAACTCTTAATTATGCCTGAAAAGACTTCTCTTTGATGTGCAGGTGCAGATCTTCCTGTTCATTCATTTGCAAAATCATCAAAAGGAGAGAGATGTGAGAACACCTGAACAAGCTAACAAATGTAGGCTGCTGGCCATTCTGGAGATACAGTTCAAATATACTAAGAACACTTTTTGGCTTTCTGGGTTAGGTTGTGTGTATCAGCAGGAACCCAATTGAAACACCTGTGAAGTTGATTGAAGTTTTGCTCATGCCTTTAGACAACTATGCAAGATTGTCAGGCTCTGCAGAGCTGGCAGACACTGGTGACTGAAGGAACATGCTGCAGGAGAAAATGCCATCACGTGCTACTTAGAGGGCATCTAGAGATGTTATAATAACCATCTAGACCCAAATTCAATGGAAAACTTGGAATGCTTATTTCTAGCAAGTCTGGATGTCCAACTGGACTTTTTTTTTCTTGGTTAGTTTTAGTGGAAGTACAATGGAGAGACAGCAAATCTGTTGCTGACCATGGAATTTAATACCAGGTCAGCTGGTCAGCTGTGGTGGCTATTCCAGCCAGTTTGTCAAAACCACCAAATGTCTTTTATCAGGGATTAGTTTGCTTTGCAGCTGGATGTTCTGAGTTCCAAATAGCAGCACCAAAACAGCACTAAAGCAAGCTGAGCAGGTGCCCTGTATCTCCAAAAGACAGGCTGATGAGGGTTAATTGTTCCTGGAAAAGATCTGGTTAAAAAAATACCTCTTTAAAGAATCTAGCTGCTGGGTGTCGTCCCCTGGGAAAGCAAACATCATGTCCTCAAGGCAGTTTTAGATACTTTAGTATCAGCCTTTCATGACAATCTAGATTGTGTGTCTGTTGTGTGCAGAAGAGGAAAGCAGAAGGAAGTGTTTCAGACACCCAGGTTCATAGTTGAATTCTTACACATTTTTTTTGTGGCTTGCCTTTCTTTGCTGCCTTTTGCTAGTCAAACTAAGTAACTGGTTAACTTTTGTATGCTCTCTTCTTCATTACGAATCTTTCACCTCTTTTTTTTCTTTTTTTTAGGATCAGTCTACTGCCACTTTGTTTCTTTCTTTGCTTATTTTCTCTTTTGCTGTTTGTGAAAATGAGACATCTTCTAAGCTGCTGGAGGGTGAAAAATGCAGGTAGCTTTCGCCTCACATCACCTCTCTCCTGAAGCATGAAGTGCCTTGTGGAATAGATCACAGAGGAGAGGATAGATGAGAAGCAGCACCACAATGGCACCTAATGACAGGAAAGTAGAAGAACAAGTTAATTAGTAAGGGTGTTATGGTTTCACAGAAGGTGAACCTCGTCAGGGTGGCGTGTTGTCTACACCTGACTTGCTCAAGAAGCTGCAGTTCCCCTTTCCCAGTGCTACTTTGGTCCTGCTCCACCTGTTGGGTGGCTGACAGCTTTCAGCACCTCAGCTGCAGGTTGTTGAACTAGAGTTAAAAGAGTAGTCTAGGTTTCTGAGCTTGGCCAGTGATCCGTGTGGTCTTGTGAGAGTTAGTTTATTTCTCAGCCTGGCCTCTGTACTGGTATCGTTCTTGCCCTCAAACTCCAGCCCTTAATTTTAGGGAGACCATAAATTCTGATGTTCATGGTGATAAAGAGTTTCCCCCGCTGCAACTTTTGTGCCCATTTTAGTAAAACATTACTGTAATGTCCTGCAGGAAGAAATCTGGAACTCAGTTTGGTGGATTTGATAGAAATAAGCCATCAGTGACTGCATGGGAACCAGCAGTGTGACAACATTAGGACAGACCAGAATTATCTGATTATCATATCAGCATCCTCCTGGTTATTGACTTGAACTGATTTCCAGAAGCTGAAGAAATTTATGAGCAGAAATGATGGGAAACCAAACCAGCTTTGGCTAAAAGCCTACCCTGATGCATATGTTGGACATTGGAAGCAGTTAGGAAGTGATATATAGGAAGCAAATAATGGGAAAAAGGACAGTAAATATTGAAGAATGTTGGTAAACATCTTTAGACTGGTAGACAACAACAAGAAACAATTGCTTATAAATCAGTATATGCAGGTAACTTTCATTTAAGATCCCAGAGGAAATGACTGATGGAAAGAGAGTGTTTTTTGGAGAATTTGAATTCTTTGAAGCCTCATCTGCTTCAGAAAAGGGCTGGTATTCTGCCAGTGTGTAGAAAGGTCAGCCTGAAGAGCCATGCAGTAGTTGTGTACATCTCAAGCAAAGTACTGGCAAGACTGGTATGCACCTATATGAAATGTATATAATGACCTTCTATATCTGTAGACTTTGAGTCTGATTAGACCCCAAGAATTTTAAAAAAGAACTAATTATTTATTTTTAATGTGAGGGTGTTAATGAGTGTCCAGCTGTGATCAGGTAAAATTATTTTTTTTTCTTTGGTATCTATTCTGTAAATATATTCTTAATCTTTTCTTGAACCAACTGGGACAAAGGGAAGAAGAAATCAAAGGTCAGCAGGGGTATACATTATGTTCCTTCCTCAACCTTTTTCTTCCATCATTGCATAGTGTAGCTGAAGGCCTACATTGCAAGAAGGGCTGTTAATGTTTAGACTGAGGCTACGTTTCCTCTGAGAAATGCTTGCACTTTACTCCATGAGAAACAAGATTCTGCATGGGTTTGGCCAGTGCCACTTGCTGGTGCAGTTGACTGGTCTGTCATTTCTTCCAGACCTGGAGGATTGCCCATAAGTTGCTAGAGTGTATAGAAAACTAAAAGTTACAGTGGAACAGAGAATCAAGAAGAGAAGCTGTCTTGAGTTATGAGACAGTGTCTTGAGAAGATGAAAATAGAGAAGCTATCAATAGTCACAGATGAAAGAGATGCAGTGCTCCTAACAATGTGATCTGGATTATTAGCCTCTCAAATAGGATTTCATCTGCTGATTGTTTCATATTCATATTCAATTAACATTTACTATCCCTATTTCACTTTTTTTAGGTGGAACTTGCTGTCAAAGCTGCCAAAGCTGCTTTCCCGATGTGGTCCTCAAAAAGTCCATTGGAAAGATCTCAGATCCTGAACAAACTGGCAGACCTTATTGAACATGACCTGGAAGAATTTGCACAAGCAGAGTCAAAGGATCAGGGTAAAAATTCTAGTGATTAATCTGAAATGCAGAATGTCTTGCTGAATACTGAAACGATGGATATGGTCCAAATTTTTAGCGTGGTATGAACTGTTGGTTCAAACTGGAGTTGATACACATGAAATCTTGCAGAAGTTGCTGATCCTGGATTCCTGGGGTATTTTTGCTTTTTAGAAGTGCTGACTTTGACTTCAGTGGTTAGGTTTGACTTCAGTGTAATGCTGTGCTCCAGGGGTGCTGTTGTTACTGACTATGACTGCACTGTGCTGGGGATTATTCGGACGCAGGACACAAGGCGTTTCCCCAAAAGCATGCAGACCAGAGTGTTCAGAGCAGAGCTAGAAGTGCTGTTAGCAGTGGTGTTTAGATGAGCTATTTTCTGCCCATGATAACCCAGCAGTGCACTTGGTTTTGTTTCAGGAAAAACAATTACATTTGCTAGAACCATCGACATCCCTCGGGCCGTGTACAACTTCCGCTTCTTTGCCTCATCTGTCCTTCATCACACGACAGAGTGCTCCGAGATGACAACTGTGGGCTGTGTGCATTACACCCTGAGGACACCTGTGGGAGTTGGTATGGTGCTCTTCAGAAGCTGAAAACTTTGGCAGGGTGTCTGCCTCAGCTGTAGCTTAGCAAAGAAAGAGGATGTTTCAAAAGCATTTCTTGTCTCTGGATCATGTGCTAAACACAACCAGTTTGCTAAAGCATGAGCCACTTGATGTAAAATCAGTTGTGCTGCTTCATGGTGAAATGAATATTTATATGCCTTAAAAAGCTTCTGGGTTAACTTAAAATCATGGAATCATTCAGGTCGGAAAAGACACCGAGGATCATCAGTTCCAACCATTGACACTACTCTGAAGTTCACCCTTAAACCCTATCCCCAAGCACCACATCCAACCCACCTTTAAACACATCCAGGCTTGGTGACTCAACCACCTCCCTGGGCAGCCTCTTCCAATGTCTGACTCTGTGAAAAAAAAAAAATTTCCTAATGTCCAGTCTAAACCTACCCAGTCACAGCTTGAGGCGATTCCCTCTTGTTCTATCACTAATCACCTGTGAGAAGAGACCAGCAGCAGCCTCTCCACAATGTCCTTTCAGGTAGTTGCAGAGAGCAATGAGGTCTCCCCTCAGCTTCTTTTCCAAACTGAACAGCCCCAGCATCTTCAGTCGCTCTTCATAAGATTTATTCTCCAGGCCCTTCCCCAGCTTTGTTGCCTTCCTCTGCACTGGCTTCAGCACCTCCACGTCCCTCTTGTATTGAGGTGCCCAGAACTGGACACAATACTCTAGGTGTGGCCTCACCAGAGCTGAGTACAGGGTGATAATCACCTCCCTGCTGCTGAACACAGCATTTCTAATACAAGCCTTGGTAACTCCCACTGTCAAAATGTCCCTTGTGTTTTGTATGTGAGTGTCTGTGTGCCTAAGTGTGTGGCACTGCTGTGGGTCAGTGGGGCCTCCAGATGCACCGATCTTCTGCTCCAGCCAGGAAAGCTGCAGCAGTAGCAGCTTGCAGCCTGACTTTTTACCTAGAGTACTGTATCCAGGTCTGAAACCCTCAATACAGGAAGAACATGGACCTGATGGAGAGGGTCCAGAGGAGGGCCACGGAAATGATCAGAGGGTTGGAACACCTCTGCTGTGAAGACAGGCTGAGGCAGCTGCGGTTGTTCAGCCTGGAGAAGAGAAGGCTGTAGGGAGACCTAATAATGACCTTCCAGTACCTGAAGAGGGTCTACAAGAAGGATGGAGAGAGCCTGTTTACAAAGGCCTGTAGTGATAGAATGAGGAGCAATGGCTTCAAAGGAGAGAAGAGCAGATTTAGATTCTTTGGCATGAAGAGTAGTGGAACACCGGAACAGGTTGCCCAGGGAGGTGGTTGAGGCTGCATCCCTGGAGATACTCAAAGTGAGGCTTGACAGGGCTCTGGGCAACCTGACCTAGTTGAGGATGCCCTGCTTACTGCAGAGAGAGTTGGATTAGATGACCTTCGGAAGTCCCTTCCAACCCAGACCATGATTCTATGATTTCAACTTCTGATTGGAGTGCACAGGGGCGGCTGAAGTGCTTTTAACAGGGGAGTTGCCGAACTCGGCCGCTAGATGCTGCTAATGCTTCAGAAATAAAATGAATGAGCTGATAGCTAATGGGGTGGTCATGATTCCATTGTAGGTGTTTCCTCTAAATATATATGTGTTTCACATTCACACTTTATTTTACTTATTGAAATATTATAGAGGACCTATTAAAAAGTTTTGAGAGCAGTGGAGAACATGAATGCTTCTGGTTAAAATGACTCTGCTCCCTCAGAGTGGAAAAAAAAAAAAAGAGAAATCCTGTGGCTTTCTTGAGCCTAACAATTACAGATTTTTATTTTGTTTTTCTTTAGTTCATGTAAATATGTAAGGTGAAAGTGTTCCCGAAGGTAATTACTGAAAAAAAAATCTGGTCATTCAGCAATTTGTGGAAATAGCAATTTGTACACTGATAAATTTTGATAGTCATAATTTAGGGTAAGGTTTATCCAAAAAATATGCACTGCGTGTTAGTATGGGGCTTTTTTGTCTGTGGTTTTTTGTTTGTTTTTTTAATCAAAAATGGGGAAATAAAAAGCAAGAGCGATCTGAACTAACACACATTAGCTTAAGTTGCTACTGGCTAGCACAGTGCTACCACAGATGAGCTGATGTGCCTAGTATTTATGGCTAACCTTGCATTAATGTTTCTACAAAACACTGAAAAGTTGCTGTGAACTTAAGATTCTACCCTGAAGAAGCAGCATAACTTATTCAGAGAGTTTGACTGATCACCTTAAGGATCACTTACATAAATCTGTTAAAATTGTCTGTCTCTGATAAATGTTTCTAAATATTTTTGTTGCCTGGAAATAAAAGCCATAGCCAAATTTTCTTCATAAATCTGAACTGTTGTGTAACTGTTTGAGGTTAGAGAATGAAGTTTTGTCTCACAGCAGACTGAGCTCCTGTCTTTTGTGGTTTTGCTTTGTAGCTGGTTTAATCAGTCCCTGGAATTTGCCACTGTATTTGTTGACCTGGAAAATAGCTCCTGCCATTGCATGTGGAAATACTGTGGTTGCCAAGCCGAGTGAGATGACATCTGTCACTGCTTGGATGATGTGCAAGCTCTTGGAGAAAGCAGGTGAGTCCAATGGCATGCTAGCAGGGAGGAATGGGGTGGGCATAGTTGTCTGTGCACAGTTTTTTGTGGCAGAAATCAGGAAGTGCTCAAAGACTTGGAAAAAGTCTTTTTTGCTCTCCTCTAGCTGAATGTTGCACTGAAGGACCGAAAGCGCTCTCTATCCTTGACCTATCCCATCTCCCCACCCTAGCTATTGTCCAGTTTTTTCCATTCTCTTCTCATGAAAAGGCTTTTTGTGCCTCCTTTCTTCCTCTTGCATTCCACTTAAGGATTTCCTAAGCCTGTGGTGTCAGCAGAGAAACCATGAGAACTTAAGAGGCTGAGAATCAGCACTCAGTGATTGTCATAGATGTATTTGGAACATGGTTAAGAAAAACTAAGGAACAACTTCTTCTTCCCTCAGTGACTCAAAACTGTATCTCAGATGATGGATTTCAGGCAATCTTGACCAATCACTGAATTTGTTTTAATCATTTCACCCATGCCCTCCTGTGTCGGTGTGAGCTGAAATCCCCCCCCCCACCAACAATAACCAGGCTAGCTCAGTCTGGAAGCAAATGAAAAGCTGTATTTACAAGCAGATGAAATGCAATGAATATATACAAATATACAAAATTCACGACATTCACAAATATATACAATCAACAGAAAAGCACAACCGATCTCCCTTTGCTTCCCCCCAAGGGAACCCTCCCAAAGGGGCCTCTCTCTCTCCCAGGAGCCTCCCCCCAGACTCCCCTGGACAGAGAAGCAGAGTTAGTTAAGCAGAAAGTTGTTAACTTAGCTGCCAAGGTCAGTGTGTTATCTTCAGCCAGAAGAGAAGAAGAAACAGCAACCAGACAGCCCAGCAACTGCCCCCACTGCCGAACGCAGAATGTGCAGAATGCCTACTTTGTTTTGGGTAATAGTTCTTAAACATTTCTATCTATCCAATGGAAGTGTTTAGAACAATCGTTATTTTGCTTTCTTACACCCAATAGTGACTTATTTACATTCTTTCACTTTCTCTGTTCTGAACTTTGCAAGGAAAAATTAAAAAGACAGTTTCAAACCATCACACCTCCAGAACTGTTAGCATCATGAATTTCAGCTACTATGCAAGTTAGGGGTCAGTCTTTGTCACCCGAGAGCTACCAGTAATTTTCTAACTTCAGGGACAAAACACAGTGAAGCAAAACCTGCTGAGCAAGAGAAAGGGTATGATGACTTTGTACCTTTCTTCCCACCAGGGATACCCCCTGGGGTGGTGAATGTGGTGTTTGGAACAGGCAGCAAGGCAGGAGAAGCCTTGGTCTGCCACCCTGATGTGCCTGTGATCTCTTTCACGGGAAGCACGCTGACAGCCCAGCGGATCACAGAGAAAAGCGCTCCGCACTGCAAACGCCTTTCGCTGGAACTGGGAGGGAAAAACCCTGCGATCGTCTTCGATGATGCTGACCTGACGCAGTGCATCCCCACGACCGTCAGGTCCAGCTTTGCCAACCAGGTGCCTCTCACCCCTGTAGCATATACACCCTGTTTGCAGCAGGTGGTGTGCATGTGTCTGAGAGCAAGTGCATGTGTACGCTTGCACGTACCTTGGGATCCAAGTCCTGAACTGTCAAGATCTGTTTCAAGGTTTTATGTTGTAGGCAAGCTGTACATGGAAAAATATGAAAGAGATTCATTATTCTACAAGTAGGGAAAGAAAACAATAAAGAGTTCTTCCCACTACTCTCCATCAGAAAAAAACAAGATGTCATTATCCCTCTTGAAATAGACATATTGCTTATTCTTCCAGAAAGCAGCTATTTTAAATCCCACCCTACAAGGATGTGGGAAGCTTGCTGATTTGCCGGAATTCATTTAGGAGACTTCTTCCAAAACAGTATCAGTGTTCCTCTTCTCTCATCACCACCCTCAGGACATGTCACCACAGTCAAGGAACTGTATCAGGGCAAATAGTTAGAAGAACAGCTTGGTATCAAGGAAGGCATGATCAGGAAATAAAGACACAGGTTGTTCAGAGTTGGAAATCACATTTCCTATGAAAAATGTTGAAGACAACATGTAATCAATGAAAAACCTATTTGCTTTAGTAAGTCACTATATAGTCCTCTTATTGCTGTTTTGTATTTCTCATCTCGTTTCTTTTTTAACCTGAGAAAAATCCTACTTTGCAGTGCTGGTGAATGTAATTTGTGCTCCTGAGGATGCTGGGACATGAAGTCTCATTCTGAGATGTGCCTCTTAACACTTTCCAGTAGTGCAGTGTATTATGAACTAATATAATTGTTTTTCTGGTTTATTTATTTTTGGTAGGGTGAGATCTGTCTCTGCACCTCCAGGATCTTTGTTCAGAGGGGCATATATGATGAATTTGTGAAGAGGTTTGTGGCAGAGGCTAAGAAGTGGAAGGTTGGGAACCCCTCAGATCCTACAGTCAACATGGGAGCACTAATAAGTAAAGAACATCTAGAAAAGGTGATACATGGAATTTACAAGATCTCATCTCATCTTTTAGAGGACTATGAAGTGATGTATAGAACAGACCCTCTCCTCTTCTAATCAGCTCTGAGGGATGGTGATTCAAAGTCATTATAGTGTATCTTTTTGATAAGGTTTCTGTTGCCTGTGGCCTGACATCAGGTGATTACTCCAGAAAAACCAACTTCATGCTGAAAACAATTTGGGATGGCAAACAATATTTTTTTTCCCATTCAATGTAAAATAATTCAAAATGTGCAAATCTAAATACTGGATTTATACTAACCAATCTTAGAGTTCAGCAGCTTTTTCATGGCTTTCAATATAGCATTTGATAGCTTCTTTGCCTAACAAGATAGTTAATGAGATAAAAGTTTGGCTATATATATATCTCTGGCAAATTCTGGGGAGTACAAGACAGTTTCCTAGGACTGCTTGGAACTGCATATGTGTAGAGGGAAGCTGAGATGTTCCACAGCTAAACTTAGTCTGCTCTAGAGGCTTATATGCAATTAATTTTTATGGTGTCAGAGTTCAGGAGAGGAGGTGCTCACATACCAACATTTTCTGACACAATCAGCATAGTCAAGAACAACACAAAAAAACTACAGAGTAAGAGAGAAATACAGTCCTTTGTCATGCTTCCTCATGCCCTCAACAGGTCCTCTAAGTCTGTTCAGAAGTAAAGGGCAGAAACACCTACTTCCCAAGGTCTGTGGCACTGCAGAAGACTTCAGAGTCTAACCTACTGAGGTGGTTAGAAGAAGAAAAAGAGAATCCTGGTGGTATCTCTGTGGTATTTCTAGAGGTAGAGAAACAAAGCAATGATTTCAGAACTGAAGTGGATCAATAGCATGCCCTATGTGTTCAAAGTAGTACATGATAGCAGCAGCCATGGAAACAGCTTTAATTAATTATTGGTGAGATTTTCTGTAGCACTCTTGGCATCATCATCCTAGTGGCATGTAAACATTTAACAAGCCTGCCTGTGAGGTGGGAAAATATTACCAATCCCTTTACATAAATTAGTGAACCATGGCATGGAATGCATGGCAAACTGCAAATATGTGGCAAACTCCTCCAAGAAAGTTGATTCTGTTTCTGTGAAAGGAAGGGGGCTCTGGAACTACTTTTGTTTTTACCAGGGCCGTACCCTGTTGTGAATATTTAGCAAGAAGGGCCATTTGTGTTGCCTGCTAGATTAGCATAAAGAGAGAAAAAATGTTTTATAGCAAGAAATAGCCCTACCTTTACAAAATCATGACAACAAAAGCAAAGGAATGACCTTTGTTAGGAGGGAGGTAAAAGGCAGCATGATCCAGTTGGAGATATTTAGAGGCTTCTGTTGATGTGATCATACTGGAGAGGTGTACCTTCAGGATTTGGTGTTCTTTAGCAGTGATGTTTTCCTGCTGCTTCCCCAGGTAAAGAACTATGTGAAGAAAGCCCAAGCTGAAGGAGCCAGAGTCCTGTGTGGAGAGGGAGTGGATTCCTTGGTTCTTCTAGCTGACAACCGGAAAGGCTATTTCATGTTGCCCACAGTTATTGCTGAAGTCAAGGATGAATCTAAGTGCATGCAAGAAGAGATATTTGGTCCTGTGACATGTGTGGTAGCATTTGATACAGAAGAAGAAGTGATTGAAAGAGCTAACTGTGTGAAATATGGCTTGGCAGCCACTGTGTGGTCCAGCAATGTGGGACGTGTTCATCGTGTGGCACGAAAGCTACAGTCTGGATTGGTGTGGACTAACTGCTGGCTGGTTAGAGATCTGAACTTGCCATTTGGTGGGATGAAAGCCTCAGGCATAGGAAGGGAGGGAGCAAAGGATTCCTATGAATTCTTCACTGAGGTCAAAACCATCACAATTAAGCACTGACATGTCAACAGAAGTATTTTATGGTGAATTAAATGACAGTAATTTGCATTACTGTAAAAGGCTTTCTGGAAAACAGACTGCTATTTTGGCCATCTTTTTCTTGAACCTTGGCCAAGTATTATCAGTGACAGCTGAAAACAGTCATGCCAAATGCTAAAGTTGAATTCTGCCTTTCAAGTTAAATAAGATCAGTGTTGACTCCACGATCAACCCAGCCCAGGCTAGATGAATTTCTTACCTTGTGGATCCCAAAGCTCTGTATCCCTGTCTCAGAATCTCTCCCTCTAAGAAAGACGGGAGAAAGGAGGATATGACTGCACCTGTGGTTGGTGAATTACCTTGAGAGACAAAAAAGCAAGCACATTGTGAGGCTGATACTGTACGGGGAATCGATCTCTTTCCACTATCAGCGCTATGTTCCACATACCAATCTGTATTTCACTTCACTGATAAAAGACAAGGATGAATGCTACAATGTGCTAAAAGCCTGGGACCATACTTTGAGTCTGTTAAGTTGTATTAAACCATGGGGTAATGGCATTTTCATGATACACAGAGACAAACATTTTAATTGTAACCTGGTTTCTGTTATGCAGCTGAATCCTCCTACGACTTATTCTGTTTTGCAATTACAGCCTTTTGTGATGCTTTTAACACCCCTGCACGAAGACTTGGTTACATCACAGTCAGGGTAATTCTTCATGAATGAAGACTGGAAGTGACTTCTAAGAGTTGGAAACGTTTGCCACCAAAATGTAAAACCAATGGCAATTTTCCCTTGCTCATTTACAGAGCTTGGTTTTTCTAATTGGTTATCTCACAAATTCATTGGCATGCCACGAAAAGAGAAATTCAAATGAGATGAATGTTTTTCCTTGCTCCTACTGACTGCAGAACCACAGAATGATAGGACTTGGAAGGGACCTCTGGAGATAATCCACTCCACCTCCCCTGCCTGACCACAGTCACCTAGAGCAGGTTGCATAGGCTGGTGTTCAGGCAGGCTTTGAATGACTCCAGAGATGGAGACTCCACCACCAATCTGGGCAGTCTGTTCCAGTGCTCCATCACCCTCAAAGTAAAGTTGTTTCTTATTTTTAGATGGAACTTCTATGTTCCAGTTTGTGCCTTTTGTACTTTCACTGGGTACCACTGTGAAAAAAGACTGGTTCCATCCTCCTGATACCCCACCTTTAGCATTGAACGGAGGAGCCCAGAACTGGACACAGTACTCCAGATGAGGCCTCACCAGGACAGAGTAGACTGGGAGGACAACCTCCCTTGACTCGACATGCTTGCCACATTTCTCCTGATGCACCACAGAATACCACTGACATTCTTGGTGACAAAGGAACATTTCTGGCTCATGATCATCCTGTTGTCCACCAGTACTCCCAGGTCTTCACAGAATCACAGAAACATTCAGGTTGGAAAAGCCCCTCAGGATCACCAAGTCCAACTGATAACCCTACTCTATAAGGTTCACCCCTAAACCATATCCCCAAGCACCACATCCAAAAGACCTTTGAATGCATCTAGGGTTGGCGACTCAACCACCTCCCTGGGCAGCACATTCCAATGCCTGACCACTCTTTCTGTGAAAAATTTTTTCCTAATGTCCAGTCTAAACCTACCCAGTCACAGCTTGAGGCCATTCCCTCTTGTTCTATCACTAATTACCTGCAAGAAGAGACCAGCATCAGTAGTTGTAGAGAGCAATAAAGTCTCCCCTCAGCCTCCTCTTTTCCAGACTAAACAGTCCTACTTCCCTCAGTCACTCCTCATAAGATTTATTCTCCAGGCCCTTCACCAACTTCATTGCCCTCCTCCTCTTTTTCCACAGAGCAGCTTTTTTTTTTTTTTTACAGCAACTGTCATGATTTATTTTTCAAGTTTTGAGCTGAATTTCACAGTAAACAAAGCTGCATGGAATTTCATAAATGCCTGTATTCTGAGAAGACATAATGAGTCATTAGGATATATTTTTCAGGGCCGTTTGGGGGAAAAGACCCCCACATTTCTAAAATAAATTTAAAAAAAATATATGTATTGCTAATGAGATGTGAAAGAAGGGAGTAGCAAATTGCTCTGCTGCTGCTCTGTACACTAAGAAGAAAATACAAAGAGAGATATAGGGTTAATAGAAATCTCAATTTTAATTATCTTCTGTACCGTTTATAATGTTTTGTAGGGGTGTGGAGCTGTGATGTACAGAGCTGTAATAGCTTGTAAAACTGATGTAAATGGTCTAGAGGAGCCCCTAGGCCTTGAATACTGATCCATACCTTTATTTAGATATTTGAATTAAGATTTTAAAATTTTTTTTTCCCCCTGGTGTACCTTTCAGGAGTATATTTTCCAGAGAGGATTTGTTTTTTCTTTCCAGAGTCTGGCCAAGTTAGTGCTGGGATTTGCACTTTTGCTAGTAAAAATGAAAATACCAAAAGGATGTTTTAAATTACAGCTGCAGAAAAGCATTCTTATCTAAGCTTTTTTTGGTGGGAGGAATCACTGCAATAAAAAGAGGAAGTATTGTACTCACCTTCATAGAATCACAGAATATTAGGGGGTGGTAGGGACCTCGAAAGATCATCTAGTCCAACGCCCCCACCACAGCAGGTTCACCAAGAGTAGGTCACACAGGAACACATCCAGGTGGATTTTTAATGTCTCCTGAGGAGACGGCTTCCAGTTGCTTATAGAATATTTCATCGGCCTCCTCATCCTGGTTGGGTGGTCTATAACAGACTCCAATCAGGATGTTAGTTTTGTTAGGCTTTCCTCTGATTTTTAACCCACAGGCACTCAATCCTTTCATCCGCAACCTCAAGTTCTGAGGCATCAAGAGATTCCCTAATGTGCAGGGCCACCCCTCCTCCTCTTCTCCCTTGTCTGTCTCTCCTAAAGAGCTTATAACCCCCCAGTGCAGTACTCCAATTATGTGAAACATCCCACAATGTTTCTGTAATGGCAATTATATCATAGTCTTCCTGGTGGACCAAGACTTCCAGTTCCTCTTGTTTGTTACCCATACTGCGTGCATTGGTGTACATGCACTTCAGCTGAGCTGCTGATTTCTCAGTTAACCCTAATTTCTGTCCCACTCTCTCCTCTCCAGGGAGACCGATTTCCTCACTCACCCCCTTCAGACCCCTTTCGGACACCTTTAAAGCCCTCCCAATGAGCCCTGCCAACTCCAACACTAGTACCCTCTTGCCCTTTCTAGATAAATTCACCCTGTAAAACTACAGGCCTGTCAGCCTGACCTCAGTGCCAGGCAAGATTATGGAGCAGATCGTCTTGGGGGCAATCACTATGCACCTGCAGGAGGGCCAAGGGATCAGGTCCAGCCAACATGGATTTAGGAAGGGCAGGTCCTGCCTCACCAACCTGATCTCCTTCTATGACCAGGTGACCCGCCTGGTGGACGTAGGAAAGGCTGTGGATGTAGTCTACCTGGACTTCAGCAAGGCCTTTGACACTGTCCCCCACAGCAAACTCCTGGCCAAGCTGTCAGCCTGTGGCTTGGACAGCAGCACTCTGCGCTGGGTTAGGAACTGGCTGGAGGGC